>NW_023605083.1:103509525-104109525 GCF_014898055.3 Talpa occidentalis | reverse complement strand
TTTCTGTAGATATCAAACAATTAAAGTATACAATATTATAAGGTGACAATCACCACTGACAATTTACATACATATCAGGTACTGTGAGGTTTACACACGTTTTAGAAAACCAATGTTAACATTTCTGACATGTCAAAATTTTCCCTTTTTCCGAAGTGACAATGCTTCCCTTGTAGTTTTGCTTTACTAGGGAAGCTAAATAGGACAAATTCATCTAATGCCTTTCCCAGGAGAAAAGGGAGAAACTTTGTGGAGTATCTCAGGAGCTCTACTGAGGTTCCACAAAATTTCCTTAGATCAAACAAATGACATGCTAATAAATTTTTACTTGAGTTTAGATATCTGGGAAGCTTTGCCATAAACATCAGAAAACAACAGCAACAACAATAGTCAATCTCTATAAAGGCACCGGCTTAGTTCAGTAGTACAATGTTGACCCTCAAACCATAACCTTTAGTTTTTTCTCAAAACTGGAGACTTTTTTTTTTTTCAATGTCTATAGGCACCATGTATACCAATTTTTCAACCTCTAGAGGCCAAGACCAGGACACAAGGAAAAGACATACAGACATACAACATGTAGACACAGAGAGCTCTTTAGTTTTCATTTATCATGCATGGGATATCTTCTACAACTGCAGTTTAACTCATAGGCCAAAGTAACAAAAACAAGCAGAAAAACCTTGAAGTTACTAAAAACAAAAATAAAAATAATCACCAAAATCAAGATTGAAAGCCTTTCTGTTAACAAAACCAGTTAGGCCAGTTGAGTGATAGTTTTATATTCTGCTTGGATATAAATAGGAAGAGAAAAGATACTTAAGTTGAAGCAAGTTAGAATTTTGGCAGCTACTGTAAAGGGACATAGAGACCAAAGAAGTTGGTTGTAATGAGAATTCATAGATTGGGATGAAAAGATCATTGGATGGAAGTTCTCCGTGTACTTTAAATTGTTGTGCAACAAAAGAATGGGAGGCAGTGCTCATGTTTGGGTGTGCTCAGAACTGAGATTGTGTATATTGGTCCAGGATGTGATGGACTGACTGAGTGGGGAATAGGAGAAAGTGGATGGTGCTTAAGAAAATAATAACTTGAGGGTGATAGATGGACCACCCAGAAGGTGACAAATATCATTTATTGTCCAAATAGGTACACCATTAAGAATGTAAAAGGTGGGCCTCCCTGGTGGTGCAAGGAGTCAAGCACAGCACTGTGAAACTATCCGCAGCCTCTGCAGCATGAATTTGATCCCCACCTGGCCAGAGAGCTACCCACATGGTGCAGGAGACCTCTCCTGACTCAACCGCTGCTCCCCTCAGCAGTGTATTTCAGTCAGTCCACCTGTTCGGCTCCCCACTCTGTCTCTGGTGAATCCTCTCACCCCCTGCACCTCTGCCCTGTACTCCAGTTCTTGTATGCATTAATAAATAAATCATTTTTAAGAAAAGAATGAAAGAAGTGCCAATAATAATTGCTCCAGGATAATCGGTCTAAACTGGGAGTATTTCAAAGAAACCAAGATATATGAGCACCCTAGTTATCCATGAGGTTGGTGACATCACTGTCAATAGTGACCAGAATAGAGTAGGGCAGAGGCTATGACTGGATCTCATATGTCTTCAGTGACTGAGAAAGACCAAGTCAGAAGATAGTGGCAGTAAGCAAAGGTAGAAGATGACAGATCAGGCTTGTCCTCAAATATTGGGGTTTTGGGATTAGGAAAGAAGGAAAGGAGAAGTTTGGGAGAACAGCAAGAAGAAACAGGACTTGGCTGTACACCTGGCCTGCTAGTAGGCAGCATGGAGGAAAATGAGCCAGCATCCTCCTGAGATCTGTAGTGAGAATGGTGTTTCTGGAGGACAGACAGTCTTCAAAATGTTAAAAAATAATAGATCAGAGAAGAGCTTGGGGCACAAGGTCCAGCAGATAGTGTGGTGGGAGAGGAGAGGTGTGCCTTGGGGTCAGATTAGCATTTACAAGGGGAGGGCGCTGTGTGGTAAAGGGTCTTCAGGTGTAGACTCTATCTGTGATCTCTGAGTGTGAATACAAACTGTGACGTCATGTTGGGAAAAGAGGGGTTTGAGCCATTTGAAAACTGAACTCCCTCATGAGACTCCTTCTTCATCTCATCTCATTGGAGAGGATGCAAGGGTGAGGCAAGGTGTGGGTGAGTAGTGCACCTCACTATGGTAATGTGGAGCTTCCGGTAAGGTGTTCCAAATTAACCTGCCTTGCCAGAGTCTCTGAACGGGGCATTTAAACTCATCTGTATTCTGATGAAATGTTTCAGTTTCCAATTTGCCTTCTGGGCTTCTTTCACTCGACATTCAGATCAGCTATTGTGTAAAACTTCCCCTCCTTTTCCTTCAGCCATGTTTTCCTAGAATTGAGAGATTTAAGAATTGCGTGTTACAGCAATTTAACAATTTTTTTTTAAGCCTACAGGATGAATTGTCTGGTTTTCAGAAAAAACAATAAGTGTTCAGAAAAACATTCACATTATCATCAGGCATAGGCTGCTATGGAAAAATTAGAAAAAGGTAAAGTACTGATTAATACAAATTTTTATATCTCAGCTGTATAAGAAAAAGAAAAATTGATATCTTCCATCTTAGTGCACCTTCCTAAAGAAAACAGATTTAAATCTTCTCCTTTGGGCTTAAGGTAAAAAATTTTCTGATTCCCAAATCAAGTTTGAAGGGATGATAGGAAGCAGGATTAGTTCCTTTGGTCCATGTAACAGAAACAGCACTTGGTGAGTCATTGGAAGGAAGGCAGTGGTTTCCAGGAGGTGAGTGTGTGGTGCTGACCCTTCAGGTACAGTCCATGAGGTTGGCAGTCTTTTAGGCACTGACAATAAACATAGTTAATTGGTCTCACAAACAAGTCATTTGTTCCTGTGGGTCCTCTCTGGCCACTCAGAACAGTTATTGCAGATGGCTTTCGATACTTGGATTGCCTGTATTACAACACTTCTGACCAAAGGTGTGGGGTTTCTCGCAACAACAGTTCTCCAACCCTAGTCACCATATAGACGTCCTACAATTTGATCAAATCCTGACACTCCCAGAATTTGTGCAGACCCCACAGGTCAAGGACTCAGTCCCTCAAGACTGCCCACACTTCAAATGCCAGTTACAAGTATCAAGTACAGGGGTATAATGTTGGGGTTTCCCCAACACATGACACAACTTGGAAACTTGGCCTCAATGACAAGGGCTTCCCGTAACCTCCCTTTCAGGTTCAGTAATTGACTAGAACAGCTCAGAGTTTGCAGGTAAATAGTTTATGGATGAAGTTACAGGTTCATTATAAAGGATACAACTCAGGAACAGCCCAGGTAAAGAAAGGCACAGGACAGGAACAGGTGGGGCACACAGAGTTCCCACATCCTCTCTAGATGCACCACCCTCCCAGCACCTCTGCCTGTTCACCAACCTGGAAACTCTCCAAACTCCATTGTTTAGAGATTTTTTTTTTTTATGGTGGATTCATTACACCAGCAAACTTGATTAAATCATTGGCTATTGATAAAATGGATCTCTACTCCTCTGGAGGGAGAAGGTGGGGGTGGGGTCGAAAGTTCCAACTTTCTAATCAAGGATTGGTCTTTCTGGAACCAACCCCCATTTTCAGACCCTGAGTTCCCAATCATCTCATTAGCAAACAGAAGACACTCATCACCGCAGAAATTCCAAGGGTTTTTAGGCACTGTGTTCCAGTAGCCAGGACAACCAAGTGTAATTTTAATATACGCCACATCTTCCTAAACCTTGAGTGTTCCACAGACAAGTAAGCTAAAAAACAAATAGATAAATAAAAATAAAAAAAATAAACTTTTTCAGAAAAATTGCAAAATGTATTTAAGCTAGCAATGAGTTATTTTAGCTAAATTTTCTTGTTTTCACCTCTGGTTGCTTTCAAGGAGCATGCCATTCTATTTGTTTAGTCCATCAGGGGTGGCCTGTACAGAATATTTTAAATACAAGAGCTGTGAAATTAGTTGCCAGCCTTCATGAGCCAGAATATCTCACATTTAAAATATCCAAGCATCTGTTTGCTCTTGAAAAGCTGTATAATTTGGAGGGCTCTCCATCTCACCCAGACATGGGCCCTGTCAGTCTACTGAGGTCTGCCAGTGCCTTGTACTTGTTACCTCTGATCAGTCTTACTAATTCATGTTGAATGATTATCCCTGGAGACAGCTGAGTTAGCAACTACTACTTGCAGAAAACACTCATCTGATAACTCACCACCCTCTTTCTGCTGTATGCAAATAAGGTTGCTGTTCCTAAAGGTGATTATTACTTTGAGTGTCCACTGCAATATCCATCTGGTCCAACTGTATCAAGGAGCCTCCAGGCCTTCCGGATGCAGAGATAAAACATGTACCTCCCTCCACACTGTGTGATGAGGACATTCACCTGGGCTGTGGTCCCTGATTCTCAGTGTCTACTGTCTACCCAGGAACCAATTTTAAAGAACACGTGGGATCCCAGAGTTTTTGTATCTAAATTCCAATATCCCCCTCTTTATTATGTAGTCTAGGTATCTTGTGCTTACTATGATTTTTATCAACCTATATGACTCCATCCTTATATTTTATCGCTATACAGCCCCTTGTATTGGAAGTGAGGGTGTGAATAAATAAAATGTAAATAGACACTTCCAGCACAACTCAGCAGCTGTTATGAAGTGGTTTCAGAATATTCTAGATTTATACAAATTCAATCTGGGGATGAGGGAATAATCTTCTAGAAGATTTGTTGTATAAAGTGCCAGATATTACTGAAAACCCTTCTGTTTCAGCAGCTTCTGTATGGGTGATTAATGGAGCAGAGGTAGGTAGGCAAATGGCAGCCGTGAAGTCTGCAGAGGTGATGAGAGGGCTGACCAAAATAGGCCCTGAATGCCACTGCTAGAAAATTTAAGTGCTGTCCAAGGCTATGGGGAGCCACTGCAAAATACCAAGTAGGGAAAGGGCATCATCAAATCTGCTTCTGGGAAAAATACTTAGTTGGACAGAGAAAGGTAAAGAATTGTTTGAAAGAGAGAGCAAATAATCAGCCATTGCAAAAATTTCTTCAAAATTCATGTTGTACTTCTACTCCAGGTAAAGATGGACTAGGAAATTGGACCAGAGACCAGGCCATCCATGAAATGCACCTAAGAAGTCCAAGGCACCAAGGGAGCCACACTGAGTGTGATCAACTCAAAACCAGGACCCACCACGCACACAAGTGAACAATGGGAAAAAGCAAACTGTATCTCACAGGGCGCTACACAGCCCTGAACATGACCAGCAGCACAGATGAAACTTAAACTCCTCTTAGTAAATGAAAAAGTAAAATAAAGTTAAAATCAAGGGGTAGAAGAGTGCACAAAACTCAGAGGCAAATCACAATGCCACGGGTTAGAGATACAGGTGTCAGTGATGAAACTAAGGAGAAAAGCAGTGGGCTTGTAAGAGTGGAGAAAACATTAAGTTGTACACTTGTTTAAATTCAGATGCCCAGGTCCATTAAGAAGTTGGATCCCCAGTTAGGGATCAAAATAAACACAGGATTTGGAGTTTCAGTCTTGAGGATCATCATTTCAGCAATTAATTTAGGATGTCCAGTAACGCAAATGCTTCAAATTCTCTCTGTGTGTGTGTGTGTGTGTGTGTGTGTGTGTGTGTAGATTTAGCAAAAAAGTTTTAAAAAGGCCTTTAGAGAACTTGTAGTCTAAATTTTTAGTAACAGTGTATTGGTGGGAACAGAAGCCATATTTTTGGAACTGAAAATCAAAGATAAAAATAAAAGAGTAAAGCAAAGCCTGTAGGTTGCTTCCAAAGATGTCTAATAATAAGAAAGTGGGAAGTGTATGTTCACAGCTGGGTTCTTCTTGTCTCTCTGTTGTCATGGTGGGTGCCCTTTCTGTTGGGCAGAGAAGTTATTGATTCATCACAGTTCCGGAGGAGGCAGGAAGAGGTGGGCTTCCTGGTTCAAGTGCCAGGAGTGTCTTGAAGAGGAAGAGAAATGCCCTCCGCCTCAAAGAGTGGCTCGGCCAACCATGAAACTGGGTGACAGGGAGGAAATGGAATTCCAAGCCTCTCTGATTTGTTTTAGGCTGCTATAAAACCATAGAACTTAGAAGTTCCAGGAGATAAAGTAAGGGACTTAAAATGACCTTTACTCCCAAACTCAGGTCTGTGAACTTCCAACCCTAAAATTTAGATGCAATTTGTAAGGGAATTGAGTATTTGGGGGAAAGAAATAGCGCAGCATCTACTAATCTCCTAGTTAGTGTTTCTACAGCTCAGTCTAAACTTCACAAAAGACCACAGTTTGGTCAAAGAGCAAACATCCATCATAAAAGGCCGCAGGTTTCACATTAAAAGATGAAATACTAAAAGAAGGGAGAAACAGCTTTGCTGCATCTACTTTTCTTTTTTATTAAGGGGACACTGTTGCAAATTTTCCCTTGACATCTATTCCCGGGTTGGTAGTTGGCACAGAAGGAAGAAGGAATAGATAACCACAGAAGACAATGGAAATAGATGCCTATTACTGTCTCATAAGCATCGCTGTTCCTCCCATACCTATTAGAGTAGGAGGAATATAGTTAGACCATCTACCGTTCAGTTCTGACCCCAGCAAGAATAAAATTGTCTGGTATCAATGCTGCAGATAAGACATATAAACTTAACTATTGAAACTCCTTACGGAGTTGGGAGCTGATATGTCATTGATTAATCATTAATCAACCAGTCATTATTTGGAGAAACGAAAGCAAAGATCTCTAGTTGCAAATACAATTTAAAAGCCAAAACAGATTACATTTCAGAAGGCAGAGTTGTGGATGTAGAATTAAAGGTAATTTTAGCTTTCTTCTTTATACTTTCTTCATGACCACACTCTATTTTATGACAGTAGTGTGGTGCCTGTATAATGTAAAGGAAACGCAGATGAGACAGCCACAGCAGGCATGCTCATAGTTGCCTTCCACTCAACCAACCTTTCAGATAACTCCCTGGCCCTCCACCATGCTCCTGTGCACTCCTGAGCACATGTGTTCTGACCCGCTGGGCGGCAGACATGCACGAAAATTGCTGGGCTCACACACATGCATGGATTTAAGCAGCCAGACGGTTTCCTGAGCATGTAGGCTGTCAGTACATAGGTGTAACGGTGCCAGAAAAAGCAGTGGTCACCGCTGGAAACTTCTACCACCAAAAGAGCTGGTGGTCAAGCCAAAGTCACATGTAAAGCTCTGACAGTCCTAGGAGGATATTCTCTGGGACCTGCTACCTGCCTTTTGTGCAGCTGGTTGGGGTTTAGAGAAAACCTGTCTGATGAAGAGCACCCCTGAATACCAATAACTTGCATCTATGAAGGACTGTTCTAAGAGAATTACTACACCCATCGTGTTTCCACATCTGCACCCAGAATGCTTTCAATTTAAGCTTATCAAGAGACAGTGGTGTTTTCAACACTAATGATAAAGGACTGATCACAAAATCTGCAAAGAGCTGATGAGACTCAACAACAACAAAGAAAATAATCCAGTCCAAAAATGGGCAGAAGAGCTAAAAAGAAACTTCTCTGAAGAGGAAATGCAAATGGCCAACAGACATATGAAAAAATGTTCAACATCACTTGTAATCAGGGAAATGCAAATCAAAACTACCATGAGATACCATCTTACACCAGTGAGAATGGCACATATTAAAAAAACTAGCAACAACAAATGCTGGCGAGGGTGTGGAGAAAAAGGAACTCTTCTGCACTGTTGGTGGGAGTGCAAACTGGTCCAACCACTATGGAGAGCTGTGTGGAGATTTCTGGACCTACTAAACATAGAGCTTCCATATGATCCAGCAATTCCACTCCTAGGTATTTACCCAAAGGACACAGAAACATCAATTCCAAAGAACACCTGCACCCCTATGTTTATAGCAGCACTGTTTACAATAGCTAAGCTTTGGAAACAGCCCAAATGCCCAAAAATAGATGACTGGATCAAGAAGATGTGGTACATATATACCATGGAATATTACTCAGCATTCAAAAAAGATAAACACATGCAATTTGCAGCAACATGGATGGCGCTGGAAGGGATCATGCTCAGCGAAATAAGCCAGAAAGAAAAAGAAAAATACCGGATGGTCTCACTCATAGCAGGAATCTAGAAAACTTAAATAAGGGACCAGGAAAATGAATAACTATAAGAAAGTGAAAATCAAAATCAACAAAAAACTATGAACCAGAGACACCTTTTGGGAGGTGGGGGGCAGGAGGGGAGGGACTGGGGTCAGAATGGGGGGGGTTGAAATTGTATGGGGAATATAAAAATAAAATTTATTATTAATTAAAAAAAAAGAGACAGTGGTGTTTTGCCAAACCCATTTATGCCAGATTTACTTGTTATTTTTATTAGTTCTGATAATCATAATGACAATAAACATCACTTGCTATGTGCCAGGCATAACAAAGCTCATTTAATACTCAGGACAATTTTATCATCTAGGTACTATTTGTATTTTGAATTTTTACAGATGTAGCAGATAGATTGGGTAATATGTCCCAATTTACCTAAATTGTAAAATTGGGTGCAGTATAGAACATGAGCAATCTGGTTTTAAGGTTTCCCTCTTAAATAATAGGAAGGAAGGAGTCAAAACACTTGGCCTGTGATGAATTTTTTCTTTATATTACTGAAAGTGGATGGACGTTTGCTTCTAGAGGAAAAGAAATAGGAAAGATACAGGACTTACAGGCAAACAATGCTGTTTGCTTGAAGGAGACACTTTGAGCAAGATGCCTGTGGAAGACAGTTGCTTACACAATCAATTCACATTTAAGAATCGGGCTCCAGGGAGACATCACATGTGTATCCAACTATGGAGTATCAGCTGGAGCTGGTTTATAACTTAATGCTCTGCCATGTGCTCAAATAAGTTTTGATTGTCAGCAGTTTCCTGCTATTCCTCTTGGCCTCACCCCTCGCAGCTCAGAGTTCATGGGATATTTCTCTTTGCTGCCATCCCCTCTCACTATCTCTTCTATGATCCAGCTGCCGTGAGAGCCCCCGGAAGCCTCAGGTGGTTCCCAGTCTCTCCTCTCACACCAAAAATTGGAAGATGTTCCAGAGTAACAGACATGAGGGGAAAGTTGCCTCACTTTCCTGCAGTGCAGATTTCCCTGCTGGAAAGTTGTGTAATTTTCAGTGTGAGATTTTTGTTGGCAGAGGGTTGTTGTGTTTCAAAAAACTGATGTTATTTCTTGTCTTTAAAAGTAGATCATTGCTAGACACTGTAAATTGAAGAACTGAAAGAGAGCTTGGAAAATTTAACAAAGCCTCATTTTTCACATCAGGAATTATGGTCCCAAAGAAAGATAAGCATAGTAAGGACTAGAATGTTTCCTTAATTTCTTTAGCTTTTATATTGCTTCTCCCTTTTTATGTCCTATGATTCAAACAGTTGGAAAACATAGTTCATATGAGTGAAGGGTAACTTTTACTCATGATGTAACTTAGAAAAATGGGGGTTTGGGGGACACCACATTCAATATCTCCACATGTCTTGGCTGTTTTTGCACATGCTGCTGTCAAAAATGAGTTTTTGAGAGTTGCCACTGAGCCACCAGCCTCATGACCGCTGCTTAAATGAGAGCAGAATAAGGGGCTCAAAGGTACTGGGTGGGTGCACAGCCCCCCACTGTTGGAAGTGGAGATAGAAGGGTGGCTCAGCTCCACACAGCAACACTTTGTCAAGGGAAAAGCATCATCATTACTTCATGCCTTCCTCGGCTCCTGCAGCTAACCCATCCGCAGCACCATTGGTTTTGTTCCAAATAGAGCTCCAATCCCTCCACTTTCCTGGCCTCACTGCTGCTACCCCAGGTTTAACTTCCTTTATCTCATGCCTAGACTCCAGCAGAAGCCATCCTCCTGGCCTCCCTACCCTCCTCCTGTTCACCTCTACACTGCTCTTGTCCACAGTGGCTGTAACACATTTCACAATTATTTGAACACGACAACATGTCATGCCACACCCCAGTGTAAAGCCCCCACACACACACTTCCATTTGCGTGGAGAAAGAACTCCAAGCCTAGGTTCTCTTGCACTCTCCATTCTTCGCCCACGTCTCTCTCCATCCACTTATTGGTGGCGTGCCTCCCTGTGCCTTTTGTATGATAAACTCTTTTCCATTCCAGGGGATTTTCTCTAATGAGAACACTCTGCCCTCCCAACCTTTGCCCTAAACACAACCTGGTTCCTAATCCAGGAGTGTCGTGCTAGCCAGCATCTTCTCAGATACACTGTCCTTGACCACCCAGCCTCCTACTAACTTTGGGGTTAATTTGCTTTTCTTTTACTACTTCTTTTTTTTTTTTTAGATTTATTTATTTATGCATAGAAGAACTGAGGTGTAGGCCAAAGGTGCAGGGGGTCAGAGGATTCACCAGAGACAGTGCAGGGAGCAGAGACAGGCAGATCTACTGAACTACACTGCCGAGGGGAGCAGCAGGTGAGACAGGAGAGGTCTGCTGCACCATGTGAGTAAATTCCTTGGCCAGGATCTAATTCAGGCCTCAGAGATGATAGCTTGATAGCGCTGAGACTTAACCCCTACACCACCAGGGAGGCCCTCTTTTTCTAGTTCTTTAAAGCATAAAGTTAGGTTGTTTATTTAAACTTTTTTTTTCTTAATGCAAGGTTTATCACAGTGAATCTCCTCTTAAAGAATTGTTTCTACTGCACATCAAAAGCTCTACCATATTGTATTTCCATTTTAATTTTTCTCAAGATTTTTTTTATTTTTCTTTGATCCACTGGCTTTTCTGTAGCATGTTGTTTAATCTCCATATATTTGTGAACTATCCAGTTTTTTCTGGTAATTGAGTTCTAGTTTCATACTATTGTGGCTAGAAAAGAAGCTTGTAAAGATTTAAGCTTCTTAAATTTATTAAGACTTGTTTTGTGGTCTAAAGATGATTTATACTGAAGAATATTCTACTTGCACTTGAGTAGCATATACTGTAAATGTCTGTTAAAGCCATCCAGTCTAATACATAGTTAAGTCCAATGTTCCTCTATTGATTATCTGTCTGCAGAATCTATCCAGTGTTGAAAGTGGGGTACTGAAGTACCCTATATTTTATAAAGTTATTTCTCCCTTGAAATCTGTTAATATTGGCTTTATCTATTTAGGTGCTCCTATGTTGGATGCATAAACATATACAAATATTATATCCTCTTATGGGATTGACACTAATTATTATACAATGACCATTTTGTCTCTTACTACAATCATTGGCTTAAAGTATATCTTTGTCTTATGGGAGTATACATATATCCCAGCTTTCTTTCGGTTTTCACTTGCATGGAATATCTTTTTCCATCCATTAGCTATCAGCCTGCATGCATCCTTAAATTTACTGGGAATACAGAGTAACACGACTAATTCTGTATACCTGTCTCTTTTTAATGTAATTTTATTGCTATATAATTGACATGCCATAAAGTTCACCCATTTAAAACCTACAGTTCAATAGTTTTTAGTACATTTACAAAGCTGTGCAACCCTCTTCACTCCCAATTTTAGAATATCTTCATCATTCCAAAAGAAATCTCATACCCATTGGGGCATTCATAAAAATAGAATCATCAAAGTGTAGCGTTTTTGAATAACTTCTTTTACTTTTTGGTTATAATGAATAATACTCCTTCACAGATTCTTGTTTAACATCCATTAACAGATTTTCGTGTGGGCATATATTTTAATTTCTTTTACGCATTCATTTCAAAGTGGAATTGCTGCATCACATGATAACTCCATGTTTAACATTTGAGAAATAGCCAAAATGTTTTCCAAGGTGTTTGAGGTGGAACCCTCATACATTGCTAATAGGAATGTAAAGCAATGCAACTGCTTTAGGAAATAGTCTGGCAGTTTCTCAAATCATTAGACATAGTTACTATATGAACACACAATTCCACTTCTAGGTCTATACTCAAGAGAAGTAAAAAAATGTGTCCACACAAAAACGTACATGAGTACTCATAATTGCATTGCTCATAATACCCCAAAATAGAAATAACATAAATGTTCATCAGATGATACATAAATAAAATAAGATATATCCACACAATGGGTACTTTTAGCATAAAGGGGAATAAAGTAGTGACATAACAAGGATGGACCTTGGAAACACAATGCTAAGTAAAAGAAGCCAGACACAGAGGATCACATATGACATCATACCATTTATGTGAAATCTATAGAACAGACAAATTTATAGAAAAAGAAAGTAGATTAATGGTTGCCTAGAAACTGGCGGGGGGCTATAAATGAGTGGTAAGAACTAAGGAGTACAGGGCTTTTCTTTGAGTGTAAATGAAGTGGCCTAACAGGGCCCCCCATGCTGAATCTAGAGAAGCCACACAGAGAGGCAGGCTACCCAGGGTCCACTCACTGCTGTGGTTCAGACCAAGTGCCTGTCACTCTTCTAAATGCAATTGGAAAGCCAAGTTGAGAAACTGAATAGTAACAAGATGCTGACTGGAGTTTCTCAGGTTCTAACATAAAATATCAGGGCCACAGACACTCAGTCCCAGAACCTATCTTAACTAATGAATTAATTAAGGTCTTAAGAACTTATCTGAGAATTTCCGGCTTAACTCTGTATCCCAAAGAGTTGACAGAGACCAGTTCTGAAATTCCAGGGAGGTTACCAGGCATTCCTTTTAAACTCTGGTCATGAACATGGGGATATCTCTTTTTCTCATCATTTTCAGGGGATGATCATCTGTCCTAACTATATTTGTAAAGGATCTATAAGTCTAAAATTCCAGAGAGTTAGTGCTCAGACCAATTCAAGAATTGTTTTTAATTGAAGTAACATTTGTTTATAACATTTTAACCAAGTCAAGTGAACTCATACAGTGTTAGCCTTTCTCTAGCTGACTTATTTGACTAACCATAGTAACTGTTACTTTCATCCAGGTTGTTGCAAATGGTAGGATTTCATTTTTTTTACATCTAAGTAATATTCCATTATATGTATGTGTGTGTGTGTATCACATTTTTTAATCCATTTATCCACTGACAGGCACATAGGGCATTTCCAATTCTTGACTATTGCTGGATGATCATAGAAGGACACATACCTTTTCAGATAAGTGTTTTCATTATCTTTCAAATAAATGCCCAGCAGTGCAAGGGCTATCCCATATATGGTATTTCCATTCTTCATATTTGGAAGAATCTCCCTATTATTTTGCATAATGATTGCACAGACTTGTAATCCCATCAACAGTGTATGAGGGTTGTTGTTTTTTTTTTTCCTATATCCTTACAAACACTTGTTGTTTTGTGTCATTTGGATGACAATCACTCTCTTGGGTGAGAGGTGAGATCTTATTTTTGTTCTGAATTGCATTTCCCTAATCATATGAGATGATAAACATCTTTTCAGGTGCCTGTTGGCATCTGTATATCTTGTTTGGAGAAGTATCTATTAAAATTCTCAGCATTTAAAAACAACAATTTTAATTGGGTTGTTTCTTCTTTTGTTATTGAGTTTTAAAGAATAATTTTTACACAGTTTTATTTAAGATGCAATTCACTTACCTTACAATTCACCCACTTAAAAAGTGTGATTTAGTGTCTCTTGGCATGCTAAATTGATATTTTTAAAATTACAGTAAAATACAGAGAGCAAAAAATTTCCATTTTGACCATGTTGAATATATGAGTTAGTAAAGTTAATTACATTCAAAATGTTGTGCAACCACCAGCATTATGTTTCTAAACTTTTTCATCATCCCAAACAGAAACTCTGTAACCATTAGGCAATAACTACCCATTCCCTTTTCCTCCCATGCCCTGGTAACCTCTAATCTATTTTCTGTCTCTATAAATTTATCAATTCCAGGATATGTCATAAAAGTAGAATCAGATGCTATTTTTCCTTTTGTGTCTGCCTCAGTTCACTTATTTTTTCCAGGTTCATCCATGTTGTTGAATGTATCAGAAGGTCCTATCAGAAGTCATTTTATGGCTGAATAATATTCCATTGTATGTATTGAACACATTTTGTTTATCCATTCATTTGTTGGTGGACATTTGGGTTACCTGCACCTCTTCCTATGATGAATAGTTCTCAATGAAGATAGACATACAAGCTTCCTGTTTTCAATAATTTTGTGTATAATCCTAGAAAAAGAAATTATTTGTTATGTAATTGAATATCTAACATTTTGAGAAGCTGCCAAATTGTTTTACTTAGCAGCTGCCCCATTTTGCATTCCCCAAAGCAGTATATAGGGTTCCATTTCTCCATAGCCTCACCAACACTGCTATTTGCTTTTATTACAATTCTTATTATCAAAGTAAGTGTGAAGTGGTTTCTTATTATGATTTTGACTTGCATTTCCCTGATATCTAATGATGTTGTGCACCTTTTCATGTATTTACTGCCCATTCGGGTATCTCCTTGAAAGAAATGTCTGTTAGAATCTTTTGCCCATTTTTTAATTGAATTGTTTGTCTTGTGTGTTAGTAGTTTAGAAATTCTATATATAGCATAAATTTTAATCCCTTATCAGTTATTAGTTATAGGATTTTATGGTTCAATATAAGCACATCTTAACAACGGTATTTCATGTTTCACCCATCAGATGGGCCTTGATGAGAAAATAGAATAAGAACCAACATGAGGGTGAGACTGCAGAGAATTAGGCAGACTCACAACCTGTTATGGGACTATAATTGGTTTTGTCCTTTAAAAAGTAATTTGGCAACATCAATCTATTAAGAATAGAGACACCAGGCCTCCCCTGGTGGTGTAGCGGTTGAGTGCTGGGCTGCGAAGCTGTCCTCAGCCTCTGCAGCGCCGGTTCAATCCCCAGCCGCCAAGCGAGTGTCCCACATTGCACGCAGACCTCTCCAGTCTCACCTGCTGCTCCCCTCAGCAGTGTATTTTGTTGGTCTGCCTGTTCAGTTCCTGGCTCTGTCTCTGGTGAATTCTCTCACCCTCCTCCTCTCTGGTGAATTCTCTCTCGCCTCTCCTCTGTGCATGTCTGTTTCTGTGTCCTCTGGCCTATACCCCAGTTCTTCTGTAAATAAATTAATCTTTAAAAAAAAAAAAAGAATGTTCACAAAGGGGCCTCCCTGGTGGTGCAAGGGGTTAAGACACAGCACTATAAAGTTACTCGCCGCCACTGCAGCACAAGTTGGATACCCGGCCAGGGAGGTGACCCACATGGCACAGCAGATCTCTCCTGACTGGCTCGCTGTTCCCCTCAGCAGTGTATTTCAGTGTATCTGCCTGTTCTGCTCCCCACTCTGTCTCTGGTGAGTCCTTTCACCCCCCACACCTCTGGCCTTTACCCCAGTTCTTGTATGCGTAAATAAATAAACTTAAAAAAAAAAAAAGGCTCACAAAGATACGCCTAGAGCCTAGATAGCCATAGAAGAATGAATTGTTTATGTATTGTAACAGAACTGTTTGTGCAACAACAATGCAGCTAACTAGAGAAACAATTTCACACATATCATCGGGAATTGCTAAATGTTACGCTATATCCAGATTATTATCCACATGATTTATATGATAACAATTCAGCATTTATCAGTGTATTTGCAAGCACTTTGGTGGATTTGTATATGGGAATGTAGATGGAGATCAATGCTGTATGCGTAAGAAAAGCAAGGACTAAATTACTATTGCGCTCATAGAGCAGATGACTACGTAATCAGACCCTCCAGGAAGGGGCCTGTGGGCATGTGGTGACTGTAGCCATGTAAGGACAGGGCCTGCCAGCAGAGAGTACCAGGGAGGGAGGGGGTGTTCAAGAACATGGCCTTAGCCTGCAGCTGTGCCTGGGAACCCTGGCATAGCACCACTGCGCTCAGCACTGCGAATGAGCTCCCTGATGTCAGTGGACCTCTGACGCGGGTGCCAAATTCATAGGAGAGTCACATAACAGGGTTATCACACGTGATGCACGGCCACACCATCAAAGACAATAATGCGTGAGTTATCGTGTATCTCCTATCTGCTCTTTCTCTTGAAGCACAAGGATGGAGGCCTTGGTGGAGACCTGTTGCACAGAACCGACTCGTGGACACAGTAATAGTAAGCTGAACTCAGGGTCCACAGTCCCTTCATTAAATGAGGAGTCAGACTAGATGACCTCTAAAGCCGTTTTGAATTCTAGGGACAGACAGAAGCTTAGACAACACCAAGTGGGACTTCTTAAGGAGCACCTATGTTTGTTGGGAAACAGCTTAGCTCTGGGTCCAATTGGATCCCCAAAAGAAGCTGCAGTACCCCTGAGCCAGCGTCCTCCAGGTGGAGCCTCACATTCCTCACTCTGGTTGTCATCACATACACACAGTACAGAAACAGCCTGGCCTGCAGTAGAGGACTGTGTTAGTTTCCAAAGGCTGCAGGAACAAAGCAGAACAGCCTGGGCAACTTGAACAACAGAAATAGCCAGAAGATCCGGGTGAGGGTAGCTGCTTCCTCCTGAGGCCTCTCTCCTTGGGGGGTAGACGGCTATCTCCCTGGCTTGTCTTCACAAGGCCTCTCCTCTGTGCATGTCTGTTTCTGTGTCCAAATATCCCCTTTTTATGAGGACCCCATACTGGATTAGGGCCATCCTATTGACATCATTTTAATTCTCCAACTAAGGGTCTGAGATAGTCAGGGTCAGCACTCCAAAATATCTTATTTTTTGATTTTGTAATGAAGTACCATTGTTTAACATCCGTGTTAACTTTTTTTGGATGGCAGAGGGTTTCTTCTCTCAGGTGTGGCCACCATGGCTCTCCCACCACAAAGCACCCAAAGTCCACCACCATAGCCCATTGTGCTCTCCCCCGATGCATCCCCACCTCTAACCCTTCCCTCTCCCCTCCTGGAGGCTGCAGATCTACGGTCAGCTTCCAAGTTGGTTTTCAAGTTTATCTTTCTCTGACCCGTTGTTGGGTTTCTCTATATTCCACATATAACTGAAGCCATCTGGTATTTTTATTTGGAGACACATTTCTACCCATGATAGGGAGGGAAGTGTTTCTAGAAAAGCAAGTCAGAATCGTGGAATTTGTAGATAGGACAGAGGAAAGTGGGCTCTTTGCAGATTAAGGAGATGCTCATGCAGCCGTCCCAGGGACAAAGCCAGGCCTGTGCCGCCCTGTGTCTGCCCTCCACGGGTCTAAGGCAGGGGCAAGAGGGATGAAGCCAACGTAGTCTGCAGAGATGGAGGGCAGGATTGGGGGCCACCAGAGAATGCAATAGACCTGCAGCATTTTCGCATTCTCTCATCACGCAGGACGAGCTGCCAGGGCACCCCCCAACTAAAGCTGATGGCCTCAGACAACCCCTGACCCACTTGGGCCTTTGCCTTCTCTTCACAATGAAGAGGTTGACCAGGTCGTCCCCCAGCACTGCTCTGGCTTTGTTGTGAGTCTCTGAGCTGGTGTTTTTGTCTCCCCCAATATGGCCCATCCCATTGCTCAGGGGAATGGGTATGGCCGTGGGCACCAGCTCACGGTAGCTGGTGCCCTTCACACCTTCAAGGCCCTGGCTCGGGGCCAGCATTCTGAACACGGGTGGTAAGCCTTCCCTTTCAAGGCTTTGATGGAAAATATAAGATGACAAGCATTTTTTGTCTTTCGGTATCTGTGGAGACCGAGCACTTAGAGCACCCCCTCTTTCTCTTTTTAAACTCCCAGGCAGCATGGGGGGCTGCAAACAAAACTTCTGGGTTTCCTCTCAGCTCCTGGGCACTATGTATTGAAAGGTTCAGATATCTTTCCTCTTCTGCATTCCTATTTAGTTGTCTATTTGAGGAAAAAAGAAAATCAGATCTAGAATGTTACCTCCCAAGTATCTTCAGTTTAATGTGTGCCTCAGTCAAGTATACTCCAAGGACATTTGACCACTGTGAAGAGCTCAAACCCATGTGCCCGAGGGCAGGCCCCCAGCAGGAGCCGTGCTAGGTGACACCAGGAGACGATGGTTCTACTCCAGTTTTGACTTAAAATATTTGGCCTGGCAGCTCACAGAACTTGCCTTTTAGACATTTCCACCTGGGCCACAGCTTTTCTTAGTCCTTTGGCCCTTCAAGAATTCAAAGATAGGGCCTCCCCGGTGGCGCAGCGGTTGAGCGCTGGGTTGCAAAACTGCGCGCGGCCTCTGCGGCGCCGGTTCGATCCCCGGCTGCTCCCCGGCCACCGGAGGAGGGTCCCACATGGCTCACAGACCTCTCCTGCCGCCCGCTGCTCCCCTCAGCAGTGCACTTCGTCAGTCTGCCTGTTCTGCTCCCCGCTCTGGCTCTGGTGAATTCTCTCACCCTCCCAGCTTCTGACTGTACCCAGTGCTTGTATAAACAAAACAAACAAACAAACCAGCAAACAAATAAATAAAGCATGCCTCTAAAAAAAAAAAAAAAAAAAGAATTCAAAGATAAATGCAGACTGGGCATGCTCATTTCTACATCCTCTTATGACAGTGAGCCAAGGTGCTGTTGCAGGAGGGCATCACACCCATATGAGCCCCTAAATTGCAACTGTTGATTTAAAAGATCACCCTCACTCTCTCTCCTTCCCCATCCTCCTCTTCATCTGGGGGGATGTCCACTCCAAAGTCAAGAAGGGTTTATGCCCACTGCAGCCCAAAGGCAGCTCAGCTGAGCCTTGCTTAGGGATTGTGCTGGCCTTACAGCCATGGGGACCAGTGTTCCAGGCATGTGAGAGGAATCAAGCAGAGAGGAACCCAACGCTCACACACATCCTGGTCATAAACCTCAGGTTGGATGTGGATGTGGCCCAGGTCCACATCCAGTCTCAGAAGGCCTGGAGCCACGGCATCACGGGCAAGTGATATCCAGTGTCCACTGCGGCCTGTGTCACCCATCCCTTGTGTTACAGTGATGTAGTCTCTCGAGGGTTTCCTTTGCAGGACGAGGCTGCTGTCTGTTATTCAGAACGGGGTGAAGTGTCAGGAAGCAACCCAAACCAGCAGCCCGTCTGCTCCAGGAACTGAGACCTTTCTACATGGTTTAACATCCTCATGTAAATGAACTTCCTTTAACATGAAGTTATTCAATGCCTCTTCCGTGACTCCTCGAACTTAGATTCTTTTCATTTATGGTGTGATTTCCACAAGCTCTTAGAACAATGCTGGAAGAAAAATTATGGGGATTCCCACATGGTAATTGAAATGAATTCTGGAGGTGATAATATGGCTATAAAGAAATATCTATGATTGGTGTTATTCACCAGCAGAAGGGGTGTAGAGCCCTCACTGTTTAGCCTCTATCTTTAGACATTTGATCATGAAAACAGGTAAAAGAAGCGGGGGGCAGTGAAGGGCTGAAGTATGGGGCTTCTTTTCTGTTCTTGAGTTGCCCCTGCTCTATCTTTCTTCCTCTTCTCACCTTCTTTCCCTTTCTCTCTTTAGTGACTAGAAATTTTTGTTTGATCCCTTATCAGTTTTCAACATTGAAAAATATGCTCCCCCAACACAGTCACACCAGGAGGGACTTGGGGGAAATGCCATTTCTGTCACCCACTGACAGCAGTTGGGAAGCCCTCCTAGGACACAAAAGCCCTGCATTGCATGTCTTCTGGGGGCCATGCTCAGGATTCACCCCATCCAGGGTGAGCGGGAGACCTGCGACCTGCCTGGGCACCTGGGTGTCCCCGCCCATAAACTATTGATAAGGGGGAGCCAGTGAGCATGGCCACCCACCTCTTCATTCACGCAGGTGGCGGCCCAGGGTGGAGGAGAGCAGGGGTGAGTCACACGATTGTAATAGAAATTCAGGTCACGTTCAAATGGAAAGGATGTAATAATTTTTTAAAGATGTACCATAGCTAGCATGAGCCCCAGCATTTATAATGGACAAAGAAGTCATCACCAGAGTTAACTAATTCCCACAAGTCTACATTAGAAACACACATCAAATCCGAAATTTGGCAAAATATGTGAACAGGGAACTTGCTAAAGAAGAAACTTTAATGCTCAATAAAAGATATGAAAAGTTGCTTCACAGACTTGGCCACACCGTGAACAAAATGCTCCAGGCACTCAGGGCCAGGGGCCAGGAGCATATTGAGAAACTTCTCAGCTGACCCTAGAAGAAGACAGAGCCGGAACCCCCACGGGACATTTTAAAGAAAATTCGCTCAAACATTATTGTAATAATGTGAATTTTTGTAAACATCTTAAATATCCCTCAAATGAGGGACAGATGGGTCAAGCGTTTATAGTTGTATGATGGAATATTTGCATTGGTCAAATAAGAAATCATGTAACAATACAGGTACATCTGAAGCGTTGTCCTTAGAAAAAATGAGTTCGCTAATGCCATTAGTGTGACATTTACAACACGCGCTCTGTCGGTAAGAAGTAATAGTAAAACATGGGGAGAGGCTTATCATACCATGGGAAAGAGGGGGTGCTATATTGAGGACTTACAAAGGGACTTCAGTTCTGCCTGCCATGTTTCATTTCTCAAATGGAAAGCAAGAAGGCAAAGGATGTGTGCAACAAGGTGGCGGGCATACAAGTGTGATTGTATTCTCTATCTTTTCAAAATTCGGTGGCATCTGAAACTTGGAGCCATTTACAAACCTGTAGTCTAGGAGAGGGACCTGCTGTGACCTTCCAGATCCATGAAACATAAGGATCCCCCCACCAACTCCAGAGGTTTGTCATATATGTCTATACAATCTCTCTCCATGATGCCCCAAGGACCCAGCCACCACATCTGCCTGCCTCCTGAGCCTTGCCATTTAATTGGGAATTGGAATAAACTCTCTCTCGCTCTCTCTCACACACACACACACACACTCACACGCACACACACGCACATGCACACTTTCTGCTCCAGCTCCAGAACTTGGTAATACATCCCATTCTAACCCTTTGTCTACATCTGATTCTGCTCTGTGCCTATACCCATTCTGACTCTCTGCCTTTGATCCTGGCCCTCCTTCTCCCTGCTTCCTTCCATCTGAGCCCCTCTTTAGCTGACCCTGGTTAATTCTTAGAAATAGCAAAAGTCAAACAAGATATCCATAAATCTGAGTGACTCCAAAGTTGGGTCCTTTGTAAATGTTCACATTATGGATAATGACCTGTTAGCATCAGCTTGTTTCACAGCCCCAAGCAGAGGATAGGCACAATTGTTGAATGAATGGCTAACCCTCTCTTTACCTCCTACTCCAACATCTGTAACCTGGATGTGTATCCACCCATCTGCACATTTCAAATCCATGGTGTGCACTGAAAGCTGACAATTTCTGGGAATGGCCACCCTTTCCTCCAGGGAGCAGACTTCAGGAGCAGTGGTTTGCTAGGCCCTAACAGGCCTTCTAACTGCAGGCAGCCTCACCTCTAAGTCCCCATTTGCCTGAAGCTGTAGCTCTGCCATTGATGCCTGTCACTTTCAAATCTGCTTCAGGCAACCAACAACAGGAGGGACCCCATCTATTCCCGCAGTTGCAGGAGGCCTCACTTGCTTGTGGCCTACACAACTCAGCTTCAGCATGTGTAGTTTTACACTTATTCTGGCATTTATGGTTGTTTCTCCCCCAAGTGCACACATGTCCAGCAATCTGTGTCTCCCTGCAGACACCTGTCATCCCAAAAACGAATGTGTCCTGGGACCTCATTCTCTGATGGATTCGTGTAAAGTTGATCATTTGTTTGATACCTTTCCAGGTTCTGTCTTGTCTAAAAGGAGCTCACTATATATGAAACCCAGCAGACTTCAGATAACATAGAATAATCCATGTTAAAGTTCTCTGACCATCACTATGTTACACACATGTGTAATATCATAGCACTACAAGCCCACTCAGAGCTCTTGGGGTTTGATTCCAGACCACCATAAAGCAAATCACATAAATATTTGCTAGTGCATAAAAAGGTAAGTTTACAATATATTATAGGTTAGGGAGTGTGCAATAATCATGTCTAAAAAACAATGCAAGTACCTTAGTTTAAACTTTATTGTTAAAAAATGCTATCACCTAGGCCTTCATAGAGTCGTGATTTTTTGCTCATGTAACGCCTAGGAAGATAAGCAATAAATGAGAAGTACAATGTGCCTGACACATGAAAAGCTAAAATGCTTCCCTTTGGCTGTCCATGACCTCACTCTTTTAGGTCTGTGCCCACGGCTTTGTCACACCAACCTCAGACTAACCATGAGGGCAAATTAAAACATTAACAGTTGTCTGCTAACATGTATATAATCCACTTACTTTGAAAAACAATTTGTCTACTTCTAAAGAGTTAACCATACATCTACCAGAGGGTTCAACCATTCTGCTCCTAAATATTTACCCAGGAGAACTGAAAACATACACCCACACAAAGACTTGGGCCTGGGTGTTCACAGTGGCTTGATCTGAAATTGCCAACACCTGAAAGCAACCAGCATGTCCAGCCACATGGAACAGAGAACAGACTGACTTACCTAAACAGGGAATCCTTATCTGTATCTGAACAGGTAATCCTCATCTGAACAGGGGATCCTACCCAGCAAGGGGAAGGCATAAAAGAGATACACAGAACAAGCTGGATAAATCCTACAATAGGAGTGCTGGGTAAAATAAGCCAGGTCAAAGAGTATATGCTTTATGATTCTATTTATATAAAAGGGAAAACTAATCTGCAATGATAGAAAGTAGATCAGTGATTGAGGGGTAGGGAGAGGACTCCAAGAGCACAGGAAACTTCT
Organism: Talpa occidentalis; assembly: GCF_014898055.3. Lineage (NCBI taxonomy): Eukaryota > Metazoa > Chordata > Mammalia > Eulipotyphla > Talpidae > Talpa > Talpa occidentalis. Next base: position 104,086,772 of record NW_023605083.1, on the reverse strand, counting down.
GGTATGATCAATGTGTGTGGAATGTGGTGACCATTACCTTTATCAAAACTGAGATGAATAGCAATTATATCACCAATAAGCTGTGAAAAAATATAAAGTGCCAGTGGGAGAATGCATGGGTGGCTGCAGATAGGGCAAAGGGCACTTGGGGTAGAAGAAGCCTAATTCTCATCTTCACCTGTGGTTACCTTATAAGAAGGTAGTCATAGTGCTGCTAGCTTCCCATTTTTTCAAGAAAACCTGAAAGTGTGAAAAAAATCACACATGCCTCTAATTACACATCTTTCTAATTTAAGCATAGACGTATATAAAACATACTAACATTATACACACTACTCACCACGTAGAAACCACATGTCAACATGTATTTCAGAGAAGTGACTGGAGATTCTGAGATTACAATTCAGATGACAGAGCAGCACACACAGCAGCACACAGGAGTCCAAATGCTGGGGTTTGAATCCAGTGTTGTGTGGCCTTGAGTAAGTTACTTAACCTGTCTGTTTAGTTTTCTTGTCTATAAAATGGAGATAAATGTCATGCCCACCCCATGGAGCTAATCTCAGTTTAGAATGCATAAGTACAAGTCTAGTATTTGGAAATGTATCTGAAATGTTTCACATTACTATCTGCTTTTGTATTATTATTATTATTATTATTATTATTACTACTACTACTATTATTTCCAGCTGGCCTACCTCCTCTATCTCTTTAGGAAATTGCTGCCCATGCCTTCCTTTCCACTCCAATATTTTTTATATTTAGAATTTAAATCATTGTGCTAAATGTGCAAATTGTGCAATTTAAGCCATGTCTCTTGTTGAGTTTGTCATGGGCAATTTATGATATTGCTAAGTGTAGGGGGAAGTGGTTTGCTGTTTGACAGTTACTTTGCATTTTGACCCATCATTTCTGTCACCTGTAATCTCGACTGTGACCCAAATCCCCAGGATGGGGCTGAGTGCTCTGTACAAACCAGCCGGGGTCACACTCTTCAGCGAATCGGCCTCCTTTTCTGGCCCCAACAGGTCTGCACGCTATTGGTTGTCAGTCCAGTCCCCACCCCTGTCCTCAGAATCGGCTCAGGCATTAGCAAGGACGCATTCCTTGACTGTCAAAGGTCTGCCTCCAATTTGTCTTAGTTTTGGGGTCCATCCCCATCTATAACCTTGTGCCCACGACAGCTGAGCGGTCACTGTGTCTACTGTGGTACCTGGCAAGTCCTGGACACGCACCCGCCTGACTCAGGTGGGCAAGCAGGTAAGCAGCACACCCCTATCATTGCTTCTGTCTGGCTCAGCACCGTCCCTGGAGTTTTCTGGGTGGATGAAATGTTCTGGGTCCATGATGTACTGTGTAATTGCCATGAGCCCCATGTGGCTATTGAACATGGATGATCTGATTTCAGGTCAATTTCATTTCAATGAATTTAATTTAAATGTGAGAGGCCACATGTGGCCAGTGCCCATGGTGCTGGACAGCCAGGAGCAGGTGCTCATGTGTGCTCACTCGCACACAGGGGGCTTGCACTGGGGTATGGACCAATAATGATGAAATCCAGGAGCACCCACTGTGGTGTGGCCTCTCCAGACCCGATTCTATGGGTGGTTGAAAGGAAACTGAACCAGGGTTTAGTGCAGACATGTTCCAGCGTCACTCACTCTGTGAATGAAGTGGGAGCTCCGCGCTAGGTGGCCCAGCTTCAGCAGTTCAGTGGCTGCTCTCTGTGCTTGTTTGGAGAGAAGCCAGCCTGCTTCTCATTCTCTTTCCCAAGCTCCTTCCACACACACAAAATGGCCCTGCCTCTGAGCTGACATTCCCTGTGCACAGTCAGCGCTTATCTAGGTATCAGCTGGAGGTCTTTTTATAAAGGCCACTTTGTCCCCTTGGAAACCATGGCTCCCACCCAGAGTCTGAGCTTCTGGAGGCACTCATTTGGCTCCCAACATGGCCTCAGGGGTGTTCCAGGCCCTCAGAGAGCCAGCCTGCTCTGGTGGCCAAAAGTGTCTGGAGCATCCTTTCTTCTATTATCAGGGAAATCAAGGGAGTGACAAGGGGGCTGTAGAGAGAATTTCTCCAAAGAGCAGATGTCTTATCTGGTAGTTCCCCATCAGCCTTCCTGGATTTGGCACCTGTCCTGTGCATGGGTCTGATTATGCGGCAGTGCCTGAAGCCGAGATAAAGCTGACTCAAGGCAGCCCAGCAACTGCAATTGGTGACTAAGTGCATTTGCTGCAGGCACCACTTGCCGCTGGCCAAGCTCAGCAGCTGCAGGTCAGGGGTCGGGCTGACTATTGGTTTAGGATTTGGGTGAGGACAGATCCTGGCTAGTACAGATTAGCTGGGAAACCACATTTGAGCGCATGTTTTCTTTTTCCAAAAGCTTTTGACTTTGGGCTGTTTGTAATTTTTTTCCTTATCTAAACTGTGGTGCTTTCTAGATTCAGGAGTGGCAGAGATGGCTAATTGTCCCCAATACCTGCACTCCCCTTCCAGGCACAGGTTCATACAGTGTTTCCTGGCTTCCCTCAGGAGCACATGGAGACCAGGAGCTGAGCTCTGGACAAAGGAATAGGAGCAGAAGGCATAAATAGCCTGCAGAACTATTGTCCCATCTTCCAGGGGCTTCCAATAATCAAGAGCAAGGGGGAGTTGTAGATAGGAGGGTCCGGAGTCCCAGGTGACCAGGTGGAGCAGAGAAGCTCCTCCATCCCCACAGGACCATGGTGTGAATGGAAATACACTCGTATTTCACAAACCTCTGCAATTTGGGGTTGTCTGTTACAGCAGCTCACTAACTTCTCCACTAAGGGAGAGGAGCTCATTACAGACAATGTAATGTCAGATCAATGCTGGTTAATTTTACGTTTCTTAAACAAAGTCTATTTACACACGATCTTATCAGCACCCAGAATGTTAAAGAGTTATAAACGTAAAGCATTCTGATGGTAAATGACAGGGGAAGCAACTGGATCCCAGCCAAAGGGAAGGAAAGAGTGTGCTTCCAATTCTTAACCCATCACCAACTCAATCTCTGGCAAGACCAAACACGTTTCCTTAGATATGGTCTTGGGTAAACATTATTCAGATATATGATAAAAATGGATTTTGATGGCCATTGTCACAGTTATAATGTCCAAGTAGCATAAGGAAAAGGCAAATACATGCAAATATTCCCAAGACAGGAAAGAGGTAGTCTTCAAGCTGTCATGAAACAGTGGGAGACCAGCACAGAGAGGATACAGGGAAGGGGGTGTTGTGGGGTGGTAGAAACAGATAGCACAAGTCACACCAAGCCTGGAAGGTCAGTCATAGCAGTTCTATCATTTACCTGAAGTTCAAAGAGAAATCATGGGGGAGTTTTAAACCATTGATAAAGCAACCATCCAGTACCCAGGTATAGAACAAATTGTGAGTCTGGGAAGAAAATGGCCTGGAAATACAGTTTGGGCTGCGATAGGACAATTGGAGACACCATGTGGTGGGAGGTGCTGTTATGGCTGGGGTGGGAGATATATTTTTTTAAAGATTTATTTATTTATGCATATAAGAACTGGGGTACAGGCCAAAGGTGTGGAGGTTTAGAGGATTCACCAGAGACAGAGTGGGGAGCAGAACAGGCAGATTGACTGAAATACACTGCTGAGGGGAGCAGCGGGCAAGTCAGGAGAGGTCTGCTGTGTCATGTGGATATCTCCCTGGCTGGGGATCAAATTCGTGCTACAGTGACTGTGGATAGCTTCACAGGTTGGGTCTTAACCCCTTGCATCACCAGGGAGGGACCGGGGGTAGGAGATATTAAAGTCCTTTTAAGGGGTTGCCATTCCTTTTTAGAATAGTGATGTCTCCAGAGATCTGAGATGTTTAGAGAGTAAGAAAAGATGGGGCCACACTGAGGATTGCATTTTGGTAAGACACTGGGGTGGGGAGAAGCTAGCTCAGAAGATATGAGGGATAGGGAGCTAGTTATGGAAGGAAAATGAAGCATGCCCGCAACTCAGTTTGAAGAATCTACTGATGAGATGAAAGAAGGGAGGCCCACTGGCTGCAGGTGTGGGGCAAGGTGGCGGGAGATTGGAAGAGGGTGGAGATGCGGGAAAGCACAAAATACTCAAATATGAGATCAGGACTTTGCTTGCTCAGATAACGGCCCAGACTGGCTATAGCACACAGGGCATTCTATAGCGTGTAGGCACAGCTGCATTTTTGTGTGAACTCTGATGCCAGCTAAGTCTCTAGGGCAGAGCTGCCCATAGGCTACAGGGCAAAGCCCACTCTGTGCTGAGGTGCCTGAGGAATGGGGTCTCCCCTGCCAGCCCCAACTTCAGGGCCCTTAACCCATTCTGGGGGCAACACTGAGGTGAGCTTGCTGGGTGTATGAGATTGCTCTCTGACTTACGCACCCCTCCCTTCCCTGGCCCCGCTGCCTTACTTTTGCCCTCAGTGAAGTGGGAAGATCCATGGCTATGTATGAGCATGTGCCCCTTAAACAGGAACATCAAACCCCTATAATCTAGGTTTCTATTTGTGCTAATTTTACCATAAAGAATATATGAGTTGCTAGCAGGTGTACAGGGAAATCCCAGGGTGCAACTGATTAATATAATTCGTGAAATTCTGAGTTTGCCCAGATATCATTCTTGAGTCCTTACAGGAAATAGAAAATGGTCTTCTGCAGATAATTTCACTAGAGCATTAAACACTTCAGATGCACCAGGAAACCCAGAACACAGGGAGGGACCTTGCCTCCCGCATGTACCACATGTAGAAAGGAGAATCATCTTCTTGAAACCTTCTTTTGCATACATAGCCTGGAGTTCTGATGTTAGGAGAGAGAGAACAGCCCATCTAAGCAGAGTGTAGCCAGACAGAAAGAACTTTACAAAGGGAGAACTTGATTCCAACTCAGGAATGTATCAGTAAATGTTGTTCTACTTAGTAACTGCGTCCTGCACCAGGAGAGCACAGAAGTCTGTACAGTCATACTACACATATGCAGGGTAAGAAGCTTTCTCAAAGGCAAGGCCAGCCTCATCAGAGCAGCTGGCAGTAGAACAGTCATCATACCTTAACGGAGTAGATTGTCAGTTCATCCTCCTGGCTAACCTATGATCTTCTATCCACTCATTCCTGAAGTTATGCACCTAATTTGAAAATCAGGGAGGACTTCCTGGAGGCTGTGTCAGTCCACAGTCTTTCTGGATGCCCCCTAGCAGATCCCACTTTACCACACTCTGGGATAGGACATTATTTCATGTCCTGGTGTGAAAGTCTTTGGATTTATGCTAGTTGCCTAGCTTGAGAAGATTTCAATCAGTATTTCTTCAGTTACATTTTCAGCTTCACTTTCTTTCCTCCTTCTGGAACTCTGATAATACCTCTGCTAGCTCGCATGCCACTGTCCCACAGCTCCCTGAGAGAGCTTTTCTCTTGTTTTTCTCCCCCGACCCATTTTCTCTCTGTGTTCAGCTGGGGTAAATTCTTTGAGTCTGGCTTCAAGTTCACTGTCTTTTTTATGTTCCTTCTTCTATCAAGTCTTCGCAATTTGGGGTTTTCTTTGGGTGAGAGGAAGTGTTTGACTTATTTTTGAGATTGTAATATATTTCTATGATTTTCACATCATCTATATCTTTGCTGACAAAATGTTTCACCATGTTTCAAAAGAGAATTCATGGTTAATTATTGAGTGGTTTTACAGCTGGCTTTCAGGTCCCTGTGAGATGACCCCAAGACCCACTTCTCATCTGGAGCTGTGTTTATTGATCACCTTTTGTCCTTCAAGTGGTGGTTTTCCTCGTTTTTGTTATGAGGGAGGATTTTAAATCACACTCTGGACATTTGGGGACTTACGGGCTCTGGATCTTCCTTGATCTCCTGTTAGCAGGTATAGTATAAGGTCTTGGATGTGTGAGTTAACTTCCTTCTGCACAATCCCCTGACTCATGGGCAGGAGGCAATTCAGCTTTCTCTTCACTCCTCCTGAGAAACTGGGGAGAAATGGGTACGAGTTCTGTCCTTCTGCGATGCTGCTGACATGGGGGTGGGAAGCAGTATGTGAACCAGCCTCACCTCCCACCAACTTGTCCATCCCATACATGCCCGGGGGCTGCAGGGTCAGCTGCCCACTGGAAAATCAGTCCTGTGACCTCCTGTCTATATAAGCTCTGGCAAGTTTCTGAAATCTCTGCAGCTTAGTTTCTTTATCTGAAAGAGAAAGACGGTACTAGTATTTAATCCTTACTTCGACTATGAGGATTAAATGAGTTAAGGGTGGTACATGGATTCTAGGACCTATTAGAAATGCAGAACCCCAGGCTGAGCCCCAGATCTAGGGAACGAGACTGCATTCAAAAAAGCTACCCCAAAGATCCACGTGTGTTACAGTTAGAATGCCCTGATCTGAAATATTTGCAACTATAAGTAAAAACAAAAAGTCAGATCAAATACTATCAACCACAATTTCTATTCTGCAAACAATACAAGGGATCCCCAGGTTTAAGATCCTTCCCTTACCTAAGCAAACCATCTCTAGCTAAGAGTGTTGGGGAGACTGACCTTCACTCTCAATTTCACTGGGTATTCCAGAGATCCACGAACCTCCTCTCTACTCACCCACTATTTCAAATGAGGACAATAGAATTGAAGGTGAAATTTCATCAAGAACACTTTCTTCAAGGTTTTGTTTTCTCTTTTTTTTAACCTCACATCCAATAATGAATGAAACAAAGTTCTTGAACATACTGAGTCAGGATTCGTCAGCTCCTGGGACCGTGTTAATAGACACATCACCGATAGCCTAACATGGCAGACTCAGCATATGGCCTCCTGGAATTACTCACATCTCCCCATTCCAAGAATTACTGTCAAGCGACATCCTTCCTGTCTTTGTTCACAGAGAACTCTGCTTTGTATTAAACTCTCTTTGAGAGTTTTTGAATTATCATAAAAATGGTTTGTGAAGTACACAGAACACAAACAGTACACTGTTCTCAGTCATCTGATTCCTCGTGGCTCTTGCACTTGGTAAACGCAGCGCAGGTGTCTGGGAAAAGGCATCAAGACATCCAGGGCAGGAAAACTTGCACTTGCTCACCTTCACCAGGCAATGATCTTCACCCACTCTTCCTGCTCGAAAGTATGTGAAGTGTCAGGTCAAATGCGTGACTCACAGTGATGACAGGAAGCAGCACCCTGGTTTTGGGTCATAGTCTTTGAACCCAACTGAGAGATCAATTAACCTCACTTTATGGTTTGCTGTTGCCTATTGTCAGGAAACCTTCAGAAAAGGAGATTTGAAGAGCAGAACTTGGAATAGAACTAATGTCTTGCTCAAATGAAGATGAATGGTTGTGTTCATTACTCCTGAGAGTAATGCAGACCGGGCACCTGAGATCAGATGCCAGATGGGCAGAACCACAAGACCTACTGCTTTGTCTCCTCTTGTCTAAAGTCTACCGCCTGGTCTACAAACCTACGGTAGGAGCCATTCTAACACTTGGCAGGCCTCATGCTCTCTGTGTTCCATCCTACATGGTTGGGTGGTTGATTTTTCTTGGTACCAAACTCCAACTGTAGCAATCCATAGTAATTTCCTTCTGTCCAGTCTTTGCAGGCATCCAGCCTTATGCCTCCCCTATCCCGAAGTTTCTCCTACACATCTCAACTTTCGAGCAAAGGTGACAGTGTCCTTTCTCCTAGTGTTCCTTGCTTTCAGGAAACAAGGACACATTTACTCCGTGTCTTGAGAAGCAATCCCCACAACCCACCTCTGCTCCCAGCTCTAAGGACATAAATGCAATATTTCTGCTTTCAGGATCTGATTTTCCATACTTGACATGCTGTCTATGCTGTTGTACATCCCTCCCTCCCAGAACTGGTTGAACTTTCAAAGTCAGAAAATAGGCTCTGAGAGCCTCCCCGGTGGTGCAGTGGTTGAGCACTGGGTTGCGAAGCTGCCCGCAGCCTCTGCAGTGCCAGTTCGATCCCCGGCCGCCAGCAAGGGTCCCACATGGTGCGCAGACCCCTCCTGCCTCGCCCACTGCTCCCCTCAGCAGTGTATTTCATCAGTCTGCCTGTTCTGCTCCCCACTCTGGCTCTGGTGAATCCTCTCACCCTCCCGCACTTCTGACTGTACCCAGTGCTTGTATAAATGAAAAAATAAATCTTTAAAAAAAAAAAAGAAAGAAAGAAAATAGGCTCTGAGTCTTAAGGTGACCTTCTCAGGGCTTGACGGGAAGAAGGTGGGAGACTCCTCACAAAGGAGTCGATTCATTAGGAAGAGAAAGAAGAAGGGGACAGTTGGCTTTGTGTAGGCTTTTCGGAAAAATTATCTGTTCATGGCACATCTGTGAACAGGGGAAATGTTCATCGATGGGGAATATTCAGTGGTCTGCAGGGCGAAGAATGAGGTCTGGGGGCGGGGGGCGGGCTAGCAGGACCAGGCGAGATGACAGGGCTGCTCAGCCAGAATCACACTCGCCACACCACTGACCATGCTCTGCAGAGCAGGGGAGCCCATCAGAGGGATGTACAGGCCTCACTATGATGGAGGGCTTGTTGCCAGCGACCATGCAAGCTCTGTGTTCCCGCTCCTGGCATGGCCAGCACCAGCAGCCAACACAGCCAGTCCCAAGGCCCAGTGGTAGGCATGGGGCCTTGAGCAGTGGTGCTCGCTGACCACATGTGGGGGGTGGACAAAAAGTCGTTCCTGAGGGGTTCTGCAGTTACTAGTGTGGGGTCTGAGATGGGCTTCCCAGATGATTCCAACTCACAGTTTGGAAGGCATCTCACTGGAGGAAGAGAAAAACGTCAGAGGGTGAGGGCCTTGGAAGCAGGAACAGAAGGTTGTCACTTGGACATGGAGAAGGGTCATGGCTAGAGAAGTATTTGCCAAAGGTCAAGAGTCTTCTGGAATTTCAAGTGTCTGTGGGCCAATAGCAAAGGTCCATGTGAACTGACTGTCTCAAAACCATCACGGCAGCTGCCAAGGCTTTCAGCTAAGATGGGCACAGAAAGGAGGTTCCCCTACCAGTCCTTGCCCTTTTCTTCTTCAATTCAGATCCAGGACTCTTGGGTTGGTGGAGGGTACACAGGAACTCTGGGGATTCCTTCTAGTCAATTTTGAAAAGGAGGACAGCCTGATTCAGGAGCTCTCAGGGGTGTGCAGAGAAGGAAACATTATTTTAAGTCAAGAAGGCAGTTGAAACCACGTCATGACAGAGCATCTCTGGGGTCCTCAGGCAGTCACTGTCTTGTCACCCGTGATTCTGACCTGGTCTGTTCTGCTTGCTCCTAACTTGTGCCTGGGCCCGCCTCACCCACACACTGAGGCCTATTGCCAAACAACTATATCCAGGGTTCCTCCTAGAACATCTGGATTTTTCTCCCCACTGCTTAGAAACATCTGCAGTGTCCACATTGTCAAAGAGCAAGAGGCCACACCCTGATCTGGAGGGCATTGCCTGAAGCCATCTTCCTGCTGAGCGAGCTCTGGAGAGGTGGCTGCTGCCCCACCAGCCACTCCCAACCCGCCTCCTCTACTCCCATTTCTGCATGGGCAGCATTCTGCTCTCAACACCCCGCCTGTCTGATCCCCACCACTGCCCACCAGTCTGCTATCTGCTCTCTTTCCTGCTCATCCTTCACTGCTGGTACTCCCTCTGCAAGTCTGTGCACAATGGCTTGGCTTTCATTGGCATGACCTCGGAGGAGTCTGGGATTTCCTTCAGGACCAGGCACATCCTGTTTTGTATTATCTTTAATTCTTCAGTCCTTTCCGCATCTGCTTCCTGATTTCTCTGGGCCCAAATACCTTTCTTTATTTTTCCTTTATTTTGAAGTTTCTGGCTTCTGAGCCCCCTAGGTTTGCTCGAAAGCCGACATCCAGACGACTGGGGTGATGATAATAATATCTCGGCTGTATCTGGTTTCTTTCTCTTCAAAGCTCACATGCATTCCAGACGTGTGAGCCCATTAGCCTCCCAGCATCGCCATAAAACAGGGAGGTGACAGGTGCTTAAAGGGAGGGCATGGCCTTTATGTAATTTCTGCACCATCCTGGCATGAGTCACAAGGACTTAAATAGAAACTGCTTGAGTAGCAATTCAGTTTTTCTTACACGCAGTTGATTGGTAAAGAGTTAATCCTCTTCTTTCCCACCAACAAATAGATGTTTACACCACCCAGAGAAACATATTCCAAGATCTCAGCAGTTCAGTGACTGGTGCCGGGATAAAATTAGTATTCTTCCCAGGTATAATGGTTTTCCAGGTGGTATCCACTTCTTCCATGACAGAACTCCCCACTCTTCTCAGCTCATCAGCCCTCCCTTGCATTCCATAATCCAGTTGCATGGCTGGTACTTCTTGGGCATGTTGCTGCCCAGGTGGACCACCCAGGATTGGCTCAGGGCAAACTTCACACTTTTTTCAAGTCTCAGTTCAAATGCTGAATGCAGCCGTTCTCTTCCAGGCTCATTCTACTTTATTCCTTAAGTCTTTGACATGATCCCCAGAAAGTCACCATCATTTTAGTATGGGGTGATAATTAATTTCTTTCCACAGTTTCAGTGATTAAACTAAGAGCAGAAGCATGCCTTTTAATCTTGAGTCCTGTCTTCTATAGCTGTGCAACAGAGCGCCCTAAACTTGGTTACTTGAAGTTACCATTTTATTTTACTCATGATTTATATGTCAGGAATCTGGTAAAAGAGGCCCACTCCCGGGCTCATCCAGAGGGTTTGATGGGCTGCCTTTCCTGAGGCTCATACACATGGCCGGCAGGTGACCCTGGCTGTTGGGTGATGACTGAGCCAGGCTGTCAACGCTAGTGTGTACTCGTGGCTTCCCCAGCATGGAGGCCTTAGGAAAATCTAGTTTCCTCCATGGAGCAGGATTCCCTAGGGCCAAGGTCCCAGAGAGCCTAGCACAAGGCAAAGGCATGCCTCTGTTGCCTACCCATGGAAGTCACACAGTACTTATTTTGGTCACAAGTGATTGTGGGGCCAGCCCAGATCCAAGGGAGGGCATTAGCCTGGACCTTTGGGAAGGGAGTGCCTAGTTCCCCCTACAGAAGCGCACATGGGAGGAGAGATATAATTGCTACCTTCCTTGGAAAGCACAACCTATGACAAGCGGGTGGTACTACGGCTTGGGCCTCTGTCTCTGGAGAGCAAGAATGACCTAACTGAAGTCAGTGGCTCCCCTGGCACTCTGAGAGTGACTTATAACTGTGGTTGTCCCAGCCCCAGAAGGCTCCAAGGCAGCATTTCTCAATGTTAGCTTCCTGGACCACCCTCAAAAGCCCAAGAAGCACATTAAAGGGGGAGTTCAGGGCCCCAGTCAACAATTGGAGCCTCTGGGGTAGCATCAAAAGTGTGTATTTTAAACAAGCCCCACCCAGGACAATTCTAATGTGCTTCTCCCAGGGAAGCTAGGGGAAGAGTGCCACAGGGGTCAGATTAATGACCCTGTATAAAATGTTCCTCCAGAATTCAGTGATTGAAAACAACAAACATTTATTGTCTCATGTTGTCTATGGAGGGGAATGGCTTGGCTGGGGTGTCTGGCTCAGGGTCCTCAGGCTGCCGTCACGGAGCTGGCCAGGCTTGCCCTGGGGAGGAGCTGCCTCCAAGATGGCTGGCGCTGCTGCTGGCAGGTCCCCGGGTTCCTTTTGGCTGATGAGGAGCCACGTCAGCTCCCTGCATGTATTCGCTGCATGACCCAGCAGTTTGCTTCAGCACAGCGAGCTCTGAATTCAGAGAGAAAGAGCACGATGCAGGTCGCTGCTTATAACCCAATCTCAAAAGTAGCCTCACACCACTTCTGCCAAATTCTATTTGTTAGGAATTAACCACAGGACCCGCCTGTGCTCAAGTTGGGGGGTGAGGGAAGGGAGGGTTGCACCTGGTGCGTGAACACCAAGGGGAGGGTAGTTGGGTAGTCATCGGAGGAGGGGCTATCCCTGGGGTTAGTTGCAGGAGACTCAAGGGATGGGCTTAGCTGAGTGTGTGCTTGATCAGCTCTGATGACAAAGAGCTGAGGGATGTGGCATGTGCAGAGAAACTGCCGCATCTGGAACATTCCTAACATTCCCACTAGAGCTGTCTTGACTGTGTCTTTCAGAAGAGAAGAAAATTTCAATAGGCTGAGAGGCATAGGCAGTGAAAGAGAAGCCCCATTCATTTTATGCTAGCTGTTTTCTAGATCCTGGGTGGGTGTGAGATTAACCCAGTAACACTGAATTGACTGACTAGTCATTATCAAGCAGCCGTTCTATTCAGGGGCCGTAAAGCGAATGGTTGTAAACTTAATCAAAATGATCAATTTTTTAAACAGTTTTTATTTTACAATTTTTCACAATCACATTCTAAATCAAATACTTTTATTATCCTAATCACTATGTCTCAACGGATATACATTTTTTTAAAGTTTTATCGAAGTAACATTGTATTATGACATTATTTAAGTTTCAGTTATATAAATCATCATTATAAATCAATATCTTTATGCACTATATTAAGTGCACTACTGCAAATCCAATCCTGTCCTTCACTACTATTTTAATTTAACTAAAAATAAATTCAATATTCCTAAGCATGTGGGATCAAGGTAACTGACAGGTTTACATAGCAATGGTGTAGGCAAGAATGGCTACTCTATTTCCAAACAGGTTTTAAAAATTGCAAACTTTTGAACCATTCAGATTCACAGTCTGTGGAAAATAAAATATTGAAATCCAGATTACCTACTTACCAGGTGTAAATAGAAAAGGTAAAGGAAATGTAAGGCTCAGAGCAGTGGTCTTGGGGAAGGTCAATGTCACCCTGGGCCAGAGCTCTCTGTGTCTGCTTGAACCACAGGTCAACAGGGACAGGCTTGGAGAAAGGACCACAGTGCTGACCGTGTCTCTCTGACATACCTCTGGATCAATTTTTGTCCCTTTCCCGTAGGGTAAAGTGTAGCAAGGTGTGCTGAGGTCACCTGTGACATCTCACACTCTTGGCTCTCAGTGGATGTCATCTGTGCACACACTGGCAGCAGGACTGCCAAGCACTGAGATGGAGCGAAGTCGGCACAGCATGGACCTGTGCTTACAATTTCAAGCCCCACTTGCATCACCTCACCTGGAGGAGATCAAGCCTGGACAGCTGATTGCCCCTCACCACCTTTGCAAGCTCATTTTGGAGAAGAAACTGCACTGTGATTTCCATACACAGAGCAAACAGGAGCAAACAGGAGCCAGGAGCGGGTGGGTACAAAGGTACCTCATTGTGGAACCTCCTGCACTTTGCAAAGTCTCTGCACCTTGAGTTTGAGAGGGACCAAACAGGAAATGTAGGCAGAATATTGACCACACTGACCTTTTAAGCCTAATGACCATAACCCTAATAACTGTTAAAGGACAAACCTTCCCAGGAAAGAAGCAGACTTCCTCCCTGGGTCTACAGCCGCAGCAAAGCTCCCACCTTCCTGGAAGTTTACATTGTAGATGGCAAGGTTCTCAATCCATATTCAGTATCAGGATGATTCAGGCCCCTAAGTGAGCTCTGCTGTGCCTTCCTGCCAACGCGTGGTCATGTCAGAATGGACAGAGCTGCCTTGTGGCCCCAATTATCCACACCAGACAGAAGGGCCATCTTGAGGCTGATGAGGAGGGACAGAGGAGACTTGCTGGGTGGTCCAGCTCCCTACTGTTCCCTAAGGAGCAGGCACGTTCCTGGCTCCCTTTCCTCTGCTGGAACCTTCCACCCTCTGAGTCTAGTCCTGCTGCTTTCGTAAGAGTCTGCAGGGATCTTTCTGTGTCTTTGTCCATTTTGTGATAAATTATGCTCAATTTCCATTTCTTCCTTTCATCAGAGTACTCGACTTACTCCGAATATGAAATCAAAGGTCATTTCAGTTTTAAGCTGATGAAAAATAAGTTCCATACACACATTGTCCTTTACCCAGCAAGTCACAACTAAATACTCAGGAGGAAAAGTTCCTCCTCACTGAAAAGGGTCATTTGAGAATTGTTGCTAGGCTCCAGGTTGGTGTTGATTTATGCTGAGTGTGTCTTTCTTTGTACTGTTCAATACCCGCTGCTTCAACTCCTCATCCAGCACATACACGCTTCAGGCATTATGAGTCAACGGTACTGCTATGGTCATTGCTGTGGCCCCCAGGAGGCAAGGATGAAGGGAACACAACAATCAGTCTTCCAAAATATCTTAGGGACCCATCCCATGTTCTGTTTCATCCCCAGGTAGAATGGCATCACCTCATCGCATCACCATCACTCCAGACATAAGTAAAAGGAAGAAACACACATATTGTAAGAGGATGAGGTTACCTGTGTCTCTTGCCTGTTCTCCTCACTTTGAAACTCAGATGAGATGATTGGGTGAATGCGCTAAAGGATGATACAATGCCACGCAAATACACATCAATATGGATACTCACCCACTAGGCTTCCAAAGAGCGCTGTCCACCCCTGCAATCTTGAGCAAGTGAGGTTTGGCCTCTAGGGTTCCTCAGAGCCTGGATCTTCTGACCACACAGCACCTACCACACGGGTTTCCCTGGAGTGGGCTTTCAACTCCTATTAGCCTCGCACTTGGCTCTGAATCACTCTCCCTCTACTTCCCAGCTACAGAGCCCTTACAAACAGGGGCACTCATCAAGAGCCTCTCCTAGTGTCCATGTTGACAGAGCGAAGCCGTGGAAGCAGCTCCAGACGCCAACATCCTCGATCACCTTCACAAAGGATGAGAAAGGCAGTCCCATAAAGGAAGGGGCCATTGAAAGAGCTGTTTCTGCAATTTGTAACCCCTCCTTTGGGGTAGAAGCAGACTTTGAAATTGGAGTCACTGTCTGACCAGGCACCATGTTAATGCACATTTCACTCAGACCTGCTAGGCCTCTTGCCTCCTACAACTGAGTGTTTTTTCCCAGGTCTCCCGGCAGGGTGTGGTCACACAGAGTTATTTCAGTGGAAGCCAGAGGAGGTGAAACTGACACATTCCAACTGTGTTATCAGCACCTAGGAAGAAAGAAGACCTGCTGGCCAGTGAGGTCCAGTGGGGACATCCAGCCCAAAGGGCACCTGGAACAAGCCACTCGCATGGGTGGCTGTAGACCGAGGAGGAGAGGAATGGAGGATTGCTTCATGATATGCCAGCTGGTGGGGTCAGGGCTCAGGTTTGTGGGTCCTAAAATCCTGACTAGGGATGACTTGGAGCTGAAGTCTGGGGGTTAGACAAGTGATATCTTGGAAACTGTGCCTCCTGGTGTTAGCAGAGCTGGCCCTCCCCACCTCCTCCCCCACCCCCCATGCCTGCAGATGCTGCTTCCTTCCTTAATGCTCAGGGGGTCAGGGCTTCCCTGCACTGAGGACAGTCACTGGGGCAAAAGACCAGCAGGCATCTGAATTTAGAGTTAAAATGCCCAGCAGTAGGAGACTGGGGTGGGTAGGAAGTAGAGGTGGAAGAATGACTGCATCTTTCTGATTTGTCAAGAATCCTGACTGCAGTTTCTCCCTGGGTGTGAGTCACATTTCTGTGTGTGAGGAGAGTTCTGAGACTAGAGAAGGAGCTCCCATGCCCTTCAAAGGTCACAGGTGTCTTTGACAGCTTCTAACTGCCCATGGGGGTAAGGTCCCAGAGATAGCAGTGCCAACCAGGTCAACTCACCATGCAGAAGAAGGTGACTCCTTCACAGGAGCTCTTATAGGAAAAATGCCCAAGTCTTTTCCCTGCTCATGCCACTAATTTTAGAGATGTTTTTCCATACCTGACCACATGTCAGCAATCAGGAAATGAGCCTGCATCTCAGACAACATGAGCACCAATCTTTTTATAAGTTGGCAGTATCGAAATATTAAAAAGTACCCAGTGCTGTGAGCACTGTGAGAGCGAGTGGTATGTGAGCTGCACCAGCACAGCATGTGTGGTCGTGACCCACCACGTTGTTAGCAAAGCAAACATTCTGTACCAGCACTTGATCCCACCGGACACACTTTGAAGACAGTCTGGTCAGACGGCAGATCCTTCAGTTCTGCTGGTGCCACTTCAACAGAAATGTGCTGTGACTTGAAACCCAGGAGGTTTGGGAAAACCCACATATTGCATGAATGAGCCTGTCAGAACTCTACAAGGCGAGAGAGGAAAGAAAAGTCCTTGCTTGGGATTCAACTGTTCTTCCCTGCCCCAAACCCCAGACTTTCCCTCCCTAATCACAGGCAAGATTCTCCTTAGTCTTGGACTATGTTTTCCCCTGACCAGTCCCCCCTCTTCCTTTACTTCAACTGACTCTCCCTGAACACACCACCACATGGGCCACTTCCCTCCAAAGCCATGAAGACTTTCATAGAAGTCCAGATCTGGGGCTGTTGAGTTTGAGGTGAGACATACAAGAGGAAGTGTTGACACAGTCGTATTCCACTGGGTAAAGTGCAGTCTGGTTATTTTTCATTATTTACCCTAATTTGAGCATTGCTCTTAATTATCCGTAACCCTCTACAAACACTTGCTAGAAGGATGAGTGACTGAGCAGGGGGGAGCCAAAGACACAGGACACAACCTGGCTATGCTAAAGTGACATATGTTGTCTCACCGTCCTGCTCTGAAGGGCAGGTTAGGGCCCTTACTAACATCTCCTGCAGCATCTGCAGAAATGGAGTGCAGGGAGGCCCGTCCCTGCCCTAGCATATACATTCAAAGTGCAGGCCATCCTCCCCTGGCGTTGACAGCCTGAGGCCCAGTGTATTCTATCCTCACACCAAGGGTCATGGTCGGGTGTCAGTCTTTCCATGACCTTTCCATACTCTGTGGGTGCATGGCAGTTTTGTAGTTAGGGATAGCTGGTTATCATCTTGGCTATGAAAACTCAGGCTCACTGCAATCTAGGGAAAGACTCTTCCACCACTGAGGGCTGAGTAGGAGAATTAGGGGTGATGAGATAAGAAGTGTTATTAAGCGAAGGAACTCTAGCTCCGTGTTGGCTCTAGTCTGTTGCTTGCCCTCAGCTAACTCACCTTCCTTCTCTGAGCTTCAATTTCTTTCTGAACAAATAAGTGTTTGCTGTTTTTCCAAACTTCCAAATTCTATAAGGTACAGAAACCAAAGAACATTCCAGAAGGTATAAGAAACCTTTAGACAGAAAAATGAATTAGAAGAAATATATTGCAGGGCCTCCCTGGTGGCACAGGGGTTGAAGTCAGCGCTATGAAGTTATAGTCAGCCACTGCAGCATGAGTTCGATCCCCAGGCAAGTTGCTGACCCACATGGCTCAGCAGACCTGTCCTGTCTCGCTCGTCGCTCCCTGTAGCCGTGTATTTCAGTAGATCTGCCTGTTCTGCCCGCCCCTCTGTCTCTGGTGAATCCTCTCACCCTTCCGCCCTCAGCTCTGTACCTCTGGCCTACACTCCAGTTGTTGCATGCATAAATAAAAAAGAAAAGAAAAGAAATATAATGCAACCACAAAAGCTGCTTTCTAAGATGAGCACATTCAAACAGATACACCCAGATAACAAAAGCTGAGTCACAAGTCCCCATGTGGTCTAGCTGAGTCCTTCCTCCATCTGGGATGGCTTTTAATAACAAGCAGGTGTTTTGTTCTTATAGTCCTCCTGTGAGGTTGATAGGAAGGATGAGAAGAAAGATTTTGGGGAGTTGTATGAGAAAAATGTCAAAGAACATGGAGATGACCCATCATTATTTCTGTCCCAGTGGCCCCTCTAAATGGTATAATCAAAACAGGGCCACCTAAGGGTCCTGGGTGGTGGGGGAGGCGTTGGGGAAGGAGGCAAGGCAAAATCAATGACTAGTGTTTCTCTGGCTCAAGAACATTTGTTTTTTAAAGAAAACTTAAACTCATTTAATGCTTTACTGCAAGAATCCAGCTGAGAAAGAGAAGTTAAATATCCAGGAAGGAGAATTAGTAGAGTTAGGGAGACAATATAATGCTGACAGGATGAGCTTACAAGATAATGAACACAGAAGAGATGACCTATGGTCATCAAATGGACAGACCGTCCTCAATAAACAAAAGAAACAGAAAAATCTGACCCCAAAATTTGACCCCAAAGACTTCTAAAATGATTCAGAATAAATTTGTTCAATTATCTTCAAGACCACTCTGTGCTCAAGAGAGAACATTCATTTCTTGACCCATTTGCTTTATACAAATTATGTCCACCTCTGTCATTCAATAGAATTCACCAGGAATCTTCGATAAGATTAAATAGATAATTAAAAGGCCCCAAATAATTAGCCAATATGTAGAGATGTACCAAATTTAAGGATATATTTCTCCCAAGTCCCCAGGGAAAAATTAAATCCTCTGGTAGTTTCAGAACCAAAGACCAAAGGAAGCTTAATCAAAATCAAATTACTTGCCCTTGAAAGTTAAATGCCAGAGGAAAAAAAAACCCTCCTCAGTGCTTATTTGCGTGGTGTCAGCATATGGATTCTTGATGCCTGTTTGGCACTAATGCTTGTGTAACCTGGACGGTCATACCCAGAAATTGAAGGCGAACCCCCAAGACTCAGAAGTTGAATTTCCCCAGCACCAATCCTGTCATGTGGCTCCTTGTTAAGGAAGCCAGGAGCCTGCTGGATGCCCAAGAGGATCAAGGACTTGGCCTCACACATGGCAGATTTAGTAAGCCATCCGGTCACCCACCAGCCCCCAGCACAAGAATCCAGGAAAATTATGTCCAAAAACCTGCTTAGAGTTTTGTCAGAAAACCATAGTTGTTACGAGGAGTCACCCAGGTAAAGTTTGGTTGTGACCACTCCAGAAAGACTTTTGATACCAACAGCCCAGAGTGGTCATTTTTCTATTCCAGCCACCAGGAATTGGGCCAGAACTGGTGGCCTGGGCATATGCTTCCCACTAACTATTTTTTCCCCTAGGATCACTTAAAAGCAGTTATTATTTCAGCAAATGAATTAACATCATCAGGAGTCAAGTAAATGTTGCAATTCATGACCAAATTCAGACCACATGACTTGGAGGGAACACTGCGGAGCACAGATACGCAGGGAAGGCCAGGGGAAGCTGAACAGTGACTCATGTGCCGACACAACCTCCTTCCTGCTCAGGTTCACCGCCCCTTGCTCAGGTTGACCCCTGCTGCACTGGAGACCTGGATGTAATGAATCAATTGCTTCTGTAGACAACAATCTCAGAGCCATTGCTTGTGATCAAAGTTGTACTATTGACCTCATCAGTGTAACAAATTACCTTAAGTCTCAAAGACTGGAGTTGACAGCAAATTCCTATTCCTCTTTCTCCCAGACTGTCTTCAAAAAAAACAGAACAAACACTCTGCAGCTGGTCCTGTCTTTCCTGGGGACCCACGCCCCTCCATGAATAAGGTTGAGAAACGTTCTGACCATTTGGGTGCCTGGAACTGGGCAACTTGATTTCTTTGGTTGGGTTTGCATTTGGGCAACACAGTCTCTGAGTCCCTTGTGTGCAGCAGGCACTTAAAGGCTGACATCCCCAGAGGCATCGATGCAGTCAGTTTTTCTCCAGTGGTGAAGACCCCCGGAAGAAGTGCCCCCATACTCCCCCATGTCTCTAGGTCTCTACTCCAACATAGCTTATTAAAGTCAACACAAAGATTATTAAAGTCGACTCCAAGATGTCTTCACTTTGCAAAACCCAAAGGTCAAAGGGACACAGTTGCCCACACTACCAGGGAAACCCCTGGACTGTATCCTGCCCAAGGGCAGCCCCAATGCTTCCACCAGTTGCCTCTCAGGGACACCATCCCCCTGTACACCTCCCCAATACCTAGAGTAACTACCTTACTTAGACTCCTTGCTGTTTTTCAAACCGATTTATTAGTCTTCCAAAATAGGCTTGAATTTGAAAATGTTGAATGTTCCAGAGGTCTTAGGTTTTACTTTATTGGCCATGTCTCGGTCCAGCCAATGTCTGAATGGATGATCAAAGAAATCATTCACTTTGCCTCAAGGACACTTCATTTAATGCAATGTTACCCAGAAAAGAACAAATATGTCCCATTATCATTACTGAGAAGGAGGCAACGTGACCAGGAATCGTAATCCTCAAAGCCCAAGGAGTCAGAACAAACATCCCAGCAAGCACAAGCACTGCTGCTGGAAAAGGTGTGGTGATTCCTTATCACCCCTCTCCCTAGTCAGCTCACAAACCACCCAGGCCCACAGAACCTCTCCTCCTGGGTGTGTCTCCAACCAACCAGCACTGCGTCTCTGTTCCATCTACTCCTTGTCTCCAAGACGCGCCCGATATGTGTCACCATCACCCCACTACCTAAGGAGAGTTTAGGAGGGGGCAGGCAGGCTTGTGGGTGGAGTTCCCATCACAGTTTCTGCTGTGGGGAAAGCAGTGAGGGAATGCTCTGATGAAGAACTTCAAGAAAGAGGGATGAGAAGACCAGGTCAGGGAGCCTGAAAGCTCCCCAAAGGGTAGTGTGGACATGCAGATGAGCAGACACCACAAGAGGGAAGGGGCAGTGGCACCAGGAGACTCCCGGTGACTGGGCAGTTTTAACATCACCACCAATCCTGAGCCCTCATCCTGGCAGGAGGAGACATTCCATGTCTCTCCCTTGGAGTGTGGCTGAATCAGTGACTCTTGCACATATGGAAAAGAAAAACGTGTGACTTGCCAGCACAGAAGCCCAGCACCACCAGCCATAGCGAGCCCCAGCTGTGCCTCACATGACTAAGTTCGCAGATGTCATGCTCACGTGCTGGATTGGATGGGAAGTCTCACCACCTTTGTGGTGTGCCTCCCTAAAATTGGCAACCATAACCTAACCTAAGAGAAGGCATCCAACAAACTCAGCTGTAGGGAAATTTTACCAAGTAACAGGCCCAAAATACTCCTCCATATACTCCTCATATGAAACAATCATTTGCATTCATTCATTCATTCATCCATCCATTCATTCGCCAACCCACTATCCCTGTTCAGGGTCACAGGCAACAGGAGACTCATCCAGCAGCTCCGGGTCAAGGCAGGACCCAGCCCTGGACAGGACCCCCTTCCATCACAGGGCGCACTGTCTCTTACACTCACACACACACAATAAAGACACACCAAAGGGCCTCGCCTGCCCATCTTTGGGGTGTGAGGGGAAACTCAGAGACGACCACGTGAAGAGACTGCACGCTCAGTGGCCCCGCCAGGAATCAGTTGTTTCCTCGCATCAATGCTCTAATGAAATGACACTGAATATAATACTTTTCAAGGACCCACTGTATTTACCAACAATGAGTTCTCAGTTTTGACAAATGGACTGTGGTTTTGGAAGATGTCACACTAACAGAAACAGAGCGAAGTGTTCATGGAAACTACATCCTTGTAGTTTTTCTGTAAATCAAAAATTATTTCAAAACACAAGATTAGAAAAATGACAAGTGTCACAAGACCTGACTCTTATCTTAGCCATTTGGCTATTCCCCACCATGGAGACCCAGCAGCATTCCCCTCTTCTGGCCACAACACACATCTCCGCCTCCACTGTGGGTTCCCGGACCTGGAATGTTGCTGCTGGTGCAGCTCTGACACCCCACGCCCTTCAGCACCCAGCCCAGCACCCAGGGAAGGAGCTTATCACCTTCCAACCTGCAGACTCCCCCTCCCTGCACTGTGACCAGCCCCTCCCTGCTGCTTCTGGACACGCCCTGTGCCCACCCACCTCCCTGCCACCCCTGCCCTCTTGGGGGCAGTCACAAGCTGGCATTCCTTCAGCCACAGGAGCTTATTCTGTCCCTTCCTATGGGGTTCTGGGTCCTTCTCCTTTTGTTTCTTAACAGCTAGGCCTCACGTTCTCTGACATGTTCTCCCGCCCAAATTTACACTCCATGAAAGTTCGACTCTGCCTGTTCTCACTAGCCCCTCACTCCATGCCCTCCCTTCCTTGCAGAAGAGCGCTTGGCACATCAGAGATGCCAGATATGTGCAGAGTGAACAAATGACCATTCTGGAAAGAGGTCTGTTTCCTCCTAGCTGCTCAGGAAGGGGCCTCCCCCAGGAGGGACCCTCTCAGGCTGTGCTTCCAAATCCCCGTTGAGGGTAGAGGCCGGGGGCCAGAGTGCCAAGAAGACAGTGAATGGACTCAGGAGTGCAGTGTTTTGTGTGTGTGTGTGTGTGTGTGTGTGTGTGTGTGTGGTGTGTAAGTGGTATGCGTGTGTAGTGTATGTAAGTGTGAGTATGTATGCATGGGCATGGGCTTGCACTCCTGTAGGGAAACAGTGGGGTGCAAAATCTGGGACAGTGTCCCCCAGAGGCCCCTGGGTTGACTTCATGGACTCCAGGAGGGAAGAATGAATCAGAGAAACGCATGAAGGAGGGCAAGGCTCCCCAGAGCACACAAGGACACCGAGGCTGGCGCTGAGAGCAAGCGAACTGGGACAAGCTCCCAGGTGACAAATGCTTCTGTGCTGATTCTCCAGCTGGACCCGGGATCCCCAACAGGTGCTGAGCATGCTGCGCTGCCTGGACCCAATAGCAGGAGGTGCCTGGCCAAGATGCCCCTCCGCTGGCTTGGAAGCCCACTTGGAGAGCATGGGGCTGAAGACCTGCAGACGCAAGGGGTTTCTCAGGCAAACAGAAAAGACCTTTCCTGCTCACACATGGTAAACTGCCTTTGTGGAAAGTTCTGGATGGTGACCACTTAGGTTGACAAAAAACTACAGCTATTGAATGTGTGGTCACTTTTCAAAAGGTTAGGAACATAAAACACCATTTATAAGGAGCAATAACTTGCTAGTAATTCACTCTTTTTATCGATCGGAAGTCTAGCCATGCCTGTCAGGTCTGAATTGCCTTTTTATGAACTTCATGTCCAAGGACTAGCAAAAATTCCTGGGGAAATGGGTAGAGACAGCAGTTTAATTAAAACATCCTTAAAACAGCAATGCATTTGCAAAGCAGGCTAAAAAAGGTGTGTGTATTACTTACAGATAAAATAATACTCTTTGTCATGCCCTTTAAAACAGAAAACCCAGTTCTCAAGGAAAATATTGATTTCCCAGTAGAAAGCAGAAATCTTTAAAATAGGAAGATGTAGTCTTCCCTTTCTTGAAAGTTCTCACATTCAATTGCAAATAAATGTACTTTGGACTTTGCCTTCAACTGAGCACCTTTTTTTTTTTCTTTTTCATTTTTCAGCGAAAGACTAGGGAGGATGCAGAAATGCTGAATCTCTGAACAACAATCTCTCCCTGCCTTCTTGGCTGCCCACAAGGCTCTCTGTCACCCTGGGTCCTGAAGGGTCAAACAGGCTCACCCACCTTGCAGTGCCTGTGGCCAGTGGAAGTTGCCATTTCTGCAGCATTGCTACTGGTGGCGACCTTTTGCAGGCATTCAAATGAGAGTGTGAAAACCCAGGGTCTGAGACAAGCAAATGCGGACCTCTGCTTTGGCATCTGAAAGAGAGGCTGTTATTTGAGGACAACAAACACACAACCTTCACCCTCATCTTCCAAAGTACAGAGCACGCATCACACCCTCCGTGCCCTCTAAAGAGACTCTCCTCAGACACCCACCCCCACAACACACGTTTCTGAAGCAAAGGCTGCTGCTGAGGCCAAGTCATCCTTTTCATTGGACTAAACAATTTCCGCCCCCAAGCCACCAGTCATCGTCCTCGGAAGTAGGACAGAACTCTGTTGGGGAGACCAGCTTCTGGGACACTGTTCCAGGGTGTGTGTGAACGTGGCAGCCACATGAGCAGCCCTGTGGCTCCTAGCAGGGATGCTTCCGGGGACACAGCCTGGCCTTATCCTTTTATGCTGTTGCCACCACCAGTCCCCCAGAGCTGTTTCTTGAATGAATGCTGGTACAGGGAAAGCTCAAAGAGCCCAGGGACAGCTTCCGTGCCTGGAATCCGCCTGCTCAGGCCCCCATAACAAAGCATCCCTGACCCAGTGGCTCAAACCAGGGAAACCTGTTTTCTTGCAGCTCCGAGGTGCAAGGTGTGAGCTCGCCCTGCAGCAGGGCCACTTCCTGGTGCGCTGTCTTCCTGATGGTGGGGGGAGAGTTTCCTCATAGGGATCTTGCCCTTTTGACCTTGTTTAACCTTGATTACTTCCTAAAGATATTGCCTTCAGATATAGCCACACTGGGGGTTCTGGCTTCAACACGACTTGGGGGGACACATTTCAGCCGTAGAGGAGGTCCCATGATGTCTGTTCTGCCTGACACTACGGCCCCTCCCCCATACCTGGTCTCACTAGCTACCTTCTTTGGGGCCTCTTTCCTACTTGTCCAGCACCCTCAGTTTCCATCCTGGCACTAGTTATCCTTCCCAGCCTCTCCCAGCTCCCTTCTTATCTCAGCCCTCCTCTCCCCGGGGTGAGCTCATCCTTACACAAGGCTTTATTAATGCTTCCTCCTAGAGCCCAGTGGAAACAATGAGCTTCAAATCCTCAAATCCACCACTTTCTCACTGAGATAGTACAGAATGTGTCAGCACCCTCACACCCCCATTCTGTACCAGTAAGATGGATAGTCTATCCACCACCCACCCAGCCCCCCACCCATGCATCTGCCGACCCCTGACTGCTTCACTCTTTCTATCTCATTGCCCAGATGTTTGATTTTGCCATTCTCTTGCTTTTCTTTTCCAATTTCTACTACATATATGTACCTTCTTTACCATTTTCCCGGGTTTTTAAAAATTATTTTTATTTTTTTACATCATTGTTCATTTTTAAAGAATATTTGCTTTCCCCCCCCCCCCCGCTCAGGTGTAGTCCCCATAGAGTTTCCTTCACCAATGCACCTGTGCACCCTCACCTCAGTCCTCTATGCTCCTCCCTCCCTCCCTCTGATCCCTCTCCCTCCTCCTCCCCTGCAGTGTGTCCCTGATTTATAATTGTCTGTTTTTGCTTTGTTGTGTTTTGTACTGTTATTATTTTTTTACACTGATGTCCTATTTGGTTCCCCTATATTCCTGCTATAAGTGAAACCATCCGATTATTTTTTTTCCTTCTGATTTATTTCACTGAGCATAATTCCTTCTAGCTCCATCCATGTTGCTGCGAATGGCATGATTTCATCTTTTTTGATTGCTGAATAATATTCCATTGTGTATATATGCCACATCTTCTTGATCCAGTCATCTATTTTTGGGCATTTGGATTGTTTCCAGGTTTTACCTATTGTAAATAGTGCTGCAATAAACATAGGTGTACAGGTGTTCTTTTGAATCAATGTTTTTGTGTCCTTTGGGTAGATCCCCAGCAGTGGAATTGCTGGGTCATATGGTAGCTCCATTTTTAGTAGACTGAGGAACATCCAGACAGCTTTTCATAGTGGTTGGACCAGTTTGCACCAGCAATGTAGGGGAGTTCCTTTTTCACAACATCCTTGCCAACATTTGTTGTTGCTTGTTTTTTCGATATGCGCCATCCTTACTGGTTTCAGGTCTTATGTCCAGTTCTCTTATCCATTTTAAGTTGATTTTTGTGCACAGTAAGAGGTAGCGGTCTAGTTTTAATTTTTTGCATGTGGTGGTCCAGTTTTCCCAGCACCATTTATTAAACAAACTGTCTGTGTTCATTGTATGTTCTTTGTCAAAGATCAGTTGTCCATATAAGTGTGGTTTTATTTCTGGGCTCTCTATTCAGTTCCATTGGTCTGTGCATCTGTTTTTGTTCCAATACCAAACTGTTTTAATTACTATGGCTTTTCAGTATAGCTTGAAGTTTGGAAGTGTGATACCTCTTTTCTCTTTTGTTTTCATCAGTAGGGTTTTGGCTATTCATGGTTTTTTTGTTTGTTTGTTTTTTTGTGGTTCCATATGAATTTCATCAGTATTTGTTCTATTTCTTTGAAGAATGTCATTGAGATTTTTATTGGAATAGCGTTGAATCTGTGTATTGCTTTTGGTAGGATGGACATTTTAATAATGTTAATTCTTCCAATCCATGAGCAAGGGATGTCCTTCCATTTCTTTGTGTCTTCTTCTATTTCTTTTAACAGTGTTTTCTAATTTTCTTTGTATAGGTCTTTCACCTCTTTTGTTAGGTTTATTCCCAAGTATTTGATTTTTTTTGTTTCAATTATAAAAGCGACAGTTTTCTTCATTTCTTCTTCTTCAGATTGATTGTTTGTGTATAGGAAGCCTACTGATTTTTGTGTGTTGATTTTGTGTCCTTCTACTTTACTGAACTGGTTGATTATTTCGAGTAATTTTTTGCGGCATTTTTAGGGTTCTCTACATATATTATCAAATCATCTGCAAATAGTGATCGTTTTACTTCTTCTTTCCCTATTTGGATTCCTTGTATGTCTTTCTCTTGTCTTATTGACCTGGCTAGGACCTCCAGTATTATATTGAAGAGCAGTGGTGAGAAAGGACATCCTTGTCTTGTTCCTGATCTTAAAGGAAAGGCCTCAGCTTTTTGTCATTGAAAATAATATTGGCAGTGGGCTTGTCATATATGGTGGCTTTTATCAAGTTAATGTATGTTCCTTCTATCCCGAGAATTTCAAGGGCCTTCATCATAAATGGATGTTGGACTTTGTCAAATGCTTTCTCAGCATCTAATGATATGATCATATGATTTTTATTTTTATTTTTGTTGATGTGTTGGATTACACTGATGGATTTCCGTATGTTGAACCATCCTTGTGTTTTAATGTTTTTTTTTTTTACCTTAAAATAAATGGAGGTACAGAGTACAGTTTCTTCTATTCTTCATTTGATTGTTTATATGTATTTTTTCTCCTATTTTGATAGACAAACATGTTGATCTCAATGTTTATATGTTTAACTAGCCTTTTCAAATAAAACGGAATTCAATTTGCAAAGACCTTGGTCCATTTTTCTCTAAGTGCCCATTGGTAAGGCCAGTTGCTAAGAGAAACCATCACCGGCCTAGAAGCAAAGCTTTACGGGAACAGACTGCAGCCTGAGTTTTCTGGTGCTGGTGCAGGTCCTGGGGGCTTGGCTTCCACTAGGGGGAACAGAGATGGGCCCAGTGTGAGCCCAGATCAGTGGGACATGAACAGAAGTCTCTAGCACCCAGCTGAGTGGGCAGTGTTAACACCCTTGCAGGGACAGGACTGGAGGAGAATGTGTGCTGAGGAGAGGGCTGGGCAGGCAGGGCATGTGAAGCCTGGAATGATGGGAGATGCAGTGCCACTTGGGCTGGGCTGGATTTGGGACCGAAGAGCCAAGATGCCAGGACCCCAGAGAGATTGTACATCCTAGCTGCTCTATTGGGCACCAGCCAGGCAGGAAGGCAGGGATGGAGGGCAAAGGAACTCCTTCCTCTGAGCAGTAAAAGCCCCAGCCCTTAGACCTACTACTGTCCACTGCTGCTTGAGTTCCTTCCGTGAGCCAGACACAGACTCACGTTGACCATCAGCTTCAGGCTTCTTAGAGCACCTCCAGACAAGGGCTAACAAGTGCTGACTGGGACGTGACAGAGGAAACCCTCATGCACTGTTGAAGGAAGACTGATGCACCTTCTATGGAAATACTATGGGGATTCCCCAAAAACTGAAAATAGAGTTTCCATAAAATCCAACAATTTCATTTCTGAGTATTTATCACACACACAAAAACAAGAACCCTACTCAAAAAAATAATCTATACTCCTCCCTTGATTAAATAAGAGTAACCAATCAATATTATCTATAGTAACCGAGATATAGAAACACTCTGTATCCCCTCAAAAGGTGAAGGAATACATCAAATTATTTTTCACACAGGGAAAGAAAATATTTGCAGATTAAAAAGACAGACTCGGGGCCTCCCTGGTGGCAAAAGGGGTTAAGCACTATACTATGAAGCAATCCGTAGCCTCTGCAGCACAAGTTCGATCACCGGCCAGCAGGAGAGAAACCCACATGGCGCAGCAGACCTCTCCTGTCTTGCCAGCTGCTCCCCTCAGCAGTGTATTTCAGTCAGTCTGCCTGTTCTGTTCCCCGCTCTGTCTCTGGTGAATCCTCTCACCCCCTACATCTCTGGCCCATACCCCAGCTCTTGTATGCATAAATAAATAAATAAATAAATAAATAAATAAAAAAGACAGACTCCTGAATGGCACAAGATATCACAAGTCACAAAGCCAACAAAGGGTTAATGTCCTAGGTGTACAAAGCACTTATCCAACTGAATACAACCAAAAAACCTAATTAAAAATAGGCAGGAGATCTAAATAGGCATTTTTCCAAAGAGAATATACTGAAGACATGAAAAATGCTCATCATCATTTCTATAAAGGAAAATGCAAATCAAAACCACAATAAGATTCCCCTCACACCTGTGAGAATGGTTTACATCAAAAAGACTCTAACAAGTGTTGATGAGGATGTAGAGAAGGAAATCTTTACACACCGTTGGTGGGAACATAAATTGGTGCTTGGACCTTTCTTAACAAGCCAAAATTAGGAATACCATACTAGCCAGCAATCCCATTTCTGGGTACCCAAAGAACACTATGAAGGCAAAACATGCTCTATAATGTTTGTTGCAGCATCATTTACAATTGGTCAGACAGGGAACCACCTAAGTGCTCACGGATAGTTGAGTGCATAAAGAAGATGTGGGATGTGTACATAATGGAATACTCTTCATCTATAAAGAAAAATGAAATTATGCCATTTGCAGTAAGAAGGAAGTAACTGGGGGATTATGTGAAGCTAACAAAAAAGATAAAGACAAATATTAGATGATTTCACATACATGAGTACTATACAGAAACCAAGTGGATAACCAGACTAAGAATAATAAAAATAAATTAGTAGTTATTAAAAACTGAACTGAGGTAAACAGAAGTTAAAAGGGTGTAACGGATGGTGATAGGTATTTCACTTTTGCTTTTTTTCCCCATCTTGTTTAGTTTTCAGAGCCAAAAGGCTAATGCAAAGAACCACCACCATCATCAACTTCACAACTAAAGTTGACTGTGTGCTAAAGTGCCAGGTAATACTTTTGGGCTCAGTCTCATAGCAGATAGATATGATTATGATTCCATTTTACCCATGAGGAAACTGAGACCCAGAGACTCTCATAGTCCAGGTCTCTTAGCCAGTCTGCAGTGGACCTGGGACTGACATGCTCCCAAACTCCTATCCATGTCCACTTTATCCCACTGCCTCACCAGGAACACATCATCTTAGCCCTCTCAAGACACCCCCCCCCCAGAGTCCTGGGGCTTCCATTTCTGCCCCCCCTCCCGTCACCTCATTTTTTTCCCAGGCCCAAACTGAAGAAGCAGCCTGCCAATCTGCAGGCTAGTCCCTAGTCCCTGGAAGGCACAGAGGCAAAGAGTGTGAATTACTGTCCCCTGCACTGCAAATAATACAGATGAGCTCTAAGCAGTGCAGTGGCGCTGGATCTGCCAGCTGCACACCACCTATACTTGTTAGTGATAATTGATATTTATAAAATGATATTCTGTGAAAGTGGGATGATATTTTAGAAGCAACAAACAGATCAAATTGTCCTTGCCAAACTCAGAGGTCAGGGATGGGGGGAGGCACTGGTGTTGTATGTGTTTTAAGATTCCTTCTGGGGTTAGAAGCAAAGGTTTCTTGCTGGCTGGAGGGCTGCCTTCATCCATGTGGCTGGGACATGAGAGTTGTGTTTCCTCTGTTTCAAAAAATTCAATGAGCTATAGACACTCACATTAGCTCCAGAGAATTGCACTTTGATGAAATTAACAAATAACATATGAAACAACATATGCAGTATTTTTTGTGGGTTAGAGTTCGTCTCTACTTGAAGAAGTAAATTAGTTCCTTTGGAAGTCTGGGAAGGAAGGGAGAGAAGAAGAGAGGAGTCAGGCAGGGGACCCTGATTTCTAAAAGAAGATGGAAGAGGGGTGGAAGTAGAAGAAAGTGAGTTCATGCTGGGTCTGGACATCACCCCAGGGTAAACACAACTACTGTGGTTGATCCACTTTCCTCAGAGTCAAGAGCTCCTGCTCTGTCACAAAACCAGGCAAACATGGGCATATTTGTCACCTCTCTGAGCCTTGATTTCCCCATCTGGTATGGTCTAGTGGTCTTTCCATTACCGTCTCATAAGATCTGTAACTATAATAAAGCTACATGTACATATGACTTGTGGACAATGCATACTTGTTAGAATGCATCCAATACTTCACAGCTGAAGTTGTAAGAGACTTCAGACAGGAACAGAAGAAAGTCCAGACTCTTCCTGTAGTTATCCTATAGTTATCGCGGGCAGGAACACTCCAGGAGAACGGCAGGCAGTGCCTTGAGTTGATTTATTCTTTCTCAGTTGATAAGAAGTATGGTTTCAGGGAAAAAAGAATAAAGAAAGGAAAGTGGCATACTAAAGGCTAGACACAGCAAGTCACGCCTGGCGTGGGTGACACCATCCACTAGTGCCAGAGGCACCGAGTCAAGGCACCAGAGTCTTGTTTTGAGAGTCCCAGTCCCCTTGGAGGGTCACCTCTAAAGGCCAGTGATGACAGCAATTTTCCAAGACATTTTCATTTTAAAAACCTAGAATATTGACTTTCACATTTTTTTTCCAAGCTTAAAATAGTAAAGACAGTGACGATCTCCTGCTGTGTGCATCTTACCCGAAAAGGAAAACTGATAAACTCCTGCCCTGGCAAAACCGTTACAGATGGGAGCAGGGCCTCAGCGTGGGAGGAGAGGGGCAGGGTCCTCGCACCCAGGCAGAGTGGCCGTGCAGGGGACTGCTGCACATCCCTTATTCAGCACGCACACTTGTGGCAGGATACAGAGAGCAGCCAGACTTGAATTCACGCTGCCACAAGCCCATGCTTCCACTGAATAAAAGAGAAATGTGAAACCATTAACTTGCAGATTAGATGAGACTTTGCCTGGACTGATCACTCTGACCTTTGCTTTATTTAGAGAAACAGAATGCTTTCCTCCAAAAATAAGTCCAAGCAGTTTTACTGCGGGAATCTGCTCCATGAATTCTTGTATTTATACAATACCTGAAAAATTAAACCGTGGGCAAGAAGAGCCATAATCAGTGACAGGTTGATGGAAAGAAAAGCAGAAGGCATGACCTCACACACTGATTTGGTTTGTGAGGGGTGGCGCTGCAGAGAACAATCACAGAGGATAATCAGCTAGGCAACCCCCACCCCAACCCCCAGCTATGCTGTCCTGTGTAGTTCACACACACATTACTGATACACAGGGCAGCTGCTTTCCACGATGCCCTGTAAGCACACACACAGTACAGGGACACTGTGAAAGAAATGGAGGGAGGGTCTTCCTAAACATGGAGGGACACCCAGAGCCACGTCAGAAAAAGTTGTCAATTCTTTTTAAGTTCCAAATTTCAACAATTGAAAGTAATAAAAAAAATTAATAAGTCTTTACACCAAAGAACACAATCAACAAATGTATTTAGAAAGCTGAACTGAGTATTATCTTTATCCACTGACTAAAGAGTTGGTGACACAAATACTCTTGGAAATTAATGAGAAAAGCGGGCAAAGGAGAGCAGTGTGCAAATTCACAGACACACAAAAGACCCATCAACAACATCAACCATCACTCTAAAGGATTAACTATTTAGAAATAAATGTAGCTGCTTATAAGAAATAAACCAACATGGTCCTCACAGGGGATGCTTCATGGAACCCCGGGGGTGAGGACAGGGCTAAAGAAATGACAATCGTTGTTAGGAGAGATTACTAATGAATAAAAAGAGAAAGGGAGACATATATATTCAATTGGAAAAGTTCCACAGTATATTTTAAGTGTAACAAAGTCTGAGAACAATTTTTATCCAGGCCTCTGTTGGTGTGAAGAAATAAAAGGCTCCAGTTCTGTCTCTGTCAATCTATGTGGGCCATGTAAATGGGGAGGCAGAAGTGCTTCCTGGGAGTAAGAAAACACAGGCAGTCACAGCAACCTACTGACTTTGACTTCCTTTTGATTTAAAATAGAGGAGCAAGGCAGCTATCAATATTCATTAATGTTCTCTTCCATGTTTGTGTCTCTTATTCTATGACCATATATCACTTTTATCATGAAACTATGATAGAAACTATTTCCTGGATAAAATCCATCACCGATACTCACGAATAGTGCAACTAGGGGTTAGAGTCTGATCATTGTTAGTTTTCTCTTTGTCTTAAGCATTTTTAAACATTCTTCTACACCAAAAACATTACTGCCGGAAAGAAGAAAGCAGTAGTTGTATGTACATGTTTGTGTGTGGTGTGTCTGCACAAACCAAACCAACAGACTTGTGTTTGCACTGGTGGCACCTCCAGTGCAGGGAATAGAAGCCATCAGCGGATATCACTGTCACATAACCAGCTGCTACCTGCAAACACACCCCATGTCTGACAGGGTACAAAGCTGGTCTCTTCCATCAGGATCCTTGTCTGGGTACTGCCTCCCCAGCCACCCCATTAGGCACCCTCCCCACCTTTCCTTAAGTTCAGAGAAAGGCTTCCCATCACTTAGCTAACAGTGGTTCTTGGAGAGACAAGAGAAAACACTGGAGCGAGCAGGAATGGTATTTCCGTGGAACACTGGGCAGCTGGGAAACCATGGACAGCAGGGCTTCGGGCCTGGATGGGACCATACTCTACTCTCAGAATCCTGGGGCCCAGCACAGAGCCCCAGCAAGGTGTCCAGCCTCACTTCAAGAAGAAATTTCAGGGCCACCATTTTCTGGTCTTTCATCAAGAAACTTTTCTGATTTTCCCAGAATGTATCTTCCTTCCACCACATTGAAAATCCCAGCAGACCTTGAAATGGGTGAGACAGGTATGTCTGAACTAACTGGAAAGACACCAAGGTACTTTGTTCTTTGACAAAAGAAATTTGTAGAACTCATGGGTAGCATCATTCCATT
This sequence comes from Talpa occidentalis, assembly GCF_014898055.3. NCBI lineage: Eukaryota > Metazoa > Chordata > Mammalia > Eulipotyphla > Talpidae > Talpa > Talpa occidentalis. Next base: position 104,053,945 of record NW_023605083.1, on the reverse strand, counting down.
ATCCCATTTTGGGGTCAGTTAGGTGATACATAGAGATAGGTAGGAAGGTAGGTAGTAGACAGATAGACAGATACAGCTTTTAACAGGCACAGAAAAAAGTGTAGAAAAAGAATACGTCATACTTTTCATTAGACAGCTGATAAGACAATAGATATGGCATGAATATATCACATATTTGTATTACTTCCATGTGGGTTACATCTTTTCTATCTCGCTATTACTATTTTTAAAAGTAGTAAATACTGGTTGTCAAACATTCAAAATGCACAGAAGGCTCTAAAATGAAAGATAAAAATTCTCCTTTCCTCCTGGATAAAAGCATCAGTGCCATTTTCTTGTGAATCTTTTTATAAAATACACTCTCATGTGAACCCTCCACACAGCATCATCCATACACTTCATTTATATATAATCCTTGCTATTTAACTTTCTATTTTAGTCAATACTATATCTGAAATATTTCCATGTGAGAAAAACAGAACTACACTTTTCTTTTATAAAAGGGGCCTAAGATTTCATTTTATGACTATAATAATCTATTTAATAGATCTCTCAGAAATGGACATTTTGGTGGTTTCCAGAATTTTAATTTTTCAAAGAGTGATGGAGTTGTTATCCTTACATTAAATCATATAGTTTCTAAAATCATATAGTTTCAGAGGGAGAAGGGTGTGTACAAGTCAACTATATTTCAAATATATTTTAACTCGTGGAATCTGCATGGTCAAAAGTTGATAGCTCTTGAAGAATGCTTGTCCAAAAATGTTGCGGTGCCACGCCAGACCCCCTCTGGCCTGCAGTCCAAGCCCAGAGGGGAGCAGGAACCCACCGCCGGGGCAGACCAGGCGCACAGGGGAGTGTGTCCCCACATCGGCATTTTAGAACAGGGACCTTTCTCCAGTAAAGGCTGCTTGAAACTGACAGATGACTCCTGGAAGAACCAGAGGGGAACAGAGAAGCCCACCCAAGATGCCGGCAAGTCCCAACAACACAGTGTCCCAACGCATACGGCAAATTAGAAAACAGACAGTAGGGAGGAGAAGAACCACACGCAACCTAGCAACTCTCCAGAGAAAAAGCACACCACAAAAAGAAAGCCAGCCCCCAGATTGCAACGACAATAACTTGGAAGAATTTCTGAGCCTTCCAGAAAGAGAATTTAAAATTGCCGTGATTAAAAAACTGACAGAAGTCATAAAGGAAAACAATGATAAGGGAAAAATAATCAACGATCAGAAGAATGCAATTGAGTCCCTAGAGAGGGAAAACAATGGTCAGAAGAAAGAAATTGAGTCCCTAAAGAGGGAAGTAAAAGAAATGCAGGAGATCAAAGAATTAATGGAAGAACTAAAGAATTCTGGGAAAAGCAATGAAAGCAGAATAGATGAAATGGAAGAACGAATAAGTAATCTTGAAGACACAGAAATAAAAAGAACCAAAACAGAGAAGGAAAGAGAAGTACGAAGGAAAAAGAACGAAGAAAGACTTCGGGAACTATCGGACTCCATGAGAAAAGGAAATATAAGAGTTATAGGAATACCAGAAGGAGAGGAGAGAGATGTAGGAACAGAGAAAATATTCAAAGAGATAATTGAAGAGAACTTCCCAAATGTGAAGAAGGAGCTGAAAATTGATATACAAGAAGCAAGAAGAACACCAAACTTCCACGACGAAAGGAAAAATACAGCAAGACACATAATAGTAAAGCTGCCAAGAATCCAGGACAAGGAAAAAATAATGAAGCTGGCAAGAGGGAAGAAACAGATAACATTCAAAGGAAAACCAATCAGGCTGACATCAGACTTCTCCGAAGAAACACTACGGGCAAGGAGAGAGTGGAGGGACATAGTCAACAGACTCCAAGAAAACAGATGCCAACCAAGAATACTCTATCCCGCAAAGCTCTCCTTCCTCTTTGAAGAAAGAATATGGACCTTCCCAGACAAACAGAAACTCCGGAATTTCATTGCAACTAAACCCCCACTCCAAAAAATACTACAAGGAGTTCTAAAGCCAGAACCTCAGAGCGACGAATAACAATGAAAGAAGGCCAAAAAAAAAAAAAAAAGTTATTAAAAGAATAAATAAATAAAAACAAAGGAAAGACAAACACAATGGCAAATACAGATGTTAACATATCAATATTAACTCTAAATGTAAATGGACTAAACTCTTCAATAAAAAGACACAGAGTTGCAGCCTGGATTAAGAAACAAAACCCAACCTTTTGCTGTCTCCAGGAAACACATTTAGCTACAAAAGATAAAAATAGGCTCAAAGTTAAAGGATGGAAAACAATCCTACAAGCAAATGGACCAAAAAAGAAAGCAGGAACAGCTATACTTATATCAGATAAAACAGATTTCAAACTCAAAAAGATAAAAAGAGACCCCAATGGTCACTACATTATGATCAAGGGGACAATACTTCAAGAAGAAATAACACTCATTAACATATACTCACCAAACGAAGGAGCACCAAAATATATCAGACAACTGTTGTCCTCTCTGAAAACAGACATCAGAGAAAACACATACGTAGTGGGAGACTTCAACACACCACTATCAACAATGGATAGATCAACAAGACAAAAAATAAGTAAAGAAACCAAAGCTCTAAATAAAGACCTAGAGCAATTGGGCTTAACAGACATCTATAGAACACTAAACCCCAAAAAAACGGAGTACACATTTTTCTCAAGCGCACACGGATCATTCTCCAGGATCGATCACATACTGGGGCACAAGACAAACATCAACAGATACACCAAGATTGAAATCATATCAACCATCTTTTCTGACCATGAAGGCATCAAACTAGAAATAAACCATAAAAAGAAGGCAAGGAACTTTCCTACCTCATGGAGATTAAAAACCACACTACTGGAAGACCATTGGACTAATGAGGAGATCAAAGAAGAAATTAAAAAATTTTTTGAATTGAACGACAAGGAGGACACCAATATCCTAAATGTATGGGATGCAGCAAAAGCAGTAATAAGAGGAAAATATATAGCAATAGAAGCTCACATCAAGAAACAAGAAAGAACGCAAAGAAACAACCTAATCTCGAAGCTCAAAGATCTAGAAAAAGAACAACAAGAAAACCCCAAAACCAGTAGAAGAAAAGAAATAATAAAACCAAAGCAGAAATAAATGAAATTGAAACTAAAAAAACAATCCAAAAGATCAATGAAACCAAGAGCTGGTTCTTTGAAAAAATCAATAAAATAGACAAACCCCTAGCCAGGCTCACAAAGGAAAAAGGGAGAAAGCACAAATAAACAGGATCATCAATGAAAGAGGAGAAATCACAACGGACACAGCAGAAATCAAAAGAATAATCAGTAACTACTATGAACAGTTATATGGAAACAAGTTTAACAATCTAGAGGAGATGGACAAATTCCTACAACTCTACAATCACCCAAAGCTAGATAAAGAAGAAATAGAACACCTAAACAGACCAATTACAATTAGCGAAATTGAAATGGTAATCAAAAACCTCCCCAAAACAAAAGCCCAGGACCTGATGGATTTACAAATGAATTCTACCAAACATTCAGAGACGAATTAGTGCCTATCCTTCACAAACTCTTCCAAAAAATTGAGAAGGAAGGGACAATACCAAACACGTTCTATGAAGCCAACATTACACTAATACCAAAACCGAACAAGGACAACACAAAAAAGGAAAACTACAGGCCAATCTCCCTAATGAACACTGATGCAAAAATCCTCAATAAAATTTTAGCTATCAGAATCCAACAATGTATCCATAAGATAATTCACCACGACCAAGTTGGATTCATTCCAGGGGCACAAGGATGGTTTAACATCCGAAAATCAATCAACGTTATCCAACACATCAACAAAAAGAAATATAAAAACCATATGATAATATCAATAGATGCTGAGAAAGCTTTCGACAAAGTGCAACACCCATTCATGATAAAAGCCCTTGAAGTTCTTGGGATACAAGGAACATACCTCAACATCATAAAGGCCATCTATGACAAGCCAACAGCCAGTATCATTCTCAATGGTGAAAAGCTGAAAGCAATTCCATTAAGATCTGGAACAAGACAAGGATGTCCACTCTCACCATTGCTTTTCAATATAATACTGGAAGTCCTAGCCAGGGCAATAAGACAAGAGAAAGACATCCAAGGAATCCAAATAGGAAAAGAAGAAGTCAAACTATCACTATTTGCAGACGATATGATATTATACATAGAGAACCCCAAAAACTCCACAGAAAAGCTAATTCAACTCATCAATCAGTTCAGTAAAGTGGCAGGATACAAAATCAACACGCAAAAGTCAGTAGCCTTCCTATACACAAACAATAAATCTGAAGAAGAAGAAATCGAAAAGACCATCCCTTTTGTTATTGAAACAAAAAAAATCAAATATTTGGGAATAAATCTAACAAAAGAGGTAAAGGACCTATACAAAGAAAACTATAAAACACTGTTAAAAGAAATAGAAGAAGACACAAAGAAATGGAGAGACATCCCCTGCTCATGGATTGGAAGAATAAACATTATTAAAATGGCCATCCTTCCAAAAGCAATATACAGATTCAATGCTATTCCAATCAAAATTTCAATGTCATTCTTCAAAGAAATAGAAAAATTATTGATGAAATTCATATGGAATCACAAAAAACCCCGAATAGCCAAAGCTCTCCTGAAAAAAAAAGAAGGGAATGGAGGCATCAGACTCCCAGACTTCAAACTATACTACAAAGCCATAATCATCAAAACTGCATGGTATTGGAACAAGAACAGACATACAGACCAATGGAATCGAATAGAAAATCCAGAAATAAACCCACAGATTTATGGTCAACTAATCTTTGACAAAGGAGCAAAGACTATGCATTGGAGCAAAGAAAGTTTGTTCAATAAATGGTGCTGGGAAAACTGGGTCGCTACATGCAAAAGAATGAAGCTTGACCACCACCTCACACCATACACAAAAATCAACTCAAAATGGATTAAAGAACTAGACATAAGACCTGAAACCATAAAATATATAGAAGGAAATATAGGCGAAACACTACGTGATTTGCACATCAAAGACATCTTTACAGACACATCACCCAAAGCAGTGATAGTGAAGGCAAAGATAAACAGCTGGGACTATATCAAATTAAAGAGCTTTTGCACAGCAAAAGAGACAATAACAAAAACAAAGAGAAACCCCACCAACTGGGAGAACATTTTTGCACCCAACACTAATGATAAAGGACTGATCACAAAAATCTGCAAAGAGCTGATGAGACTCAACAACAACAAAGAAAATAATCCAGTCAAAAAATGGGCAGAAGAGCTTAAAAGAAACTTCTCTGAAGAGGAAATGCAAATGGCCAACAGGCATATGAAAAAATGTTCAACATCACTTGTCATCAGGGAAATGCAAATCAAAACTACCATGAGATACCATCTTACACCAGTGAGAATGGCACATATTAAAAAAACTAGCAACAACAAATGTTGGCGAGGGTGTGGAGAAAAAGGAACTCTTCTGCACTGTTGGTGGGAGTGCAAACTGGTCCAACCACTGTGGAAAGCTGTATGGAGATTTCTGGACCTACTAAACATAGAGCTTCCATATGACCCAGCAATTCCACTCCTAGGTATTTACCCAAAGGACACAGAAACATCAATTCCAAAGAACACCTGCGCCCCTATGTTTATAGCAGCACTGTTTACAATAGCTAAGCTTTGGAAACAACCCAAATGCCCAAAAATAGATGACTGGATCAAGAAGATGTGGTACATATATACCATGGAATATTACTCAGCATTCAAAAAAGATAAACACATGCAATTTTCTGCAACATGGATGGCGCTGGAAGGGATCATGCTCAGCGAAATAAGCCAAAAAGAAAAAGAAAAATACCGGATGGTCTCACTCATAGCAGGAATCTAGAAAACTTAAATAATGGACCAGGAAAATGAAAACTATAAGAAAGTGAAAATCAAAATCAACAAAAAACTATGAACCAGAGACACTTTTAGGGGGGCGGGGGCGGGAGGGAGGATTGGGGTCAGAATGGGGGGCGGCAATTGTATGGGGAATATAACAATAAAATTTATAAAAAAAAAAAAAAAAAAAAAAAAAAAAACAAAAATGTTGCGGTGAATCACATTCCACCCACGCTATATTATATGTCCAAGATTTCCAGTTGTTTAAATTTTTTTTAAAAGATTTATTTTTATTCATACAAGAGCTGGGGTACAGGCCAGAGTCACAGGAGGGTGAGAGGAGTCACCAGACAGAGCAGGGAGCAGAACAGGCAGACGAACCGAAAGCATTGCTGAGGGGAGCAGCAAGACAGGAGAGGTCAGCCTGGCCATGTGGGAATCTCCCTGGCCAGCCGGGAATAGAACCGGCACTGTGGAGGCTGCGGACACCTTCACAGTGCTGCACTCAACCCGCCGTGCCACCAGGGAGGCCCAGTTGTTTAAATTTAAATGTAGATCTGTGCCTTAGATATTCCGTGGTGATGCGCATTTCTTTGTCAATAACATTTTGGTACCCCAAAAGACATAACTGAGCACTGTGTAATGTATATAGGTGTGCCTGCATGTGTCAGGTATTTGCTCAAGTTTTAGAGATAGTTTCACTCTCCTTGGGGTCACAATTATAACTTGAAATAATCTGCTGCGAAGCCTTTTCTTGGTTTATAAAACATGACCATCCTGGCACAGCTGAGTGGACTGGCTCAGAGCAGGAGCCAGCTCTTCTGCGGGCCTCCTGTGTCCCTGGGGTCAGACTCAGCAGGAGAGGCGTGGTGATCACCTGTGCCCTCTGGGGTCCCTGTTTGTTCCACTGGGGTCCCTGTTTGTTCCAGGGGGCACTGAATGTCCCCTCATAGGCTCTAGTGTGTCCTTGCTTTCCCCATTACATGGGCTGCGATGACTTGAGGCCATCAGCCAATCACTAGCAACAGAAGCAGGAGCACAGGCTCCATCCCAAGCATCCTGTCCAATTTCTGAAGCTCCACCTGGACTGCCCCAGAGGATGGCTGGTTACTATTTCCCAGGCTCCTTCTGTTCTTTAAGGTCTTATAGACTTTCTCTCTCTCTCTCTCTCTCTCTCTCACACACACACACACACACACACACACACACGCACACACACTCTCTCTGTCTCTCTCTGTTCTTTCACAGCATTCTAAGCAGTTCTGTCTCTCTGATCAAACCTAACTAAAAAAAAGCACATACTACAGATCACAAAATGTTTCCCATTAAATCACAAAGCTCATCCTGGCTTCTCCCTTGCAGTGCCCTCCTCTCATCCAGTGCACAGAGGACACAATCATGTTTACAAAAGCCCTGGAAGTGCCAATTTCCTTCACCATTGTGCTGTGAAGCTCACTGGCTTCACACTTCAAAGGGCCACCTGAGCATCTCCCAAGCACAGGGCTGAGGAGCGGGGAGGGTGAGTCACCGCTGTGGCGTGTCCCTTCCGGCCCCCACCACTCCCCGCACTGCCCGTTGAGAAGCAGCCCTTTGCGTCCTCTCCGCTTGCCTCCATCACCTGGAACTAGACAAGAGCTCTCCATGCCAGGTGCTGCTAGGACAGCCCGATTCTCTCTGGGCAACACTAATTTCTGGCCTGCGTTCACTTTGCTTTTTCTCATTGATTTTGAAGTTTGCAAACATTTTGTGAGGAAGTGAAAGGAAAGCAGGGAGAGACCGGCTTGAGCAGGAGGTCATGGCTGGTCAGGGGTCGCCAGTCACACACCACTCTCCCACAGACCTCTGCTTGTCACCAAGAAAATTTTCTCAGGCTGCCAGTTTCCTTGGACTGTGATTTTGGTCATGTGACCTTGATACTTGAGTACGGCCACATCCTTCCCAAGTAGGAAATGTCACCACATCTCATAAAATATGCACAGAATTGAGACCTGCATGGAACAGTCCCAGAAGTGGGGTCAACTTTGAGTTTCTGCTTCCTAAGCTTTAGGAAAGATGATGACGCCATTAAACAGTATTTTATGGAGGAATGTTTAATGACATGGGAAAATACAGACCATAAATTAAGTTCAAAAAACATGTTAAAGATAATGGGAAATAAACATGATAAAAATGTTACAAAATTATATTTAAAAAGTATAAAGCACAACGTAAGCTTGTAAGACACTGAAATATTGCTGTTCAATATTTCTGGGTAACCAGGTTTTGAATGATTGTTTTTGCTGTTCTTGTAATGTTTAAGCTTTGCAATGCCTTTGTATTGCTAGTTTAATTAAAAATAAAATAATAAGGGCCTCCCTGGTGGCCCTTAAGGGGTTAAGTCTCAGTGCTACCACCTCAAAGGCCAACCGCAAAGGCGTAAGTTCGATCCCCGTTGAGGGAACTAACCCACATATGCCACAGCAGACCTCTCCTGTCTCACCCGTCCCCTCAGCAGTAGATTTCAGTAGATCTGCCTGTTCTGCTCCCCACTCTGTCTCTGGTGAATCCTCTCACCCATCCACCCTCCCCCCCCCCCACTTCTGGCCTATACCCTAGTTCTTCTATGCAAAAATAAAAATTAAAATAAATGAAATAAGTGCTGTTTTGTAAAAGACAGAGATATTTAAGTTGATAAGACCTCATCCCTAGGCTTGCACTTAACAGCACAATAATGTATAATACCCCAAAGCACCAGAAGACATGCTTTCAATTCAATTTGTCCAAAGTCAATCTCATGATAGTTCCTCCCAAACTCAGTCCTCTTCAGTTCTTTTCTAATTCAGGGACAATCCACCTTCCATTGAGCCAAACAAGCCAAAGCACTTCCCTCTTGTCCCTCTTATCCAATGCTAGGCCACCCTAAAGCTGACATCTCAAAATATCCTCAACTCTGTTCCCTTCTCTTCTGACCTCAGTCACCATGCTCCCTCACTCCCTTCCCCAAGTCCAACCTCACATCATTCCTCTCTTCTGGAAAGTAGTTTAAGTTCTCAAATTGCCTCTGCTTACCTTCATCCCCACACCAATCTGCATTCCAAATTGATGCTGAGGTAGTGCTGTTCTCCACTGAATATCCATTTTCAGTACAGTTCTAATAAACATGTCAAGCATAAAGGAATTGAAACCCACAAAATCTTTGTCTTCATCATCCTCCCCAAGCCCTGAGTGCATCCAGTTCATTCACCAGGGGAACTTCTTGTCAACCACAGCTCAAAATAATCTTGAGTGCTCCTCTTTCCTTCCACCTTCATTGCCATTCCAGAGACCCAGCCAACATCACCTCTTGTTTACAATACTGCAATGACCTCCTAACAGATCTTTGTGTTTCCACCCTATAACCTGTTATCTGCGTATAACCCAGAGACATCTTAAAAGCAAAGCAAAACAATTCTTCCAGTGGATTTGCACTACACATGGGGGAAAAATGGACTCCGTTTCTTGCATGACTGGCTGCTGCCCACTTCTCAGAATTCATCTTCTATTCACCTGTTTGCTCCCTGGACCCAAGGACACTGACTTCTTGGTATTCTCAGAGAGGTCAAGGCTGATCATAGCTTAGGAACTTGGTGTTCCCTCTGATAGGACTCTTCTCTATGGCTTTTTTTTGGGGGGGGGATTTCTCCCTCTTTATCTGGTAAAGCTCAGAGCACACATATCTTTCTGAAAAGCCTCCCGGTTACTAATATAGACAAATAACCAGCTACTCACTTTGCATCTTTTCCGTCACATATCCACTATTATTCCTCCTTTGTATTTATAACTCTCTGAAATAGTCATTTTTAGGAATGACATTTGATGTTACTTAGTCTTCCTCTACTCTCAAAAGGAACCCACTATTACATTTTTTTCTCTGTTCTTTTCCAGGGTCAAAGTGCCTATTAAAATATTTTGTTGAAAGGATACATGGATAGATCCCTAGGACTTTCTCTCACAGTTTTTACATTAGTATAGCTCACTGCAGCTCTGAGATTAAACCCCTGCCATAATCTAACTTTTCATAGCTCAAACTTAGGTTAGCTATAGAGAAGATTATTTCCTTAGTAAGATTTCTGGAACACAAACTGCCTTACAGCTCTGAGAGCTGGTCAAGACACTAAGAGAATGACACACGATTAGTGAAAGTTTGCTTGTGTGTCCTGGGAGCAGGAGATCTGAAAAGCCCATCACTGCGAGTGGCCCCAGGACACCATCTGCAGCCCTCTGGCATCTGTGGTATGTACTGGGGAAAGTGAGTAGTTCCCATATGGTAGACCACAAGACTAAAGACTTCCCTCTTTGCAGTGTACTTTTGTGCTGATCAGGAGAGATCATGTCCTTCAGAGAAGAAAAATTCAAAGGCTTTCCACAAGAGGAGAGGAAAGTAAAGAGGTCAGGACAGAAGTACTTGCTTCTTTTCTATCTGATCCCTCCCTCCTCACACTCCAATCATCAAAGTATTCACATCAGTGTTGGTGTTGCACACCTACTGGATGACACTGGGCACTCGCACCCCCAGAGAGGACAAGTCATGGTTAACCAGGATGCAGGGACACTGACTTCCGTGTCTGCACATCCTGAGAGCTGTCCTTAGAAAGGCATTCTTGAGAGCAATGTCCAAGTGCAACAGATTAAGGCAATATGGTCAATTGAGATTCAAATATTCCAGACAAAGTCCATGTTTCATTATTTTCCTCCAACTTCTCTAAAACAAAACAGATCACCCACCACCAGCCATTATACCTCCTGAGCACCCTTGTTCCCATCCCCATGCTCTTAACCTCCAGTAAACTCATTTTAGTTTTCAATGCCCACTAGCTTGTCTTTATTTTTTCTTTTTACTGACAGTTTCCTAATATTGCCCATTTAGGTGATATCATCTAATGTGTGTCTTTCTAATTTCACTGTATAATCCCCTCAAGTTCCTTCCATTTTGTTGCAAATGGAAAAATTTCATCTAAGCTTATGGCTGAATAAAATTGCACTATGTATCTACACTATCTCTTCTGCACCCAAACATTTATTAGTGGGCAGGTAGGTTGCTTCCATATCTTAGCTTTTGTAAATAATGTTGCAATAAACATACAGTTCTATGAGTTGATGATTACATATTCTTCAGAAAGACACCCAGGATTGCTGGACTACATGGTAGTTCTAGTTTTTTTTTAAGAAGGTCTGTAATGTTTTCCAAAGTGACTGTTTGTTTCTCCAATTTCTTACACTTGACTCTCTACTAAGTGTTTAGAGAGACAAAGTGTTGAGAGAGCTAAAAAACCATGAGAAGAAAAAGTCTTGGGAATTCAGTAGAGGACAGTGGCCAATTTTTCCTAGAGATATTAAAGAAAAACAAAAAAAATGGAAAATATCAATAAAAAGTTAGTAAAAGTGAAGGACAGAGTTAGCAATACCAATATTCATACACTACAAATCTAATAAACAGAGGAAAATGTACAGAAAAGAATTATTGAAATTAATAAATTTCACACAATTAAAGAAGGATAAAATTCTTCCAGTTGAAAGGCCTAACAACATGCTAAAAAGATAGATAACCAGAGAAGAAACATTATTGGGGTAGTCATATCACAAAGATAAATTCCAGAAGTGCTCAGTGAGAAGGGGTTAATCATTTAGGGGGAAAAAACCCAGAGTCTGAATATCATCAATCTTCTAATAACAGCAGGGAGAATAAAGACAACAATGGAATAATACTCTAATAACTGACAGGAAAGAGCTTCAAAATCAGAATTTTATGTTCAGCTATATTCTAGTTTAAGTGACAAGATAAAAAGGTGATCTTAGGAATACACAGCCTCAGGTTTCTCAACACAAAAACAACCTCTTTGAAAATTGCCTTGAAAAATTACTGTAGCAAAAAGAATTGACCTGGAAAGAAACCAGGTGATAATGAAAAGCAACATCAGCAGCTAGCAGTGAAATTGTTATTTTCTAATAAAGTGAGTATTTCTAATATTCTAGAACTAAAGGTGATCAAGTCTAGGCAGCCCCATAGAAAGTTATAGGCCCACTGCTTTAGTTTCAGAGGGCTCAGGGTTGCTGATCTCCCGCCTCCCCTCGCCCCTGTCACATAGGACACAAGGGGCTCTCCAGTTCCCCTACTCAGTATGTCTGAGGGTTGAGCCTGAGCTCACCCTCCAGCTCCTGCCCAGCAGAAGCAGGTGGCCCTTTGATTCCACAGCAGGGTGGCATCACCAGGCAGCTGAGCTTTCATCCCCACCAGGCAGAAACAGGTGGTGCTCTGATTCCCTCGCCATGGTAGTGGGTGGGCGGGGGAGAAAGTGGAGTCCATGCCCACCAAACATCAAACAAGGCTGTATAAGTGGGGCCCTAGCCAGCACACCATATTCCCCACCCTGGTATCAGCAGGCCAATGCTGCTGCCCTCTTCCAGCATCATCAAGGTCAAATTATGTGGAAGTGAATGGTATTCGATGGCACCACTTGAAGTTCAAGGATTCCAACAAAAGCTGATCTTCTGCCCCTACTTTCCATCAGCAAAATGGTGGTGACCAGCCCTTCATTCACCCCCTATGGGGTGTTGGCACTTTCCAGAGAGAACTGAGCTTTCATCTCTCTACTTGGAGACAATGAGGTAGTGTGAGCTAGTGCCCCAGTTTTTCAGGAAAGGTATCAATGGACCCAGAGGGAAGCTGAATTTCCAACCCACTTGTTTTTTTACAAAGTAGTATAAGTTAGCAGTTCATTGTCACCAGAGTGGTGCTGACCACACCCAGCAAGAAGCTGGTCATGCACATTCCACCAAGAGGCAAACTCCAGATTATGTAAGTCTAGTGTCTTATCACACAATATCCAAAAATGTGCAGAATACAACTGCAAACCCCTCATCATATCAAGAGCCTGGAAAATCACAACTTGACTGGGGAAAGAATAATCAACAGACACCAATGTACACATAGGTACTCAAATGACCTAATAGCTTTATATATAATAATCGAAACTAAGAACAACTCAGATGTCCTTCAGCAGGTCAAGGCTAAATAAACTGTCCATCATACAATGGAATATTAATGAGCAAATAAATGGAAAGGAATACAAAACAATTTGGATAGAACTCAAGGGATTTAGGTTGAGGGAAAAACTCAGTTTCAAAAGGTTCTATGATTCTACTTACAGGGTATGCTTATATGATTCTACTTATAGGGCATGCTTGAACTGACACAAACACAGAGATGGGGAACAGGTTAGCAGTTACCAAGTGTGGAGATTCTGGCCAGGCGGGAAGAGCATGCTATCCCTCTAAAAGGGAGCACTAGGACCTTACAGAGCTGGAATTGTGCTCTACCTTACCGTGAGGTGGTCACAGGAATCAACATGTGAGAAAATTGCAGAGAATTAACACACACACATTCATGTAAAACCAATGAAATCTGATTGTTAGATGAATTGTTTCAATATAAATTTCCTGGTTGTGATATTCAATTATTTTTATGCAAGATGTTACTATTAGGGGAAGTTGAGTGAAAGGTATATAGGATCCAAATTAATTCTTACAGCTGCCTGCCAATGTACATTCATCTCAAACCAAAACACTAAAATATCAGTTTATAGGCATCTGAAGGCATAGCCTTGAAAATATGTGGCTATATAATGAAACTAATAGAACACCCTTCTATTAGATAGGATTAATTAAGTGAGCAAAGATAAATGAATTGAATATGTTGAATAAGCTCAAGCTAAAACTTACATGTAGAATAGGTTCCAACAACAACAGCAAATGAGATAATTTCCTCTGCCCCCTTTTATCCACCTGTTCTATGGCAGTCGCGATTAACTCTAATTATTTTTGGTGGATAACAATTGTAGAAAGTATTGGCAAGATGGAAAACTGACCTGGAATCTATCAGTGCAGGTGAGGAGGTCTTGGGGATTTTCTTGGCCAGTCCTCTGGTTGGTGAAGTGTGGGGGCGCAACAGCACAACTCTGCAGAGTTAGAAAGAACAAGTCAGCTCTGCAGTAGGGAGGGGAGAGCGCACACAGAAAACAGCCCTGACTACCTAAAAAGTGGGACACAGAACAGGAGTTGGAGCACCTCTACCCAGGTGGGCAAAAAACAAAGCAGCATTTACTAGGCCCTCTAGCCTGAGGGTGTAACGTGTAACAGCGTGTAGCTCTCAGAGGTGGGGGTCGAAGTAGGAATAGTTAGAAATGAACAGGGACCAAAAATGAAAGCAGAAAAAGGCTCTGCCTGGATGGATGAAAGAATGATAATGCCTTGAACATAAAGAGAAATCACCCAAGACAAGAAAGACTGCTGTGCTGTGCGCAGGGAGAGTGGGGAAAGAGCAAACTGGGGCCTTCCCAGGTGGCCTCAGGGCAGGGGCTGGTGGGTGGGGTCGAGCTGGAAGGTGCCTCTTTCATTTAAAGACCTTATTTTTTTCTTTCCTCTACTTTTCTTTCTTCCTCTCCTTTCCTTTTCTTCTCTTTTCATCTTCTCTTTTCCTTTCCTTTTTTCTTCTTTTTTTAACCATGATCATTCATTACCTTACTAAAAACAAAAAAAAAAAAAGAGAAGGAATAAGCAAGTTGAAATCTGTCTGAAGCCCTGCTTCTGCCTCAGCCTACCCTCTATTCTCAGACCCCCCTCTATCGCCTGCTCTTCAGCAAGGCCAACACCCCTGGAGCAAGGGGTGGGGGAGGGCATCACACAGGTCTTCCTCATCTCCCCAGCAATAGCGCTGGGGATTTCCTGATTGTGGATCCTAAGCCTGTGCCCTGGCCTCTCTCCTGAGGCTGGCCAAGGAAGGGGGAGGTGGGGGTGTCATGCCAGGGGCTTGGGACACAGACACGCTGCAGACCCATAGGGGACAGAGCTGTGGACTTGCTTTGTGTTGGTGGTATTTTTCTTTTCCTAAGCAACAGGGTGCTGCAGAGAAGCCAGGGTGGAAGCCAGGCATGCAGGGGCATCTGCCCCAGATGGTGGCCCTGCCAACCTAAAACTGCCTGGAACCCAAAGTTGTTTCCCTGGGAAAATGCAACCATTGTTCCTACACAATATATGCCTCTGTGCCTGCCCAAGGCCTGTCTGTAGAAAGGTAGCTCTACAAAACTCTGATGGAAAAGGCTGCAGAAATGTGTGCTGGCTCCTGGACATTGGAAAAAGCTTTCCAGGGGCTTTTGCTTCTCTGTTTATGAATCCCAAACTTCATCAGCCCTGGAGTCACCATTTGGGTTATTTTTTTCTTGAAATGACCCTGCTGCCTGCAGGGACGCGTGAGCTGGAAGCCCACATGGCAGAAACCCCAGAGGCCGGGTTTTGCTCTCCTAATGACTCCAGAGCTCAGGGTCAGGTCCTCAGACACCCAGTTCCTGTGTTTCTCCTCCAACCCCAGGATGCCTGCCGCTGGCAGATCTGATGACCATGGCCCTCACCTGGTCCAGGTAATTCTTTGGAAAATGACTCCTGTGAAAAAGGTAAGGTTCCTCTGCCCGGTGTTGCCAATACATGTGTCACAGCTTGTGAAGCAGGGGTGTGGGAGGGCCTCGCTTCCATAAATGCTCTCTGTCTCTAAATTGATTCAGTGCCCTATGTAGGTGCTGATAAGCCAGTGGGATCACTGCCCTTGTAGAGTCTTGGGGGGAAAGGAAGAGGAAGGGGCTTGCAGGAGTGAGTTGGCCCTGCCCACTGTGCTGACCGCCTGGAGCCCCCTACACGCAGCACAGCTATTGGCCTGCTCGGTGCCATAAGCAACGCCACAGGCAGCGACTTCAAAGTTCTGGAGGTCTGAGACGTCGGCAAAGGCGGTTCCTTCTGAGGTCTCTCTCCTTGGTGTGTATCCAGCCATCTTTTCCCTGTCCCCCATGGCCATCCCTCTGTGCATGTCTGTGTCCTGATCTCTTGTTACAGGGACACCTGTCAAGCTGGAGTCAGGCCACCCAGTGACCTCATTTTAACTGAATCACCTCTTTAAGGTCCTGCCTCCAAAGACGGTCACATTCTGAGGTTCTGGATGTTAAGACTCAAAACATAGAGATTTGGGGCCACAGGGGTACAGCTTGTTCAGAGGCTGTCTTCTAGAAGCATGTCCTGCTGCCTCAACTCCCCTGCAAGGTGACAAGGGCCCCGATAGGTTGCTCCTAAATCAGTCCCTGGCATAGAAATACCCACAAGGGTATTGAGAGGCAAGTAAACCAGGCAGAACTTGACCCTCAAAGGTCTCTTCGCTGCTTGTACCCTAGAGCAGCTTCCAAAAAAGTGCTGCCGAATCCCACAAACCAGGGCCTGCCGGAGCTCGCAGACAGGACTGGATTGCTCCACAACCATGTCCTCTGTGTGCGCATGTCTGTAGCTGCTTTCTCAGAACTGGGCATCTGCAACAGAGGCCACAGACCCCCAGACCTATAGTGCTATAGAAAATGTGTGCCAATCCAGCAAGGAGAGTCCAGTTTCCTGTGTCAGGGATTTTGTTGTCAGCTTCCCCTGACCACCCTTGGTGCCTTTGGGGGCTTCTGCCTATAGGATCTGTTGAAGATACACTGTCCCACCAAGTGCAGGAGACCCTGCTTCTATCCATTCTGACAGCATGACCCACTGCCTCCCGGGTCTCTGTCATCCATACACTGACCTGATATGCTCTAGTCACTATTTAGATTCTGAATCTAAGTGACAGGTGCTGGCCAAATTACCGGCCAGGAGGAGCCCTTGCAGAAAGGACCAGACCCAGCTTCTTCCGCTTCATTCACCCCAGGATTTGAGTCGCAAGGCATCCTTAGGACTTTACACCACCCCCAAGAAGTCAAGAATCCAGGAGATGCAGCGCTCCTATCGCCCAGGCCCACAGTCACCCCAGGTTCCAATGGTCCCAACCCCTACTCCTCCCAGTAGACTCAGAGTTCCCAAGAATGCCCCCCATTTCTCAGGGGTCTGGGTCCCCCACTATGGTACCAAAGCCCTCCCCCCAGTTCTGCTCCCTGGTATAGATGTGCAATGTATATTGAATCCCAGGAATAGCTTCAGGCACCCCACAATTTCCCAAAGTACAATTGCGAAATAAACTCCCGTGTCCTGGTTCCAGGAGCCACCAGACACGCTCCTGAAAGCAAGAGCAAGAGGCAGAGAGGAGAGGGGAGAAGCAGCAGCTCCTGGTGATGCCGACGTTGGCGCCCAGCAGTGCAATATGAATGTGGCCCAACAGGCGGGTCCTCCAGAGCCTCCCCCTATTGACTAGGAGCCCTGCAGAGGTGGTGCTGTGAGCTCTTCAGCTCCGGACACTTGGGGGAGTAGCATTCTCATTCTTGCTGGGTCTGGAGCCATGAGAAAGCCTCATTTTCCCATATTTGTGAGGAAAACCTGTTCAACGCTGGCCTCACATGCTTTCTGAGGGAATGAGAAGCGATAACCGACGTAAGCACTCAGCTAGGTGCCCAGCATGTATAAAAATGAACACAGAACTTCTGTGAAACCTGAGAGACAGGACAAGAGGGACAAATAAATCAAATCAAAATATAAAAAAAAGGGGGGGAAGGAAATATATTTTCTAAATGTCCTAAGAATGTTATTTAAAAATTTAGTAAGGGCCTCCCTGGTGGCGCAGCGGTTAAGTGCTGGGCCGCGAAGCTGCCAGCAGCCTCTGCAGTGCCTGTTCGATCCCCGGCTGCCGGCGAGAGTCCCACATGGCGCGCAGACCTCTCCTGTCACGCCCGCTGCTCCCCTCAGCAGTGTACTTTGTCACTGTGCCTGTTCTGTTCCCCACTCTGGCTCTGGTGAATCCTCTTACCCTCCCGCGCTTCTGACTGTACCCAGTGCTTGTATAAATAAATAAATCTTAAAAAAAAAAAATAAAAATTTTAGTAGGGCAGAGTGGGAGCAAATCGTGGGGTTTTGTCCTCCAGGTCTTCACACGCACACACGAGCACACACACACACACACACACGTGTGTGGACCTACATCTGTGAAGGCTATTCCCACAGTAACAGGATGTAAGCAATTCCCTGCTCGTGGGGATGCAGCATCTCTGCTCGTGAGGTCTCACCATCACACACACCGAGAGATCAACTTGAGAACTGATTTCTTAGTTGCCAGCTCCATGTTAATGAAGAGAGCCATACCATAAGCCTACTTTAGACATGGCTTGGCCCATTGATGAGTGGGACCAGGGTTTAGCCCTGCCCAGAGTGGATGTGGGCACCTTGAATGCATTCCTCAGATACCTTTGTTTCTACTCAGCTCCTTCACAGGTAACACACCTCATTTTCCTAGGCTAAGCCATGTGGGCAGAGTGGAGCTCAGTGAGAATGTGTGAATGAGAAGTGCTTCTATTATTAAGCTGACACAAGAGATACATATTTCTCAGATGACATCTAGCAGTTTTGGCCTCCAGGGATTGCTCTCCTAAATCCTTTCCAAATAGGGAACTTGCAGCACTCTAAACATGCAAAGGGGAACCCCAAGGAATTTGTGGATTTGAAAATATTCAACTCATACTCAAAATACCATTTGCCTTAGGTATTCAGAAAGAGGTGTAAACTCTGAAATATGAGGCTCATGTGACCCCAGAGAGTTCAGAACCACAGATGGCACTGAAATTCCTTTCAGGTTCCCCAGCCAGAGCTTCTAGAAACTATATTAACACCTTCAGTTAACTTGTATTTTTTCTGGACACTGACATTTTCAGTCTCGGCTTTAAAGTACCATGATTTCATCTCAAAAACACTAGCTCACTAGAGGACCCTGAATGTATTTCTTTTCCAAGGAGATATATTTAAAAACTTCAAAAGTAATGAATGACCTGAAAATTCAAAGAAATTAAAACATCATGATACCTAATTTTTATTGAATGACAACTACGTTCTTGGAACTGAGTCTGGACCATTTTACTGATCTCAGCACAGCTCAGTGACAGCAGGATGGCAATC
Organism: Talpa occidentalis; assembly: GCF_014898055.3. NCBI lineage: Eukaryota > Metazoa > Chordata > Mammalia > Eulipotyphla > Talpidae > Talpa > Talpa occidentalis. The sequence continues at coordinate 104,035,104 of NW_023605083.1, read as the reverse complement.
AATTTCATTCTTCATTCACTCCATCATTAATGACAGATATTTATTGAGCTTTTACTGTGCACGAAGCATCATCTCAGCTGCCAGACAGATGGCAAAGGACAAGACACACGTCTTTCCAAGGTGGAATGGATAATCTCACAAGGAGACAGACCATAATAGAATCAGGTGGTGGTAAGTGCTGGGAGGAAAAATGACACAGGGCCAAGGGACACAGATGAAGGGGGCAGGGTCAGGAGTGACCTCTAAGAGAAGGTGACCTTGGGGTAAGGACAAGGCTGCCAGATGAGACGGGGGAAAGCCGTCCTTGCATAGCAGACAGAGCATGGGATTTGTGAGGGTGGAGGTCTGGAAACAAGGGCTCTGGACCACTGGACACCAGAGAGGCAAGCAGGACCCAGTGACCAGGAACCGGTCGGCGCACACGGCACCTAGCGGTTACTTTAAGTCCCATAGTACACAAGAAGAGGGTTTAGAGCCTCTGATATCCCCTGTTCCATCCTATTTCATGATGCCTATCATACTCCACAACCCACTACTACAGTTATAAACCTAACTTTGAAAGCATGAAGCCCTGGCTTCTGAATGATCTTCATCAACATATAGACATTTAAAAAGAGATCTAGCCAGTTGACTAGACTCTACGCCACCAGAAGAGAATTTGTAGATGGGATCAAATGACACTTCCTAGTTCACCTTTTATGTGTGTCGTCCTCCAGATGCCCATGAATAGGAACTTGAGGCTGCAGGTTTCCCCAAAGCCAGGGGTACTGGATGCACCACTGCTGTTACTGGAAGGCAGCTGTCTGTGGAATTACCACCCCACCCCCTCCCGACCCTCATTTCCCACCCCTGTGTCAGCACCACCTTTTCAATACTGGGCATTTGTTGGCACTGGCCAGCCACAGAGGGTGAAGGAATTTAGCTCCACATATGCTCTTACAGGGAAAAAGCCTCTCTGGAGTCTTACATCTCCAATTCTGGTTGGGTTTGTGGCCACTTTTCTTATCTCAAGTTGGCATTCCTGTTTAATCACGGAATCCTGGGTGTTAACGGATCGTGAGAAGTCACGGGTCCTCATGCGGCCCTTCAGCATCACATCTCGCTTCCCCAGAGCAGGCAAAGGCAGATCGGGCTCTGACAGGGTCCCAAGTCTCCACCGTGTCAGAAATCCTTGCTAGATATGGAAGTACATTCTGCCACCTCCACACCAGGTCCATCCTGCTTTTGAAAACCAGCCCTTCATCAGCCACCACCCTCCCTGTCCCAAAGCAGAGGCCCTCATTTCCCTTCAGGGCCACATGGAGGGCTTCCATTTCAGAGTCCAGCCCAAAGACTCACTTTGACCTGGAAGTCCTGCTCTACCAGCCCTCCTGTGAGCCTGGGGTCCGAGGAACCCATGCCAAGCTGTTATCAAGCACTGCCCGTTGTTCCTGGGGGTGACCAATGCTCAGGAAAAGCCAGGGAGCAGGCAGCTGGCAGGAAGGACTCTCCTTCAGATTCTTCAGCTATGACCATATCAGACCTCAGCGCAGCCTGCAGAATATTGTGTCCACTTCAATGCTTTCTAACTCAGCTCCATCAGGAACTGCTTGCACACAGGGCTCCACCATTGCTCACCCTCCCTGCCAGCCCACCTGAGAACTTGGGCCACATCCTCAGTCTGTGGCATCCAGAACACACCCATGTTTCTACTAGTCTCCCTGGGATAGGCAATGTCTTAGTAATTCACACGGAACAAAATGTCCTGTGTGTGTCTCTGCCTGAGTGTGTGACTTGGCAGAGAATGAACTCGGCACCCCTTGAGAGCCCCAGTCAAGGATGGCTGCCAGCAGGGATGGTGGAGTGGCTCCGTCTGGTCAGCAGGGCACCCCAAGCTGTCCCGGGGGCCATGTTCTCCCTGTACCCCTACAGCAGTGCTTTGATGCACTCACTGTGTAAGAACAGGTGGCCCCAAAATCAAGAACACATCATTAAGTAAAGAACACAGCCCGTAGCAGCCGAGGGACGTGGCAAGGACAGCAGCGAGCATGCCCCTGGAGAGCTGCCCAGCCCCAGAGCAGGGCCCCTGGGAGAGCCTGACACTGCACATCTGCAGGACTTTGCTTCTGTTTTCTTTTAGTGATGTGGTTCAAGGCCTACAGAGTTCTTTCAGAACTCCTGGCCTTTTTGGGTTTAATCTCCTGCAGGTCGAGTAAGTTGATTCTTTGCAGTTACTCAGCCATGAAGAATTTCTCAAACCAAAATGTTAGTGTAACACAGCCATTGTGAACTGAATGTTCATAGACTGTAAGTATGTATATTATAAATGTGGATGTGTGTGTGCAGCAGGCCAATCATGTCACTCAGCGTGACATGCTTAATACCCGCACACACATGCAAACTCGTCTTGCCCCATTACTAACATGTTATATTAGAATAAAAACTTCCTTGCAGCTGTGGAGAGAAGTGTTTGTGTGTGTGTGTGTGTGTGTGTGCATGTAAACTAGTAGATCTCTTTCCTGATTTCCATGCCTTTGCATCTCGTTACTTTTGTTACAGTTTCTTTTGTAGACCTTAAAATTCTGACTTTATGTCCCCATAGCCAAGAATATGGAAATTGGTCATAGTTTCAAGACTGTTCTATTGTAAAAACAGAAAACTCTGTTCAAGATGGCATCTTCAGCTCAGACTACACTCCCTCCTCCATTCCAACCACAACACGGGCATGCTGTTAAAGAAAATGTTTATACATGTGCACAAACACATGTATATATGCAGACAGACACACACAGTACATCAGAAGGACTCACTGTACCTCCAAAGTGTAAATGAGTGGTTGCTCCTCAACCTTTCCTAAAAGACTTGTGCTCTAAACACTTCTCTGATTCCCCATATAAAGCAAAGAAGTCAAACCTTGCACAATCCATGACCTCTCTGCAGGGAAGGTCCTGTTGTATTCAGCCAACACTGTCCATGCCCTCCCTAAATGCTCCCTATAGGTTAAATCCCCAAATCTCCAGGACCTCTGATGCCTCCCAGATGGGCATGGCCCCAGCTGGCTCCTGGACATCCAGCCCCACATGGTCCCTATCTCTGCACATGTCATCCCTATCCTCTGGACTGTCCCATCCACACAGGTTTGTCCTGTAAAACTGTGCTCCAGCATTCTCTCCCTTGCTTGGCTCACTTCTTTATACACCCATTTGCTTCAGCTCCACTCTCTGTAACAGTCCAGCGTGTGACCCTTAATCAGCCTCAGGCATATTGGTGTCCTGGGTTTTTGTTTTGTTCTTGGAAGCCTCCTCCCTTTCTGGATCCTAGCTTCTGCCCAGAGACTCATTGACTCCATGAATTGTTGCATTCCAGGATTGCACTGGGCTTTGATGCACAGCAATTCTTGCTCTGGAAACTGAGTTTCCCCTTTCGTGGTGGTAAAAATCTCCAAAGAACTTGGGTTCTTCAAACCCAAGTCTTTGTCTTCTGTGAGGACATACCTTTTAGAGGTGATATTCTCCTCAGTTACACTTTTGTTGTAACCACCACTTACCTCCTTTCCCCTCCCTGGTCCTCTGGGGTGTGACATACTCTTACCCCCACAGGGCACTGGACATAGGTTTATAATGTGGTCAAGGTGTGCGTAAGCCAGAATCCTGCTACTCAGAGCACAGGACAGTGACTGGCCCACGAGGGAGCTTTGCTCTGCCTGCTCCCTTCCTGACTTTCATGCATCTGAAACTTTCCCTTTGGAATCCCAGGGCTGATTCCAAAGAATTTTTTTTTTTAAAGATTTATTTATTTATTTATTTATTTATTTATTTATTTATTTATTTATTTATTTATTTATACAAGCACTGGGTGCAGTCAGAAGCACGGGAGGGTGAGAGAATTCACCAGAGCTAGAGCGGGGAACAGAACAGGCAGACTGACGAAGTACACTGCTGAGGGGAGCAGCGGGCGTGGCAGGAGAGGTCTGTCATGCCATGTGGGACCCTCGCCAGTGGCCGGGGATTGAACTGGCGCTTGAACAGGCGCTGCAGAGGCTGCGGGCAGCTTCGCAACCCAGCACTCAACCACTGCGCCACCGGGGAGTCCCCCCAAAGTAACTTTTAAGGAAGGAATAGGCAAGCCAACAATCAGTCCCAATGGGAAGGGGACTAGGAAGGGGCTTCTCCCTAAGGAATCCTGATAGAAAACAGAACAAGGCCCGCGGCAGGGTGGGGCTCCCGATGCAGGCCCCACTCCCCACAGAAGGTGACTCTGGTCATCCTCTCATACCCCTGCATGGTGGGTAGGGGCGAGGAGGAGGCCTTCTCCCTACAGAAGGGAACCATCCCATCTGTGTTTGTTTTTTGGGGCTGCCACACGTACAGACACCCACCAACCAGGAGCCTTAACACAAATGTATTTTCTCGCAGTGCTGGAGGCCAGAGGCCAAGACCCAAGTGTGGCTAGGGCTGATTTCTCCTGAGGACTCTCTCCTTAGAACCAAGATGCTGTCTTCTCCCTGTGCCTGCACAGGACACCAGTTGTGTGGGACTAAAGCCCATCTCAATGACCTCGTTTTATCACAGTCATCTATTTCAAGGCCCTTTTTCCAAATTCAGTCACACAGTTACATTTGGAAAAATTGGGAGTGAGGAATTTAACATAGGAATTTGGTGAAGACCCAGTTCAGCCCATAACACCTTCTGCGGGTAACTTTCTACCTGCCTGTGAGGTCACCCTGTTTCCATGTGTGAGAAGTATAGGTGGCCATGGAGAAATGCAGGACAGGCCTAGCGGTACATGGAGCAGGAGACGGCCCTGCCCTGAGAAACCCGCCTTTGACTTGGAGCAGCACCTCTTGGAAGAGGTTTCCAGGAACACACCCTGTTCTTGGCCTCTAAAAGCAGAGGGAAGAGGAAGGCAGGTGTGTGACTGTGTGATGGGTCCAGAGTCTCCACGCTCAGGGCCAAGGAGGCTGGGATGGGGTGCAGCCCATTCCAGGTACGCTGTCCCTCCAGGCAGCAATCACCTCCCTCAGCCTACTGGGAGGGTCCTTTGTACTTGCAGAGTTTACCCTGACACCATAGCACTCTGCTGCTCCCCTGTCCCCAGACCACTGAGCCATTAGGTCCACAGATCAGATCAGGAGAGCAGGCCAGGTGAGGGCAGTGTGTACCTGCCCAGGTTCCAGAGCCTCATCAAAAGCAGATGCCTGCCCCACCCATGGAGGGTCCTCCTGGGCTGCAGCAGACTTCATAAGTCTCTCGGTCACATTCCGGACACAAGTTTTGGAGATTTCAGTGCCCTCTGCGTCCCTGATGAGTGCATGGGTACCTAACGGCCATAACTGTCATGGGACACATGCTGGCACAAAACAGAGACACAAGAGGAAGGTCAGCCATGCGTGTGGGAAGTCACAGGGGAGAGGGCCAGCAAGGAGACATTCTTCCAGGTGGTTTCTCAGGTTACCCCCATGCACTGTCCGGGTCAGACAGAGCCTGACATCCAAGACGTGCTTCCCTGACCTGTCCACTGCTCTCAGCCAAGTCAGATGGAGGCCGCCCCCATCGGCTATTGACTGCTTTAAAGCTGGTTGATATCAACACAATCAGAAACCACATAACATAAAAAAATGCCCCCCACCCATCTCCCCCCAGGGGTGTAGCGATTGCAGGACTCTGCCTTGGGGGACTGTAAGTGAGCACAGCCATCAGACCTGACGACTGCGTTTCTCACGTGGAAACCAGGGAGTCTCACCGCTGTAGGAGGGCTTAGTGGGAGCACAGCTCCAGGCTGCTAACCACTTCTTAATAGAAAATGAGCAAAAGAGAAAAAGATACAAGAGAGGAAATCAGGATGAGGACAGAAAGAAGTCTGGGAGGCCGCTGGGCAGTTTTTCTCTGTTTGCAGAACGTGGAAGAAGAAAGAAGCGTCTATGAATCAGGGCACATGGAGGGCTTTTACTCAGCCAGGAGCAGGTGTGGGGCTGGGCACCAACTTCGGAAGTCATGAGGGCGGCTGCCAACGCCCTGGCCGGGAACTGCTCCTCTGCCCACACCCTTCTGAGAGGGCGGGTGCTCCAGGAAGCCCCCAACTATGATGTCCCTTGGGGTCCAGTCACAAAGTAAACCCAAACAAGCCTGGGGCTTCAGGAGGCCACACCCAAACCCTAGCAGACTTGGCAGCAGAAGTGGGAGCACTGAGCTGCAGAGCTCAGACCCGGCAGGATTCTCATGGCAATTCAAGCCCTGCTGTTTGATGTGAGCTCATGGGCTTCTCAATTAATGGAATCTAGGCCTGACCCAGAATGCTCCAAACACACTCTGGGTGGAGACCGCATCCCCTTCCGGGGTTCACTTTCCTCCTAGCATGAATCAGCCTGGGGTGGGATGACCCGGGCATGTCTGACCTGGGCCGTGCTGCCCAGATCCCTCAGCAGGCAGCTTCCCAGAAGGACAAGTTCCGGGAAACCCCTCAGAAGGGGGCAGGCTGGGTTTCATGGTGTGGACTTTGCCCTGTGTGCTGCCCTGGGCTAATTATAGATATTTGCTGAGTGTCCAGGCTGCAGGAGACACAGCATGGGAGACACAGGCATGGCTGTCCTGCACTTTGCATAGAAATAGGAGAGGAGACAGTGCCAGGCAGGAAATGCCCTATTCCAGAGAAATGGGATGTCAGCTGGGTTGGGGAGTCCAGAGGAAGCAGAGCAAACACAAGCTGTTCTGCACACGTGCCAAGGCAAACTCAGGCTGTTCTCCTGAACCGGGCACTCTGGGTCAACAGTGGCCCCCAGCCCATCTGCAGGATTCTTCCCAGTGGTCTGGGGGTTCTCAGGTCCCTGGTTTGGGCAGAGGTGTGTGGGAACTTCAGGGGGGAGCAGCAGGCCTCAGAAGCATCCTCAAGAGTCCCGGGGTCCCAAAGAACACCCTTATCTCCAGGTACTCTCTCAATTTCCCACCCCAAGGGCCCTCTGAGAAGAAAGGGGGGACTTCCATTTCACAGAAGGAAAGCAAGGCTCAGGGTCCAGGGAAGGCCCAAAAATGTACAGCTGATGGGCCTGCAGCCAGGCCAACCACAGCCCTGCCCGAGTTGGTGCCCTGGACAGCGCAGGTCAGGACAGACCCCTGAGAACACTCTGGGTGCCCGCTAGCCTAACACTCATGTCCCTGTGAGGTGGGAAATGCTAACCCATTTTAGAGACTGGGACGCAGATTTCCCAGAATGAACTGACCTGCTGAACTGAAAAGGATGTGTTGGAAACTAGAACCTCAGGCTCCTCTGGGGCTAGAGTCTACAGGGTTCCTTCTCAGAGGACACAGGTGGGCTGGTGGCTACAGATACCTGGCATTTAGCCAAGGACTCTGAGCTCCTTTGGCACAGACCATGGGCTCTCAACACATGACTCCAGATCTGCCGCATCAGGCATAAAATGAAGGTCTCGGGCTCAAACCCAGGTGCACTGCGCCCAAGCCTCCAGAGCAGGGCAGCAGTCTGGGTGGTCACACGTGTTTCAGGGGCTGTGATACCCCTCCAAGTGAAAAGGGTTGAGCTCTGCAAGAATAGTTACCCCACAAGCTGGCCCAGGGCAGTCCTAAAAGGGAAAGCATGGCCCATGCAGACCCCACATGTCCACGCTTCAGCCTTTCCCTGGGCTGTGGGGAGAAGGCAGTGGGTTCCTGCCCCAGCACATGGTCCACATGCCCCAGTCAGTCAGGTATGAAGGTGAGACAGAACCAAAACTCATCTGGCAGGAGGCATGGCCAAAGGCAGGGCTCCACAGACCCCCATTCCTGTCCCTCCCCAAAAGCAGATGGTCCCCGCAGGAGACACTTGCTCACCCCGGCTCTCTCCAGCCCTATGTACAGGACCCTATGGGGGCAGGGCAGAGCAGATAATTCCAGGGAGGTAGCCTTTCTCGCTAGGAGGTGAAGTCAGTGTGAACTTCAATTAGGGCAAAAATAGGATTCTAAAAATAGCCTGCAGAAACTGTGGGAAACTGGGAGGTGTGTCTGGAAAGTTCCGGCCCAGCTGGGGAGGGCAGTTTCCATGTGTCCTCCATATCAGAGGACAATGCCAGTCTGGCCCCCAACAGACTTCTGGGCACAGTGAAAGGCACAAAAAGTCCAGGCAGGGTGTGGGGCAGGACTGGTAGGGCGCGCTCAGGGCTGGGACTGTGCACTCCTACCTCCTTTATTTTCAGGATGCTCTGCTCGTGGCCTTTTAAATTTTACATTTGAGTTGAGGTTTGCTCCTGTGTGTACAAGCTGGCTCACTGCACATGTAAACACACATTCACCTGATTCCCTCTACTCAAATTGCAGCTCATAGGCCAGAACACCCGCATCCCCCTCCCACGGCCCAGACACTCTGAGTCCTGCATGTTCACAGAGTACAGGAAAGTCTGGGAAGCCCTACTCTCGGCTTCCCCATCCTGCCCCAAAGCCCAGGCAGGACTGGGGGGTCCCATGGAGTCTTCCCAGGGTCAAGAGCCTCTCAACCCCTGAAGCCTTGAAAAGGCAACATGTGGTCCCTGGACATCAGCCTGCCTCTCAGTCCCAGGCCCGCTCTGTCTGGCTATTGTCCTTCACTATAGCAACTTGGAGCAGAGACTGTTCACAGGCGAGAGGTGAGTCAACAGGGCCCTCTGAGGGCTGGGAAGATTCTCCTGCATCCTGTTGCATTTCCTGGTTGTGTGGGACCTTCTGAGATGGCTCCAAGGTGGGCAGTGGAGACCATGCTGTGCACCCCAGTCCAGCAGAGTCTGGGGCCTGCCTCTAGGAGGAGGGGCACTGGGATCCCTGCTGCAATAACCAGGGTTGCCCTCCAGCTATGCAGGCTTGGGGATACACATGTCACTTTCATTTCCCTGTAACCCCTGAGGGCCCAATTCCTTGTTTTTTTCCTTTTCAGTAGAACAAATATTCCAAAGAAACAGACACACAAACCCCCAGTATCACATACAATGGGAGGTGTTTGCTGCATGATTTTTTTGCAGCCCTTAAGTTAAATACATTAGCCTTCTCTGGTGTGCTTTCTACCAGGGGAGAAAATAACTAAGCAAATCCAGCCCTTGCCACAGGATGCCAGGGCAGGGACCTGGCAGGGGTGTTCCCATGCATGGCGCTCTGCCAAGACACAGTCACTTATCATTGACATCCAAGAAGCCTCCAGTTGTGAATAAGCAAAGTGGGCTGTGGCTTGCCTGTAAAATCATCAGGACAGAAGCTGATTCTCAACAGCATCTAGAGAGCTGTTTCCCCTCCCTCCTCGATGTTGTTGTGCGCATGACCATGCCTACATACCCAGAAAACAGAACTCAAGTTAGCAGGGGCCAGGAGCTGATTCATCACCTACAGAAAGGCAAAAGGTTAAGTGAAAGTGGAGAATCCCAGGCTTATGCCAACAATCCATACTCCATGAAAAGCAGAAAAGGTATTCGCCAAGATTGCCAGGGCACCAGGCCTACCCAGAAGGGAATTTAGAGTTTGGAGCACCAAGACCCATACTCCCTCTCCTCCTAAATGAATTGAAGCCAAGAGAGAAAAATAATTTATTTATTACTTTTAAGTCAAAAGGATCATACCAGAAACAAACCTCATCTGCACAATCTGACTTTTTTTTTTAAGATTTATTTATTTATGCATACAAGAGCTGGGGTACAGGCCAGAGGCATCGGGGGTGAAGGATTCACCAGAGACAGAGTAGGGAACAGAACAGGCAGATTGACTGAAATACACTGCTGAGGGGAGACGCGGGCAAGTCAGGAGAGGTCTGCTGCGCCATGTGCGTATCTCCCTGGCCGGGGATCGTACTCATGCTGCAGTGACTGTGGATAGCTTCATAGGTTGCATCTTAACCCCTTGTACCACCAGGGAGGCCCTGCACCATGTGACTTTTATTGACACCGTCAGTCATAATGAACCCCTAGACCAGTTAACAGGAAGTAGCATGTCTTAAAAGGTAGCATGTGCAATGCAGAGGTCTCTGAACCAAATGTCCCAAATAGGACCAGAAGTTAAACTACTGATGAAGAACATTATTTTAAGTTATAATTATCAAAGGAAACTTAAGATAATTTTTAATAACTAAATTTACCAAATATACTCAGTGTGTGAAGTACTATAAGAGCTTTGTCATCATCCCATTTGAAAGAATTTCTAAAATGATGTTCATTGGCCACCATCGGGAGTGATAGAAAGGACCAGAAATATGTTTACACCCAGATGGGACCATGGAGAGTGCAGTTCATACAGGAGCCTGAGCGAGTTTGGAGAGGGACAGGAGGAAGAGGAGCCTCAGGTAAGACTGAAGTCCCTGGTATTCCCCCCCCCCCACCCGCCGCCCAAGCCTTACTGGGAAAAGCAGTAAGTAAGTCCCAGGCTCCTCCAAGGGACAACTGGATGTCAGTACACTTGAAACTGTTGGACACCTCTCACGTGCACATTAAACAGGAACCATGGGTCTTCCAATATTTATGCCAAAATGCCAATAATAATTCCAACCTTGTAATGGGCCCCTTCCACTGCTTTCCCATTGGACCCAATTCCAAGTGCCCACAAGTCCCTAAACAGCCCTGTTGGCCATGAGCGCCAATTACTCCACATGAGGAAGCACAGAAGCATGTGCAGGATTTGTTCATTCTAGAACATTCTCTCTCCCTTCAAGTTCTCCACTGGGGCCTCAGGCAGAACAATTTTTATCAAATTATTATTTGTTGAGCACAGCCTGTCCATGAAGCCATGTTACTGGGGAAATACGAGGACAGGATCCTGCTTCACAGGCTACTCTGTGCTGGAAAGCCCTACATGCTTGTATGGTGTGGGGCAGAGTAAGCATTAGGAAAGATGAGTTTAGACTACCTGCCACTAGAAAGGATCTACTGAGTTGGGCACTTACTCATGTCTTGGTCTCATTATCAGGGTCCCTCCTGACCGGAGGAGAGCACATGGCTTGGTCCTGGGCTGCGCCACCCCTGATAGTTCCCTCTGAGATAAAGCTAGTGTGTGGAAGATTGAAGATGACTGCCAATTCTTTGACACCCTGTGTCCCATCCCCACCCCCTAGACTCTGGGTAGCTCTGAGTCAACTTTGACCAATAAAACAAATTGCCTCAAGTCCCCGAGTTGTCACCCAGTGGGTTGTCAGCATGAGCCCCCATGTTTCCCCTCAGGTCCTCCAGGCTCACATGGACTGGCTGCAAGTTCCCCCTCACCACCTGGATAGTCTCCTGGACCCCCTCGGGCAGCCACACACCTTGTGTGCCTGGGTGTTCAGCCTTTGAGGACAACAGGAGCTACCATGAAAGCAGAAGCTGACCAATTCCGCCCCAGGCACTCCGGTGGGCATGAGAGCTCCCCACCCCCTCTTCTCCCTGGCTCAGGTCGTGGGAGTCACCCAGTCTGCAGAACGGAACCAGCCTTCCCAGCGGCGGCCCAGCAGGATGGAGCCTGTCCACCTGGGCACCAAGCACATCTGGAGCTGGTGACTGTTGGGAGGAAGCTGTGTAGCTGCGGGACATTACAGCATTCCTGGCTTCCCACCAGTTGTGACAACCAAACTCCTCCAGACACCGCCAATGTCCCAGGTGGCAAAATTGGCCCAGGTTGAAAGTTTGTGCCCTGGAGTATTTTCACTTTGCCAAAAAGAGACAGTTCCTGCCTCCACTAGAACTCACGGCTCCAGCAGGCTTTGTGGCACGCATATGTTCCCATAGATTCAGCCGTGGGAAACATCTCTGTTTTGGATTGCCTGATCCATACTGCTCCCCTTAACCCTTTGTGTACAGCCCTGATGGAGAGGACTTCCCAGTGACCTGGGTATGGAGAGGGCCAGAAGGTGGCATCACCCACCCTCTCCTGCCTTCTCTTCCTTCAGAATTTAGATAGCGAGCATTTCCAAGTCATCCATGTATTGAAAATACCTTTTGACACTTATGTGAATATTTACACACACGTGTGGGGAAACATCATCCCGTTATTCAATTCCCATTATTCAATTCAATTCCTGACATTCAAATGTGTAATTTTTATACTCCAAGTGTTCATTTGAGTATCTCCCACCCTAATGGAAACAGAAAACTGTTTGTATCCAATACATGGCAACACTCACCCACCACCTTACAAGGCCCTGCCCTGCTGCCATCCCACATCAGCCCACTGTGTATGGAGAGCAGAGGGCTCGTCCCTCAGTGGCAATTTGCAACAGGTCCTTGACTTCATCCTCTCCCCTGGAGCTGGTACTCTGCCGGTCAGGCAGAGGCGGGGCTGGTGCATGGACCCTCTGGATCGAAGTGCTTTAGAGGTAACCACCACGTGTCATGGAGCCCAAGTTTGCCACCACCACACACCTCCATTTCCACATGGAGGAGCATATGTTTGGAGACAGAACCCAGAATCCAGGACACGCTACTCCTCTTTCTACACCTTGCCATCCTCGGCCATCCCCCCAGAGGCGGCTGAGTTTCCCGGGAAGACCCTGGCCAGCGGGTGCAGATTGCATCACTTTTGATTCATATGACTGAGAAAGCTGGTTCTTTTCAAATTGCAATCGCTGGAGGCAGCATCTTCTCCCAGCCAACTGTCGAGGCTAAAAAGGCATTTGTTTCCTGCCAAGAAGCATTTAATACTGTTCTCCTGGTATCATCAGGCAGTAGAAAATTCTGCCCCAGAAGCAAAGTCCTTCTTCCCCTCCTGAACCTTAATTCCACCCCCTTAATTATTCAGACGAGGAGCACCTGGGGTTCCTCTGCGAGGAATGAGGTAAAATGAGGTGGCTGTTATCTTGCAGGCACTGACTCACCTCTAAATCCAGCACAGGGCTCAGAAAGGTCTGAGCAGGAGCTGGCACGTGGCCAAGGCCATGGCATGATGATGGTGATAATTGGACCTATCTTCTGAGTGCCTGCAGTACACTAGGCACCTGGCACTCTCCTGCATGAGAGGAAGAGGGGAACGCTCATGTCTCCAGGGTGCTTCCCAGAGCCAGGGCCATTGGCCATGTCACCCAGAGCTCAGATGCACCATGTCCAGCCCATTCCTCACTGCCACCCACACCAGCAGAGGACCACATGGACACATATCCACCAGGATGAGAATGTGCCATGAGGGGTTAAAAGAAGTTCTCCCAATCATCACACAAAGGGCAGCCTCCATGAGAAACCAGAAGAGGGAGAACAAGAAGAAAGCTAGGGAGGAGGGGCCTAAGAGGCCACAGAAATTCAAGGCCAACTCCACAGGGACAAGAGACACCTGCTGTCCAGAGTCAAAAGTCATGTTGCCCTGCTCTCTGGATGCTCATGGGTCCCCAGTCAGCTTCTGGCAAAGTCACCTTGTCTGGGAGATAGTCTGTATTTGCGGCTTCCAATGCTGTAGACTAAAGCCCCTGCCCCACTACAAAGATGCCCAGAGAAGGGGATAATGTGTCTGGGGTATCAGATCCCATCTCAGGCAGCAGCACAGGCCCTAGGCCCCAGTACACCCATAGCTTGTCCAGATAGTGCTCTGGGGGCCAAAGCCTGCTAGCTTCCCAGCAGCTGGAGGTTGGTGGAATCCTAACATTTTTCCAGGATGGGAAAGAAGGAAGCAGCAATTGCCTGTATCTCCCTGAAGTCCTTCCAAGGGCCAGATGTCTAGCAGACATCCCAATATGAAGTCAATCCTCTGCAGGGTGCAAATCCTGCCTTCTGGCTTGGAGAATCATTAACCTCATGTTCTTAAAAGCAACCGCTGGTCCTCAGCCCTAAAAGGCATCAAAGTGTGGCGCCCAGAGCGCGCAGACCACTATCTTACCCAGTCACGTGATGTACGAGAACGCAGCGCCGCTGAGGTCAGAGCCCATATCACCAGGGCCATAAAAGTGGTCATAAAGTTTAAGGACGCCGTTCTCATCGAGGCCAGGTGGTTTCAGTTTTGCTGAACCTGGGGCAGGCGGGGAGGGGACGTCCAGGAAATGGATTATTTGGGATTGTTTATGCAATGATGCTGTGTTCGTGAGTGCATAGTAAATCCATCTCAGGTGGCTTCTTATAAACCTCGCCACACACGTGTAAACAGAGCAGACCAGGTGTCCAGACCTCAGGATGGACATGGACATCACCCTGCCTGCCACAGGTTGGCTGCTGCACCTCTGGATAACCTCCTGCCTTTTCCCTGCCACAGGTGTCTCTGAGTGGGGACCTCAGCTGTAGCACTGGCATCACCTGTCAGCATGTTGGAAATGAAGATTCTTGAGTTTTCCCTATGAACGGGGTCTGTGGGGACCACCAATACCTGGAGTGTAATTTGCACTCTAGTTGAAGAAATCCTTGCATTTTTGAGAACCATTAACACCTCCAGGCCAACTTCTCGCTGTCTCACTGTCTCCCTACGCCCAGTCCATACTCCAACCCAGGTGAGGAACTGCCACTCCCCATCCCTGTGGCCAACACTCCCCCTCTCTTTGGGTCCTGGAGGTCATTCCTTCACCTCTGTGATAAATTCCTTCACCCCCATTGTTTTCATGGTCTTTCTTTCTAAGTAATTTTAGGACCACACATTTTAAGCATACAGTTCAGGAGTATTAAGTACATTCACATTATTACACAACCATAGTCACCACCATTCTCCAGAACAACTCCTTCCTCTTCTTACTCCTTCCCCGGCTCCTGCCCTTCTGATTCCTTTCCCATAAATCTGATCACTCTAGGGAACTCGTATAAATGGAATCATATAAATGGGATCCATATTTATCCTTTGCAACTGGCTGGTTTTACATAATGTATGCCCTTAAGTTTCATCCATGTTATATATAGCATGTGTCAGAATTCACTCCCTTTCTAAGGGTAACATTAGATTGCATGTACATAGCACATTTTATTTATCCATTCATCCAATCATGGACTCTTGGGTTGTTTTTACCTTTTGGATTTTGTGAATAATGCTGCTATGAACATGGTATCTTAATACTTCTTTGAGATTGCTTTCAATTATCTTAAGTATATATACAGAAATGGAATTGCTGGATCATATGGCAATTCTATTTTAGATTTTTAAGGAATTGTCAAAAAAACTGCTTCCCATAGAAGTTGTACCACTTTACATTCCTACCAGCAATGCACAACGATTCCAATTATCCCCCATGCCATCAATACTTAATTTTTTTTTGTTGTTTGTTTGTTTTTTAGCAATTAGCAATTAGCTATCCTAATTGCTGTGAAGCAGTATCTCATTGTGGTGTTGATTTGCCTTTCCATAATGACTAAAGATATGTTTAGCATCATTTCAATGCTAGTTTGCCATTTCTCTATCTTCCTCACAGAAATATCTATTAAGTCTTTGCACATATTTTTAAAAAATCAGTTTGTTCAACTTTTTTCATTATTAAGTTATGGGAGTATCTTATGTATTCTAAATATTAACTCCTTATAGATATGTGATTTGTAAATATTTTCTTCCACTCCATGCAAGGGCTTTCATCCTGTTGATTGTGTCCTGTGATGCACACAGATGTTTTCCTTTAGATATAGTTCAATTTATTTATGTTGTTCTTTTGTTGACTGCTCTCCTGGTGTCATATTCAAGAAATCTTTAACAAATTCAATGACGTAAAGTGTTTCCCCTGTGCTCTTGTAGGGTAAGGAAAAATGTCAGGCTTTTCTGCTCTCCTGCCATCAGGATAGATGATGGATCCTTGAGGTCCTGAATGCATGCCTGATGGCGGGCACCTGGAGTAGGGTGTGGGCCTAGGTAGATGGGATTCACCTGAGCTAAGACTGGGCTTTCAAGGGCAGCGTCACGGGGATGCGAGTAGAAGCCAAGAGAGAAGCAAGAGAAGCAGAAGCTTAGAGAAGGCCAGAGAGCCCAAAGTGAAGACCTGCTGGGGGCTGGGTGGTCTGCCAACCTCCCGGCCCCCCAGCGCTCCTGCCTGCCGTGTACCTGGTAATCCCAATAAAAGACCTGCAAAAGCCACTGAGGGCTCTGACTCCTCCTTTACCCAGTCTGCTGGATCATAGAAAACCTGCACTGTGGCCATTCCTGCCCCTACAGCTCTCTTCTGATATTTTTATAGTTTCCAGTTCAAATTTATGTCTTCAATCCATTTAAATTAATTTTTGTACATGGTATTAGGGGAGGGTCCAATTTCAGTCCTTTGCACTCTTTTTGGCACTATTTTTTGAAAAGCCTTTTCTCCCCATAAAATTGTCTTGTACCCTTGTCCATAAATACTTGGCCATATATGGGAGGGTATATTTCTGGAGCCCACACTCAATTCCTTTGGTCTATAGGTCTGCCTTTATGCCAGTATGACATTGTTTTGATTACTCTAGTTCTGTATTACTTTTTAAGATCAGGAACAATGAGACAGCCAACTTTGTTCTTTGTAGGATTGTTTTGGCTAGTCAGGATCTCTTGAAATTGGTTCCATATAAACAAGAACAGACACACGGACCAATGGAACCAAATAGAAAATCCAGAAATAAACCTACAGATTTATGGTCAACTAATCTTTGACAAAGGAGCAAAGAAAATGCACTGGAGCAAAGAAAGTTCAATAAATGATGCTGGGAAAACTGGGTCGCTACATGCAAAAGAATGAAGCTTGACTACTACCTCACACCATACACAAAAACCAACTCAAAATGGATTAAAGAACTAGACATAAGACCTGAAACCATAAAATACATAGAAGGAAATATAGGCAAAACACTACATGATATGCACATCAAAGACATCTTTACAGACACATCACCCAAAGCAGTGATAGGGAAGGAAAGATAAACAGCTGGGACTACATCAAATTAAAGAGCTTCTGCACAGCAAAAGAGACAATAACAAAAACAAAGAGAAACCCCACCGACTGGGAGAACATTAATGCACACAACACTAATGATAAAGGACTGATCACAAAAATCTACTAAGGGTTGATGAGACTGAACAAAAACAAAGAAAATAATCCAGTCAAAAAATGGGCAGAAGAGCTAAAAAGAAACTTTGCCAAAGAGGAAATGCAAATGACCAACAGGCGTATAAAAAATGTTCAACATCACTTGTAATCAGGGAAATGCAAATCAAAACTACGATGAGATACCATCTTACATCAGTGAGAATGGCACATATTAAAAAAAAAACTAGCAACAACGAATGTTGGCGAGGTTGTGGAGAAAAAGGAATTCTCCCGCACTGCTGGTGGGAGTACAAACTGGTCCAACCACTATGGAGAGCTGTGTGGAGATTTCTTGGCCTACTAAACATAGAGCTTCCATATGATCCAGGAATTCCACTCCTAGGTATTTACCCAAAGGACACAAATGGTGCTTACCCAAATGGAGCTTCCTCTTGAATTTTTTGACGCAGAAACATTAATTCCAAAGGGTATCTGCACCCCTATGTTTATAGCAGCACTATTTACAATAGCTAAGCTTTGGAAACAGCCCAAATGCCCAAAAATAGTTGATTGGATCAAGAAGATGTGGAATATATACACAATGGAATATTACTCAGCAATCAAAAATGATAAACACATGCAGTTTGCAGCAACATGGATGGAGCTGGAAGGGATCATGCTCAGCGAAATTAGCCAGAAAGAAAAAGAAAATTACCGGATGGTCTCACTTGTAGCAGGAATCTAGAAAACCTAAATAAGGGACCAGGAAAAAGACTAATTAATACAAAGGAAAAATCAAAGTCAACAAGCAACTATAAACCAGAGACACACTACGCGGGGGGTGGGGTGGGGAGAGGAAGGACTAGGGTCAAAATAAGGGGGGGTGCAACTGAATGGGGAATGTAACCAAAATGAAAATGCATACATTGTGCAACAATGAAAAATGATGTAAGAATTATATAAAATAAAATATTAAAAAAAAAGAAATTGGT
Organism: Talpa occidentalis; assembly: GCF_014898055.3. NCBI lineage: Eukaryota > Metazoa > Chordata > Mammalia > Eulipotyphla > Talpidae > Talpa > Talpa occidentalis. Next base: position 104,017,288 of record NW_023605083.1, on the reverse strand, counting down.
TCCACATAAATTACGGAATCAATTTTTCTATTTATGCAAAAATACCATTGGGATTTTGGTAGGATTGCATTGAATCTGCAGGTAGTGTTGGGTAGTACTGACATCTGAGCAAGGTTATCTTCCAATCCTGAACACAACAGGTCTTTCAGTCTGTGTCTCTTTAATTTCATTCAGCAACATTTTTAGCTTTTAGTATATAAGTCTTTTGCCTCCTTGGTTAAAAGTTTATTTCTCAAGTTAATTCTTTTCAATACTTCTATAAATGGGCTGTTCTTAACTTCCTTTTCAGATTGTTCAGTGTTAGTGTATAAAAACACAACTGGTTTTTATGTATTGACTTTGCATTCTGCAACTTCATCAAATTCATTTATTAGTTTGGTTTTTTATGAAATTTTTTAGGGTCTTATACATACAAGTTGTCTGACAACAGATAACTTTATTCTTGCTGTTCAATTTGGATGACGTCTATTAATTTTTCATGTCTAATTGCTCTGGTTAGGATATCAAATGCTGTGTTGAACAGAAGTGGTGAAAACAGGCATCTTTGTCTTTCTCCTGAACTATGAGAAAAAGCTTTTGTCTTTCATCACTGAAAATCATGTTAGCTATGGACTTTGCATGTATGACCTTTGTGTTGAGGCATTTTCCTTCTATTCCTAGTTTGTTTATTTTTTTTCCAATGAAAAAATATTGAATATTTCAAATGTAATTTCTACATCAATTGACATCATATGTTTTTTCCATTATTTAGTTAATATAGTATACTATGCAGATTATTTCATGTTAAATTACCCTTTAATTCCAGGAATAAATGTCTAGAATTTATTGGTTGTGGAATAGAATCTTTTTTTAATGTTATTTGAATTATTTTCACTAGTATTCTGTGGAAAATTTTTAATTCAATATTCACCAGGGACACTGATTTATACTTTTCTTTCCTTGTAGTGTCTTTGCCTGGCTTTGGAATCAGGGTAAATCTGACCTCATACAATGAGTTTAAAAATGGTGCTTCCTCTTGAATTTTTTTGAAGTATTCGAGGAGATTTGATACTAATTCTTCCTTAAATGTTTGGTAGCATTCACTAATGGTGCTATTATGTCCTGGACTTTCCTTTGTTGGACAGTTTGTAACTGCTAAACCAGTCACCTTACTAGTTACAGGTCTGTTTGGATTTTTTATTTATTTGTGTTTCAGTCTTGGTAGGTTGTATGTTTTTAAGAATTTTTCATTTTATCTAGGTTATCCAAGTTGTTGGCATATGTACAATTATTGGGGAATCACTATTTTCTTTCATAAGCTTCAAGGATTCCTTTTAGAGTTTAGAGTGAGCCTTTAATCTCCCGGTAATTAGATGTCCCACATGGGAAGTAAAGAACAAGAGGGAATTGGGAAAAAGGCTTGAGTGGGTCTATGGAGCACTGGATGACAGCTGAGCCGCTGGCAGGCACCGTGGAAACACTCTTTCTTTGCAGCTGCTTGGCAGGCACCTGCTCAGTGGATTAAGAAATGGCTCAATTTAGTTGGCTTTGGAAGCTTCTCAAACTTTCCTTAAAATAGATATTTTCAGAAAAGTTAAATGGAAAAAGTGTGGATCTATTAATATTTCCTATTGACTCTTAAGACATGAATCATTGCTTGAATCCATGCAGAGCAACAAAGAGAAAAGACCAGAAAGATGAAATCAACATGAAGATACCATTTGGGTCCCTCCCACTTGGTCTTTCCATCCCTTCATCATTACCTTTCATGCCAGCAAGTTACAAAGTCCCTAGATTTCAGACTCTCTGAATCTCAAAGGAAGAACCTGCCCTTCTCATGCCAGTGACTTTTCTGATCAGTGATCATCCTCTTCGAAATGCTGTGGCATGGTTCCTAAGAATATGGCCACGGCTCCCAAGAACAGCCATCCAGAGTCTCCTCTTGCTCCTAACTTTTCCTTTTTCATTGCAAAGTAGATCAGCACAGCCTCCCAACTCTACCTCCAAACCATACCGCACACCTGCTCCCTGCTCTCACTCCGGCCACAACCCGGTGCAAGCTGCGTCGCTCTTACCCAGAGCACACAACAGCACAGGACTGCATCTGATTGGCTTCCCCACCAAAGCCTGCCTCTTGGTGTCTTCTCCACCACTTCCATCAAAATGACCCAGCCCCTCTTAGTCAACCTCATCTCTTCTGTGCTGTAACCTTTGCTTTCATTCTGTTTCCCAAAACATGCCACCCACTTTCACGCTTCAAGACACTCGTGGATACTATCTCCTGCAAACACCTGTCCCCTCACCCTCAGCAATGACGACTCCCAATACGTCAACCTAAATGTCACTTCTGCAAGAGATGGTCTTTCACTACGCTGGGTGTGGCCCCTTCCTTCCCTGTGCCCTGCCCTTTCTTCACACTGTCAATTAGCATCTCCATCACTTCTCTATCCATCTGCTCTTTCACTGTTGCCACTTTGATTTCCCTAACAGCACAGCACAGGGAAGGGGGTGCTGCTTCCCCTGCCTGGGGTTACCTTCCACGTGATGGGAGTGGCACAGAGGGAAGCTCTTGCCCACTCTCTCTACCCTGACTCACTCCTTCCAGGGGAGAATGAGGGCCCTTTACTGGGAGAAAAACCAGGAAACTTCCTGCCAGGAGTCCCGGCCCCAGAGTGCCGGTGCGCTGCTCGGCACCTCTTTCCCAGCAGCCCTGACGGCTCTGCACGGGAGGCCAGGCCAAGGTGGGCAAGTGCATCTCCAGCATGTCCTGACGGCACCTCTTGTCCCAGCTGCTACTCAGACTGAGAACTGAAAGTGCCGACATCCTGAATTACCCTTTTGATGTATTTCTGAGATAATCAGGAATTTAATCCTATACAATAGTTTCTGTCCCACACCAACAAATGGCCCTTGAGCTCCGTGAGAGTTCAACATGTGCCACTGCAGGTCTGGCTCCTCATGGCCATCAGTGGGCATTGAGTGAGGACATCAATGGTTCAGATAGATACATGAGCAGGTGAGAGGACCGGAAGTGAGCAGGTGAAATGCCTCTTGTGCAGGCAGCTATGTGGCCAGAGGGTTCACACGAGACCCAAGGAGGCACCCCATGTGGTCTGCTGGTGCTCTGCTTTAGTTCTGCATCCCTGTGTGCTCAGGGCACAGACAACAGGCCCTGGGTGCTCCTGTCACTCCACCAGAGCAGATGTCCTTGCAGCTTGATGAATGCACCCTTCGGTCTCTGCCACCCTGGTCCTGTGGTCCCATGAGGTTTGATTCCCTAGGTCTTAATCAGCTCCCCGCTGCCAAAACAAAATACCACAGGTTGGGGGGCCTCCCTGGTGGCACAGGGGTTAAAGACAGCACTATCAGGCTATCAGGCTATCACCAGCAACTGCAGCACGAGTTCGATCCCCAGCCAGGGAGCTGACCCACATGACCCAGCAGACCTCTCCTGTCTCACCTGCTGCTCCCCTCAGCAGAGTATTTCAGTCAGTCTGTCTGTTATACTCCCTGCTCTGTCTCTAGTGATTCCTCTCATGCCCCACACCTCTGGCTTATACCCCAGCTCTTGTATGCATAAATAAATAAATCTTTTAAAAAAATTCCACAGGTTGGGAGAATAAACAACTACACTAAACTTCTATATTTCATAGTCCTGGAAGCTGGAAGTCCTGGAGGCAGGTTTCTGGTTAGGGCCCCCTTCCTGGCAGGCAGGTAGTTGCCTTCCTGTGCCTGGGGGCACCAGTTCAGAGGGAACAAGTGAGCATCTTGATGTCCCTTCTAATAAGACCACCAGACCCTCTAAAATAAGGGTTCACCCTACTTCCCTGGTTTAACACTGATCCTCTCCTAAAGGCCCAACAACCACACAGCCACCTGGGGGGGAGGGCCTCAACGTATGGACATGCAGGCATTCTTCGGTGCACAGTACACAAGAGACGCCACACTGCTTCTCCCCAACCCAGGTCAAGGCAGGCCAGCCAGGAGGGTTGCTTTCAGCACAAGAAAGTCTCAACAAAGAAAGAGCCCTTTCCATAGAAACCAATCAGCACACACTGAAGATGGCATTTCAAATTTCTTTAAATTGTTCTTATACTTTTCCTTGAGATCCACTTGAACACAAATTGGAAGATGGGCCTGCCTGTTTCTCCCTTCTATGGTCTAATTTCACTGTGCAGATCCAGGGAGTTTCTATAGGAAACTACATGGATGATGATTTGTTCTTAAATATCACATCCTCAAAGAAAAAGCCAATTTAAAATGAAAAGCAGCAAACAGCCATGGCCTCAGGAACTGGAAATTGACCCAGGTGAGCATTTTCTTTTCCAATTATTTTTTTGCTCTGAGTCCTTGGATACCCGGCCATGACGTCCCTCGGGACCAGAGTTCAGGGCCCATTCCACAAACAGAGGCGGGAGCCGCCCTGGTCCAGATGTCACTCCATGGGCAGGTGTTCCCAGGTTAGGGGAGCAGGCTGGCCTTGTGGATGCCCACAGCATATGCCACTTCCTCAGCAAGGGTCCCACAGTTAGCCAGGGTTCAGCACCGCACTGTCCAAACCCACTTCCTTAAGCAAACCCATTCCAGAAAGTTAGAGAAGAAAAACATTTCAACAGAACAGCTCCACCTGTGTGAGCAGGATGGCAAATTCTGAAAGTACTGAGAAGAAAAGTGCATTGAAACCTCTAAACTCTGTTTAAATATTTGAGGACATTAAATAGTGCTGTGAGGCTTTGAGACACAAAGAGATGAGGCATTCCCTTCACCTCTACCCAGTATTCTATTGGTGTTGGCAGCACAAACACATTTAAAATGCTGCTAAATACTTTCGCCCATCATAGTGCAGGCTGGCATCAGCCTCCAGAAACAGTGGGTCCTACGCGCCTGTTCTAGCACAAGTCACCCCAATCAGGTCTCTATGGTATTATATCCATAAAATAGGCCATTACCTTAAGTCTGCACAGAAGCCCTCAGTTCCTGCTCCTTGTATCCCACTGGCCACACCCCAGAGTCCCCGAGAGACCCTACTATTTCTCCAGCATCCCTAGTGAGGACCACCTCGAGGACCTTTGGCTTCTCTTATTCCCAGAAACCCACATAAATTGTCCCACTGTACATCTGATCTCTCCTCCTGTATCTCCCACAAGACTTCCATGGCCACTCTTGGGTGCTGCCCACTCCCTTCCCTCACCTCCTCATAGCTCCCATTGTTGTGCACTATGACGCACACCAGGCAGCCAGTGAGGGCTGGCCCCTGACCACCGCAACAAGTGGAATAGTGCAATAAAGGGAATTACAGGAATTGTTTGGTTTCAGTGCATATTAAAATATTGACATGTCTATACTCTACGGTAGTCTATTAAATTTTGCAGTAGCTTTCAGTCTAAAAGGATTATACATTCCCTAATTAAAAATCACTTCACTGCTGGGCCTCCCTGGTGGTGCAAGGGGTTAAGATGCAACCTATGAAGATATCTGCAAACACTGCAGCACGAGTTCTATTCCCTGATAGGGAGCTACCCTCATGGCGCAGCAGACTTCTCATATCTCACCCGCTGCTCCCCTCAGCAGTGTAGTCCAGTCAATCTGCCTGCTCTGTTCCCCACGCTATCTCTGGTGAATCCTCTCACCCCCCACACCTCTGGCTTGTACCCCAGTTCTTGTAAGCATAAATAAATAAAATCTTTAGAAAAAATCACCTCATTGTTAAAAAATGCTAAACATCACCTGCGCCTTCAGCACATCCTAATCTTTTTTGCTGGTGAAGAGTTTTGCCTCAGGTTGATGGCAGATTAAGGGGGTGTTGCTAAAGGTGGGGGTGGCTGTGGCAATTTCTTAAAGGAAAAAATGAAGTTTGCCATATTGGTTGGCTCTTCCTTTCATGAGAGATTTCTCTTCGCATTCCATGCAGTTTGATAGCCTTTTATCCACAGTAGAACGTCTTTCAATAGCGGAGTCCATCTTCTCAAACCCTGCTGCTGCCTTATCAACCAGGTTTAGGTAATATTTTCTGTCCTTTGCTGTCATTTCAACAATGTTCACAGCATCTTCACCAGGAGTAATTCCTATTTCCAGAAACCACTTTCTTTCCTTATCCATGTTGAGTCTGGGGGAACAGGGAGACTGGGGAAAGGAGAGAGATGAGAATAACTGGTCTATGGGGCATTTATCAATTAAGTGTGCTGTCTTCTATGGGTGTAATTTATGGTAGCCCCAAATGATCAAAAAAGTAACATCAAAGATCCCTGGTTACACATCAACAAAGCAGTCATAATAATAGTAATGCAAACCTTTGGAATACTGCAAGAATATGATACAGAGACAAGATGAGCACAGGCTGTTGGTGAAAAAGTTGCACCAACAGAGTTTGCCAGACACGGGATCGCATAAACCTTCAATCTGTAAAAAAATACAATATCCATGAAATCAACAAAATGAAGTACAATAAAACAAGGTGTGTCTGTAGTGTTAACTGTCCTTTTTCCCACCAAAGAAGTACAAGCCCGGACAGGGACCTAATTTCATAGACTCTGTTGCCTTCTATCTGCCAGGTGCCTAGACAGTGCCTACATGCAGCTAGGACTCCATACATTCTTGCTGAATGGATGACCACATCACACCCCCACCCCCGTCATATCACGAATTCCCACATTCATGGTCAAATATTCAACTTGTGAATGAGCATTCAACAAAGGTTTGAATTTGACTGCATGCAGGTCTCACATAGCTGTCTTTTGTTACTGCTTTTGGTGTGTTCATCTTTATCTCAGCCAGAGGCAGGGCTGAACTCTGCCTGGGATGTCAGTAATCAGCCTCCTGGGTGAGGGAATTGTTGGGTGCATGATGGACACTTGCAGACAGAAAGCAAATTTTAGTGGGTCTTTAGTGCTTCTGAAGGCACCTCCAGAAAGTTCATCTTCTCTTTCTATACTTGGAGAGCTGGGAGTGTGTGAGTGCGGGAAGGTTCCTATCTGCTTAAATTGGTGGGAAAAGCCCTCTTAGAATTATGTCAGGCATGATAGGCTGGTTACGCTGCTGGAACAATCCAGCTCAAAATCTCCGTGACTTAGCACAGCCAGCTCTGTTTTTCAGTCATCCCAAGATTGCCTGGGGCCCAGGCATTTCCTGCATGTGGGATTGACATCCTAAGCCACCCACAGTGTCACCAAATCAATACACACTTCCTGAATGGGGGAGGCAGGGGGAAGGAAGAGAGACAGGCACTAACAAAGAGAACACTTCAGGCTGGGAAAAAGCACATCACTTCCACTCACCTTCCACCAACTACAATAAATTCTAGGTGCCAGGAGGGATCATTTTCTCTGGCAAGGATGATAAGGAATGCCATACCAGGGCCACAAAGGGCCTTCTTTCACTTTACAAAATAGTTCTCTAGAGGGAGGGCATCGCCAAAGCAGTGCCCATGGCAGCTCTGACCCCATCTTAACTGCCCCACACTTGGACAGTCACATACTTGTCACTCTAAGCCAGGGCATCAGGTCAGATGTTCTAGAAGTTGTAGACAGCAAATGAAGGACCAAGAATCACACCCTGAAGAGGACTAATGTGTGGGGACAGGGTGGTGGTGGGTTCCAGGAAAGGCACTGTGAGATTGGAGGACCCTCTCTGGAAGGTAGGAAGACTATGTGTGAAAGACAGGGAGAAGCTCCCAGGCCAAGTGCTCCACTGCGGCCAGTCCTTGCCTCACCCTCATCAAAAGACAAAGTTCACGTCTCACCTCCCTTTGAATCCTGTGGAGCCTGTGGCTGTTTTGACCACTAGAACAAGGAGAAGGAGCTGTGCCTGCCCCAGACAGGACCCAGAGGAGACCTGGAAGCTTCTTGTCTGGTCTCCAAGAACACCTGCCCTTGGAATATTCTCTGGTGGAATCAATGCTGTGCAATGAGAAGCCACATGGAGAGAACTTGTGTGGATTCTCTGGTCAAGAGTCTGTTTTATGCTATAACCACCTAGATGGTCCCATCACCATTAAAATCATAATCCCCGACAAAGTAGTATTTAAATGGAGGCTATATTGTTATACAACTGTAGCTACAGCCAAGATGGAAGGTTAACCACTGATATAGCTTCACCTTCATCTTGGAAAGAGAAAAGCAATGAATCTGACTATAATGGGAGTGTGGACATGGAGTGTGATCAGGGAGGGACAGACAGACTCGTTCTGGGATCTCACTATAAGGGAGCAGAGAAATAAGGTTGCCTCTGGCAGGAGTGCAAAGGAAGGTCTTCTCTAAGGTAAGAAATTTATTATGGCATCGTTATGCTGATGCAAATGGCTCAGTAGAGTTGAGAAAATCAGTGATGCAAGAGAAAAGGGGTGATTGCTACCACAAGATTAAGGAGTGAGCAAGCATGGAAAATGGTAGAGACCCCAGCTCCACAAGAGCTGTGATGACTGTCCTGAAGATGGAGCCTCCTTTCACTCCAGGGGTATTGAAACTTCACCCAAGAGAGAGCAGCAGCCCCAGTCAAGGTCCCACTTTGCACCAGACCCTCTTCTCACTTATAAACAGGCAGGTGCCACCCAGGGAATAATCAAAGGTAAGTCTGAAGGGTACAGTCTCCAGAAGCACCCTCAGCCCACAGACCTATGGCCTCCATACCATCCGAGAGGTCCACTGCAGTCACTACCATTGCTGGCCTCAGTGAACACACTGAGCACACTCCTATGTCCATCCTCCCGGGGGTATCACTGACCCTCAGCACATTCCCAGACATAGACGTCACTGCCTCTCCTGATCTGACCCGCTAAGAGGCAAAGGGTTAGAAGTTAAAACACATCCCAGTGGTGGGGCTGAGCTATTCACCTGCATCTTTTGTATCCAGAGTTAATGCTGGATCTATTTCACTAGCGTCCTATCCTGGATTCTAAGCCACAGTTATCAGCTTGGATAATCATTCATTTTTCTTGCAAAAGCACCATTCACACATGCCTGGGAGGTACATACCAGCTAGCCCTTCAGAAACCAGGCAACGTGTGAGATCACAGGAAACAGCATCCACTCCATGGCCCATGGTCACATGACAGCTACCTATGAGAAGCCCTTTGCACTGTTAGAATTGGGAGCAATATCATAGACCAAAGTCCCCCTTAAGCTCCTGAAGGGAAGTATAGAAATTGACAGGAGATTCTGGGTCCATCCTCTAGGCCTGCCATCTTATTTGATTTCGGGGAGAAAAAAAATAGAAAGGTTGTGTCTTTGCCTATAGCAACTTGGAATTAAAGTCAAAAAGGCAGATCATTATAAAACATGTCAAAGGAAACAACACACATGGAAAGGAAAAGAATGCAGGCCTTTGTAGTCATCACCTTGAGAGGCGTCCAAAGAGTGTCATTGTGTCATCCACCCAGGCTCACAGTGGGTCAAATGGTATCCCAAGTGGCCCTGGAACCTCTCACTGGGCCCTGGTATCTCCAAAGACACTGTCTGTCTTTCCTTCCTGGGAAAATAGAACTTGATGATAAGCAGCTGTGAGGTATTTATCAGTGATGGCCCTGACACTTTCTGAAGAGAGATCTGGTAGAGATTAGAACGATGGCAGAGGAGACAGCACCATGACACCTGACAATTGCCACAAAGGGAACCCTGCACACCACAGGCCTGCAGAGGCATTTGAGGGGTAAGCACAGGGGACCCACCCAGGTTCCCAGAGATGGGAGAAGGTCCGTGCAGGTTACTGCAGGAGGAGGTGCACACACCTGACACGGTAAACTCAGAGAAATCAAACCATCAGGTGTGGGTGTCTTCCCACACTCAGCTTGGAAGGAATCAGGCAAGAGGGAGCAGCCCAAGAAAGAGGCTCCCTACTCCCAACAATCACAGACAAATCATTTCCCAATAGTTATTTCAGAAGAAAAAACTCCCAGAATGTATAATTTTATGGTTCCCTAATTGATAAGAAGGTGATGGAGGGTGGGGAACAGATTAAAAAATGCAGACTGTGATTCCATCTTAAAAACCTCATGCCAAGGGCCTCCCTGGCAGTGCAAGGGGTTAAGCACCACACTACAAAGCTACCCACAGCCTCTGCAGCACGAGTTCAATCCCCAGCCTGCCAGGGAGCTACCCACATGGTGCAGCAGACCTCTCCTGACTCACCCACTGCTCCCCTCAGCAGTGTATTTCAGTCAGTCTGCCTGTTCTGCTCCCCATGCTTTCTCTGGTGAATCCTCTCACCCCCACCCCCCACACCTCTGGCCTGTACCCCAGTTCTTGTATGCATAAATAAATAAATCTTAAAAAAAAAAAACTTTCTGCCAAGCTCAGAGGTGAGAAAGTAAGGTTCATAGTTGCCAAAAATGAAGCAGAGACTCAAAAAGGAGTATAAAGCACACTCACAGGGAATGCCACACCACCTGGACATAGGTCTGGCATTTTTCCACCTCTGGGTGGGATGTGGGATGTGAACTGTGAACCCACGCAAAGAATTGAGACCCCAGCAATTGGCTAGGAGAAGGAAGGTCTGTCCAGAGATGACCACCCCACCCTGTGAAAAAGGCTAGAAGAATTCCAGCTTCTAGTCCAGGGATGTGTCAAGCAAGATTGTCATCTGCCTGGGGCTCTGGATGGGAAAATAAAAGGTTTCCCATGAGAAATCAAAACCTCAGGCTGAACCACATGCATGTAAGTGTTCCAAATTTGCACTATAATGTGGTCCAGAGAATCTTGAGCCAAGAAGTGAATGTAAAAACTTGTCCTGAATAGGTGAAACCCTGGGGGCCCACAGCAGAAGGAAAACAAAGCCACTCTGTGGGAACATTTTCACAACCCAGGACACACACGTGACACGGGCCTCCAAGAATGCTCCGGTTTGGTCTCTGCATGCCACTTCCATTTTCTTGTTAAAACTCTGCTAAGATTGCAGATTGCAATCTTCACATTTCCCACTGAAAGGAACCAGGGCTTCTTGCAGAATGGTTGACTCCAAGTCTGGGGCAGCAAGTTGACTAGATGCATTGGAAGCAACTGCTCATATCTGAAAGCAAGGACACTAATAAAACTATTAGGGTCAGGTCAAAAGGAATCAGCAGTTGCCTAGAATGGACTCTTGTTGGTCACCAAAGGGGCAGTGAGAGCTGCAATAAAGATCAGAAGGGAGATAGATGAAAACACTGATGTTTCAATCCTTGGGAACATAATGGTACTTTTCTTAAAAGCTCATTACAAGAATTTACTCATTATTTTTGAAAACTGGCAAATGAAAGGGGAAGAATAAAACAATTATGCCTCTGGCTATCAGATAGCTTATGAAAGAAAATTTCTCTTTTATAGAAATATCCCAGTTAATGAATGTTGAAAGGATGTTAGAAATAGAACATTAGATTTTGCCACCGTTAATGAGCTTATGTATTGGGTCAATGAACATTAATGGCTTCTGACCTCGCAGAGAAAAGTAGACATTATGTGCTACCTGATGGGAAAACAGGACACCCCCTAGTAGTAGTCTTGTCTCCAAACAAAGCAATCACTCAATTAAATCTAAATGTAAAATAGGCCACCGAATACAACTACCAATTTACAGGTAATACAAAGGACACCTTAGATAAAAACAAACCCCAAGCTGCTGAGAATTCTGTAAGTCAAATGCCTAAATTTGAAAGAACAAGAGAAAAACACAGAGAGGGGAGCTATAGATGAAAAGAGAATTATAAGGCATCCTTATCATTCTTTCCAATGCAAGGATCTTATCTGAATAGTTATTCAAACAATTGACTTTTTTAAATTATACATCTCGACCAAGTGGGATTGCTGGGTATACTAGTTCAATATTTGAAAACTTATTAATGCAAACCACCACTTGAACAAGCTAAAAAAAATTGTATGATAACATGTACCACAGCTTGTGAAGGTCACTTTGGTAACTTCTAGTTTTGTGGATTATAAAGAAAATTGAACTAGAACTAGTTCTAGAACTGAACTGAAACCACGAACTAGAAGAAAATTATTTGCAAAATATGTGCCTACTACAGGATTCATAGCCAGATTATTTTTAAAATACTCTCAAAATTCAGCATTAACATAACAAACTACTCACTTAAAAAATGAGTAAAAAAGCTGGAGAATTACCGATGGCAAATAAATGTATAAAAAGATGATCGACATAATTTATCATTAGGAATTGTAAAATGAAATACCAATGAGCTAAGCCAGCAACACCAAATGCTGGTGAGGATGTAGAGCAACAGGAAGAGGAATAAAGTTGGGCTAAGTTGCTCATTCTTTTCAGAGGGGAATCAAGAAATACCTTGGTGGTTGTTCTCATTGTTGTAGATACCAAAGATAATTCAAAATATAGACATTTGACATACTTAAATATATAAAAAAAATAATGAAAATGAGAATAAAGTAATTACCAAAGTGAACAAACAGAAAAGTTAGACTGCATAATACAAGATAAATAGCAAAAGAAGTTACTAAGAAATATTTTTAAGTAAACAGTGAATATAAAATTAACACTGAATTATCTGATGTCAATAAATGTAAGATAAACTCATCTTCTTAAAAAGCTCAGAACAGATTAATAAAAAAAAGTTAACTATATGCTACAAAAAGAAACATGTATAGCAATATTCAGCAAAAAGTTCATTAGTCACTCACATTTATATTACTAAATAGGAAGTAATGATTTTATGAGCTAGACTATTCTAGAGTATTATTTAGGTAAACATACATTTGCGAAATTGACCCTCAGAGAAAAAGAAAACCAAATAAATCAGTAACAATGGAAGAAATTGAACAAGCTATCTAAAAGCTACCTTGACCAAAAAAATGCCTTATTCTTAGTTTTATGTGGAAAATCTTGAAAATTTTCAAGGAATAAACAAGTCCACTAACTCATACCCTTTTTTATAATATTGCAAAGGAAGAAAACTCCCTGATTTTTTTTAAGGCCAGCAAAATACTGAAGCTTAAATTTAATATGAAACAGAAGCAGCAGTCTTAAGTGAGAAAGCAATGTCAAAATCTGAGTAAAGTATTAGCAAATATAATTCAACGGTACTTTAGAAGAAGACTACACTATAACCAAGTTGAGTTTGTTCCAGAACTGCAAAACTGGTTCAGTGTTAAGAAATCTGCTTATGTAATCCACTGTATCGGTGAGGGTTCAGTTACAAACACCAGAATCCTCTCTAGCTAGTTAGGCAGAGAGGGATTAATGTGGGGTGTTACACTGCCCATAGGGAAGCAGGCAAAACTGGAAAACCAGACACCAAGGTGAGATTTCGGAACTGGTTTCCAAACAGCATCACCGACTTGGCCGTTGAGGGCACTGCCCCATCTACAACCAGAAAGCTTCTGCACCAACACAACCTGGGCACCACCAAGATGGACATACGCCTCTATCAAAAGCCACCTGCTGCCAGCTCCCGGGTCACATGTCCCTGGTGTGACCATCCAATAACAGCCCTGAATCCTGCCTGTCAGTCTTCACGGTCAAGGGGCCAATGCTGATGTGAGCTAGATAGATGATAGACAGATGATAAATAGACAGATAGATGACCGATAGATGATAGAGATAGTAGATAGACCGATGATTGATAGATGATAGAGACACATGACAGATAACAGATCAGTTTATTAATATGTATATATGTATATCAAGCTATTGAGCTATAATTCACATTACACCACTTAATTCCCACAGTTTAACTGAACAATTCACGGGTTTTTGATATATTCACAGTTTTGTGCAAACATAATCCCAATCAGTTTGAGACCATTTTCATCACTTCAGAAAAGAAACCCCATATCCACTAGCAGTCACTCCCCATGTGGTTCCCAAACTTGCCCGTCCCCAGATAGATAACTCATGCTTTATTTCCTTTCTCTAGATTTCCCTGTATCATACATTCCATATAAATCAAATATCCAATATGTGGTCTTTTTAGACTGACATGTTCACACGGCGATGTTCTCAAGGTACCTCCCTGCTGCAGCATGTGTCAGCACTTCCTTAATTTTTATTGCTGAAGCGTATTCCATCGTGTAAGTATATCAAATTCCACCTACCCACGCCTCAGGGAGTGGACACTGGGGTCATTTCCACTTTTTGGCTATTTTGTATAAATTTGCTGTGAACCTGTAAGTCCACAGTTTTGCGTGGAGATGGGTTTTCATTTCTCTTGGCCCTAGCTGGGAAGTGTATTAACTCTACGGTTAACTTTTGGAAGAGCCGTCAGACCGTTTTCCAAAGCAGTTGCGCCACTTACATTCCCACCAGCAGGTGTGAGAAGAGCGGTTTCTCCACGTCCTTGCCAACAGACGTCATTATCCGTCTTTTTGAGTCCGGTCCTTCTAGTTAGTATACGTGGTATCTCATTGCGGTTTCCAATTGCATTTTCCTGTTGGCAAATGATGTTGAACATAGTTCCATGCGTTTGTTGGCCATTTTTATATCTTCCTGGGAGAAGTGTTCCATCAGAGCCTTGGCTTATTTTTTAATAAGTTGTTTAATGTCTTTTAAAGAAGCGACGAGAGGAGTGGAAAGCAAGTGTAGCTGCTGGGGTCTGTTCTACCAACCTGTCTCCCTGTTCTGGTGCTCCTCATTTGTTTCCATAGACTTGAGTCACCACCTGGTAACGCAATACAGATTTGTGTGTTAATTGTCAAATATGTTACATTTCTGCCAGAGACAAGCAGATTCCATGCATAGACGACTGGGAGAATAAATCACCATCCATGCAGTGGTCACTTTACAAAATAGATGAATCTAGGGGCCTCCCTGGTGGTGCGGTGGGTTGAGCACAGTGCTATGAAGGTGTCCACAGCCTCTGCAGCAAGGGTTTGATTCCCAGCCGGCCAGATCCCCACATGGTGCAGCAGACTCCTCCTGTCTCGCCCGCTGCTCCCTCAGCAGTTTCTTCAGTCCATCTGTTCTGCTCCCCACTCTGTTTCTGGTGAATCCTCTCACCCTCCCATGCATCTGGCCTGTACCCCTGTACTTATATAAATAAATAAATCTTTTTAAAAAAAAAAAAGGTAGATGAATCTGACAGGGAATCGTATCCAGCACAAAATGTGATGTAAAAGAATGCTGAATGTAAAACTGTTGCTCCCCTTAACACATACACACAGCAGTGAAGAGGACACCCGTAAGTGCTATCCCCCAACTGTGAAGGGACCCCTTCTGAGCAGTGGCACATTCAAGTTTAAGGAGTGACAAGGACTCCTCTG
This sequence comes from Talpa occidentalis, assembly GCF_014898055.3. Taxonomy (NCBI): domain Eukaryota; kingdom Metazoa; phylum Chordata; class Mammalia; order Eulipotyphla; family Talpidae; genus Talpa; species Talpa occidentalis. The sequence continues at coordinate 104,002,112 of NW_023605083.1, read as the reverse complement.
TACCTGTCATGTCACTGCTGCTTCAGGGTCTATTAGCAGCATGAAATTCCTCTCCTTGTCTGCTGCAGCCCTGTCAGGCAGGTACTCAAACAGCCACATGCTGAGGACAGTCGCTGTGGGCAGTGAACGCTGACCTCCCCAGGGCCGTTCAGAGCCGTCACAGTGAGAAAGTCCCCTCGGGTCTGTGACTTGACGAGAAATGACCCAGCTCCAATCACTGGGGCTTCTTATTCCAGGACTGCAAGTTTAAGCAGGACTGAGTAGTAAGACCAATAAGAAAAAGGTAGCAGTCATTTTTCACTCGGAGGAGAAAAAGGGTCAAGTATAGGCTCAGACAGTGCGCAGATGAGGTGGCATCAGGCCACAGCTACCCACCAGAGTCTCCAGCCTCAAAGTCGCAGCACTGGACAGAGGGGGCCTTCCAGGACACCCCCAACACCAACCACAGCACGTATGCCGCTGAGTGACAGGCCGCTAGACATTCAAAGAAAATGAATCTGCTGCCTGGAGAGTAGCCTGTACAACCCCCCTCCACACACACACACCTTAACACAAGTTCACGCTGCTCTGTCATCAACTCCAGCTCCACCAGCCCCCTGCCCCCACCATGGGCTTGCAGTCACCCTCTGGGTCTCCCCTCTGGGAAGCCCTGGTGGTGTCTGATCTACCCACCCTCCTCCTGCCTCCACGGAGAGACCTCTGCGATGCCCCACCTCACAACGCCTGCCCTAGGATTTCCACTCCGCCACACAGACCCTGCCTACCAGGCTCCCCATCTGCAGGGTACCCACATCACATCGGAAACCCCCATCTCGCTTCTGGGACCTCCACTGTGGAGCTCATTAAGTAAAGCACTAAGCATGAGCCCATGTTGCCCCTCACTCCAGGGAACAGTGTCCCTCCAAACAGCCCACATGTGTCCCACTCCCCCAAAGGGGCTGACATCTCTGTTGCCCAACCTCTGACTACAGCACACTTTCACCCAAATTCTGGCTTCCTGCCTGCTCTTCCTCCTGTTTGTGTGGTCCCATGTTTCTGCTTTTCTTTCCCTTCTTGTCCAAACTATCCTCAGCCTTCAAGGCCTGGCCTGAATTTCAGCATCTGGGTCTTTCCACTTCTGGAATCCTGACATGGTTCACTCTGCAGCACATGATGGGGAGCCAGTGTCCTTTACTGCCAACAGGCACTGTGCCTTTGACATAAGATTTTGCTTATGTTTCACAATGGCCAAGGAAGGGAAACATTTTTATTACCAAAGAGGAAACCAAGGTTCAGAGCGGCTCAGTGAATTGCACAAGGAGCAACCTTGGGAGCAAACAATTAAGGATCCACACCTCCATCTCTGAGCTGCAAAGCCAGCGCTGGTCAATAGCCTACCGGTTGCACCTGCAATTACCAAAGAAAGGAGCAAGGATGACAACGAGCCTCGGGGTGCAGTCCACTCATCCTGCGGTTTTTTCTCTGTGCTGTGTGGTGAACAGAGGGTCACTAGCCCTTGGGGACCCTCTCATGGGCAGTGACAACATCCAGGTGAGTTACAGGCTCTGCCATCCATCATCCATGCCTCGGCTCCCTGAAGTGGATTCTATTTCCAAAGTTGGAGGAGAAAGTTGTGACCCAAGAAAGAAGATGTGGTGTAGATACACAATAGAATAGTACTCAGCTCTCAGAAGATGATGAAATTCTGCCATTTTGACAACATGGACCTCAAGGGGATGACACTTGGTGAAATAAATCAGCAAGAGAGATAAATACTGGATGATTTCACTCATATGTGCAATACAAAGAAACAAAGCAATTGAACAGGCAGACAAAACAAAAACAAACCCTTAGATTCAGACAAGAGGATGGTGGTTACCAGAGGGGAAGTGGGGGAGGGGTGGAGCAGGTCAAGGGGTGACTGGATGATGATGGTAACTAGATTTTCATACACACCTGTAGAGGCATGAGGCTGTACTCCTGAGATTTATATAGTGTTATACTAATGGTACCGCAAAAAAAAAAAAAAAAAAAAACACTTATTAAAGCATTCATGTCCAAAAATCCAGTTTCCAGGCTGTGTGTGGCCCAGTGTAAAGTGCTGATAACACTGGGGTCCAGAGACACAGCCCGCTGCCTTTGAGCCATGAGCTTGTAAACAAGAGCCATTGAGAAAATTTGCACATAAAAATAAACACCAATTGGAATAAGTCCCATCAGAGAAGTGGAGTGCAGTGAAAGAGTAGAACACAGAGGAGCAAAGGAGGTCCCACCACTGCCTGTCACCTCAGTCCGTCACGCACCAGAACTCTGCGAGCCCAGTCCCCACCCCAGGGGTCCTCACTCAGAGGTGCCTGATCTGAGGACATGCCTTTCTAACCACTTCCCAGGGGCACTGCTACAACTGCTGATCCAGGGACCCCACTTTGAGAACTCACTACACCACAATCCAAGTGCCCCTTCTGCTCTCCTGGGGTTCAGGGCTTCCTTCCTAAATGTCAGAACATGGGAAGCAGGAATGTTGCCTGGAGATGCTGACCTTTCCCAACACAGCCTCCTGTGCTGAGCGCCCCAGTGGCTGGGCCAGGGGCTTCAGTGGACACAGGAGGACATGGGCTTTCTGCACTGACCATTGTGCCCTCTGGGACAGTGAGGGCTGGCCTGGCTTTCCAGGAACTGGCGTCCACCTCCCTAAAAATAGCCTTTCTCATAAACTATGCACTGGGACTCCACTCACATCAGGAACATCAGCCGCATGAAATGGGAGCTTTGCTGGTGATTAGGGGAAGCGGAGGGAACCGCACTTCCCCCGTGTTGTATTTCAGGGCAGGGAAGCACTTTGGCCCTCGGTGGGCGGGCAGGAAATGAGCAACCTCCTGGAGGACCTGAGGGCTGGGGTGGCCCTGGAAGCTGGCAGCAAGGAAGCTTCAGCTTTCTGTCCTGACTGGCTATACAGAGTACGCACGGAGCCACGCCAGGCTTCCCTGGATGTCTGCTTTGTGCGCGCTATCCTCCTGCTCGCTCTAGTCTGACAGCCATGGTATCCCCAGAACCCTAAGTCTCCCATTGTCCCCCTATAGGCTGCAGAGCTGGAAAAGTGTGCTGGCAGAGAGGTGTTACCGAAAGCCAGGCTCTACTTCGAGATCACCCTGAGTACCAGGGCTCATGGCACACACACCCCCAGCCCAAAGGCTTCAAATGTCTTTACAGATACAATATGGGCACATAACTAGCAGAGAGGGGCTGTGTGTTCACACATGCATCTGTGTTTGTGCATGCATGTGCACACATGTGCATGCTCACGTTTATGGGGGGTGCCCACTAGTTTTAACCTCTTCACAGCTCCTTCTGATAGGAGCCCTCTTTCCAAGCCCTCTTTCCAAATGTGAATGCTCCATGCCTGCCACCCCATGCCCCAACTCTCAGACTTAAATACAGATTTCTGCATTGCTTTGTTTGCCTATTTATATAGATCTTATCTCACACTCAGGAGGTGCATGAACACTTTCAAATAAAAATTTTAGTCACCCCAATCTCCCTCTTTTATCTCCCTAGGCACCCAGGAAATACATGACTGAGACTCTGAGACTCAAACTGGGTGGGATTGAAAGGACTCTCAACTCTCCATTAAAAGCATCTGACCTCGGGCCTCCCCTGGTGGCTCAGCTGTTGAGCGCTGGGTTGCGAAGCTATCTGCAGCCTCTGCAGCGCTGGCTCTCCCCCGGCTGCAAGCAAGGGTCCCACATGGTGCGATAGACCTCTCCTGCCACCCGTTGCTCCCCTCAGCAGTGTACTTCGTCAGTCTGCCTGTTCTGTTCCCTGCTCTGGCTCTGGTGAATTCTCTCACTCTCCCGCGCTTCTGACTGTACCCAGTGCTTGTATAAATAAATAAATAAATCTTTGAGGAAAAAAAAGCATCTGACCTCTATTACACACTGTATTTTCATTCAGACATCTCCCAAGAACTCTAGATTCATTTGAGGCATCATCAGTAAGTGCAAATGCCCTCGCCAATTCTAACATGTCCTGTAAGCTGTAGACACTCGGGGGCTTCTCCACGCATTGCTTCCAGCTTTATTACACCTACAGCAGCTGCCCCTACACAGCCAGTGCCTTGTTATCGGGTGATGGGAAGACAAGGAGAGGACCAGCCTTCTCCACGGTCTCACCTTAAAGCCTAAGGCATGGGGAGAGGGCTTTGCGCCTTTGTCCTGAGGTTCCCGCATGGAGCGGGCACATAATCTCCACGATAGAGAACACTGAGCATATAAGCCAGAGGTCTCCAGAAAAACCAAACCAACTGGTTATAGAAACACACAAGGAAGAGATTTATTATCAGGAAGTGGCTCATACACCGAGCCATTGAAGCCTGAAGGATGACAAGTGCCAAGAAGGCGGCCAGGAAGCTAGAGACCTGGAAGACCTGGTGCAGCTCCAGTCTGGAAACTGACAGACCAGAGGACCACGAAGCATCAGAGCTTCAGTCCAAGTGTGTCTGAAAGCAAGAAAAGGTTGGGGGGTGGGGGGCGTTGCTGGTCAGCAGTCCGGCAAAAGAGGTTCCTCTTACTTCCTTACTTCTTGTTCTAATCAGGCTTTCAACTGATTGCACGAGGCCCACATATTGGGAAAACCAATTTTCTTTACTCTATCGATTTAAAGCTGAATTCTTCCAAAATGCTCATAGACATACCGGAATCATTGGAACAAATATCTGGGTGCCCTGGGGCCCACTTAAACACTTAAATTAACTGTGCATGAGGTCATGAGGTCTCCAAACGCAACTCCCCAGGCAGAGCAGGGTCATGTGAGCTGCTGGACATCTGAGGGGCAGCAGGATACTCAGTGCCTCAAAGACCTGTAAGGGAGCAAAATACCAAAGCCTGTGCTCCAGACTGTACCCTCACCATGCCCAGTATCTGAGCTCGTTTTCCAGCCCAGTCCCTGGAAAGAGCCCAGGAGCCTGTGTCACCAGTAGAGCTCTGAGCCACACAGCCCCAACCCACTCTGGGCTCCTAGACACTCAGCCCACCCCAGAGGTCAGAGGTCAGCCCTTCAGACTCCACCACATCCATTCACATGCAAGGGGTACGTCAACACTCTGGGATCTGCTTCCCCAAATCATTGCCACTTTTGGAGCTTAACATCAGTGTCTGACTGGGCTTGGGGGCCACCCTGGCGCTAGGCAGAGTGTCCAACCTCCCCCAGAAGCCAGCAGTTGTCAGTTCCCAGACCCTTTATCCCTGGTCCCCTCTATGCACAGACCTCTCAGGGTCCCCACCCCTGGCACATTGTCTGAATAGAGGAGTAAAGTCTCAGGTTCTTCAAGGTTTCAACCCCCTTCAAGGAGCAGAATTCACCCTGCAAAGGGGACATTTGTCATCACACAGGCCCCATGGTTTCCCCAATCCTGTCAAATATCTGGGGATGAAGTATTTCAGAACTTATCCCAAATTGGGATGAGCTATCTCAGAGGGCACAGATGGTAGGTTTGGGGGTAGGGAGAGGTGGGACCAGACTTCCTGTCAGTGCAAGAGGGACATCTTCCACCCTCTGCTCTCCTCCTCTGCAGGGTGTGAGGTCAGAGGTCAAGGCAAGGCAATGCCCACAAAACTGGGCATGACCACCTGCATGCTGTGCTGGGGTCAGGCCAACTGGCAGAGTACATGTCCCGGGGGTTTGCTGAGTCTGTGCACACAGCCCAGCATGGAGCATCCCAAAGGAAGGGTGCCCCACCCTGAGCCTCCACCTGTGGTCCTCACTGGCACCTCAGCATCACTGATTGTGGGCTCATTTTCCTTTCATGCTACTTGAGGACTTATATCAACTTTCCTGGTGGGCGTATAAGTGACAGATTATTCAGCAACAAGGAGTTGAAGATTGCCAGGCCTGCCCCAGGGCTCCCCTGCCTGGGTCTGTCAGTATTCCCACCTGGACCTTCTTTCTCCATCCTGCCCCCTCGCCCAACCCTTCACCTCTCCACCCCATCCACCTCCCTACCTAAATCCCTAATCATCCATGCCATCGGCCACCCCGTATCTCTCTCTTCCATCCACCCACCAACACTACTACTGGGAAAGTTCCAGTCCCCAGTCTGGAAGTTGGTGCTGCTTGAGATGGTTTAAGCAACAGCTCATGCAGCTGAAAAACACACTTCAATTCTAGTCTTCACTGAGCTCTACAGAGGAGAGGCCCCGAGCCAGAGGCAGTAACCGTGTGATCAAGACCCTCTCTTTCTTCGAAAGGAAGCACAGGGCAGCCAGCTCCTGTCCCCCTGTCCAGGAATACCTGCTATTCCCCAACAAGTCTTCAAGTCTCTGATGGGGCTTCACGGGCATGTCTCCCACCCCAGCCTCAGGGAACCCCTCCCTGGCTGGAAAGTCTGTACATGGCTGACCTGAAGGACTCCCTTCTCCCGTGTCACCCAGGAAGGCACCATCAGGTCTTCGCTTCCAGAGGCCTGCCATCCCGCCCAATGCTTGGCTGAGGGTCTAAGCTACTTACTAAAACCCTGAAATCAAAACAGGTTTCACAGCACACTTCAGAGCTGGAAATTCAATCCACCATCCACATGCCTGGCATGGCGCCCCAGCAGCTGGTGGGGAAGGAAGTTTAATCTCTTAGAACCTGCATGATATCTGCGCCCTGTGACTATATAAAGGTACAGCTGGGCAAAATGTCATAAAAATGTTCAATTCTGGGTAACGGGGTGTCAGATGCCTTGCATGCTGCTCACATTTCCAGGACACGGTCCAAGGAACCCCCTGGCGTGCCACCCCCACATGCTGCAGAGAACATGGCAGCCAAACCCTGTCTTCAAAGCCAAGGCATTTTTGATCTTTATCCCTGGGGCTGGGGGAACACCTGGAAATGTGGGGGTGGGCATAAGAGCCAAGAGGCACTGGAGAGAAAGACCACTTGAGAGACAGGATTCTTGTTGATCTGGTGTTTCTTTGAATTACTACAGAGTTCGTATATCTGTGTCCCAAAGCTTTCTAGCCCTGCTAGGGCTGCTGCTCCGTTATTTCCAAAGGTCAGCCTGGTCCTGCTGCCACAAGCTGTTCTGACGAATCACCATATGGAGCCAGAACAGCAGAGGGGAGATGTGTCCAGGGATGCAGCTCCTGCCATCATTGGTGGTGATCACGGGCTTCTCTGTCCCTGGGGTCCCCCCACAAAGCGGGCTTTCATGCAGCATCCTTTATAAGCAGAAGAGAATGGGTCTCATTAAAGCCTGTGGCCAGTCAGCACCTGCTACTTTGGATAAGATGGTCCAATTAGTATCTATTCTGTGTAACCAATTACCCAGCACTTAGCAGCTTAAAACAACAGTAATTCCTTATTACCTCTCCTGGTTCCTGTGGGTGGGACTTCAGACAGAGAGCAGCAGGGAGGCTGGCCCCTGCCGGGTGGTGTCTAGAACTTCTACTGGGAACAAAATGTTAGGTGGGGACCCTCTGAGAGCCACCTCCCTTGGAGCTGGAGTTTGGTGCAGGTTGCTGATTGGGGACCCTGGGTGGGATTTGGGTTACAACACCCACAGGTGGGCTCTGCTGGGCTTTAGAGCAAGTGTCCCAAGAGCAGGGGAGCCAAGAGACCAAGGCCACAGTCACTGACCTTCAGCATTTGGCTTCCAAAGACACTGGAACCTCTGCCATGGGCTACTGATAGAGAGAGTTGCTGGCTGCAGGGTCCAAAGGCAGGGAATGCAGTAGTGTCCTCAGTGGAAGAGCCCCGTGTCCTGTTATAAGAAGAACATGGAGGGCAGGAAAAATAGAGATGTGAGCATCTTCAGAAAGGAAGTACAACCTGCCACAGTGGTGGATGAGCAGGATATCGGGGGGATAATTCCATGCCCTGCAGACACCACCACACAGCACTGCGTCTGCCAAGCCTTTATCAAATTTTCCCAAGTCCAGTTACAGAGTCCAGTTAGAGTCTAGTTACAGAGTCCAGCTCTGAGTCAAGAAAACCTTATCTATAGAAAAACCTTCTTTATAAACCTTCCTGAGAGAAACACCCAATCAAGAATGTTTTACCTGAGCTCTCTCTGGGACTGCTTTTGTGCTTTTGCATCCACTATTTAAAAAAGGCAACAAAGCAAAAACTGACAATTATAAATCAGGGACATCCTGCAGGGGAGGAGGCGGGAGACGGATCAGAGGGAGGGAGGGAGGGAGGGGCACAGGGGACGGAGGCGATGGTGCACGGGTGCTTTGGTGAAGGAAACTCTATGGGGACTACACCTGAGGGGGTGAGGGGGAAGCAAACATTGTTTAAAAATGAACAATGATGAAAAAAATAAAAAAAATAATATAATAAAAAATAAAAATAAATAAAAAATTTTAAAAAGAAAAAAGAAAAGGAAGAAGCATGACCAGGGCCTGCAAGACGGCCTCTCTGGATTGTCTCCAACAACCTTCTGGGCTGCAGTCTGCTGACAACAAATGGGAATTTCTGCCAGAGCGCTCAGCAGCCCTTGTGAGTGCTTGATGATCTTGCTTACCCCTGCTCAAGAGCTGCTCAGAGGAGGTGGCTCATCAAGGGTTCGACGCCCCCCCCCCAACCCCCCTGAGAGGCCAGCAATGGCCCGTGACAGGAGTGGGGTGAGAGGCAGCCACCTCCGCAGCAGGGCAAGAGCTGACTTTGGGCTGAACTGCTATTCCATCCACCACCCATCCATCGGTCAGACATTCCTACAGTCGCCAGCCATCCTGCCCTGCAGCAATCCGGAGGATGGACTGGCATGATGGAAGTCCCAGGCCCGCCTCTCAGACACTCTGTGCTGGGTATGACCAGGCCCATCCTTTTCTGCCCACCCACCAATTGCAGTTTTGAGTTAGCTGTGTCTGGCCACAGTTCCAAAAATCCATTCTGACAGCTCCATCTTGTTCCCCTGCTCTAACACCGCGATCATTTTTTTACCACTTGTTATTTACTAGATTGGGACTATAAACAGGTCAGACTGTGTTCAACTTCCACTGAAATCACTGATGTTGGAAGCCTGGACCACCCATCTGCCAGCTTCTGTCTCGCAAGGAGCAGGCCGCACTTGGCACTCAGTCCCCCATCACAGCGGCACGGCTCTGGGTGCACAAACACTTAAATTGTTTGACTGTCCTCATTCCGCGAGACCCAAGGCTGAGGCACAGTGCCATGGAGGATTTATCAGTCTTTCTGGCAGATTCTTATTTGCCTTGAACAACACAAGCTGCTGCTTGGAGGAACCACATGCTGTCAGCATTAATCATCTCCGTGGAGAACCCACCAAGGACACTCTCTGCTGCAAAGGGGCAGCTTTGAACTCCAGCTGCCACAGCTGGGGAAATATTTGATCGTAGAAAACAATCAACAGTGAGAGAGGGCAGGTCATCTGGCTGTAGAGATCCACAAACACTCTGCAGGAAGAATGAGCAGAAAAGAACCTTTCTGTTGAATCATCTCTCCTCCTGAATTGTCAGTTTCTGTATGATGCTGACTAGGAAATAAATTCCAGGAATTAAGAGTGGAGCATGAGGCAGACCCACTGTGTTCTTGAAAGGACTTTGAGCAATGACCCAGAGCCACAATTTGCTCCCTGTGCTTTCCTCATCAGGAATGACTGACCAGCGTAAGTGGCAGGGAAAAGTGACTCAGGGGCTTAGGGCCAAAGAGGGACACTACCCGGGCCCAGACCCACCAGCCCAGGGCTCACTGGATTCCAGAGGTGGGTGCCAGGACCTACAGCAGACCAAGAAGCTCCAAGCACTGTCTTGTCTACCAGGTGGAATTTATTTCCTCTGGACAAACTGAGTTGTTGGTGGGGCCTTTGCAGAATCACACCTTCCCACATGCAACTTACTGGGTGTTAAGAGATTGTGATGGATAGGCTTCCCCCACAGTGTCCAAAATAGGCCTTCCCAATCATTGGCCATTGGCAATGGAACTAAATAGGATTAACTTGAGCTGAGGTCAGTAGAAGCTCTGCAAACTCGAGAGAAAATTTTAACACTTCTTTACCTAGAAGAATATAAATTGGGGATATTACCCAGAATTCGGATTTTTATCAGAGCTGGCTTTTCTATCAGAGAAACAGCCATATGACAGGGCAAGCATGTAATTACAGAGTATCTGGTCTTCATGATCTGAGTCACCATCTCCTTGACACATGTGTCCCCTCCTTTCTCTCTTTGTGGCACAAGGTCCCTGTCCCATTCCTTAGCTCAGGATATAAATGTCACTATTTTGCCTCATTTATTTTAGAATCTTCATCCACACATGGATTGGATTCTCTGTATTATGTAATTAAATTTGCTCATTTCTCCTACTGATTTGTGTGATGTTAATTTGATTTCTCTACCAGCCAGAAAAGAACCCAGAGGGGCAGAGGAAATTTCTCCTCCACCCCTACAGTTTTAAAAATAAGCAAGACCTGCCTTCCACCTTCTTTAGCAAAAGAAAGGTGTGCGCACAGCATGTAACAAGTGGAATAAACAGTATGGGAGGACCTCTGGAGAGAAGAAAGTGAATTCCAGTGGGCGATCAAGGTCATGCTACATTTAGTGCCAAATGCTGCAGAGTCTCCAGTCTTAGAAAGTGCAACTCATCAACAGACACTATCGGCACCATGTTTTCTCATTATAAATATTTATTCTCTCTATCAATTTAACCTCAGTAGACTTCAAACTGCCTTGAAATTTACCATGGCTGCAGCAATGTTATGAGTTATTAAGAAATATTTATTTCATCATTCAGAGAACTAAAATATATTTCTCACACCTATTGGCTCTTCAGCCTCAGTTCCTGGCTCACATTTACCCAAGTGTTTGGACTTTCCCAAGTGTGGAGAGTGATAAAGACCTTTTGTTAATGAGGTGACTTGGGGAAGCACCTAAGGATGGGGGCTGGTTCTCAGGAAAACCAACCAAGTACTTAGAAGGTTGAAACTTCCAGACCCACAATGACATTTCTAGGTTACTGAGAGGGGTGGAGATTTAGTTCCATTGCCAATGGCCAATGATTTAATGAACCATGCTTGTGTGAAGCATCCATAAATATCCAAAAGGAGAGGCTTCCAGGGTAGTGAACATGTGGAGAGTCTGGGAGAGTGGCGTGCCCAGTCAGTCCACACCCCTTGCCCATACAGTGCCCTGTGCTTCTTCCATCCGACTTTTCCTTTGTAATAAATCAATGATCTAGTGAATAAATGGTGCTTGAGTCTTCTGAGCCACTCTAGAAAATTAATGGAACTTAAGGACGGCCTTGTAGGACCCTTTGACTTACGGTCAGTTGATCAGGAACTCAGATAATAATCTGGGCTTATGACTGGCACCTGAGGAGTGTGGAAACTTCCAACGTATAACTGATTGGTGAGAAGCAATGGTAAGAGCCTGTACTTACAGCTGGAACTTGAAGTGGGAGATGGTCTTGGAGACTGAGCCCCTTCACCTGTGGAAACTGATGCTCTCTCCAGGTAGACAGTCTTGGCATTTTGCTGGACCCTCAGACTCCCTGGTGATGTCAGAGCACTACTTATTGGTGTGGGCAAGACTCCAAACACTCGTGTTGGATTTGGGTCCAGAAACCCTGTAGGGTAAAGAAAATATCAGGCTTTTCTGCCCTTCCGCCATCAGGATAGATGATGGATCCATGTCCTGAATGCATGCCTGATGGCGGGCACCTAGAATAGGGTGTGAGCATAGGTAGATGGGATTCAGCTGAGCTAAGACTGTGCTTTTAAGGGCGGCGTCACGGGGACGCCAGCAGCAGCAGCAGCAGCAGCAGCAGCAGCAGCAGCAGCAGCAGAACCTGAAGGAGAAGCAGAGAACGCCAGAGAGCCCAGATAGAGTGAAGACTTGCTGGGGGCTGGGAGGTCTGCCAGCCTCCCAGCCCCCCAGCCAGCACCCCTGCCTGCCATATGCCTGGTGAACCCCAAACAAAAAAACCTGCAAAACTACTGAGGACTCAGACTCCTCCTTTACCCGGTCTGCATGGGATCAGAAAATCTGCACTGTCATCCAGTCCTGCCCCTACAAACCCTAAATAGCTGCTGGACTCCAAGCACACAGTGTGTTTCCTTGTTCAGATTACATGGGATGTGATATGATACTTGTAGGGTAAGGAAAAATGTCAGGCTTTTCTGCCCTCCCGCCATCAGGATAGATGATGGATCCTTGAGGTCCTGAATGCATGCCTGATGGCGGGCACCTGGAGTAGGGTGTGGGCATAGGTAGATGGGATTCACCTGGGCTGAGACTGGGCTTTTAAGGGCGGTATCACGGGGACGCCAGCAGAAGCCAAGAAGCGAGACTGAACAAAAGCCGAGAGAGAAGCAGAGAATGCCGGAGAGCCCAGGTATAGTGAAGACTTGCTGGGGGCTGGGAGGCCTGCCAGCCTCCCGGCCCCCCAGCACCCTTGCCTGCCATGTACCTGGTAATCCCAATAAAAGACCTGCAAAGAACCACTGAGGACTCCGACTCCTCCTTTACCCGGTCTGCTGGATCCTAGAAAACCTGCTCAGTGTCCTTCCTGCCACTACAAGAACGCCAGAGAGAGCCCAGATAGAGTGAGGATTTGCTGGGGGCTGGGAGGACTGCCAGCCTCCCAGTCCCCCAGCACCCCTACCTGCCATGTACCTGGTAATCCCAATAAAAAAGCCTGCAAAAACCACTGAGGGCTCCAGGACTCCTCCTTAACCCTGACTGCTGGATCAGAAAACCTGCCCTGTGTCCATTCCTGCCCTTTACAATACTGAACACTGCATGGGGATTTACTCATGATCACATCGCCAAAGGTCAATAGGACAGCCTGACATGGAGGCCAGAGAGCGGTCAATGACCCCTGGCCGAGGCACTGTCCTCCACATACAAACTTTCCACCAGACCCCAACCACACACTCAGGGTTCCCCACACCATCCAAATATCTGCTCAGTCTTTTTTGTAACCCTGTGACTATTTTACATAAAAATAAAGGCCATGCAGTCAATTTTATAGTCACCTCCAAAAAATTAAAATAAAAGCTTGGTTTTGCCACGAAGATTTGACATCACGTTTCCATGATGTGCCTTTTCCATGATGTGCCTTTTCTTCATTTGCAGAGCTATTGACTAATCTATCCTCAATTGGCTGTGGGCCCGCCATATATCACTGTTAAATATCTCCATCTGACAGGGAAGCAGAGCTCCACGACTTTAATGAAGCAGCCAGGGGATCTGACTAAGCAAAACTAGAGATGTGATTGTCAACCCACACAGCACTTTCTTCTAATGGCACTCTGCAGTCCACCCTGCCCCCTCCACAGCTCAGGACCCCACCCACACAAAAGGACAAGTGCGGTAATGGGGTGCCCAAGTTCTCTTAACAGTCATTTTGGTTGATGGCTAAGCTCCTTCTATTTGTTCATACTTGTCTTCTAGAAACACATTTTTAATGTATTTTGTACCATGAATCTTTGATGCGAAATAGCAAAGAAGTGCCAGCACCTCACAGCTGTCGCCATCAGCCAGAAATGAGAGAGTGCTTTATAAACTCCCCACCAGCCTCAGGTGGGATCGACCTTTGGAAAAGACAGACTTCTCAAGGCTCTGGGCTCGAGGGCAAATTGAAGGCCTGGAGGGCTGTGGGTGTGGCAAGGATGAGGGGCACAGCATGATTGTGACCACTAGAAACAAATCTATATTTATTTCTTTGTACCTGAGAATAGCAAGAATTGGAGCAGAGATTCTCAAGTTTATCTCACCCCCAAATTCTCTGAGGGAGCAATTAGATCTGTCTCCCTGTCTGTGGTGTGATTTCACCAGGAGAGAAGGCCCTGTGAGGCCAGGGCCAGCTGAACTCTGGATGCTACATCCAAATCCAGGGGAAGGGAGAGCAGCTTCCTGCCCTCAGAACCCCAGGGAATGTTCTTTTCCAGATGAGTCTTCATGCCCTGGGAAGTGGCCCTCCTCCCCTCCAAGGGCCATGTTCAGGGGCATGCGCACAAAGGCAGACCACATCTCCCAGTCTGCTTCTGTGGGTCCTCCATGGAGGGCTACAAAGGCGTTGCTGAGCCGCCTTGTACTCCTTTGCTGGAAGGAGACTCGTGGAAGAGAGACTTGGAAGTGACACATGGGTAATGTGGAATCTCCTTTTGTCCCAGCCCTCTGGGACCTGCTTCAGAACCTCTTTCCTGCCAGTAGGCACATAGATTTGTGGCAAGTTTTGAGACGTCAGCAGCCCTGCTTTGAGACAACCCTGTTTGGTTGGTCATTTACCTACAAGGGGATGGGTAATTTGGGTGTTTGTTGGAAAAGTCTTCTCTTTTTAAAAAAAAAGATTTATTTATTTATGCATACAAGAGCTGGGGTACAGGCCAGAGGTGTGGTGGGGGGAGAGGATTCACCAGAGACAGAGTGGGGAGCAGAACAGGTAGATCCACTGAAAGACACTGCTGAGGGGAGCAGTGGGCAAGGCAGGAGAGGTCTGCTGTGCCACGTGGGTAGCTCCCTGGCCGGGGATTGAACTTATGCTGCAGAGGCTGAGGATAGCTTTGTATGTTGCGTCTTAACCCCTTGCGCCACCAGGGAGGCCCTGAAAAGTCTTCTCTTTTTGTATGCACATTAAGCTATTAAAGATTGATCACGCTAAGAGAATGCTTTGTCTTTATGCAGTGATGGCAGGACTCCATTTTAGAGCATACAAGTTTGGGGGTTCCTACGTACCCCTCACATGCTACCACCTCCTTTGGATCACCTCTTTCTGAAAATAATGGCAATAGCACAGGTCATCTCAGTTCTTGCAGGTTGACCTCGTAAACGTGTCACCCAACATTTGGTGAACTCAGGACCAAACATCCCTTCGGGCAACCCCATGAAGACCAGTGCGTGGCGGTTCTGCCAGCTGGATCTGTGTAGGTGCACTCTCTGACAGCCACCTAACTGTGAAATCACCTAACAACAAATTTCTCAGAACATATCCCTGTTGTTAAGCAGCACATTGTGAACAGACTGTAAAATGTTCTGGGAACATCCCTCCCTGCTCTAGCAGACAAGAGAGCAAAGCCATTTGCACAGACTTGAGGTCTGAGAAACAGCTCTGCAAAACCTGCGGTAAAATCAGCCTTTCCAGCCCCACTATTAACTAAGGAGCCCACTGGATAAAGAAGGTTTAAACAATGGGCAGGGAGCCTTTGCATCTCCGGTGCATTCTTCAGAAAGAAAGAGATTAAATCCACTGCCTTTGTCTACACATAGATAGCATCAATGTACCTTTAGGTCAAAATTACTCAGAACCAGAACCACCCCCTCTTAAGAACAATTACACCTGTCAATGACGCTCTAATCCTGCCTATATAAACTAAATTCAAACTTGTCATTTCGAACTGTGTTCTAGGTTAGAATCCTCATTTGGTTCCCTATTAAACTCCTTGTCTGTCATTGAGACTTTTACTCTGTCACTATAGTTCAAGAATCTGGTTATGCCTTGAAGTTTGATTCCATAATTATAGGACACAGGCATAGATAAAGCTTTGAACTTTGCTTTCACCTACAAGATGCTTTTGAAAGGACGTTCAGAATCTCAGAGTTATTTCCTTTTCTATCTCTGATCCTATCATGTGTGAAACAAGCACAGATCAGAATTCAAATCTCCCAAGAATAGTAGTGAGACAAACTTCAGATGAGGCCCATCACTCTCTGCCTCGATTTCCTTATAAGTTAAGTGGGCTAACAGGAATGCCTATGGCATTCCAAATGCGTAAGCCAGTGTGCAGAGAAAGAAACAGTTAACTATTGATAAGGATGGTTTTTTTTTATTTATTTATGCATACAAGAACTGGGGTACAGGCAAGAGGTCGGGGGCAGGGTGGTGAGAGGAGTCACCAGAAACAGTGGGGAACAGAACAGGAAGACTGACTAAAATACGCTGCTCAGGGGAGCAGTGGGCAAGCCAGGAGAGGTCTGCTTCACCATGTGGGATTCCCCTGGCCAGGGATTGAACCCATGCTGCAGAGGCTGCAGACAACTTCAAAGGTTGTGTCTTAACTCCTTGTGCCACCAGGGAGGCCCAGCGTTTTTTGTTTGTTTGTTTATTTTGCGGTTTCTTCCCCCATGAATATCCCTTCCCTAGTCACATTATCCTGGGAGTTGGACCCATCTCTTCAGCGCACACATGGAAATAAGTGAAACAGGAGTGGAGAAAGCAATAGAACAAATGGGCTCTGGGGTCAGAATCAAGAATGCCATCGAGGGGGGGTTGCCAGGTCTCTGACTGCAGGGACCCTCTGGTTGTGGTCCTGGCTCCAGGGCCAGTTTGTCTCCTAAGAAGGCCCCATGTGGAGACTGGGGCTGTAAAAATATCTGCCTTTCTAAAATAAAGATGTAGCTTTCTCAGTTAATCCATTTTTACTTTAGGAAAACTTTGCACCCAGAGCACAGCAAGTGGCACTGCTCAGCTGTGAGCACCGCCTTGGCAGAGTCTGGCTCAACTTTCCCACTGTCCCCCCGCCCGTTCTGTAAGGGGATGTGGTCAGGGTATCGTCTAGGAGAGCTAAAACAGGCTCCACATCTTACTCAGCTAAACTGTGGTGAGAGAAACGAAATAGATCAGCAAGGGAACCCAACAGAGTTGCCACGGGAACCTGGCCAAAGGTCTACATGACCAATAGGGGGCTCTGGAGAATTCCGGGAAATGCGCAAACAGGGCAAACAGAACCAGGCAGGACCCCTCCTGTGCAGAAGGCCCACCCAAACCTGGCGTCCCAGCAGATGGCAACTGGCAGACACCTGCTGCCTCAGTCATGAAAAAGCCAGTGAAAACGGGTTATGAAAGGGGTCCCAAATCCTTCTTCCTGCACAGACGATATAAACCATCTCACCCCCTGCTCCCTTGCAGGGTATTTTCATATATCCACCTTTTCTGTTCTCCACTCTGCCTCTAGTGAATTCTTTCACTCCTGTACCTCCAGCTGCACCCCAATATTAGGCCACACAGGTGTGTGCTTCTGAGGGGGTTGCTGCACGGTCTTTATTCCTAGTTCCTATGTTCTGATTTCCAGTTCCTTTGTCCACTTGGCAATCCCTGGCCAATGAGGCTATCAGCTGGGGCTATGGTCCTCAGCCATTGTCCCTGAGATCCAGCAGTGACTATCGTAGCGGCTGCCATCTTGCAGTAGGGTCAGTAACACTGTGAGTTCACTGTCCACCTTCTTGGAACACAGGTTTTTTTCCTGATGCAAACTGGGAGTGAGCTTCAAAAACTATTTACACTCAGAAACCTCCTCTGTGAACTTTCCCCCAGGTCCCTTTCAACTTTCCGTGATTACCTGTGCCCCCAAACATGATGCAATCCATGAGAAATAGAGCCACCTGTCAATCCCAGGAAGGGCCTCTGTTCCTCAGACAGCACGGAGGTGTCTGTAAATATAGCCACAGGACCTGACTTTCCAAGAAGCGAGCAGATGGGTGCAAACACTAAGAAGGAGAGCAGGCAGAAACTTGTCTCAGAGGTCTCGTACAGGGAAGACAGGGCTGGGGATGCCAAGGGAAACAGAAACATCATAAGCCCATTTCCGCTTACACGTGCACCCGGTGCTTTCATCGTCAGGCCCTGGGGAGTGGGAGAGGGGGGTGGGGGTCAGGGTTGGTAGCCCGAGTCAAGTCTTTGTCACTCACATCTACCAATCCACCTCCCAGGACTGCCCAGCTTCAGGACAGCAGAGACACTGACCTGGTATCTAGTGAAGAAGCAGGAGAAGAAGATGTCAATCAGCTTAAGGAGAAGGAGAAGCACATCCCAGGTCTTCTCACATTTTCCAAAATACAAAAGCAAAGCATTGCAAACCTGCAGTTGTTAATCTTTCAGAAGTCTGTATTTGATTTCTTCCATTTTTTTTAAAGCCAACATCAAAGTACTGAAATTGACCTTCCTATTCCTCCTGGAATAGGGTGTACACCACACACATTCGGATGCAGAGCCAAAGGGAGAATTGAAAACAGCATCCTGTCTTCTGCTCCTGCCAGCTCTTCCTCCCGAGCGCAGTGAGATGCTGTGCCCAGAACTGCGGTCTGGGGCTCTGGTTTCACAAGCACACCCTCTCTTCCTGATGAGCCCTTTGGAGGAGCATCGTGGATAAATTGAAAATGGCACATGAAACAGTGCCTTTCAGAGGGAGGGGGGTCTCTAATGAGCTCTGAACAAAAAGGAGGCATTGCCCAGCGGAGAGAAACTCCATGGCCACCCAGGCTTTGCCGATGACGCTGTGTAGTCAAGCCTGGGTGTCAACCTCTGATTCTAACAGAGTCACGAGAGTTCTCTGGAGCCTGGATGCCCCCTGACACCCCGGGGTGCCCAGCGGAGGTGTCTGTGGGTAGTCAGGTGGCACCTGGTCTCCCAAGTCTGCTCCCACTTACCTCCTCCCCCAGGTCTGGAGTCCCTGGCTCCCAGACAGCCACCCTCCCGCCTCACATACATCTGGGCAATTACCCTGTTACCCCCACCTCGGATCAGAGGATGCAAGCCAAGTGCTTTGGCAGCCTGTACAAATGTGAAGTAGAGCCCACAGCCAAACAAAGGACATGTTGGTATCAAGCCTCCTTATACAACATTGTCTTACTCAAAGGTTCAAACCAGCTCTGTAAAAGTGGATCTCTCTTTCCATATTTGGCCAGGAACATGGGTTGACAGAGAAAATACTGCTATTTTGAGATATGTGGGATGTTATTTTTGTCAAAGAGCCTATCTTTTGGCTTTATGTTCCACAATTGATATCAAATACTAGTCAATGTCAAAGTTAGAAAATGTTCCACCAAAATGAGAGTGGTAGTAATTGGGTGACAATGTGCTCAACAACTTGCTGTGGGAGGCAGTCATGTTATTTCAGTCTAAGAGCAAAAAGTGGAGTATTTGTGACGGATATTGATCATACATTTAACCCACCAGGCTCACAGAGAAGTTAAAATAGAAGACCACCAGGGAAGCAGAATGACTGTGCAGGCTGTGAGCGATCTGGCCCCGGAAGCAGCCTGAGCAAGACTTGACTCGCGGTGATGTTTCAAGTCAGGAGTACAGAGCTGTATGTGTCCTTACGCACATTTCTAGACTATGTCTGACTCAAAAATGGTCCAAATGGTTGCAGGTGAGAGTCAGCCCAGGACACCAATGTGGACAGTGCTCCAGGCCTGCGGAGGTGTGACCAGTATTCTCAGAAGACCACAGTGACATGTGACTGTGGCTTTGCTGTCCTTGGGGACACAGGAAGAGACTTTGGTTACAGGTTGACCATGAACAAAGTTCCTGTTTGGGAGACTAACCAGAAGTGGGCAGAATGACAGTTAGGTGCCCCCTCTCATCTGTTCTCAAGTGATCCAGGCTGCACTGTGATCCCCAACTCTCCTCACAGGGAGGAGACCCATATCTAGTCACCAGTCTCTGTGGTTGTGTGCGTTTCTAGATAAATGGACATCAAACAGAGCCTGGAACAAACCTAATGCACCCTTTCAAAGAGGTACCAGAAGGTCCCTCTCTATAAGGCAGACTGGAACAGTGAGAGCAGGAGACAGACAGAGCCCTGGCATGGAGCATAGAGCCTCAGCCTGGGGTAGGATCGACCTTTGGAAAAGACAGACTTCTCAAGGCTCTGGGCTCGAGGGCAAATTGAAGGCCTGGAGGGCTGTGGGTGTGGCAGGGATGAGGGGCACAGCATGACTGTGGCCACTAGAAATGAATCTATATTTATTTCTTTGTACCTGAGAATAGCAAGAATTGGAGCAGAGATTCTCAAGTTTATCTCACCCCCAAATTCTCTGAGGGAGCAGTTAGATCTGTCTCCCTGTCTGTGGTGTGATTTCACCAGGAGAGAAGGCCCTGTGAGGCCAGGGCCAGCTGAACTCTGGATGCTACATCCAAATCCAGGGGAAGGGAGAGCTGCTTCCTGCCCTCAGAACCCCAGGGAATGTTCTTTTCCAGATGAGTCTTCATGCCCTGGGAAGTGGCCCTCCTCCCCTCCAAGGGCCATGTCCAGGGGCATGCGCACAAAGGCAGTCCGCATCTCCCAGCCTGCTTCAGTGGGTCCTCCATGGAGGGCCCTCTGAGGGTGTCCCCAGCGCCATGAGGCCCATCCAGAGGCTCCTGAGAACATTTCCACTTGTGCAAGCACCTTTAGTGACCTGGTCAAGAGCATAGCTCTGTCCTCATTCACAGGAAGCATTTAATCAAATATCCACATCCCTCTTCTGTGATTTTGGCTAAGCCCACACACAAGCTGCTACCACCATGGGCAATGAGCCCAGAACAGCCACCATTTGAGGCCATCCTGTGTGCAAACAAAAGACTGGCCTTCCCAGACTGGCATAACCCTAGGCCTGGCCCTCCACCACTGACAAAGGAGGGACAGAGGACTGAGTCCCACTTGGTTCAGGGAGCAGCACTCCATGTCCATCTTTGAAAGCCAACACCAGCCTCCCATCCTCTGTCCTTGGAGTCCCAGTGCAGGTAGCTGTGGGCCTGGCGTCCCAGAAGGGAACTTCACAGGCCCACATCACCTCTGCTAAGTGATGGATTGTTCAGAAACCTCGCAAATCCCTTGCTTGGTCATTCTGCCTGTTACAGCCAACAGTGAGAAGGCAGGCCAGGGGCGGGCTCTGCAGTGGGGTTCATCCAGGTGACAAGTGAAATGCTCCATGGTCACGAGACCTAGCAACTTGGAGTCAAGGGCTGAGGTTCAAATATCAATTCTGAATACACCCTCGTGTGTGAGCCTGGGCCTACTCATCCATGACAAATGAAACAGAGCCTTTGTGTCCCCCAGACTCTTGGAGGCACCAATGGGGAAATACCCCACAGAGGATGGTGACCCTGGCCCCACACACATACCTATGCTTTTTCTCCCAGCACCCTCAACCCCTACTCCCAGACCCTCCCGACAAGGATTCCCCAAAACCCCCAACCCAGGCTCATGCTCAGATGTGGAAACTTCCCTTTCCAACCTTTTCATCACTCCAAGTATCTGCACTGAGCCCACTGAGGGTCTACTCTGTGATGACGCAGGTCCTGCCGCTTCTCTCCCACCAAATGAGAGACTTCCCTTCCCCCACAGGCTGCAACCAGACTCCACCTCCGTGTGCGACTTCCTCTCAGCCCAAAAACACCCGTGCAGAGCATGAGAGGAGGGGAGCTCTTCTTAGTGGCACTGGCTTCATGCCCTGCCTCCTGCTGAGACATGAGGACTCTCTAGGCCAGACTGCTCCGCTGCATTTGCCTTACAAACTGAGTCTTTGCAAGCCTCTTTGCAAGCATGTGGTCTGCATGTGTTTGCAAGCAGGGGTGTCTGCATGGGACCTGCTGATCAAACACATCCTAAGACTTCTTCTAAACTGGAAACTGTCACTGATAATCTGATTTTTATCTTTATAGGGCTATGGCCCCAAAGTATCAGGCTTCCATATTATCACGTTTCAGTCAAGCTCCCAGGCTCACTTGACATGATGTTTAATCTTCGCACATCAAAGGAGAAGACTAGGCTACATTTGTTACTATTGTTGCCTGTGCCCAAATCCATCTGCACTCAACAGAGAAGCCTCCCGCTCCCAGACAGAGGAATTCACCCTATTCCCACATGGAGGCTCCAGGACTCTTCAAAGCTATTTCCTTAAAAAATAAATAAATGAATGAATGAATAAAAAGTAAGGAGGGGGAGAAAAGGGTAAAAGTTTTTTGTTTGTCTTCTAAAATGTTTCATTTTATTGAAATTGGGGTTATTAGATCTAATGTGCCTTTGGGTATCTATCCCTGAACATGAGCACCCAGTTTTACTCTAATAAAAGTAGACCATTATATGTCCATATCAGCTCTTTACTCCAAGGAGCTCAGAATCTCCTGGGAGAATTTAAAGGAGAAAAAGTTGTGGTCATCAATGTCCACCAGTCAGGAAACAATTGGGTCAGAACTGACCCGGAGGAGCTAGACCTGCTCCTGGTCACACTGCTCAGCTCAGGGCCAGCGTTCAAGACAGGTCTACCCTCGGCACCACCTCCCTAGCTTGAGCGGCAGACTCCTGGCCCCCCAGCTCTCTCAGAAGGTCTCAGCTCCAGCGGCTCCACCTGCCAACTGCTCCTTTTGCAGATGTGGGTCCCAGGCCTCCCACCTCCAAGGCCAGCTGAAAGGTCCTTCTGCTTCTCCTCACCTGTCTTCAGAGCAATGACCATGGCCCAGCCTGCATCATGTCCGTTTGCTGCATTTGCTTGCAGCCTACAAATGTGAAAGATGTCAAGCTCTAAGGATTCACCCCGGACAGCAAGATATGACAGGTGTGGGACACTGGAGACACACGTCACCTGCGAGAATATTCAAGGAAATGTCAATGAAACTGGCTGTCAACATCTGCCCTTCATGCCCGCCCACCCCAGCAGGGAGAGCTGCTTCTGCTACCTGCCCCATTGTTCATGCGTAGCTGCATGCTGGGGGTCCCTGCACTCGGACTCCAGGATGGGAGCGGCCACAGAGACCACCTCCAGGAAGGGCCAGAGAGGGGGTCGCAGGCATCCAGGAGGACTTTGGCTCTATCCATTTTCTCCCTCTAGCTACCCTGACCCTGGAGATCTAGAAAACTCCAGCAAGCTGGGGGCTGGGAATATGGAAGGAGTGGGCCCCCTGCCACTCCCACCCTGCAGCAGCCCAGTCCGGAGTAATGGGACACCACCCTAAGTTCCCAGTCTCAGCATCATGGGCCAGACAAGCCACATTTTTAAATCCATTACAGTTTGTTGGTCACCAAATTTCCATTCACTTCAGACCCTACAAAGAGGCAGTGTTGTTCACAGCTGAAGCTCAGTAAATGTTTGTTGAAAGAACAAGTCTAGTCACATCAGAATAAGCCAAATCTAGGTTTGGTTGTGTCAGAACCCAAAGTGCTTCTCCCTTGGGCCCTGTGCTCAGGGGCTGCCTCATTGATGTTCCTTCACTATCAGACACAAGTGTCCTTAGGAGGCAGCTGGCTTCATCACTCCCCCAAGATAATAATAAAAGTAACAGCTGTTATCGGGGTGGGGGGCCTCCTTGACTGCGGGTCTGGGTTCAGCCCCCTACCCCTGGATATCAGGGTGTCAGCCACCAAGACCCCATCCTGTGAAGCATGTCTTTGACCTTGCAGCACTCTGCAGAGAACCATAAGGTGACCAGGCCAGGCCTGCTGCCCAATGTGGACCTTTCTCCTACGACGAGGTCCTTCATCAGGACGTGACACCCATCTGGTCAGGCCCTCAGTCGCTGCACCTCGTGTCTCCTTGGAGAACAACTCCAGTGCCCGCACCAAGCAGGAACCCTTGACTGGGGTCTGAGCAGGGCTTCCCTGTGCTCCACACAGCCTCTGCCTGTCACACGAGCCTTACGCGCTCACTCTGAGATCCATGAGGCAAGTCTCCATCAGGATCTGCTCCCATAGGTGCTCCACTTACAAAGCCTGGGAGCACTGTTGCTGCTGCCCAGGAGGCAAAGTGGGTTTTGGGGGCCGGAAATAGGCAGCTGTGCCTGGAGGACACCCCTCCTGTGCCACCCCTGTGGTCTGCCCATGCCCAGACTGCAGCACAGCAATCGAGTGTCAGTGTCTGCTGTGCCAAGACGCTCCAGAACAAATTAGGGCGAGTATAACTTTTGTACTAACACACACGGGCCCGTCTTATGGACTCAGCCTTGGAAACATGCCCACATTTGAAAAAGAAAAACACTTCAAATTAGGAGAAAAGTTTCTCCTGTGGCTGACCCTTGGGAGCTTGCCTCCCCCCCACTGCCTGGAACGCGTGTCTGCCCCGGCGGCGGGAAGCAGCCCGGGGAAGCCCAGGAGAGTGTCCGTGCAGTCGGAGTGCGGGCCTGCTAGTGGGCACTGCAGGAAGGGGAGGCGGAGGGCTAGGAATTGACAACTGGGAAGCGGGTCTCCTGCTCCATCCTGCTCAGGGTTCATTCCCCAGAGCACTCTTGGTGAAGATGGCCCTGCTGCCCGCCTTACTATGCAGCCCAGGGCCCCAGCACCCCTTGTCCCTTCCGCCTTCTGTGCTTTCTGTCTCTCATGCCCTTGCCTCCCCACTCTCCTCACCTAGCCCCAACAGGCCCCTCAGGCCTCCAAATGACTCCCGGGCCCATCATTTGCACACAGTGTGGACGTCTTTCCCTCACCTGCATATGCATCCTGTGGTTCTGCAGTCACCACCACAAACCACCCCTCTGACCGCCCACCCCTGTGGCCTTGCTCACCTGGAGTTGTCATGGAAGTGACCTTGGAAGTGACCAGAGAAACTCATACCCCAAGTACTGGCACTGGAACCCCACTTTCTTTTAAAAACTCTCTTTCCCTTGGCCTCCTGGATCATTTCTTTTCAGTCCCTTGGGTATTGTCTCTGCTTCCCAAGTCATCTTGTCCTTGATGGCCATAAGCTCTCTTGGGTTAGTTTCTTCAATCCCTTGGACTCTTGTGGCTTCCAGATGTGTTTTCAGTCCAGACCTCCCCCCTCCCCAGTGCTATGCACCCCACTTTCCATCAGACATCAACAGCATCCAAAACCTGCCCAACAGTCAACTGGCTTGAAAATGTCATTATTTCTCAGTATTCCCAGTATCACCAAAGGGCACTTGCCTCCCTTCCACAGCAATCACATTAGACATGCAAGAGCCTCCATCAGTTCTCTCTTTCCTTTATTCTTTTTTTTAAAGATTTATTTTTATTTATTCATACAAGCACTGGGTACAGTCAGAAGCGCGGGAGGGTGAGAGAATTCACCAGAGCCAGAGCGGGGAGCAGAGCAGGCAGAAGGACCGAAGTACACTGCTGAGGGGAGCAGCGGGCGGCAGGAGAGGTCTGCGTGCCATGTGGGACCCTCCTCCGGTGGCCGGGGAGCAGCGGGGGATTGAACTGGCGCTGCAGAGGCTGTGGGCAGCTTCGCAACCCAGCGCTCAACCGCTGTGCCGCCGGGGAGGCCCTCTTTCCATTATTCTTTAAGGCCTGGCCTCTTCCATGAAGTCTTCTAGTTCCCCCAGACCTTCATGTCTCTCTCTTTGCTAAAACTCTGTAATAAACTTATAAAGTGCCCCTCACTTGAGCGATTCATGACATTAAAAAAAAATGGATTATGTTTCAAAATCTTGATGTTCCTGCTATACATGACTTCAAATGTGTCCCCTCGTAGTGACTTGGTAAATGCAAGACAACACAGTCCAAAATTAGCCACAAACTTTTATTTCGTGCATCCTACACACAGACTGTGATTAACCCATGCCTTATGGCTATTTGTAGCATAGTTTTGGGGGGACATGAATTTTGACTTGCAGAAACTTTGAGCAGCCCTTATGTTTTGCCCATTTAGAAGCATGAAGGGCCCAGAGTTCTATCCGGGAAGGCGCTGAGCATATAACTGGTGACACAGAGGGTGGAGCTTGCTGGCATTCTACACATCCTCATGAAATGTGGCACTTGTCCCCATTGGTCATACCCCAGGAAGGGACTCACCCTAATCACATGCCAAAGTTACACACTTTTGGCTTCCAGTGACAGGAAAGTCGATTCACAGTGTCACCAGCAAAGAGAAAGAATCCAGCAATGATCCATCTGCTCAACAGCAGTGTCATTGATCATTTCTTAAAACCCATATTTTCTTTTCAGTGATTTTCTCCATAGATGTTCTATTTTCAATGTTGTTGACCTCCTCACTTATGTTTGTTACTCCCTTTTTATCTTTAGTTACATTCCATTTGCTTTTCATTTTCTAGTTCTTCCGTTTGAAACAGTGGTCATTAACCTGACACTTTTTTCTTCTACTGGTTTCCTATGGCTGTTGCAGCAACCACTTACTTAGTGGCTTACACAATGCAAATTTGCAATCCTACAGTTCTTGAGGCCAGAGCCCTAGAAGGGATCTCACTGGGTTAAAATTGAAGTGTCCTCAAGCCTGCCTTTTTTTTTTTTAAGATTTATTTATTTATTTATACAAGCACTGGGTACAATCAGAAGCGCGGGAGAGTGAGAGAATTCACCAGAGCCAGAGCGGGGAGCAGAACAGGAAGACTGATGAAGTACACTGCTGAGGGGAGCAGCGGGAGGCAGGAGAGGTCTGCACACCATGTGGGACCCTCGCCCGGCGGCCGGGGATCAAACAGGCGCTGCAGAGGCTTCGGGCAGCTTCTCAACCGAGTGCTCAACCGCTGCGCCACCGGGGAGGCCCAAGTCTGCCTTTCTTAGCATGCTCTGGGGGGACAAGCTTCCTCTCCCAGCCTCCAGGAGGCACAATCACCCCTACACACACACCCTCTCCTCCATCTTCAAAGCAGCCAATGTCAGGCCAACCTTTTCCTTGATTGCATTTCTCTGATTTCCTTTTGACTCCTCCTTCCAATTACAAGGATCTTTGTGATTACATTGGGCAATCTGGATAATCCAGAATAATTTCTCCACTTTAAAACCAGTTGACTAGCAACCTTAATTCCATCTGTTATTTGAATTCCCCACTGCTGTGTAATAGTGTGTTTCCACAGGTTCCAGGGTTTAGGATGTGGACTTCTTAGGGAAGCCTTTATTCTGCCTACCATGCTTCTTTTTCACTATGTACAGCTTATACTATAAATTTCTTCTAAGCACTACTATAGCCGCACCACAAAATTTGAAATACTATATTTTCATCTCATTCATTTCCAAGTATTTTCTAATTTCCCCTGAAATGTCTTCTTTGACCCATGAGCTCTTTAAAAGTAGGTTGTTTCATTTTCAAGTCTTTGGGGATTTTTCTAGATGTCTTTCTGTTAATGATTTTTAGTTTAATTCAACTATAATCAGAGAACGTATTTTGTAAGATTTAAATTCGTTCAGTTTTATCTTACAATACAGGCTATGTTTTGTCTTGGTGGATGTTCATATGACCTTGAAAAGAATACATGCTCAGACACTATTGGATAAAGTATTTAATAAAAGACACTTAGTTCATATTGCTGGGTGATGCTGTTCAATCCTTTTATATACTTGATTTTCTGTTAACATGTTCCATCAATCACCAGGAGAGAAGTGCTCAAGTATTCAACCTTGATTGTGAATTTGTTCATTTATCCTTTCAACTTTATCAATATTGCTTTATGTATCTTGAATTTTTTTACTCTTTTATAATCAAATTTGTCTTCTTACATCTTTCTTCATTTTTGTACAGCATTTGATTTCTCCCCTCCTATGTAGCCCCATAATCCTCCATCACCATAGCTCCTGTGACCCATCACCACAGTCCCTTCTGCTCTTCCCTCTCCTGTTTTGATTCCTCCTCCTCCCTTTCCCCTGCTGTATGCCTCAGATCTACAGTCAGCTTGCAAGTTTTGTCAATTTCTTGACACTTTGTTTGGATTAAAACTCTTTTTTTAGATTCCTACGTATTTAGAATTGTCACAGCTTCGTGACAAGTTGATCTTTTTACCATCAGGTAACACCTCTCTTTGTCCTCTTAATTATCTTACTGTGACTTCTTTGTCTGATGTACTGCAGCCATGCCCACTTTCTTCTGATAAATTTCACATGTTGTATCTCTTTCCATCCTTATACGCTTAATTTACCTATGCCATGATATTGAAAGTGGACTTCTTATGTTCCATACTTGATCCACCTTCACATCACCCGTCTGTATACCTGTTGTAAATGTATTCCATTCTGTTGCAGAAGTGCCTATATAAGACCTCTTCTACTCTGCTGTTGTACCATCCTCTTAGCAAATCCTCTGACCTCCAACATCCCTCCCTTTGTGTTATCCTCATGGTCATCAACCTTGTATCTCTAACAAAAATAAATTAATTAAAACTTCGGATTATAAACCTGTTATTTCCCTTACTTCTTTCTAATCTTAGAAAAATTTATATCCCTTTTTAAACAGAAAATAATATTCTTGCATCTTTAGTGTTATTTCAAATTGTTTCCTATTGCTCTTGCTACTCTTATTTTATATATTTAAATATGTTCGAGCCCAAACTATGTACAAGCACACTGTTCTTATGCACTTATTTAGCTACAAAACAAATCCAACATCATGTCTCTACAAACAAACTATAAAACCAACATCATTTTAAAATCATGTATTTATGTGAATGATGGTGCTGATTCATTCTAGCTGAATGGCTAATGACAGGGAGAAGATGTGGCCTCAGGTTCAAGTCTTTATTTAGTAGTTAGCTTTATTTTTTAATAATACCACCTAGAACCCCTGTTTGATGTTATTGGCATATTAAAGAGTAGTAAACACCTTTTCATTCATTTAGGACACCCATATCTCAAAGTTAACCAAAAATATCAGCAAGAAGTCCTTAAATGTCACTTTTAATGAAAAGTCTCTGGGTAAATTAGTCAAATAGTCTTATTTACTTGAAAATACAATAACCATCGTTCCAGTACGTAAATATTTGTTCAACTTTTTTTTAAAGATTTATTTTTATTTTTACAAGTGCCAGGGTACAGGCCAGATGCGGGGGGAGGGGGAGGGATTCACCAGAGACAGAGTGGGGAGCAGAACAGGCAGATCTACTGAAATACACTGCTGAGGGGAGCAGCAGGCGAGACAGGAGAGGTCTGCCACACCATATGGGATTCTCGCCGGCCGACTGGGATCGAACCCATGCTGCAGAGGCTGTGGACAGCTTCACAGCACTGCGCTCAACACCTGCACTACCAGGGAGGCTCCTTCATTCAACTTTTAACATAATTATCTCTGCAAGGAAAACAAACATTCTTCAAGAGTTACTCCAATATTTACTGCATATGAACTGTTATGATTTGATAAGCAACAAAACAGACCACATAGAATATGCATCCACTTCATAAGAACAGCACTGGCAGAATTCAAGCTCTTTTGACATAGACATGCCATTTCTCCCTCATCCAATGTGATGAGTGGTCTGCAAAGCTCTGTTTTCCACTTATATTATGGTGAGACCTTTCTGTGACCTCACTTTAATATATATTTCATGTCATAACTGGCATGAAAGTTACCCTTAACACAAAAGAGTTGGCAAACACATTTGACTGAGTGTCATGCAAGATAAATTTGTCCAAGCAAACCCTCCAGAGGATCCAGAACATGCTTGTTACATTTTTTTTAAATATCACCAATATTAAAAACCAGATTGCTCTCAGATTTCAAAGGATAAATCCACAGGTCTCCAGAATTCTGCAAAACTCAGTTTGAGAAACATAGATTTACAGGACAAACTGTAAACCTCTAAGTGTGGTGTAAAGCCCTTTCGGATCAAGATGGCTCGTTCATTTCAAAGCCCTTTCGGATCAAGATGACTCATTCATTTCTGTTTTCATTACCTACATTATCCCAAGTGCACACTGACTATCTCACCAGCCACAAAGTGTCACTACCTTTGTAAATGCTATTTATTCAAATGTCCTTCACCAACTTTGCCCAAACACATCCCCTGGTCCGTGACACTTTCCTGCCTCTGCAGAACGGGTTCTGCTACCCGTGTCCGAGTCGCCATCTTAGCATCTGTCCTAGGTATTGTGCCAAGCTTGCCACCACAGTTCTTTCTTCTCTCTAGAATACCAGCTATTTCCAAAACTAGGCTGTGTCTTATTCAGTTTTGGTTTTCACAGTTCCCAGTACAGTTCCTAGAAATGGTAGGAAATGTAAAAATTAGGGTATATGGGAAAAAATGAATGAAAACTTGAACATGCTAGAATTGAACTACACAAATAGCAAACTGAGACCTGAATTACATTTCCTAGAACACTAAGCAGCTTCATCCATCTAAGTGAGTATCAGCTGCAAAAATGGGAATAGTTACACCAAATGTTCCTAGTCACAGTGCTGTGGCAAGAGGAAAGACCATCTTGAAACAGTGCATAAGAAAGCATTTTGAAAATTCAATCTAAAGTGTTAGAAAAAAGTGAGAAAAAAAACTGCTGTGGGCCCTGCTGAACCCACTATAGCCCTACTGAGCTTCCCAAAGGCATTTGCATTTGAGCATCTGGACTGAGATGAACAGTGAAACTTGAAACATTTTTTCACTTTTTTTCTTAGACTGAACTAGATCATTTCAAAAGTCCTAATCCATCAATAGCATGGTATGGGTGTGCCTCTATACTACCTCATGTTCTGTATCTGCACAAAGAATTTTTAATTTCAGTTGGTATAATTTTAGGGAAGAACCAAGCACACCCCTAGTCAGAAGACACTGAATATATAAAAATCTACTGCACTGGGGTAGCAGCAGGACACCCAAGGCATCAATTGAGAGATCAAATCTGTGAGAAGGACATGGGACAGATGTGGCTCTCCTCTCCTCTCCTCTGTGTATGTTGACTGTGCAACCTTGGGGACGTTAATTGATTTCTCTTTCCTTTCTCATTTGCTTCAGGCTCATGGGATAATTGGGAAAACTACATGAGACAATATGAATTGTTGATTTCAATGAGATGACATGTAAAATACAGAGGGGTAATCTCATTGACTCTCCAGGCACCTATCTTCCTGAAGACGACATTTCATAGCTGAAGGAGGGAGAAAAACTGGCTTATATGAGTGTGTTATGGCTTTTTGACTATCCACAAGTGAGGCTTTAGTCTTGCTAAGTGAGTTAACAAGCTAAAGGGAAGATTTGGATAAGAAGGGAAATTTGGAGAAATAGCTTCTGTGCTGATGGAGAGGAGAAAAAGAATTGCTAGCATGTGAAAGGGATTCTTTATTAAGAACCAGAAGTATTTAACAGCTACCTTTACAAAGTTTTATTATTGACATGTGACAACTCTTTCCCCTAACGAAATGAATGAATGAATGAAAATCTGCAGCACATATTCTGAGTAGCATCCTGCTAACAATCAGTCCTTCACACACACAGAGCTGAGGGCAGACACCAAACCTGGCTGTGTTCTTCCCCGTAGAATAAAGAGGTGACAGTTTCCCTCCAGTGAGCATCTGGGAGACTCCCCTCCCTCTAGCCTCTCTAAACCTCTACTTCCAAGAGATCTCAGTCTTGCTTTTACCACCCACTTCCACAATGAGGTGCCCACAGAAGTCACTTAAGCTGGTGCTGTGAGCTCTGGGCCATCTGCAGAACAAACAGGTCTCTCCTGGGTTGTTGGCTGCTTCCTCTGGCTTCACTTTGATGTGTCAGTGTGTTACTCCCAGGAAAGAAAAGGGGGAGGAAAAGAAGCCCTTTCCCGCTAGAATGCAACTCTAGTTAGTGCTTTGAGGGCTTTTATTCATTTAGGGGAATACCTACGGCCTGGAGCCTTATCAGGGACTGTAGGGCGGGGCCGTCAGGTGCAGTAGTTGCTGCTACGTTTCCAGTCAGATCCAGTCCAGGATTATGACCCTGCTGGCATGGTTTCCATGAATCCACAGCTTAGAACAGTCCCTTCTCCTTTAAAACCCTGCTGTCCGGGAGGTGTCAGCGCTCCTCACATCTGCCTTCAGTCCCACAGCTGGCAGCCTGAGAGCAGCTTTGAGGATCAAAGAAACTCTGGAATGATACAAGATTCAGAGATCAAGGAGAGTCACCTGTTCTTTCAAAGGCCCTGAAAGAATGCCCTGTTAGGGAGGCTCAGGGGCCATGCATGTAAGTAGGGGAGTTCGGTTGCCAGATGAATGATACAAATGGCAGATTACACACATGTCCCAGGAGCTGGAGAGACAAGACCAGGCCCTGAAGTGAACACAAGCACCACTGTGTCCTTGGGAGGCTGCTGAAAAGAGCCCAGGGCCTCTGGGGATGGGAAGGGGCTTTGGGGTGGAGAACAATGCCTTCGAAACTGCATGTTTTAAGGGCTTTGTTCTGTCATCACTGGAAAGGCAAGCCTGGCTTGACGAAACTACGGAAATTACAGACAGTGCCCACCGGAATAGGAACACTCTTCACACACCTTTAAAATGGACAAGGAGAATCTTCTGCTTACTCCCAAGCAGCAGTGGGCTCGTTAAGGCCAACAGCTTTTCAAACTCTGGCACTGTCTGCTATTCTCCCTTAAGCTGTGACTCCCCTTTTCAGCTGCCTCTGCACTCAGAAAGCCAGGCAACCATGAGTTAATATAAAAGTCGACTTTCTGTGAGTCCAGCAAGGGAATATTTGTTTTGTCTTGATCCTGATATATTTGCAGTCACGTCATGCTGCTTACAACTTGGCTTCATTATCCCAAGGATCATTCCAAATGTCAACTATACTTAAGACAGTCCCAGGATGGAGATGGAGACAATTCCAAGACCACTAGGGCTGCAGACTTCTCTTTACTCCCCTGAAAGCTAAGGCTGCTACGCTTACCTCCTGTGCCTCAGGGGCTGCTGCTGCACCAGCTGCAGGGTTGTTCTCCCATCAGGGAGATGGAACAAAGGGAGAGAAAAGGAATGTGTCTTTCAGTGGAGTCATCCTTCTTATGGCCCTGCAGGTGACAAGAGCAGCTCAAAAACATGCCTTCCAGCGTACCTAGCCTTGTGGACTAACTCCAGGCTCTGTCCAAGACAGAAAGAAAACACAGACACAGGGTAGGCCCCCTCCCTCTCTTGCCTTTCCTCTAGAGAATTTAGATAATTTCCAGTTAGCTATATAGTATAGCCATAGGAGACATTTTAATGCATTCATTGGATAACAAAGTGGTATAAGTCACTGGGATCATCGATCGAAAAAAATACTTTATCTTATCTAAAGTGAATCAGCTGTGGCTTCCAACCCATACCGATCAAGTGGGCAGGCAGGCATCCACACCACCTATGGTTCTGGTCCCAGTCCTTGGGTTGTCTCAGCTCACACTGTCCTTGTGTTAGGGGGAAAAGGCAGTCCCAAAGCAAATTCCATACAGGCTTTGTGGACTCCACCCCCACCCCAGGTCAAAGCCAAAGACACTGGGAACTCCAAATCCCATCACCACCAAAGGGAAGGTGGCTGGGACCTGAGGGTGGGGTTAAGCAGCCAGGTGGATACAAAAGGCAGACACGTGGGCTTTGGGGGCTCTCTCCATTTTGGGGCCCTCGGCCAGCTCGCGGCGTCCGTCTAGCTCTGAGAGTGACTTTGGGGTTTCCAGGTCGTCGGATCGGGTAGGACGCATTAAAGACTTTATTTCCCTATTTTCTCCCTGAGTTGTACATTTTCCTTATTTCTTTTTCTCTTGTAAATAAACCTTTTATTAACCCTTTTGCGTGTGTCTGTAGTAGAGTATTCATAAGTCCCTTTAAAGCGCGTGGGTGAGGACCCACAGCCAGGAACCCGTTTAATATCGGGGTTGCTCTATAACACTTGCAAATGTGGAGAGAAGCCACGCCCATTTCCTTTTAAAACAGCAGCACCCTGGGGTTTGCCAGCTAGCTAGCCACCTGAGCTGGCCTGCTTCCCAGTGCTCCCTTCAACCAACCCTGCCTTGGGTTTTTTTTTCCTGGATGGACACTGGCCAGCTTCCCTGACTGGTAAGCCCTAAAGTGCATAAGCTATTTGTTGCTCTCCCAGAGCCAGGGACCCTGGACACAGGGTGTAGCCCCCTCCTTAGCCCTCCTGAATAATAGGACAGTTGACCTGTTCTTTCTCCTCAGGAAAACCCAAGCATCAGAAACATAAAAATCAAATAGATACCAAAAGGGTAATCCTGACACAGACATGCCCACTTAATTCCATGGGGCTTCTAAACAGACATTTTGATGATCTGTGGGCAAATTAATTCCTTTTAAGAAAAGCAAAATTGCCTTTGATTTTTCCAAAAGCAACAACTTGTAAGTGATCCACTCTCAAAATGATCAGTTTCTCACTTGCCCTCTTCCAATTCAGAAAACATTTAAGCCTCTTGGGGTCACTGTCCTCACTCATGAATCCAAGCTGTGGACCAGAAAAATCCCAAGGAAGTTAGGGAAATGGCATTTGCCAATTGCAGGACACACGTTTGTTTGAAAATAGTAGCGCCTCCTGCAGGCCTCCCCCTTTCCTTGCTCAGTTTCTATGGCTCCTTACGTCCAGGTGTAGAAGAAGGGCCCAGAGCAACCTGGGAAAATTGCACAAAAGGTGAAAGGAAACTGGTCATTTCTCCCAGGAGGTCCATCCCCAACCAGGCTCCCTCTTGTGTCAAGACAGATGATCCCCGCCCTGTTTAAGTGCTGTGCTGTCTTTATTGTAGGAGATTTTTCACAAAGACCTACATGAGGCATGACTAACCCTAACTAGTTAGTTAAGTAAGTAAGGTCACCTCCCCTTTTAGATATCTGGAACCAAGAGAATCTTCCTGGTTAAACAACTCACCTCACCTCCAGTTCAACCAGAGGTGTGCATGCACATGTGGCCAGCCGACACTCAGCTGCTGGTGGCTGTATAGTTGGATATTTTCTGACTGTGTCTCCACATTAGATGGACATAATACCCTAGAGAGCAGCATTTGAGTCCTTCCATCCAATTAGAATCTATGTGTAGGGGTCTCATCATTTGCCAAGTAATCACCCCCACATTTTTACAAGGAATAATACATATTTTTCAAGGAAAAAAAAAGCCATAATTTTATTGTGAATGCCAGTTGGTTCTGGAAGGTTCTGGTAGGTTAACATTCACATAGCAGAAGGGAGTCCAGTTACAATGAAGCCTTCTGAAAAATCACAGACAAATGCGCTATATGAGGCAAAAGCCTCATCCAAGATTAAAGAACATTAATGCTCACTTGTTGACATTTTAGTTTTCAGTTCAAAAGCAAGTGAGTTCATACACAATTGTGTTTAATTCATTGTTTTTAGCTGAGTGCTTTTCCCACTAAACACAAGTTAAACTGTATCCAATTCCATTTTTCTTAACAGAGAATGAAATCCAACACCCCACTTTGTGCTGGATCTAGAAGTGGGGCCCTCCCTCCTCTCAGGTGGGCATTAACAGTCCAGCCCCTGCCCTGCTGATGAACTGCTGGCCTCACAGTGTGGACTCCCAGAGCTGCCGTGGATTTGTGCTGGCCTTCAGGAGCAGCCCAAGAATTGCCTACAGCAGCTCAGGGAGTCTCCGGTTTGCAGTACATCAAGAGAGACCCCAGTGAGGTCAGAGTGACCCTTTCCTGCACCGTCGGGGGTATGCTGTTCTGCTTTGGCGACAGACAGGAAGCAGGACCAGCTGGAGCTTTTATGACAATAAGTTCAGAATCCTACTGCTGCTGTCAAATAAACAGCTTCCTGTTGCCATGGTTTTACCTTTCCTCCAGCAAACATGTCGAGGCAGAAGCATGTTCCCCAAAATTTAAGATGATAAAAAAATTGTTAACCCTCAGGCAGGAGGTTTTGCTGCACCACATAGGCCAATAGTGTTTTAGGTGATCTCTATGCCTACAGGGGCTCTGCTTGGGGTGAGTCTCCCTCCTGCTCTAGTCTCAATCCAAGTTCCAATGCAAGTGTTTTCCTCCTGTCTGTGGTCACGGTCAAAACCAAGGCAGAATGAGTCATATATACACACACACTCACACACAGGTGTGTGAAGTAAGGCATGAAAAGAATGGTGGATTCTCCATCCTGATGATTCCGGGCAGTTCCTCCAGCTTGCAGTTGTCTCCTCTGACTCCCAGGGAGGTTTTCAGACCCCCAGGGTGTTCTGTGACAGTCAACACCCATGCACAGGGCGCCTCCTAAATTGCTCAGCTCTTCCCTGTCATTGTAGGGAAGCTCTTTTGTTCATTCATTGACATTCAAGCTGCAAAGGACTGACTGAAGCCTGCCTGGCTGCCTAGTGGCTGGAAACACAATGCTCAATAAGAGAATCCCCGCCTCAAAAATCTTTCAGACTATTAGGAGAGACAACCCCCAATTTTAATGCAGTGTGATGACTGCTGAAAGAAAGGTGATATCCAGCAGGTAGTCTGATGAATTACACCAGAAAGCCTCTCTGTGGCCTGGAGCTGGACCTGTGTTTCTTCTTCCCCCAGTGCCCTCAACCCTCCCAGGAAAGTAGACCCCTACCTTCAGACCATTTGGCTCCTCTGCCCTCCTGGCAAAGCTGCTCCCTGACTTAGCCTACGAAAGAGGAGAGCAGCAGACTGGCGACTGTCCTGGAGAGCAGGCCCAGCATGCAGCCCAGGCCCAGCTGGCCTGGTGAAAAGCAAGCACCGGGTGACATTGGGATGGGCTGCAGTGCTAGACTGTGCCCACCAAGCTCGGGTCAGCATGGAGCTGTGAAAAGCTTGAGCCCACAGCCTTCTGAGGGGGATGGGAATGTCCCCGACCTCATGCTTTGTTGAGGAGCAGCTCATAAGCAGCTGGAATTCCACAAAACCGCAAGATCCAGACAAACGATGATGGAAATGCAGTATAATTAGGTGGAGAAAGGGATTGCTTTCTATGTGGGCTCCCTGAGCTGCAGAGGATAGGGAGGGTGGTGAAGGGGAGTCTGACAGCCTTGAGATGAAAGATGCCCTAATTGTGGGCTGGAGATGAGCGTCGCCATGCTCCCCGGAGAGCGCTGCTAAGTGCTGGTCCCTGAGAAGGATATTTGGCTTTTGGGCACCCACAAGAAGGTATGACCATTATTCTTGCACCCATGACCAGACTAGGTGTGAAAGAGTTTAAGAAGAATCAGGATTTGGACCCAGTGCCCAGGCTCCCAACCAACCCCAGACCAGCTCAATGGATCTGCCCTCTGAAGACCAGTCCCGTCACCCCCAGGGCAGCTCACAGCTCACGCAGATGGCTGCTGCTTGGAACTAAGACACGGGGTGGTGAGTCCCTCTGGGGCCTGAACAGTCTTTCTCCATGGGGCAAATCCACATCAAGCTGGGTTCTGCTTGGAGTAGAGGGCTGGTTGAGGGGAGGTGTGGGGACACCGGGTGGAGGACTGCCCTCGAGGAAGGACCGTGGCCCAGGCTCCTTGGACAGCGGGATGAAGAGTAAATCAGATCTCTGAGAGTCCCAGCAGGGTTTCCCACCTGGACTCAGGGACGCCCGAAAAGGTTGGGAAGGAACACTACATATGCGAGCACAGCAGACACGCTTCTTCCAGAGTCAGTGTGCTTCAGCCCCACAGCCCCTGTTTCACGGACACCATGCTTCCCCTCAGATGTGGCATCTCCATCCAGCCTGTATCTGGGGACTTCACAAAGCCTCTGAAGCCCTTTCTCCAAAGGCACTCATATTTCTAGCAAATATCAAGCCAGCAACCAGGACTGGAATCCTCACCACCAAACCACTGGTTTCAGAAAACAGCTCTTGAAACCTTCCTTCCCTCTGTCATGAAGCCAAAGTCTCGGCTGCAACACTGGACTCCCCTCAGCCTCCAGCAGGCCTGCATGGACGCAGCCACTCTCAAGTGTCCCCCAGACACCCACATCCGATGGGACAGAGCCCTACGTGACATTTTTAACCTAATACTGGTCTGAGCTCAGAGTTTAATAATGTACCAACCACTGCTCTCCCCGCCAATGTGACACGGGGCATCCAGGAAGAGACACTGCTGTGATGAATGAACCCTCTGTTCTGCCCACTGTTTAACATGGAAAATTGATGGAGAAATCAGAACACAGGCTTTGTAAGTAACCAGGGGCTCCCCAACTGGCATAACAGGAAGGACACTGACTTGAGTGGTTGGTGAGGGTCCACCTCCCCAGATTGAGTCACAGGCTTGGGTGACTACAGGAGGCCACAGGCACCAGGCCCTTCTGCTGTGACTCTGAATGAGTGCCCAGCTTCTGTTCAGTTGCCAAGGACTCCTTCCCCAATAAACTGAGTCATCCTTCACGGGGAATGCCATGTGGAACCCTGTGTAGAACCCCAGAACTGCGAAGACTGCTATGACATTTGCCACATTTGTGACACTCCCCTAGGACGAACAGCCTTCT
Source organism: Talpa occidentalis (assembly GCF_014898055.3). NCBI lineage: Eukaryota > Metazoa > Chordata > Mammalia > Eulipotyphla > Talpidae > Talpa > Talpa occidentalis. The sequence goes on along the minus strand of NW_023605083.1, from coordinate 103,964,404 downwards.
TTGGAAGGAGGCTCTGCTCCACGAAGCTGAGAATGCAACCTCATCAGGTCCATGCTCCTGGCGTGGAAGCCTCTTAGCAAGCCAAGAGAAAAACCTGCTCATAATAATAAAGTAGAATGCCATAGGCACACCAATTTCAGCCAGGAAGCCTACTCACTGACACTTGGATAAGGTTAAAGTGCAATTGAAGAAAGTGTAATAAATAGTTCCTTTAAATAGAGCTGCAAATGACGGAGGAAATCCCTGATGTTGGAGGTAACAGCAGGCTGGATGCTTGGGCTTGGCACTTTATTCCCGGCACTCTTCCCAGCTCCGGGAACTTGAGAACAACTCTATTGACCTAAGTCTCAGTTTTTGCATCTGTAAAATGGGAGGCTGAGTACTTTCTCATTGGTTTGCCGTGGGGTAATGTGATAGGCCCTCTTTAATGTGCACGGCCCTAACTGTTCCTCTATCATGGACTCCACAGAACACACCGACAGTGAGCTCACCGCGATGTATTTTTGAGGTGTTCCACTTGTAAGAACTTGCCTTTGATTACTTCAAAGAGCAGAGATAGACAGGCTCTAATTCTGCTCGCTGATGTCAGGGCTGTGGCGCTAATGCTGCCTGTCTGTCAGGGCCCGTCTGGCTGCCGCCAGCCCTCTGTGCAGCGGCGTTCATACTCGCCGGCCCTGGCTTGCAGGACCGGCTGCCGAGGGTTGAATGTGCAGTCTCTGTGCTGCTGCTTCAGTTGTCTACTGCTGTGTAACTAGCCACCCCCAAATGTAGCTCACAATGCTGGGACACAGGGCCTAGTGTGTGGCCTGGTTTGACGCCGTCCCTGTTCTCCCTGGCACTGGCAGGGCACTCGGTAGAGGGAAGGCTCCACGTGGCCTCCCTCACCGAGGGGCTTTCCTCTGATTCTCCAGGTCTCCTACCTGCCAGCAGGGCTGCACCAGGGCAAAGATGCAGGCTGCCAACACTCCTGCAGGCCAGCCCAGGAGATGCAGGATGTCACCTCTACTGCTCATGCCAGTCTAGCCAGGCAGAGCAGACAGGCAGGTGTCTGAGCACCTGAGGGTGCTGCAGGCGTTCTCAGATCTAGACAGCTTGAGTTGCAGGCCAGAGCCTCTGCAGCCAGGACACAGCTGCCTCTCCCTCAGGCTGCACCGGACTGGGCTCAGAAGTGAGAAGGTAAACGATGTCCCAGCACAGGCTTGGGGCAACACTGTGAGGAAGGGGTGGAGTTCATGCATAGGAGACCTCAAGATGGCTCCAGGGAGAACAGAGCAGAACCAGGAGAAAGCAGAAAGTGCTGGGGGGGAGGGTGGGTCAAAGGAGTCCCTTTTTCTGGGAGGAATGGCAAGACATGGGTAAAGAGAAGATGTTCTTGGAAGAGATTTGGTGGAGGGCCCTGCTCGCCCCTTCCGCCCCACCACAGGAGACCCCAGCACACTACTTCTCCCAAGTCTGCCTGACCCCACAATCTCATCCTCTACCTTATTGTCACCCAGGGTCTCAGCACCTCCCCTGAGACCAGCTGTGTCAAGGGAGCTGGCGATCTGAGCCTGTGGCCTCTGATTACCCCTTCACCGCAGCAGTGATGAGACTCACTCACGTGCACATAAACAAAGGCACAGGTACACAGGAATGCACACCCTCACGTGTGTACACACCAACACACAGGCAGTGCAGGCAAATACAGTCACTTATCATGATGAGAAATGCATCATTTATCGTGTTAATGTCATAGAGCCTAATTCCACAGGCCTGGTGGGACCACCATTGTGTCTGCCGCCCATTACCAGGTGCATGCCTGCCCCTGCACTGCATGCAGACACACAGACCCAAATGGGACCAGCCCTGGTCCAGTCACCAGCCCCAGAGAGATGGAGCCTCAAACACCCTCACCTGCCTTTGCTCCGTGGTGCTGCTATTATTTGGACCTGCTAAAGGAGTCTCAATTGCCCACCATGGAAAAGGATGCAGGGCCCCTCTACTGCTCCTGCCCAGTCCTCCAGCCTCCCTGAGATAAGTCATGTCTGCTGCCATTTCTGGAAATGATGCCACTTCCCAGGTGCCTTCCAGGTGTTTCTCACGCCTTGTCCCAGGAGAAAGGCTGTCAGCAGCAGGCCATGCTGGTGCTCATTAAGCAGCTTGTGGCCTTCAGAGCTCCAGTCATAACAGTCCCAAAAGGTGGCCGGGTGCCATGGCCATACTAAGGCCACACTGCTGGTGTCTATCTCTGCGCATGCAACAGCCTCTGCCAGCCCAGGGGTGACCCCCTTCTTCAGCAGCAGCCCTCTTCTTCCTCAGAGTGTATCTCCATGGACATCTTCCCCACCATCAAAGCAAAAAGGATGTTACCTAAGCTGTTTTGCTTCCTTGGTGGGAATATTTCAAGTCATTCTGGTTAGCTCAGGGTGACTAACTGAGATTTAGTGGCATCCTGTCCTGTAGTTTCTGCCAGTCGCAGTTTTGGAGAAAGGGTGACTAAGTATCCTCCAACTGTCTACCTCTCTGAGCATTTCTGCAATAAACCCAAGTCCTTGGGTTGCCATCTCCATAACTAAATGCCCAGGTGTGAGTGTTCACCCTGCATGCTGGGCGCAAGTATTCGAAAGGTTTCCAGAGCCCTGGAGCGAGGGCCAAAGGGTGACAACTCCCTTGGGTGCACAATGCGGCAGACATGAGTGAGCAATAGGTGAGAATCTCATGTTTTCTTAATCCCCCCACCAAAAAAAAGGAAATTTCTTAATGCATTCTGTTGTGAAATAGGGTCAGGTGCCCCACGGTCCTCACCAGGCCTGTTGCTGTTGTCAAAACACCTATTGACTACAAAGAGCAAGAGTCAAAGTATTCTTTGCAAAAATCCTCTAAATATTAATTTTGGAGTTTTTTATGTATGTGTTTATATATATACAGTGTTTTGATTAGCATATTATTGTATATATTAGTACCTGAGTGAGGGAAAAACAATAAGAAAAAATAAGAAATTGAAATCATCTCAACCTGGTTCATAAAAAAATTAATTTTTAAAAATGCAATTGCCATATGATCCAGAAATTCCACTTCTGGATATACACGCACAGAATTAAAAGCAGGGATTCAACAACCTATCTGTACTCCTGTGTTCACAGCAGCATTACTCACGAGGGCCAGCGGTGGGAAGGACCCATGTCCACCGAGGAGTAATATCATGGGGTATCTAAAATCAATGGCGCCTTATTCGGCCATGAAGCGGAAAGAAATTGTGACACACACACACTGTGGGTGAGCCTTGAGGACATTGTGCGGGGTGAAATAAGCCAGTCATAAAAGACAGATACTGGGGATTCCGCTTCTGTGAGATATGCAGACAAGTCAAATGCTTAGAGACAGGAAGCAGGAGGCTGGTGCAGGGTGCTGGCGGGAACAAGGAGGAGCTGTTGTTTAATGAGGAGAGTTTCAATTTGGGGTGGTGGAAGGTGCTGAGACAGACAGTGTGAAGGGCTTACTGCCGCTGAGCTGTGCCCTTAAAAATGATCAAGATGGTAAATTTTATGTAATGTATGTCTTACCACAACTAAAAAAAAAAAAAGATTCTCACTTAAGGAAAACTCCAACCTCACAATGCACCAGTGTAATTTGCTGGCTGCTTGCTGCTGTTGGGCGCTGCTGTTCTCTTTTCAAGTCTGACCACACATGAAACCTCTTGAGGGAAAATGACAGTAATTAGCCTCAGGATCAAAAGAGCAAATCTGAGACTGAGTTCTGGTATTTCCAGTTTAGCCATCGGCACTTGGATTTTCTAACAGCTTGTGCCGAGGAATGCAACCGCAGATAAGTACACGAACCGTGAAGTAGAAATCATCGCTACCAACCCTTCTCAGCAGCGTGATTCACCCCTGCCCCAACTGTGGGAGAACCCATGTGGCCCTCAGCAGGTGAGCGGGTGAACACAGGCGATTTATCCACATGACGGAACCGATTCGGCTTTCAGAAGCACTGACACGGCTGCCACGCGCATGGGTCTCGGGGACATTATGCTCAGTGAAAAAGCCAGACATAAAGGCCACAGCTTATGATTCCAGTGATGTGAAATGTCTGAAAGAGGCAAATCCAGGGAGAAACCAAGCAGATGAGTGGTTGCCTGAGGCTGGGGAAGGACGAGGGACGTGCCCTGGGGTGACAGAAGTTCTCTAAAACTGGACTGTGGTAAACCTTGCACAACTCTGCAAACCCGTCCTGTGTCACAGCCCCCTCGTGCTTCCCTCCTTCCACCTAGCTGTTCCTTCTGCCTCTACGTCCCTCCCACTGTCCTCATGTGACTCTCCACACCAATGTCAATGTCCTTCCCCAGCAAGCCCCCAACCCCACAGCAATAACAAGGTCCCACTCACCCAGCAAAGCTTTCTCAGATCACTGGCTCACTTCATTCTTAATACTTGTGTAGGGTAAATGGAAGTTATCAGGTTTTTTTCTGCCCTCCCCCCATTAGCATCTATGATTGATGCCTAAGGTCTTACACGTGTGCCTGATGGCGGCACCTGGAGCATGGTGTGGGCGTGCATGAGTGGACCCCCTGAGCCAGAGACAAGCATGTGAGGGCAGCAGCAGAAGACGGGGGCGGGCATCAGAGGACCATGTAGCCGAGTGCAGTAAAACCAGCAAAGAGACCACAAAAGAATGCCAAAGAGCCCAGGAAGAGTAAAGATTTGCGGGGGGCTGGCCTCCTGGCCCCCAGAACCCCCAGCCTGCCCTTCACCTGGTTGCCTCACTACAAATGGTGTAGAAAGATCACTAAAAGCCTGAAAAAAGTCACTGAGGTCTCCAGGATTCTCCTTTACCTGTCTCCCAAATCGATAGAAAACCTGCTCTGTGCCTTGCTGGCACTGCAACTTGTCAAATGATAATATTTGTTGTATTACTACTTCTTCCAATGAGTCGTCCACACAGGACCTTTGGTGACCAGGGAGGGCACAGTTATATCTACATTGTGTCCACTGCAGTGACAAAGGTGCCGTGACAATGGTGTCTGCCTGGATCTGGGCCCTCAGCAGCCGTTCAGTGTTTGCTGGGTAAATGCACAGGCCTGAGATGTACTGGTGCAAGGTGGGAGTGGATGAAAACAGAGAAACATTGTGCTCCCTGGTTAAAAATGACTTTTAAACACCAGTTCAGGGCCTTGGCATGGACTTGTCATATGGGGAGGCGTCCCTCTATGGTGTGCGCTTCTGGAAGCAGTCGTGAGCCGCAATAGGGCCACATCCGGGCATCTCAGCAGCCTCAGCGCACACCTTTTCATAAATACAGGCATGCACTTCGTTTAACGTCGCTGACAGCGTGTTCAAGCACTGTCTCTACAGGACACTGAAGAAGGGGCAAAGGGAGGCTGAAGAAGGGTGTACCCACAAACAGGTATCTCTTCATTTCAGATTTCCTTTTCCATGGGATAGCTATTCTTCTTAAGCAAGGCTTTTATTTAAAGAACATTTTGTGGTCACTTATTAAAAACTAGAAAGGAGAAGACAGTGTATGGAATGTGCCATGGCCGGCTCCGCTTCACAAGGGCACGGGTGTGTGATCGCGGGGACACACTCCTCCAAGTCTCCCTATGCTCGCTGTGCTGGAAAATGGGGGAGCACTTGGACAAAAAGCAAAATCACCCTCATAAAGTTATTGTGATGATGACATGAGACAAATAAATGAGAAAGGTCTCTTGTAAAGAGTTATGCTTGTACCCAAGCAGCTTCTCAGATGAACGCTGGTTGGTAGTGGAGAAGGGACCAGGCTTCCAGGCACACCCTCTTGTTTATTGCCCAGTGGGTTGGAGAGATTTCCTGACAAGCACCTGTGGGAGAGAGAGCTACTGATGGAGGTGGTGGCCATGCAGCACCACATCAAGAGGATGCTCTGAGGGCCAGCAATGTAGGGCTGCTTCTACGAAGTTTTCTAGGAAAAAGAAAAATTGTTTAGGAAATGCACACTATCATTTATATCAAATGATTTGTTTAATTCTATGAACAATGTTAAATAAAATAGAAATGTGTTCATAATTACCTTTAAACTCCAAAACCAAATAAAACATTTCAAATATTTTCACTGTTTTAACAAAACTCATGATTATCATTGCTGTCTTTTCTGCCTCCTGAAACACTAATCACCACTATTAAATAATGACTGTTTACTGGTCTAAACATTGACCATATAATTTCAAAATACAGAGTCCAACAGCTACTGCACTCAATGTGTTCAGTAGCTTGTTGTGTGTGTTTAAAGATTTATTTTATTTATTTATGCATACAAGAACTGGGGTGTAGGCCAGAGGTGCGGGTGGGGGTGAGAGGATTCACCAGAGACAGAGTGGGGAGAACAGAACAGGCCGACTGACTGAAATACACTGCTGAGAGGAGCAGCAGGTGAGACAGGAGAGGTCTGCTGCACCTTGTGGGTAGCTCCCTGGACGGGGATCAAACTCGTGCTGGAGTGGCTGTGGATAGCTTCATAGTACTGAGACCTTAAACCCGAGCCACCAGGGAGGCCCTGTGTGTGTGCTTTTTAAGACTTAATATCACAAAATTTTGTTTTTCTCTGTTGCAAAGTCCCAAAACTAGGGGCTTCCCTGGTGGCACAAGGGGTTGGGGCACAACCTGTGGAGCTATCCACCGCCACTGTAGCATGAGTTCTATCCCCGGCCAGGGAGCTGCCCACATGGCACAGCAGACCTCTCCTGTCTCACCCGCTGCTCCCCTTAGCAGTGTATTTCAGTCAATCTGCCTGTTCTGCTCCCCACTTTGTCTCTGGTGAATCCTCTCACCCCCTGCGCCTCTGGCCTGTGCCCCAATTCTTATATGAATAAATAAATCTTTAAAAAAAAGTCCCAAAACTTGCTCTATGAAGATGTAGATACACACATACACTTATTCATATATGTGAGGCCCACGTGACAAGGGGACGGTATGGTGGAAAGAGGCACCTCACTCTGTCAGTTGAAATTTTGGCTCCAGCCAAGGCATGCAGCATAGCCTGGTTACTGCAGTTTGTCACTTAGGGCAGCAACTGTTGACCTGGAAGCAGGACCAGCTACAGGAACCTGGGTGGCAGTCGATGGCAGAGACCAGCAGAAAGCAGACAAGATGCTGCATTGAGGTCAGGGACCAAAATTCTAGTGAGAGGACACTCTTTAGAGGCTCAGAGGTCTTCATTCAGCAGAGCAGGGCAGCAGGGCTGAGGGTGCTGCTTGGAGACTATGAGACTTATAGAATTCCTGAATTAATGTCCTGGTGACCTGTTTTGAACCAGCATCTGACTGACAGGGCCTGCAGTTGCATATTATTTTTATTACAGCGGTTGCATATTATTTTTATTTCATAAGCGTAAAGAAAGCTGCTTTGGGAAAGAAACAAAACATTCATTAACCTGGACCTGGGCTGATCCAAAATCAATACACTACACATTGCCCAACTGCAGATGACCCACCAGCTGTGCAGGCTTGCTGTCCCTGCCTCGGTGATAAAAGAGAACAGTAAGAAGAGGTTGCTATTACCCAATCAATAACACTACCGCTCCTGCCCTCAGCCTTTGACAGTCACCCCCATCCTTGCCCCACCCCAGGATTGGCCCAGTGGTCAGCTCACCACACCCCAGAGGCCACTGCCCCACCATTTCCAGCCTGGAAGCTGCACCTCCAAACTATTTTAACTCAAGATTCTCATTGCTTGTTGTCAACATAAAAATATCGGTACATTATAAAACCCAGTGTGCTTAGGGATAAACAAGATCTCGTCTCCTGAGGGACTCCATAGTAATAGAAATATTTATGGTCCCTGTCAATGATGGGCCACTGTTGCTTTGCTACAATTTCAGCCCTATCTGTTAGTCTAGTCATTAGCTCATGGAGAAACCATAATCTGAGACACGGCTTTCCGTCCCTTCTCAAAGGTCACCATTGCCTCTGGGCGCAAGAAGGATAAATAACCATAGAGGGCCACTCTAAGAACACTGTATTCCCTTTTGCTTGGCCCCGCTTTTGTCCTTCATGGCTGAACCACCTTTGGTTCCTGGGCTATCAAGTGTTGAGAGTGAGTGTCAGAAAAACAATAGCAGTTGTCCCTGAAACAAAGCCTCCATGTTGGCTGCTCAAAAAACTGAAAAATCCAAGAGAGGCTAGTAGTGGTAGCGAATGGTGGATTTGAGTTTGGGTTCAGGATAGGCGGCAGACCCAGAGGGACAAGAACCAGGATTTTGCAAAGATGGTGCAGGATGGTGGGTCAGATTTCAAGGCAAGAGTTCCAGAAAGGATCAGGAGACAGAAAGCATCCCAGGAAGCCTCTGCCCAGCCAGGTAAAGACAGAGAATGCTTTCATTCTTGAAGAAACACTCTCGAACTGGAGATGCCAGTAAGGGAGATTTCTAAGATTTGCCTGCAATTCATTTCATTACAGAGCAAAGTAGTTCAGCAAACTTGTTGGCCTTTTAGTCACCCAACAAGTGTGTCAGTGTTACTGCTCCTCATTCTGCTCATTTTTTCATTATTTGTTGTATTGGATAAATTACTAATTTTAAGTTAATAGAAACTTCCCTAGGGGTTCAGTAATGTGTGAAAGAATCAGGGTAATAGATGCTTCTGGCCAACATTTGTTGTTGCTAGTTTTTTTAATATGTGCCATTCTCACTGGTGTAAGATGGTATCTCATGGTAGTTTTGATTTGCATTTCCCTGATTGCAAGTGATGTTGAACATTTTTTCATATGCCTGTTGGCCATTCGCATTTCCTCTTCAGAGAAGTTTCTTTTTAGTTCCTCTGTCCATTTTTTGACTGGATTATTTTCTTTGTTGTTGTTGAGTCTCATCAGCTCTTTGCAGATTTTTGTGATCAGTCCTTTATCATTAGTGTTGTGTGCAAAAATTTTCTCCCAGTTGGTGGGGTTTCTCTTTGTTTTTGTTATTGTCTCTTTTGCTGTGCAGAAGCTCTTTAATTTGATGTAGTCCCAGCTGTTGATCTTTGCCTTCACTATCACTGCTTTGGGTGATGTGTGAAAAAGGAACTCTTCTGCACTGTTGGTGGGAGTGCAAACTGGTCCAACCACTATGGAGAGCTGGGTGGAGATTTCTGGACCTACTAAACATAGAGCTTCCATATGATCCAGCAATTCCACTCCTAGGTATTTACCCAAAGGACACAGAAACATCAATTCCAAAGAACACCTGCACCCCTATGTTTATAGCAGCACTGTTTACAATAGCTAAGCTTTGGAAACAACCCAAATGCCCAAAAATAGATGACTGGATCAAGAAGATGTGGTACATATATACCATGGAATATTACTCAGCATTCAAAAAAGATAAACACATGCAATTTGCAGCAACATGGATGGCGCTGGAAGGGATCATGCTCAGTGAAATAAGCCAAAAAGAAAAAGAAAAATACCGGATGGTCTCACTCATAGCAGGGATCTAGAAAACTTAAATAAGGGACCAGGAAAATGAATAACTATAAGAAAGTGAAAATCAAAATCAACAAAAACTATGAACCAGAGACACTTTTTGGGGGGTGGGGGGCGGGAGGAGAGGGATTGGGGTCAGAATGGGGGGATTGCAATTGTATGGGGAATATAAAAATAAAATTTATTAATTAAAAAAATAAATAAATAAAATTAAAAAAAAATAGATGCTTCTGGAATGAGAGGCCAGAACTCTTCTTCTATAAAAGGAGAAACATGGACAAGACAGGAGGACATGTGGGTTTCTGTCCTTGACCTTCAGCATTTAATCAGAGCTTGCTTTTTTTCCACAGCAGCCCTGTGGGCAGTCTGTCTGCTCTGTTCCTCCTTGCCCCATCATTGCTACCCCTCCCCTGACCAGGTGCCCTCTCTGGTGAAGAGGCACCACATCTTCCCCATGACCTTCCTCTGGTGCCCTATTGTAAGGACAGAAGCCTCAAGTCTCATATTTTCATTGACGGACCTAACTTGATATAATTCATTAAAAGTGAATTTTTTGCCATAATTTTGCTAACTGCATGAGGCAGGGAGGACCACATGCAAGAGCTCACCTTTAAAGTGTCCCAGGATCCCTTGAACTTGGACATAGGCCTCCCTCTGGTCTTTCCTGCAGGATGGCATGAAAGTCAGCACAGAGCCTGCCTTCACCAGCCAGGGCAGAGCTTGCCAGACTCACTCTGCTACTCGGTAGCTGTGTGGTAAATTTCCCGGAAGCTCCAAGTTCAATTGTAGGCTGTGAGACACCACTCAGGAAGAAGCTCTCACCTACAAAGCCAAGAATGATTTAATTTTAGACTTTTATGAGACATTTATATTGAAATTTAATGGATCCAACTAAGTGTCCTGATTTAGGAACCAGACAATGAGCCTGCCGCAGAGAGGGCACAGCACTCTATGGGTGGTGATGTTATGGTATAGGTAGGTCTTTCTTCTCTACCATCAGTCACCTGTGGCTGAGATGCTTATCTAACCTTCTCTGTCCTCGAGTGTGGCTGATGTATAGTCATGTGTCTCTCAACCCCTGTTCCCTGGCTCACTCCTTCTACATAATTCCCAAACTCCTAAGCACTAGATGAGACCATCAGGCAAGCAGAATGTGAGCAAAAGTGATGTGAATGGCATTCAGATTTGTGGGGGTCCTATAGGGCTCTCTTCACTCCCTCGCCACCCTCATCTGCCTCCTTCATTTCTGCAGGGATAGCAGAGCCGTGCACGGAAGGAGCTTGAGTCTCTAGAGAACCCTCTGGCACAGTGTCCCCGCCCAGCCCTCAGCCAGCTCTCAGCGAATGGAGATGTAATCAAGAAAGAAATCCCTTTCCCTGTGGTGTGTGTCTGGGGCTGTGGGGTGCTGAGCATGCAGGCTGACCCATCACAGTTCCCACCTTCACCTGAAAACCTCAAAAGGCCAGCCTGGAATAAATGATGTCACCAAGAAGACGAGAACTGAATGGCTCTACGCCACCTATGTGTGTCATTATGGGCAAATCATTAAGAGTTTCCAGCATCAGGCTGGGTTCCTGTAGCTGGTTTGGTGACCCAGGATCAGAGGTCACACCAGAAGGACTGCATCCAGGGATCCCTGTGTTGGAGACTAAGGAGATTCTCAGACCCCACAGACATGCCCTGAGGGACTTGAGCAAGACAAGCCCCCAGTTCCATGCTGATCGGTCAGAGATACAGGAGGGTGGGCGCCCTTGTCCTCTGGTGAGGGCGGGCCTCCCAGGCAGCTTCATATCCGAGCAGGGCCTCCTCGCCGAGCCTGCTGGGCCAAGTATAAACCCAAACTTGTTCTCGTTGGCAAAGCTCCACCAGCCACCCACGCATGCTGTCCTTGCCTCACCTGCAGGCCAACCAGCCTCATCTTTAGACGGCAAACCTAGGGAGAGGTGACCCACAGCACGCAGGCCAGCTCGGGGATGGAAGGGCAGAGAGGCAGGGGTGGCAGCCAACAATCCCAGCCAGTCCCTTGTGACCCGACATTGTAGGACAGGACTTACTACAACAGTAAGATTGAATTGACTCATAGGAAGGGTGTGTGAGGTTGAGCGTCCCTGAACACAGCTGTCTGGGTCCTGGGGTGCAGAGATGAAGAGGCTCCTCTTGCAGCTGAGACAGGCCATTGCAGCACAATGTGAAGATGTGCTCCCAGCACCTGTGCAGTGGGAGCAAAAAGGAGAAGGGCACACCTAAGTCTTCCTGAAGGTGCTTGGGTAGGCATCTGGGGAAGACGTGTCTCTTGGTGCCCGGCTACCTGGCCTTGGAACTCCGTGTCTCAGTAGATGATTCCTGCTGCTATGCTGGTACCCTCTGCCTGCGGCTTTCCTGGGCATGCTCAGTATACTTGTGGGAGGGCTAGAAAGCTCTGGAGTTAAAAGATAGGGGTGAGTGGGGGTGCAGAACTCAGGTAGTAAAGGGGGCACTGGGAGGTCAAAGTGTAAATATCCCACTCCCAACTTTCTCACCTCCCAGAGGGGACATCTGCCCCTAAAATCATCTGGGGCTGAGGCTGGGCGATTGCAGGGGTGATGACTCCCTCCACAGCCCTGCCAGTACTTCCAGAAACAAACTCCAAGAGGAAAGCCTGCACTCAAACTCTGCTCTCAGGAACCCAACTTGCCTAGAAGCACTTCCCAAAAGAACAAGAGAGTGTCAAGTGGCATGGGTCACGCACGCAATCCCCAAATGTGGAACAGCATCTGGATTTGAGAAATGGCTCAGCCCTTGTCCACAGGAGGCAGAAGTATGTGGAATGCTTTGGCTCTGTGTTGTGTCATAAATAGATGAATAAACTGACTTTTTACTTTAAAAACCATAGTTTCTTTTACTGTGCAGAAATATTTTCATTTATTTGTGCTCCCCCATTTGCTTATTTATGCTTCCAGTTTTCCTTGTTTCCATGCCGGTGTAGTAGAGCCCCCAAAGGCACCCCAGAAGGGAATGTCGTGGAGAGTTTTGCCTACATTAAGAACACTGTGTCTGAAAGAAAAAGAAATATACCGGATGGTCTCACTCATAGCAGGAATCTAGAAAACTTAAATAAGGGACCAGGAAAATGAATAACTATAAGAAAGTGAAAATCAAAATCAACAAACAACTATGAACCAGAGACACTCTACGGGGCGTGGGGGGGCAGGGAAAGGAGGGATTGGGGTCAAAATAAGGGGTTTGCAATTGTATGGGGAATATAAAAATAAAATTTATTAAAAAAAAAAAAAAAAAGAACACTGTGTCTGAATTTCCCAAACATGATGTTGAGCTAAAGCAGCCAAGCCCAAATGAGTGCAGTCATGGCAAGTCCAGGGACAGCAGAGAGTAACCACAAGTGTTAGAAGCAGACAGTGACGCTGCAGAGTGTTAGTGACCACACGCACAAGGGTGCTTCTGGGGGGCACGTCACCCCTGGAGCTGCCAGCAACTGCTGACCTGGAGAGAATCCAACAGGTGTACAGTCACCTCATGCCTTTTCTATATGGGCGACACGTTTCCATCAACAGTGGTCCTCATGCCGAACCTGGGGAGAGGCCCCAGAGAGATCAGAGAATGAAACCAGCATCTGGCAAACAGTACAAGTAAAATCAGAGTGAGTATGCCACAGGCTGTGCTGGAACAGACACCCTCTGTCTGACCCCAGTGTCTCCCCACACCCAATCCCCATACCCAGGCCCTGTTGTGTCACACACTGCCCCCCTCCCACCAGCCTCCCATCCGAAGAGGTATGGGGCACACCTCAGTTCCAGTCACCATTCATTCCCACGGGGCTCAGGACCCACCTCCCTGGAGGCAAAGTTTATAAAATAAACAAAAAGATAAAAATCTAGACTCCTTCGAAAACAAAGTACACACACTAATCTATGACTGTGTCAGCCTCCCGGGTCTGACTACAGGAGATAAGGGCAGACTGAGGGATTCTTTAATTAAAACTATAAGGAAAAGATCATTCTTTTACCTTTTTGTCCAGTTTTTGCTTTGTTTTCCAAACTAAATAAGAAATAAACCATTACTTTAAATTCCACACAGTTGAGATATTTTTTTCAAGTTTAATGATAATAAATCAATCCAAGCAACTCCAAAGAAATAGCCAAGTCACCCTGGCATTTTAGACAACGAGCCCAAAACATCTCTCTTGGGAGGGGGGTTTGGGCAACACGAAGCTTCACGGGAAGCATGTCTTCCATGAACAGAGTTCTCGCATCGTATCCTAATGTCGAGTCTGTGTTTTGTCACACGTGTGGGTGTGTACATGGTCTCCCTAATGTGTCTGAGATTCTGAGAGTCCCTTTCTCAGCCCACCTGCTCTCTTGTGGTCTCGCCCCAGTGAAACCCATTCAAAGGATCTCGAGCAAAGTGTCGCAGGATTGGAGCTCTGGACAACGTCTCAGGCTCTCTGTGGAAGCCACCACAGGAGCACCCCTCAGATGCTCACTGCTGGGGTGGAGCCCAGAGTGTGGGTAAGCGCACACTAAGGTGTAGTGTCTCCCTCTCCGGGGGGGGGGGGGGTCTTTGTCCCCCTACCCTGGAGTCTCAGCAGCATAATGTGCAGAGCAAGTGTAAAGGACGCTGCGTGATGGCCAAGGTGAGGTCCCAAACGGTACGTGACGTCTCCCAGGCTGCTGGACTTGTCCCCCAGGAGAGTTATTGGCTGCACCAATGAATCCAGATCTGAAGGCACTTTCCTGAGTCCCTCAGATAAAGGGAGGGACTGGGCAGTGGAAGCAGTCACTTGGGGGCCCAGACACCTGGTCCTGGCCTCAGAACCTTCTAGAATGCTCTGTGTCTCAACTTAGCCTTTCTTGACTGTCAGAAGCGTCCAGCACAAAGCAAGTGTCTTGACTTTCCCTCCCCCCACACCCCCCACACACAGCCTCAGACTCATGGCATGCTCTGTCCCTACAAGTTGTGACCAATTAATAAATTGGGCCTCCCCTTATAGGGCACTCAGCCCATCTCCAAGGTCAAGGCCTGGCTATAGGCACAAGCCCATCTTTCTGGGGACTAGGTCCCTCTCTTTGCCTGTTGCCAAGCCAGGACAGGGAGAAGAGCAAAATCAGTCATTCCAAAATTCAGGGTGTGCTTTTCAGACACTCAATACTCAAGCTGCAGAGGAGGAGGTTGGGGAGGAAACAACTGGGCAATGCCATCCTTCCAGACCCATCCGGTCCACTCTTAGAGGGGAGTGCCCCTTACCAGCAACTGGAGCGTGGAATGGACAGTTATTCTAATTCAACAGGGTGTTTGCTGACCCTTTTTCATTTCCTTCCTGCCGTCTGCTCTTTGTTTCCCAGCTTTTCTCTGTCTGCTGCTTTTTCAAAGGGGCCCCTTTAACCCTGGAGACCGCGGCACTGCTTCTGGGTGTCAACACATGGGATGTTGAAACACATGGGGGGAGTCTTTGCACACACATGTGTGCAAGTGCATATTTGCGCAGATGAGAGCTTGTGTGCACATCCCCAGGGATAGAATATGAGGCGAGGCCTTTGTCGGGTTCTCATGAGGCCACGTCTCAACTAGGGCCTACCTCACTGTTGCTGAGTGGTAAGTGCCGCCCTTGTCTCTGGAGCCTTCTTTAAAGCACTTGCTTTTCATTGGGGAGGGGCAGCCTCCCTCATCTTCAAGTCAGTCTCCTCTTGTTCTTTCTGGACCTCAGGAGCTTTTAGCTTGGTTCAACAGAGTCCCTCACGGGAGGTGTCCAGAAGGAATGGGTCAGCCACTTCAGACCCTTACATATGCTAGGGAAAGCAGCTGGGCACTGACTGTGTCCTCTCTAGGACATTCAGCAAGAGGTGAAGGAGCAGGCCATCTCTCGACACCACATGCCATCACCAGTGCTGGCAAGGCCGGTGCCTGCTCTTTACAGAACATTGCAGGCCCAGTAGAAAGTGGCATAGGAGGCTGACAAGTGCTGGGGCCCCAAAGACAATCAATCTGCAGGAAGTGATCCCCACACACACACACTGGACATTTGAAAACCAAGTTCTCAAACTACCTATGAGGAAAGACCAAATGTTTTGTGTCCTTTTGTAACAGGGTGGTCCCCAGGAAAGGGGGAGGTTCCAGCTTCCCTGCCCCACCCAAGGAAGGGTGGAGCTGAGCAGGGAGAGAAGAAGCGGCAGAAGAGACTGAGGAAGGAAGCAGGATGGAGCCAGGAGACCTGGAAGAGGCGCGTGGAGCCTAGAGACACGTGAAGAAACTGTGCTTGTCTTTTGGTCGTGGACTAGGTGACACAAATGTGGGTGAGACCTGTGGGGAGGTGACAATGGCAGCTTTTATCTTGATGTTGATTTTGCTCTTTTCCTTCCGGGCTTGTCCAGTTGTTTGTGACCCTTTTCTGTGGGTCCCCACTGGAAGATGCTTTAGACTTGTAGCAGGCTTTGGGGCCTTGTTCTGGGCCAATCCCATATGGATGGACTTTTACCCACGAGGGGACGGGTAACTTTGGGTGCTTAATTTAGGAACTATGTTCTTTGCCTTTCCTGTCTTGTTTCCTAATTGTATTAAAGTTCCTTCCCATTAAAGTCTCCTATGTTTTGTGTTGATGCGGCAGATGGCAGAACCCATGTAGAATAAGCAGGTTTGTGGGGTTTTGGGCTGCCCCTCTCCCTGTCCTATAACACTTTTAATTCCAACTCATTGCAAACTAATTCTTCGGTGAAATGTGTTATTAGACCAGCAATCATGAGCTCCAATGTCACCTGCCACTTTGCTATAAATGTGCACACACCCCTGATTTCTCTGTTTGCTTCTTCCTGGTCCAGAAATGGTGTGCATTCTGCACCCATGAGTGCACCAGGTCTTGTGGGACTATGGTGGGAATCACCTACTTCCAACTTCAGAAAGGAAGGAGTTGGGGGTTTCATACTTCACCTGAAAGACTAAGTTAGTCCAAGATCTGAATTCTGGGGACTCCAAACTCCTGGCCAATTCCAAGAAAAGTCCCTGGCTGTGCAGATGCTGTCTTGGGCAACTGAAGGGACAACACAGCAGATCAGCATGACCCAGGGCGGTATGTGAGCCCTGGGGTGTCTGCTCCAGCAAGGAAACCCTTCCCCCAGATTTCAGGGAGGGGCATGGACTAGGTGTTTGGAGGAAAAAAAGGTTGCATGAGGTGGGGGAGGGGATTCTAGGTTAGTGCATGCAGAGGTCATGCACTGGGGTGCACTCCCCAGTGCATGACCTTGCTCTAGGGGAGTCCATAGGTCCCAGGGGTGGTCTGTCACTTATGCAATAGAGGAGAGGCCTCAGGAGCACACAGGCCTCCCAGGGCTCTGAACAAGTTCTGGTTGACATTCTGCTCCCTCCAACAACCTCCCTTCTCCATGATCTGCACATGCAGCTAGCCCCTACTTGGTGTCCTTTCTCTGCTGGGCCTGCAGTGCCCTCCTGGGGTCCTGACCTGGGAAGTGGGTGTGATTCCTTTCCTCACTCAGAATGGAGGACTCTGAAGGTATCTATTCAGTGGGTCAACAGGTGTTAAGCTAATGCCTTGCCCTCTCACCAAGCAGCCTCTCCCAGCAACTTGGGTCCCCAAGACCCAGACTCAAACAAAAGCATCAGGGAAACAATATAATGCTGTAGCATTGGGAGCAGGGCAGATATCTGATTGCACATCAAACCCTCTCCTCCCTTGGCAGATGCCCCATTATTTGGAGACAGGGAGGAACACTGGCAGGTGGGTGCTAATGGAGGACAAGGTGAGATACCCCACTCTGCACCCTATAGTTCTAGGGCCCTGGGGCTCATTCAAGGTGACTGGCATTCATGTAGGACAAGGACGCACCCCCACCTACTGGACATCACAAGATTCAAGTGTTTCCATGAAAGGAGTCATCCCCTCCACCCTCCTCTCCTTCTGAGGCCCAGCCAACCCTGCCATAGGGGTGCAAATCCCCCTCACCTCCTTCCACATGAAGTGCCATAAGAGCCAGGCATATTCCACAGCAATCCCTGAGGCCAAGAGCCACACAGCCCATTGGCTCAGCAGAGGCTGAACCAGGCCCATGGGGCTGCTAAAAATGGCTATTGGGCCTGTCCTACCCAAAGAGGCAGGGGCTGACATTCTTCTCATAATTGAAAGAGCTCCAGGGCTGGCTTCCTCTGCAGCTGCTTTCCACCAGCCTCTGAGCATTCTTCACACCCATATGAAAGCAGTGCTTTGCTGCAGATAGGCGTGTGGGGGAGACCGGGGGCCACAGCTGTGAAGTGACTCGCACCCTCATGTCCCATGGGGCAGGGCTTGGTGTGAACACAAATCCATCCTCACAAATAACCATCACATCAGCCTGGTGTGAGGTGAGGTAGGGAGACTGAGCCAGTATTCATGACCTGTCACATCTCATTCACACAGGTCCCTGCAGCCAAACCCCAGAACTCACATCTCCACAACTCTAAGAATCTGCTTGGAAAATAACAATGATGGGATAGAAACGTTTTCCCATGTGAGAAGCACATGGTCAGTGTGGCGTCCACCCACCCCACTAAGATGGGTCCCTAAGATGGGTGGTTCATTCCCAGTCAGGGAACCCAAAAAACTGATGCCAGGCAAAACCATCAGGTACCCAAGGACCCCAAACTGTTGAGGGGGATAAACCCATGTTGCCCATTCTAAGGGTCCATGCCTCCCATGCACATAAAAACAAAAAAAGCAACAAATCTCTCCCTCCTGCCACTTCATATACTCAAAGATTTTTAACTGGTGAGAAGCTCAAAGGACATAGAGAGAGAAAAAGAGAAAGGAATTCAAATAAAAGACTCCTGATAAAACTCCAAAATCAACCATCCCCTCACGGGCAAAGGCCCAGCCAAGCAGGCTGGACCCAGAGCAGGGCAGCTGAGGCCCAGTAACAAAGCTGTCAAGAGAATGAGTCCAAGACACATACTGGCAGGAACCACAGCAAGGGGTTAGGCAGTTCCCACAGAACAGGGAAGGAGGGTCAGAGTGTACCGAACAAGCTGAATCCACTAGAAGTCCAGGGTGACCTCTGCTATTGTAGCTGAGGAACCCACCTGCTAGGTAGCTAAAGCCAAGAGCAAGGACCAAGAGCAGCCTCCCCACGGGACCTTTACACTGATAAATATCAGCCTCACTCTCGTCCTTCTTGGACCCCCAATTAGGAAGTCCAGTTCCTAGCATGTTGGGACTTGTAACCCAAGGCATCTGAGGTGTGGGTGGCATGGAAGTAGGGGTGGGGGAGATGGGCCTTTTCCCACCAGGATAGCAAAGCTCTCCCTCCTGCCACTGGGGCTGAGCCACCTTCCCAGAGCCCAGATGCCTGGCTGCTGTCCCAAGGGCACAAGATGCCTTCCTGGGCTGCCTCTGAGGCCATACAGTGTCTGCCTTCCTCACAGACACCCACTCCTGAAGCACCAGGCCACAAGGTGGACAGCCTGAAGCCCCAGATCTCATGAGGATGCCCCCACCAGTGCTCCTGGGCCTGACTCAGACCCCGGATCTTCAGAGAAGACAAGGTGATACAAGCCCCGGCTTTAGGAGGTGAGTCTTCCCACAGGCCCTGCCTGAACTCCCCACTCTTCAATCCAGTCTGTGTACAGTGAGGTGGGTTTATTTGGTGCTATGAGTTGTGCAGTGGGCAGGGAGCAATAGCAGGAGCTGTGGCCCCAGGTGTCACACGCCCTCCCACAGCTCCACACTCCACAGCTGAGTCCTGAGCAGCCACTGCGAGAAGCCCTGGGCAATGACAGAGAAGGAAAGAACAGAGTCCACACCCTTCCCCCAAGGAGGCCAGAGCAGAGGGGGAGGTAAACCTACAACCATTTGCCCTCCGGAGCCCCAGGCCTGAGTGCCAGGAGAGATGTGCTCCACGCTCCTGAGCCCATGTCCAGGGCAGGGCCCTCTCCAGCCAGGCAAAGCTCAGGTCAGCTAGCCTAATCCCTGGGCCTACCCCCTAACTCTCCAGAGATGGAGCTACAGAGGCCATTAAGCAGGAGCTGGTAGCAAGCTTAGGGCAGGAGAGGAGCTCTCTACAAACAGAGATGTCCTGGGCTTGAAGACCATGGTGCAGGCAGAAGCTTTGCCAGGCCCTCCTCTCTGGGACCCCAAAATTATCCTGTCACTTGGAGCTACTGTAAACACTATGGAGCGAAGGAATCTCTCTGAAGTTTGCACCGCGCCTGCCCACGGAAAGGGACTCCAGCCAAAAACGCTCTTCACAGGGCAATCACAATGTAATCGTCAGGCATCTGGCTCTTTGCAGAGTTTGCTTGGATTTGGCTGTGTTTGGGGAATTGTGAGGAGGCCAGGCCTTGCTGCCTGGGGTGGGGGGCTGCGGTAGAGGGGAGGTTGGGGCCTGGGGGCCGCAGACACTCCTGCACCCCCTGTCTCAGGCCAGGGCACACCTGAGCACTGCACTTTGATGTGTGTCAGCAGACAGGCCCTCAGCTCAGTGAGACTGTTAGAAGTGACTCTTACTTTGCCTTTTATCAGAGACCAGAGGAAGGAGTTGAAAGCCAGGAGTCTGGGGTTTTCAAAAGAACCTGCAAGACTTGGGAGGGAAAGAAAAACAGCCTCAAGCCTTGAAAGGCAGCAAACAAATGTCTAAAGTCTCCCAGGCCTGGAGGCTGGCATTTCCCGCCTGTGATGTGGGGGGGCTCCTCCGGAAAGCTGCTGGGTTAGCAACTTGGAGCTGACAGCTCGGGGGCATTCCTGTGGGGTTGGGGCTGTGGTTTCATTTGGATCCTATTAGAAACCTAATTATGAAACCAAAGGGGCAGGTGCTCTCACAATGCACAGAATCACCACCAGGCAGGCCTCCACTCTGAGCCCCTTGTCACAGGCTCTTCAGGTGAGGAGAGAAGCCTCCGCATGGATGAAAATGAATGCAAGGGGAGAAAGTCAGTGCAGACCACCCCACAACCAGGGGTCCCCAGCTGGCAGAACCTGGTTATCCTCCTTTGTCTGCCTCTCAGATAGAAGCCCCCCAGGCCTCAGGGCAGCTCTGTTGCTTGCCGTGAAGCTGCCTTTCTACCTGGCATGTTAGGAAAGAGACCCTCTCAGCAGTCATGGGGTCACAGCAAAGCCCCTGTGTGCTGAAGCTGCCACATGTGGGGATGGTGTGACATGCTGGTGGCAGGTGAGCTGAGGTTTGAGGCCCACATCAGGCACCCCAAAGCCGAGTACCACTGAGCACTGGGGAGATGTGACTCTGACTGAGTCCTTCCCTCAGGGTGCCATGGCCCATGGGGGCTGAAACAGAGTAGGAGGGAGGCAGGGATACAGTGCCAATTGCCTCGGGGCTCTCCCCACTCTGCACCCCTCTGGTGTTTGGGAAGCCAAGAAATTCCTGGCCTAAAGAGGGCCTGTTACTGTCCCTGCTTGACCTGTCTGTCACTCACTTTTTGACCATAGATGGTGGCATAGGGAGGATCTATGGACATGGCTTTGGTTACCTGGTGACATCTGTTAGTTTGGGTTGCTGCTTAATGACCATCCCTTCTAAGATAAAGTCTGTTACACTTTGGTTAACTTGTGAGCACATTGGGGCAAAATCCACTCTGTTTCCACCTTTGGCTGGATAAAACTGCCCGAGGTCTCCCCAGATCAGGTTCCTGGGCATTGTGGGGTGGGGCTGGAGGATAGGCCAAGGACAGGGCCTCACTCCGCTGGTGCCCAAGGGCCTGTTAGGATCCAGCACAGTATTGCTGTACTTTGTGAAACGCTCACTGAGTTCATTATGTACCGGGCAGCAGCTGCACACACAGCTCCTGGTGAGGCAGCATCAAGTGAGCACCTTGTGCAAAGCCATGCTTTCCCCGGAACCTTCCTATGATTGAGGGAGAAAAACTTCAATGGCACATGTCACAGATTCTACAAATATGTTGAATTTAAACATCTAAGTCACAGAGGATTTAGCAACCAGTGAAAACCACAACTCAGGTGACCAGCAGCCATGTTCCAGTTTCCCCAAGGTTCTGAGAGGTCACGTGGACATAGGTAAGCAGTGTGCATGGCATGGTGACAGGGCTTTAGCCTCACACCCACTAAGACAGAAGGGATGATGAAGCTTGCCCGGGCCAGGTGGTACTTGGCACATGGCAAGCGGCTTCGGGCACAACAGAACAAAAGGCGTATTTTATACAGTAGGGAAGTGAGGAGGCCTGAGTGCCGCAGGAGATACCGTGACATCTGTGATTGCATCCACTGGGTCTCAGGCCTCATCCTCCCTTCTGGGTCTCCAATCACCAGTCACCGAAGACTGGGGTATGGAAACCACACTGCACTTGCAAGGGGCACACCCAAAGGAACAAGATGCTCACAGGGAAGATGGCAAGACTAACTTGAAGCCAGATTAATCACAGAGAAATCACAGGAGCTAAGCTGACCTGTCGGAGCAAGAACCCACCAGTCGTCAGGAAAGCTGCTAGCAGTGGGTCTCTGGGATCTGGAAGACAGCAGCATGGCCTGGGAGTCCAGCAGCCAGTCAGGGTCTCCTCAGAGGGTCCCTTGGAGAGCAGTAGGTTGAGGGGCAGTAAGGCAAGCCCCCACCACAGATGCCACCCAGGGTCTCTGGAAAGACACTCTGTGGCACATGGCTCTGCATCTCCTGTCCTCCCTGGGTTAGGTGGCTCCTATAGTCTCACAGGACTTTGGGCCCAAGATCCACCTTCTTAGAAGGCTGCGCTGGCAGGGGAGCCTCTAGGGACAATCCCAGGAGACTGAGGACATGTCCATCTCCCATTCTGTTCTCTTCAGACCTGACCCACTTCCCCATCAAAGGCCCCTCAGTCCTTTGATGTTGATGCAGACAGCCCCATGGCTGCCCGAAGGGGACAGAGTTTCCACACTGACAGTGCTCAAGCATCCCCTGGCCAAAATGCTGATTCATATCTGGGGGGCTGGGTTGGGACCCCAGGTGCTACAATTCTAACAGGTGTTACTGATGACCAGGGACCTGCCTGATGGTCCTGAATCAGGGGCTAGTGGCACATGCAAAAGTACCATTCTCTATAGCATCTATGGAAGCCCCCTTGTTCCACTGAGGTACCTGTCTGCCATAACCCAGAAAGCACTAACACAGGTGCCCAGTGTCCACAGTAAATGCTAGCTCCCTATTACCTTCCCTGAACTCTCAGCCTAATAATGACAGTGCATTGTCAGAAGCCAGAATAGTAATTGTCACCAGCTCTTTTGAGGATAAAAAAGTCACGCAGGGCCTCCCTGGTGGCGCAAGGGGTTAAGCACCGCACTATGAAGCAATCCGCAGCCTCTGGAGCATGAGTTCGATCCCTGGCTGGCCAGGGAGCTACCTACATGGCGCAACAGACCTCTCCTGACTCGCCTGCTGCTCCCCTCAGCAATGTACTTCGGTCAATCTGCCTGTTCTGTTCCCCACTATCTGGTGAATCCTCTCACCCCCCACATCTCTGGCCTGTACCCCAGCTCTTGCATGCATAAGTAAATAAATCTTAAAAAAAAAAAGTCACGCAGATGATTTTTATGATTGGATTTTTTTCATTGTACTCTTTCAGGCATTTTTTTAAGAACCAATACTCACTTGCAACAATTAGTGTGATAACCCTCTGTCCAACTGAAGAGCACAGCCACGACTGCAGGTCCCATTCGGGCTGCACAGGACAACATGCCATCGCTTACCAAGCTGGGCACAGGTCAGCCGGAAGCCCACCCCCTCACCCAGTCCTCACCCCACTGCCACCAGAAACACTTGTGTGAACTTTTCAGGCTGCACAGATAAGAAAGGATGTGGTCGCTGCTTTGGAGATTATCGAGGAAAACAAACTGAATGAAGAGTAAACACTCAAGCTATTTCCTCGAAAAAGCCTCTCCTCTGCGTGGGCAGGCACCCAGATCATCCTGCAACTCTGAACCTTCTGGTTTTCTCTCTATCCCTGCCATCTCTGCGTGCCCTCAGTAGTGCATTCAAAGGAACTTTTTCCCTCTCCCATTGCTGGCCACCAAGAACAGGAAAGAGAGAGAAGAGGAACTCTCATACTCAGAGAACTTGACCTCTGCCACGGAACAGCGTTCCTGACCTCATCCCAGGCTTTCAACCAATTCCCTGGGGTCAATCGCCTCGCACTGACATTGTGCAGCAAATAGGAAACAGGGGTGGCCCATCCATCCAGTTCGTGTTTATGGAACACCTGCAGGGGGCTAAACACTGCTCATGCATCAGGACCCATCAGTGAGCAGGATGGACTGTTCTTGGGAACCACCCACGGGCTATGGGATAGGTGTCAGGGGCGCACATCCCGCGGGCTTCAAAGGACCAGGAAGCAGAAGGGCTCTGTGAGGGGGAGGCAGGGCCACCACACATGCACATGGCTTGTCGGTGCACATTTCCAGGGCACCCCCCAGAAGGATGCCCAGGAATCCATGTGGAGCCTAGAGCTTGTCCTGAGCAACCCCAACAAGGGTAGGACTGGTGAGAGCTCGCGAGGAAAAGGGGACAGAAGCATAAGGGAAGGGTGGTCAGGGAAGGGTGATGTCTCTGTCAGGGAAGGGTGGTGTATCTGTCAGCTCAGGCCACATTTATTAGCACCACAGACCAGAGACAGCAATTGGCCCCGGTGCTGGTGGCTGGGAGTCTGGCAGCAGAACCATCAGGGTCAGTGCCGGTGAAGACTCTCCTCCAGCTTGCAGATGGCACTTTCTTGGGGTGTAATCATGTGGGAGAGAGAGCCCTAGTCTCCTTTTATAATGAGGGCACCAGTACTGTCACTGGAGCACCACGTCATAACCTCACCCATCTCCCGAAGGTCCAGCTCCTAACCCCGTTGTGCTGAAGGGCAGGGATTCAACATGGGATTTAGAGGGGATGGGAGCACAGCTCCATCCAGAGCAGGGACAACCTTAGCATTTGGGAGCACATGTCCCCAGAGCAAACTGGGAGAGTGGACATGAGTTTGTGGGGTGTCCAGAAGACCTGGCAGAGACTTGTAGCCCTGCTCCTAGAGCTGGAGCTTGTCGGATGGAGTGCAAATGTCTTACACAGGGGACCAGACTCAAGTTCTTCCTCAGGGAACATGCCAGCGTCTGGCAGATGAGTAGTGAGGCCACTTGCTAAGCGTAGAAGACAGGTTTTAGGAAAAAATCAGAAATGGGGGAGGGGACCACTGCCCCCCCTCCAACTTCAAGGACCAATAAGGGGTTGTTAGGACAAGTATACTGGAGAAGCAGTGCCCCCAGGGGCGAGCAGGAGCTTGAGTATGGTGGGGCAGGAGCCCCATCACAGCACATGACAATCTCAGAGATGAAACAGCGGAAGACTGGTAAGTGGCGGCCACAGTAGGAGTGCTCCCAGGGGAGCTAGCCCGCCCCTCTAGGGATCTTCTATTTCTGTCCCCAGGCCTGATCCCATAAAGGCGATTCTGCATGCTGGCCAGAACTGGAGGGACAGAGCTGGAAGGCAAGACAAGGCGAGACTGCACCCAGACAAGGTGAACAGATTGAAGTGTGCAGGCAACCAAAACCCCACCACTGTGTGCAGATGCGACTTGCTTCCATGCCCAGGAGGAGGACTTGATCAGTAAACAGATGCAAGTACATGCATGCATGTACTCAGGGTTCTGTATCTTTAAACCCAAAGCCATCTTCAGGGAGGAAAAAAAAAGAGCGTTGTTTTTTTTTTTTTTTTCTCATACAAAGTTCAAGTTGAGAAAGACCTTTTGGAATGGAACAGTTGCATAAGCGTGGGATTAGCTGTGCTTGATTATAAATAAAGGAAAGAGAACGAGTAGAGAAAGTCTACTGTATACAACACCTACCCCTACCCTGCTCCCATCATCAAGGCTCAGCTAAAGTCCAACTTCTCTGCTTTTTATTTAAGCCTTCCTTGATTTTCTGTCATGCCCACGGCAACATGGATCCTCAGCCCACATTGTTCTGACCCAAAAGTATCACCTGCATCCCAACCTTCTGTCTTGATGTCATTATTGTTGGAATCAGGTCAGGCATGTATTAGGACTCAGAGAACGCTTCTGACTAGGAGTGCCAGTGCTCTCTCCACCAAGCCCCCAGGGAGTTAAGCTCAAAGCCACGCTGAAGTCTGGGTGCTGTTTTCCATGTTTCCAGAAGACTAAACTGTGGCCCAGGGACACGGACCAAGCTGCATGCCCAGTCTTCCCCTGCATGCAGCCCGCACAGCCTCTGACCCCAGGGGAGAGCACAGGTACTCGTGTGTGCAGGGCCTCTGGAGCCCCCAGACACCAACCTGCCTGCCTCTCCTTGGGTTGTTCCACAGTCACCTCAGAGGTGGTCCATGTTGAAACCAGGCTTCTTCGCTGGGCCCCTGCACTTGCTGGAACGTTCCCTAGAAAGTGGAGAGCCAGCATCAATATTTCTGCATGCCCCAAGCCCACCTGGGTGTCACCACCACATCCTTTCCCCCACCCTATGCTTAGGACCCCAGGACAGGGCTGAGGCTCTGGGACCAGACCTCAGCCCTCTCCCTCCCATTTTGGGTCTGGAAGGAAACTTCGGATGCCAGGGGGTCTTCAACCATAGCCTCTCAGATACACAAACTAAGTCAGAATAGCCACTAATCCAAATGTGAGTTGTTTTGTTGTTGTTGTTTTGAGCACAAGCAAAGATCTCAGTACTTTCAATTTCCTACCTCACAAGAATGAACAACCTCTGATCCCAGGCTCATGTGTAGAGCCCTGGACACAGAATGTAGGTTGGATTATTATCCAGAGTTGTCTGAGCAGGTTGCCAAAACCAGAATGATGTCCAAAAGCAAAGGTAAGAAAGTCCATCAGCTCTGAGACCACATGGCGTCTCCCCAGCTCTGACAGTCTGGTGGGAGGTGATTCACGGTGGGCGCTGCTCATCCAGCACGTGCACCTGCAGTCTCCTTACCTGTCTGATATGCCTCCCACGAAACTGTCTGCCTCCAAAATCCCAAAAGAAAATCAAACAGAGAAAGGGAAACTAAGCAAAGTTGAAAGTGATGGAAGCTTAGAGTACCAACTATGGAAATTTCCAGGAACCTAAGGCAGGGTCAGAAAAGATTATCAGTGATTATTGGAAAACCCTCTCGAGGTTTTTGCTAATTTACCTGATCATCACATAGGAGTTTTTAGAAGAGCGAACAATCATGACCAAATTTCTCCTACACTTATTATTTTTATACTTTTTGATCTACTGGAAAGTGACAAAAACTGTTGAGAAAAATAAACTTTTATTTATATATTATGCTATTGTTGCCCCGAAAAATTTGCATCATTCTGCAAGAAATTATTCATTTACACACACATTTGTTTATTTTGTTCCAGGCTAGAGAAAACACCACTGATAAACGGGTGTCTATTATATTACTAGGAAATCCAGGAGAAAAAAAAAAAAGAAAAGAAAAGATTATCAGTGAGAGGTGGGGTCAGAGAGGATAATTGATCTCAGAAGACCAGTCCAGCCTGACCCCAAGGCAGTAGGTTTTACAAATGAAAAATTCCATCAAAGAACACCATATGCTGATGAATGGGAACATTTGCTAAATTCTTTCTCAGAGGGACCCAGGGACCCCCATGCTCTGAACCCCATTATCTGAACCCCAACAAAAGCAGTGGCAATTTCTTTTAAATTGCTTTTACTTCAGCCAGTGGAATTAACTAGTAGGTAGAACAGTTTCCATGAAAATTTCTTCTTATATGTTATAGTCTGATGATGACATTTTAATCATATATAATCATCTGCTTCCAGACTAGAAATAGAGGTGTGCCTTTTCGTGGAACCTGAAGGTGACGCTGTGGAGAGAACAGGGTCTGCCAGATACCTGATGTCCCTGGGCCTGTGCGCGCTGCACAGAACTGAGGTGCATCCACCAAAGTAACCACATGCACAACTGTCTTCTAACCCTGCACTGCTTCCTTGCCACCTGGTCACTGGGACACTTCTGGGGAATTCCACTGTGAACCAAAGTGCTTCATGTCTCTGCACTTGGGCCTGAGAATGAACACTGGAAGTGTGTGTGATGATATCAACTCAGCATCAGCTCTAGTTCCAAAGGTGGCCGTGTTGGGTGATGACCCATTCCCTGCCACCAAAAGCCAGGTCCAAAGAATAAGAATTTTTAAAGTATATTTTCGACTAGTTTTTCCATCTATCAGTTATATTATCCCGACTCTTACTGAAGGTAAGAAACTCACAGTGTACAGCTTTAAGTCATCAGAAAATGCTCTGAAAGGTAATTCATCTAAGTTTAAACTCCACGGACCTACCCCACAGGTCGTCATGGGATCGTTCTGTGCAGAAAGGCACAGGCATGCGGTTGTACTCTCCACAGATGAGGGCCCCCTCACTCACACAAGCTGGCCTGCCTGGGGCTTACGCCCCCACCACCACCACCACCCTCCTATGGGAATTCCTAGCATCTTCTCTAATCCTTGGACTCCTGGGGCTGTCTGCAAACGTTTGTTCCAAATGAATAAGATGCACAGGAAACCAATTAGAGTGAACTAGAGCTATAAAAATATTTAACTTTTAGGGCCTCTCTGGTGGCTCAAAGGGTTAAGCATAGCACTATGAAGCTGTTCACGGCCACTGCAGCATGAGTTTGATCCCTGGCCACGGAGCTACCCACATGGCACAGCAGACCTCTCCTGTCTCGCCTGCTGCTCGCCTCAGCAGTGTATTTCAGTCAATCTGCCTGTTCTGCTCCCCACGCTGTCTCTGGTGAATCTTCTCACCACCACCACCCCCAACCCCTGTTCCCCACTATGTCTCTGGTGAATCCTCTCACCCCGGCACCTCTGCCCTGTACTCCAGTTCTTGTATGCATAAATAAATAAATCTTTTAAAAATATGTATTTATCTTTTCATTTGGAATGTTCTTCACAAAAACACTAGTAGTGATTTGGTGGCTAGCTGTATTGCAGCAGCGAGC
The DNA here is from genome assembly GCF_014898055.3 of Talpa occidentalis. Taxonomy (NCBI): domain Eukaryota; kingdom Metazoa; phylum Chordata; class Mammalia; order Eulipotyphla; family Talpidae; genus Talpa; species Talpa occidentalis. The sequence continues at coordinate 103,936,086 of NW_023605083.1, read as the reverse complement.
GGTGCTAGCGAGGTATCAGGGCATCTGCAATCACTGTCCTGGGAACATTAGCTGGACTCTGCCCAGGGCGGTCAGAGGCACCCTCGGGATGGAAATGCTCAAATGCAGTTAGAGGCTTGTGAAAATAAAGACACGATCTTTCCTCATACAGGTTCACCCCCCACCCCAGAATGTTTTCCATGGGCTCCTTAAAGATCTGTGCCCCCAGGGTTAAGAAATCCCCGTGTGACTTTTTCAAACTTCAGAGCAAGTGACGTCATTTTTTGGGGTTTCACCCAACACCCTTCCATCTGAAGGAAAACCACAAAGCTCCCACCACAATTTAGGCCACAAACACCTATGTCCTATGTCCTTCCCCGAATCTGTCTCTGCCACTGTCTCCCCAGGGCCAGCCCATGGCCATCAGTCTGGGACCCTCTGTGAATCCTCCTCACAGAATCCCATCCTTTTTGTGTGGACCTGAGGAAAGAAAACGTGGACAGAATGTGCTCCAGAGCCAGGGGATTCGAGAAATCTCTGGACGACACTCAACCACTCTGCTTGTTCCAAAAGCCCCAAGGACTGTAGAATTATCTAGAAAATAAATTCCCATGAAGGGATCCAGGGCTGCATAGTTGATATTGCAAAGCACCACAGATTATTTTCTTGATATTGGAGGCCCCAAAGCCAGACCCTGCTCGTGCATGACCTGGGGCTGCACAGACTTCCCGTGGCATCTCCTTCACAGCGGTAGCACGGGAATGACTACACCCAGAGGTGTCCAGACTAGTGGTGATGGTTATGAAACGCCGTCAAAGGCAACCAGGTCCGTTCTCTCTCAAAAGCTAAATAGGAATGGAGAAGAAATAATTACAAGCTGCTCTTGCAATATTTCCATGACCAAAATGGAATTTGTAAATCTCTGAATTGGAGCAGGCCAGCCCAGCCCCCTGAGTCATGCCTAGAGAGGAATTATTTATAGACCAGAATGCTTTGTTTATGCACTTGCCCATTTCCTGGGCCGAGTCCTTCCTCCACCTGCACAGTAAAAGTGGCTCATCAAAACAGCAGAATTATTTCTTCCTTTCCAACTTTCCCTGAAAACACAAAGAAGAGGAAAGGGCGAATACAAAAGATGTTTTAACCAAAGGATTCTTTCCTCTCCAACTAAAAACTTATCCAAATGTTGCTTCCTTAAGCCCCAGAAGGAAAAAAAATCAGAAGCCCTTTGTGTCACTATTAAAGACAAAGTATTGCATTGCACACCCTGTCCTCCCCAAGACCCTAAGTTTCTCAAAGCTGCCAGGGATTACTCTGGGGGATGTGTGAGAACTTAGAGCCCACCCTGGCCCATCAGCTCAGCCGCCCTCATCTGTTGTGTATTCCCAGTAATGAAGGACACAGGAGTTTGAGAGTCATGGAATTGGAAGGTCAAGGGTGGCCTCAGGCCCTCGGCTGAACTCACTCTTCTTACTCGTTACTCTGTAGAGCAATCAGCACAGGAAACCCCACTGAGCAGCCTCCCACCCCAGCAGGAGGGTCAGCAGGGAAGAGCCCTCTAGTTCCTCCTGCAAACAGTTGTGATCTCTGTGTATAAAGGTGGGCCAGAGGCAGTGAAAGGAGGAAAGAGTAGCTTTGCAGATGCTGAACAGCAGCAGAATTGCCAGGTGTGGGGCAGCTACAGAGGCTGCAAAGCAAACTGCTAATAGGGCTGTGCCAGGCAGCTGCTCTGAGGGCTCAATGGTGAACTCTGGGTGCACAAGGGGCACCAAAGTGCAAGCGTTGGCCAGATAATTGCAGACTGATGAAGGGGCACTGGGAATTGTGAGTCTTGATCACTAGGTTTGAGAGATTATTGAACCACTTCACACTTGAAATGAAAGCCATATCCATACGGGAAGATGGACTGAGAGAGCTGGTAGGAACAGAGACTGGTCTGTGCCATTTTTGTGGAACTAGGTGAAGTGGTGCCATCAGTGTCCCATATCCATAGATTCCACACCCGCAGATTGAAAATACATTCCATGTAGTCAGGTCCATGATGGCTGTGTCTGTATGATTTAGTTCTTGTTCCCTAAATAATAGAGCATAACAGCTATTTATATATTTATATTGCATTAGGTACTATAAGTAATCTAAGAGGTCACATAAAATATTTGGGAGGATGTATGTACACCACCACTTTATTTTATTTTTATTTTTTTAAGATTTATTTATTTATTTATTTATTTATACAAGAACTGGGGTACAGGCCAGATGCACGGGAAGGTGAGAGGATTCACCAGAGACAGAGCAGAGAACAGAACAGACAGACTGACGAAGTACACTGCTGAGGGGAGCAGTGGGCGAGACAGGAGAGGTCTGCTGCGCCATGTGGGATCAAACCCACACTGCAGAGGCTGCGGACAGCTTCACAGAGCTGCGCTTAACCACCTGCGCAACCAGGGAGGCCCACAACACCATTTTATGTAAGGGACTTGAGCATCCATTGATTTTCATATCTGTTGTGGAGTGGGGGATCCTGGAAACAACCCCCCCATACCATGGATGACTATGTATATATGATAAGTAGGTAGATTATAAATATAGATACATGTATGTGTTCTTACAAAAGAGAAACTCTCATGTGAAGATCTTGAATTTGGCCATAAATGAAACAAACTCAAATTTTACACTAAGATGAAACAAATTTCCAAAGATCAAAGTGTTTAAAGCACACGTGTTGGTATTTTCTCAGCTATCAATATGCTGTTTTATGAATAACTAGAAATAGTCTTTGAACCAAACCAGATCTGGAGCTACGTCACAGGCCAGAGAGCAGAGCCACAGCAAGTGGCAAGGCTTGAGGTTGTCCACAGCCCAGGTGATGAGATTCTCTGCTCTTCGAGGAACTCTGAAGGTTCCCGTAAGCCGCCCAGGGGGGCGACAGTAGACAAATGTTCCAGTGTTGATAGAAAAGCAGGTTTGGCGTAAACAGCATCCTGCCTGCTGACACCCACTAGGCCCCTGACCACAGAGGGCAGTGTGACCACCGCCTCCCACTGCTTAAGCAAACTGTACAAATGCCTTCTGGACGGACAAACAGTCTGGAGACCTGGGCCCAGTGGCCTTCTCACGACACTGCAGGAAGCAGACTAGATTGTGGTTTACTAAAATGTAACAACCCCCTGGACTTGAGATTTATTTTTATAAGACTATCCAGATGGTTTTGCTCCCCTCACTTTCAAACCATATTTAGTGTATCATCTGCAAATGGAAATTCGTGTTGGCTGGCCCTGACATAGGGGTTTGAGACAGTGTGATTTCCAGAACTTCTGCAACGGGACATTGATTAAAAATGGTTTTCACATGCACACTGCACACACACAAACACACACACACACACACACATACACCTCTCACATACTCCACTCTGCATTAGAATCTTCAGGAGGTGGAGCCTAGGGATGTGCCTTTTCCCAGCTACCCCTGAAGCATGAGGGCTGAGGCTTCCAGAGCCAGGTGTCAGGGACACTCACTCACTCACAGTAGCCAAGAGGAAGGTGATCTGGGAATGTTCTCTGTGAGCCTCAACTCTGCAGGTCTGCAAACGTTCAGGACCCCCTCATCTCACTAGACACTGGTGATTCTTAATGAGAAACTACTGTAGCTAATCACAGGGATTCAGGAAGTGAGGAAAATGGTGCAGGCAGAGGTCAGGCACCTCCTGGTGGTGAGCTCACCAGGGCAGAGTGCCAGTGAGGACTCTGCAAGTACTATTAGGGCTGGGGACAGCCCGGGAGCAGGGACACCTGGCCCTGCACTCCCCCAGCCCCATACTGCTCCCTCCCCAAGAGACTGATAACGAGGGGTGATGTAATGAAAAGCCCTCCATGCCCCTGCCTCCACCATCTCCCCAGGACACCAGTATTTCTGGAGGAACAGAACCTCCACACTGGGAATGAGTCAGCAGCTCCCAGGTGATAGAGGGTGATGGAGATGATGGAGGGGAATGGAGGGGGATGGAGGGCCTGCATCCACTCCCCTCTGCAGACTGCCTGGCAGGGCAGAGGCATGGAAATCGTGGGGAGCACATGGGTACCTGGTCTAGGAACTGGGGCGGGGGCGGGGTGGGGGGGTGGGGAGTGCTGCAGAATCTCCTTGCCCCAGGGCACTGCCAAAGAGCTGCTGGTTCTGGAGCAATTCTGCACCCTCTTGCCATTGGAAGGAAACGTCAGCTTCCTCTGGGAGAGCCACAGGACCATTCTTCCAGGGCTTCATCGCTCTGCCTCAGCCCTCAGCATTCTGGAGGGATTAATAGTCATGGCCTCTGAGAAGCATATAGAGACCATGACTGTCTTTTTAATTTTTTTTACAATGTCTCTTCTATTCACCTTTCTTTTACAAATATTGATGTTTCAGATGGCGTACCTCAGGGTAGCGATAGGTTCTGCATGTATCTTTTTATATTTATTATAAGATATTGGCAGTTTCCAATAATAATTTGAATAGGACCTTTTTATTATCCAGTTGCTGGCATTTAGAAACATAATTACGTTTTGTAAATGTGCCTGGAATCCAGCTATGTAATCAAACCATCTTAATTCAATTGATTATCTTAGTTTTTTACATGCAAATGATTGAAACTGTGTTTCTTCCCTTTAAATATTTGTATGTCCCCTTTTTTCCCCTCTGTTTTTGCTGGGATCTCTTAAACCATGTTGAATATCTATCTCTGTGGGAGGCACACAGTATTTTTTCTGATAATAATGAAAATGCTTTCAAAATGTCATTAAATGTAATACTTACTAGATGTCTATTTTAGACACTTTCAAAAATTTTTGAAATGAAAATGGGGGCCTCCCAGGTGGCACAGGGGTTAAAGTCAGTGCTACCAAGTTATCACCAGCCACTGCAGCAGAGAGTTCCAACCCCAGGCAGGGAGCCAACCCACATGGCACAGCAGACCTTTCCTGTCTTGCCCGCTGCTCCCCTCAGCAGTGTATTTCAGTGGACCTGCCTGTTCTGCTCCCCACTTTGTCTCTAGTGAATCCTCTTACCCTCTGCACCTCTGGCCTACACCCCAGTTCTTATATGCATAAATAAATAAATGAAAATGACCTGCACACAATCTCACATAGAGAGTTTATAGACATAGAGACTGGGTATTGGGGGGCTGAGAGTCATTCTAAGTAGATGGAGTTCTCAATCATTGTGCAATGTCTTGGCCATTCTACTGGGAACCCTAAATGTCAGTGTCTTTGGGATATTTTTCCTGGGTCATTTTCTCCAGTGAATACTCCCCAGTCTCTTTCATGGGGGGCATGTAGGATCCTGGCCCCCTGGCATCTAGAAACCAAGCAGGCACAGAGAAGTTCTCTCCCTGTGCTACATGACCTCCCTCCTCTCTCCACACTGGGTCTGGGGTCCAGAGCCCAGAGCCCCAGTCATTCCTTTCTGCAGAAAACAAAGCCCTGACTCCTGCCAGATGGAGCTGGGGGCGGTGAGGGTCATCAACCATATTCATAGGAGAAGTTAAAAAATCATTTTCTTTTGTTCTATCCAATTTTTTTCTACCTTTGCAGAATTGTAGGCAATCCTTTTCTCTCTCTCTAAGTCTAAGAAACACTTAGACTCTCCCGCTACGATCACACAAGTCTACAACACTGTGAGAAGCCTTCTTAAAGGCATGAGCACATTTCCCATGTTTGGCCACAATTTCCATTTCTTCTATCACTTTTGGTACATTCAGAACTCTGATTCTTGATGCAGTTTGATTAACTATATTTTCTGAGAAAAATCATCTATTGAGATTTCCAAGTTTACTGATATAAAATCGACATAATAACCACTTGTCTCCAACAGTGTCCTCTTTCCTCAGGAGCAGGCTTGCAGATGTGCATGCGCTCGTGGTGAGAAAGGCAAGTGTTCTCCAAGAAATAGAACTGGGGTTCATGAATTTATCTCCTGGGTGTGTTTTTTACTCATTTAATGTTTTCAAAAAGACAGTCTTTGAGGGTTTTTTTTCCTTGCCTTTTTTTTTTTTAATTTATTTATTCGTTTTACACAAGAACCAGAATACAGGCCAGATGCGCAGGACGGTAAGAGGATAATCCACCAGAGACAGAGTGGGGAACAGAACAGGCAGACTGATGAAATACACTGCTGAGGGGAGCAGCGGGCAAGACAGCAGTGGTCTGCCGTGCCATGGGGGACCCTCGCCAGGCGGTGGGTATCAAACCAGCACTGCAGAGGCTGAGGACAGCTTCACAGCGCTGCACTCAACCGCCTGCACCACCAGGGGAGGCCCTCCTTGCCTTTTCTTTAGGGTTACTTTGCAGGTCATTTTCTAGCATCATAGGTTAGTCCCTGATTCAAATTCTTCCAATCATATGTGATTCTTATTCAGTATCTGTAGATCCTGCACTGCCCTCATTTGCCACCCTGGCTCCATACAGTCTTTCTGCTAAACAGTGGCTCCTGTCCACTTCCAAGTACGTTGGCTTTTATCTTTTATCCCCTTCCTTATGCAAAATCAACCCTTGCAGAGAAACTTAGCCAGGGTCACAGTTTCTCTTCTGGTTCTTCTCTTACTGAAAGTGGTTTCAATTCAAATCAAGACTCACAACAGAGGACATTGTGACCACAAAGTTCTGTGAGGCTGGAACATGGTCTAGGGGACCCAGCTCTGAGATGCACCAGGCAGATCTCAGCCCTTACTGGTCCCAACCTCAGTTTACGGCTGGGTCAGCACCAGGTAGTCCCAGTGGCCCAGAATGGCCTGAAAGCCCCAAGCAGAAGCCTTGAAGGTACCGTGGCAGCAGGAGGGCAGCTGCCTCACTGCACTGCTTCCCATGCTCCAGGGCAGCTGGTACAGGCTGGAGGGGCCCACGCCTATCGCAACAGCCTCCCCACTATCTTGAAGCTCCTCAGTGTCATTTGGGGCTGCTGATCATTTCTAGAGCACTGTCTGAAATCTGGTATTCCACAATATGCTGCAAATGCAAACAATGTGAGATCGATTTAGGAGCTAAACCGTATTTTATGGGAAATGCAATCAGACGCTTCTCTCTTCCCCTCCGGTTTGTGCACCCTAACACCTCCTAAAAGCCACTATTTATGACCTCTCCCTTCATCTCTGCTTTATCATGGCCCTCAGCCTGTGGTCATTCTGTCCTTGACTTTTGCTCTGGAAGGGCTCTTGGGTGGTTATCACATTGTCAATGCCCAGACGTCCCTGTAGGCCTGCAAGCCACCCAGAGCATAACCACTGGACCCAGTTTCCTCCCTCTGCCCCCTCCCCATCCTGTCTGTCTTGCAAATCTGTGTGCCTACCGCATTTTACAGCCAGTTCTTCATTATGCTGAGTATTCATTGGCCCCGGTTGCTGAACAATTTTACACAATTGTGTAGCCACAGAAGTCGGCAGCTTCAGATCTGTCTCAATAAACTTGGCTGTCTTCAGTGCTTTCTCACTCGGCTTGCTACATTAGGATTGCTTAAACTGCCTGGGCCTACCCTGCTTTTAGCAGACAATCTAACAATTGCATTTGCATATGCTGGCACTGGGAACCCTTAGACACAACCTGACCAAAGAAACCTGAGACTTCTTTTTGGCAACAGGTGGGCAGAACTATAGCTGTCAGGACACTAGTTAAGTGTAATTTATGGGCTATATCTGGTGCCACCTGGACCTCTTAAAAGTGAGGCCATCTGACAGCTGCTGCAATCAGTCCCTGTCCAGGTTGCTCGGGCCCTTTTTGGGAGGCAGGCCACACACGTGTCTGTCCTGTCCAGAAGGGCCATGCCTGGAGCCAAGGACAGCCAACTTATGACCCTACACAGGAGCAAAGGGGTCATCAGTGCAGGCTCAAGCACATAAAAAATGCACTGCATTTGCACAGCCAAGAGCACAGCAGCAAGGTCCACAAACACCAGGAGGTGGAAACAACCAAGTGTAAATCACTGGGTGAACAGATAAACAAAACATGGGATATACATAAGATGGAAGGAAATTGTGACACATGCTACAATCAAGCTGGATGAACCGTGAAAACATTAGGCTGAGTGAAGCAAGCCAGTTACAAAAGGGCAATTATTATAGGATTCCACTCACATGAGGCCTCTGGAGTCATCAGTTTCACAGAGACAGAAAGTAGAAAGGTAGGTGCCGTGGGCTGGGAAAGGGAATGGGAGTTAGTGTTTAATGAGGACAGAGTTTCAGTCTGGGATGATGAAAAGGTCTGGAGATGGGTGGCACCGACCACTGCACAGCAGAGGGAGTGTACTTAATGCCACTGCACGGTACACTTGAAAACAGGTAAGATGGAAATTTTCAAGGTGTATTTTAAACTGCAAAAGACATAGAAAAATGCATTGCAAATTCATTACATGTATTACATCTGCCTTAAGCAATATCTCTATGACCCTCAAGCGCTGCACACTCCCAAAACCCCACCTTGGTAAATACAGGTAGAGACTACAGAATTTGGCACCCAAATTGCTTTGTCAGAGTGTCTGTCCTGAACTTGCAGATGGCATTTTTCCCAGGGGTCAGGTTGGGGTGCCTCATATGCCCAGTCCAGCCCTCTATAATGGATCCCTATTGGCTCTGGAACAGCAAATCACGGAGGTCCATTTCAGCCCTGTCTCTCCGGACACCAAGATGAAATTCTTGCAAGGAGCTCCAGGCGTCTGAGTGTCTCTAAAAGCTACAAGACTACAATGGCACAGTTTAGGCACTGTTTCTCCAAGCCTGAGAATGGTGCCTTCCTCAGTTGCCTCCTTTCCTTAATTAGGTGGGTCAAGCCCACTGTGCCAGTTGGGTGGCTGCGGAGCTGTCAGAGACCAGCGCCACAGTGGCTGCTGAGAAACACAGGAAATAAGTTCATTAGCATCGGGCAGCCTTCCTCACCGTTGGCTGTTGGGGATCTGGCTTCTTGCAGGTATATTTGGGCAGCAGACCCAGAACAAGGTGGGCGTAGCCAGTCTCCTGACTTTTTGGCAGGAACCCTCGAGCCTCAGACCTGGATTTGAATCCCAGTCCTGGGACTCTGGGTAACAAAACATCCCAAAACAGTATATGAAAACAGCCACCTTGTCACTTTGCCCATGAGTCTGCAATTTGGCCAGAGCTCAGCAGGGACAGCATGGGGTGGTCTTGGGGCCAGAAATGTCACTGGCACTTGGACGGTTGAATGGTGCTGGCTGTCGGCTGGGGCCTCTGCTACCTCAGCCTCTGCTGTGCCACCTGGGCTTCCTCCCAGCATGGCAGCTGGAACCAAGGACAGGTCCTGAGAGAGAGAGCCAGGAAGAAGCTGTGTCACCTCTTCTAATCTAGCTTCGAAGCCACACACTCTCCTGCCCACCACTAAAGCCAGCCCACCTCTGGGAGGCCAATAGTGCTCCAGAATTTACAGACAAGTTCTAAGACCACCACTGTTGGACAATCATTCTTGCTGACTAAGGGCTGTCTTCCGGTCACTTACTCTCCTTGCTGTGAGGATGGCATGGCCAGCGTAGGTGAAACTTCTAGCACAATGCTTCCCCATCAGCAACTCTTGACTATTGAGCATGCAACTCTATGGATAAAGAGGTGAATTGATGATACTAATTTGTTGCAAAATAGAGCACAGGAAAATGTTGAGAGTCATTCAAGTAAGATACCTATTTAGGGAAAAGGATAAATCTAGAAAGTTATCTCTTACCCCAGTTTAAGGAGTTTCCTGAGCTTCCCTGATGTTGAGAGAACTGCTGCTATGAGGGACACCACAGAAAAGCCAGGACAAAAGTGCTCTAAAGTGAAAGAGAGGTCCAGACGCTAAGGAAGGGGGAGGAGGGAGGGAGGGAAGGAGGGAGGAAGAAAGGCCAGGAAGGACTCCCGGGTGGCCCAGCAGTTGAGCACTGTGGGTGAGGGTCCCACTTGGTGCACCCGCTGCTCCCCTCAGCAGTGTATTTCATCAGTCTGTCTGCTCTGCTCCCCGCTCTGGCTCTGGTGAATCCTCTCACCCTCCCGCGCTTCTGACTGTACCCAGTGCTTGTATAAATGAATAAATAAATCTTTTAAAAAGCGGGGGGGAAGGGAAGGGGGAGGTTCCACAGGTTGCTGCTTGGGAAATGCAGACAGAGACGTTGAAAATGTTCAGGAATCAACTTTTTCAGCCTCGCATGTAGCGCTCATGATTTGTACACCAGACAACAGTCCCAATGCCCATGAGAATTTGGGGAGGGCCAGACTGTGAAATACAGCCCTTAATTTACAACCCAGGAATCTAGGTCAGAAGCAGTGTCTGGGCCAGCTCTTCAGCTCAAGCCCCTCTGGCTCTGCCTGTTCTGGGCTCCCAATGGCCAACATGGATTCTCCAAGGCCAATGAGAGTTTTTCTGGGGATCACCCAGAAATAACAGGCTTTCTGGCTGCTGGAATCTGCAGCATGGCCAGCACCCTGGCACTCAGGAAAGATACCTAGAGACAGAGCAGAGCTTTGTTCCAACACTCAATAAATTTCTACTCAAGGTCCCTGGAGATTGGCCTCAGAGGAGGCTCAGATTCTGCCCTCTGCAGCAGGAGTGCAGCCATCCACCTTTGACACGGAGCCAGGATCACTGCTGGGGCACTCCCCCGTGACTCACCCCCAGTGTCCTGGTGTCCCTCACCACTTTGGCTGTAGGCCAAAGTGTCGGAGGTGAGTCAGCCACCTATTTCAGAGTGGGGTGAGCGCACCAGGAGCTGATCAAATCCTTTCTGATTTTGTGTGAGAAGGCTCAAGTGCATTTCACAAGCATTATCCCTGACATTATCCTGGGGCTGGGATCCTGCTCTCGGAGGCCTTCCAGAGTCCAGGAGTCCAACCCGCCACCTGGTTGGGGTCTGGAGGTGAGTTGCAAAGGTGACAAAATGTTACTTGCAAGCTGGCCGTTGAAGACTGACTTCTCTCTTGCTTGAACCTCTCTCCTTGGCCTGCTTGGTCTGATGATATTGGAGTATTCTACATGACAGGAAACCAAGAATAGCTCTTGACTGACAGCCCACAAGTTGTGGTGTCCTGCCTGGGAGGATGCAGGTCCTCCTGCATTGAGCCTCACACTGCCTGCACCCCAGCCAGCACCTTGGGGGACCCCAAACCAGGGGGAGGGGTAGTTATTCCTGCCCCACCATTTTGTGTGCCATTCCTGAACTATGGGAACAGTGTGCTAATAAGTGCTGCCAGTCCAGCCTCTGTGTCTGCAGTAGCTAGTTTAGCAGGAATGAAACTAAAACACCATTCTTCCCAGAGAACAGGGCATTTTATAGGGTATGAGGGAAGATAGCAGACCAGTGTCATCGGAGGCCCTCAGGAACCAGGATCACTATGAAGCCTTATTTAAATGAGGACCAAGGTGGCCTCCCTGGTGGCGCAAGGGGGTAAGCACAGCACTATTAAGTAATCCGCAGCCACTGCAGCACAAGATCGATCCCCGGCCAGCCAGGGAGCAACCCACGTGACGAGGCAGACCTCTCTTGTCTCACCCATTGCTCCCCTCAGCAGTGTGTTCCGATCAGTCTGCCTGTTCTGTTCCCCACTCTGTCTCTGGTAATCCTCTCACCCCCCCACATCTCTGGCCTGTGCCCCGCCTCTTGTATGCATAAATAAATCTTAAAATAAATAAATAAATAAATTAGGACCAAGGGCAACCTGGACTGACCTAGCCAGAGTTTGCAGGGGTGCAGGTAGCTCTTGTGTTCATGTTCATGCTTGAGAATGAGGTTATGGCCACAGACTTCTGATTCCTCATAACTCCTGAAGGAATTTGGACAGTATGACCCTTCCATACATGCTTACCTTGCCTTGCGAGACCCCCAGACCACGGCCACGATTGCTGTAGATCTGGAGGCTCCATGCATGGGTCCCCCAACAGAGAGGTCACCCTGCATGTGCACTGGTCTTGTGATCAAACTGAACCTGTGGCTCTGGCTCCCCAGCAATAATGTGTGTGTGTGTGTGTATGTGCGTGTGTATGTGTGAGTGTGTGTGTACAAGTTTGCCCAACTATGAAATAGAGCATTCCTATAAAAACTTTCTAAGTGAGGGCCTCCCTGGTGGTGCAGGGATTAAAGACAATGCCATCAAGCTATCGGCAGCCACTGCAGCACAAGTTCAATCCCCAGCCAGGGGGCTGACCCACATGGCACAGCATACCTCTCCTGTCTTATCCACTGCTCCCTCCTCAGCAGCATATTTCTGTGGATCCGCCTGTTCTGCTCCAGCTCTGTCTCTGGTGAATCCTCTCACCACCCCACACCTCTGACCTACACCCCAGTTCTTATATGCATAAATACATCTTAAAAAACTTTCTAAGTGAAAGTGGTATAATAAAGAATCAACAGCCATTCATAAGGAAACTTTTGAGCATTCCTAGACTGCAAAAATAAACTACCAAGTCACACCAAAAACCCATAAAATCTAAAATCTCACTAACATGTAGTGGAAGCAAGAACAACGTGATAAATATTCAGCCTACAGGATAGTTCCTGGGGAAGGAGTTTGGCTCTGCAGCTCAGGACACCACTGTCTCTAGAACAACCACTGCAAGACAGAGGCTAAACACTGTTTTCAATTTTCACCTTTTTACTGTTAAAGCAAAAGTCCTCTTCAGATTTCTTTTGGTTAGTGGAAATGTGTATTAGTATAGATCATACAAAAATTGAAGTTGTGTGATGTGGACTTTCACAAAGCGCGGGATACCTGTAGCTATGTATGCACACGCCTATGTCAGGCTCCAGAAGCAGAAATGAAGTGTGAGTTCAGGCCAGGTGGTATCTTAAAGACGTGCCCCAGGGAGTGGGAGCAAGAATGCAGGGTTGCAGGAGAGACTGGCGGAGGCTGAGCCGGGGTGTAGATTTAGATGAAAGCCCAGCCTCAGCCCTCGGCAGCTTATCCCTTGGATTCTGCATCACCTTAATACTCCATTCTCCTCCTCCTCTGAGGCCAGGTGGCAAGGCTGGCAAACTCAGGTGCCAATGGGTCCTGGGCTACAGGCCACACTGAAGGGTAAGATCTGAAATTGATCAGGCTGTCTACAGATACAGCAAAAGTGGTCCCACCAGCACCGAGGTGGGCAACTCCCTGATAAAGGTCACAGGCAGGCTGCAGGGGATGCGTGGTGTGGTTGGAGGCCCTAGGCAGTGCCCAGCCCGTGGACTGGAGAGGGTAAGAACTGAACAGCCACAGCTGGTACTGTCCTGGCCACGCTCCCAAGGAGAGTGAGAGAGAAAGAGTAGCCAGAAAAGGCCAGGAGAGAAGCTCCTAGGCCGGCTCCTTTCTGGATCTTTGACCTGAGGTACCAGGACCTCAGCTTCCTGCAGTCTGCAAAATACTGGTGCGATTGCACAGTGCAGACCTGAAGGGAGGCCCACAATCTGTTTTGGGAATCTTTCCAGAGAACACTGAGGTCAGCTACAGATCGAGAATTTGTTAGCATACAACACAGGGGTACCCAGGCATCCCAAACAAATGGGGGCACTCTCTACACAGGAGAGCCTACCGTTCACACAGGAAGGCAGACTCTTAGTGTGAAGGAGCGTTAATAGATTAGTTTGCAGAGAGAGAGAAAAGAGATTAGTTTCCCAATAAAACACCCCAAATTACCCATTCCCTCATGGGCAAGTGCTCAGCCAAACAGAGTCAGCCCCAAGTCAGGTTGCTGAGACCAGAAAGCTTGCCACAGTCTAAGGCAGCTTCTGTCAGGGAACCACAGGAAAGGGCTGAAGAAGGGGACTGGGCAAGTCTGGGACAAAAGGAGCAAAATCAAAGTATAAACCAAGGCAATGTCGGCCATTGTCAGCACCCCCGCGTGTCTCTTGCCCACGTGCTCTTTCAAGTGTCTCTACATGCCTCCTCCACACATCTCCTCCTCCCCAGCCACAGTCAGAGAAGCAAGCGCCCCGCAGAGCCCAGGCACCTTCCTTGTCACACAGTGTCACCCAGCTCTGTGCCGCCCCTCAGGCCCAGTAGCTGGTGAAAGGCTGCGTGTCACTGAGGGCTGGGAACATGCTACTCTCCTAACAAAGGGGACCCTTAGGAGGTGATGAGTGAAGAGCAGAGTACTGTGGGTTCCAGCAAATTCCCTGCTGCCGCTTCTGCACGCTCCACTCAGCTCTGCTAGTGTGAGCCGCTGTGGACTACTTGCACGGCAGCCGCTCGGCCTGCGTCCTGACACACACATGGGGGTCAGAGTGGGGGTTACTGTGGGTGAAGGGACAGTGAAGGGACTGAGCAGAGAGGAAAAGTTTCTAAACAACCACCATAATTGTTGCCTTGTGCATATCCCACCCATGCTTGTTAAAGCCCTACTGCACCCCAAAGCCCCGTGAACGTGGCATGTCTAGAGAGAGGGTCTTTGAAGGTAGTCAGGTTAAAATGAGGTGTGGAGGTGGGCCTAATCCAGTCTGACTGCATCCTTATAAAATGGGAGATCTGGACACAGACAGACTCCTGCCGGGAAACAGCTCGTGGAGATGAAGGCAGAGATCAGGGATCACATCTATGAGCCAAGGAACAGCAACAACGACCCCTGAGCAGCAGCAGCTGGAAGACTGTCCTTCGCAGCCACAGAGGAGCCAGGCTGCCTGCGCCTTGACCCAGATGTCCAGCCTCCAGAGCAGCGACATCATGAGGGTTTGCTGTTGAAGACATGCAGTATGTGGTGCTTTGTCACAACCACCCCCGGTCACTGCACCAACCGGGGAAGATCACGCTTCAAGAAGCAGCAGTGAAGTCCTCCAGTGGGTGCCACTGGGGAAAGGGCCAGAGCACAGAGGGTACCCACAGCCCTCTCACCCAGGCACCTCCCAGTCCGGCCCTTCCACAGGAAGGAGTGTGGGGAAACAGACCTACACTGAGGACAACCCACTTCCAAAAGCTTCCTGTTCAACACTTTCCCCTCAATTTGTCACCCTGAGGCATTTTAAAGGAAATGTTACCCCCATGACATTGAGTCACTGGCCCTGAGCTCAGCACGAAGTCCTTTGCAAGAAATGCTTCATATCTACAGCGGGCCTCCTTCTTGGAAAAGGAAGTCCTCTTTAGCCAAGGACAAATAATTTGGCACCATCCAAGGTAGTCCTACACAATTCCTGGACAGCCTCTGCAATCCTGGTGGCTCTGTTTTTGATTCCCCTGCTGAGACAGAGGAGCTTGCATGGGACCACCTACCTTCAGGGCCCCCACCACCCACCCTCTGGGCTCCAATGTCTTCCTGCCTCCTGCTGTATTGATGGTGTGCACGGCCCAGAGCAGCATGACACATGTGTCCTGGGCACGGTCTGATCATACAGCTGTACAGGGGGGTGGGGCTGAGTGCACAATCACACAGGGCAGTTGGTCCTTAGTCTGACCATGCAGTGGCAGGTGGCATCATCTCCCACGCCACTGACTCCTCTGCAGGGGTCTAATCTCCTCACTGGAATAGGACCTGGAGTGGCTCCACTGACTTGCTCAACCAGTAGAATTTCCAACTTTTTCCAGATAAGATCATAAGAGGCCTGGTGGCTACCTGTAACTCTTGCCATGCTCCTCCTTGGGTCCAGGACCAGGTTGTGAGAAGCCAAGCCCCTCAGAAAGGCCAGGTATGGGTGCCCAGCTAAGAGCAGGTCTGCTCACTGATGACCTCTTCGCCAGAGGTGTGATGAAGGCTCTGCCCAGGATACCTGTTCAGCGGGGACCCTGGAGAGCACCCTCTGGATGCCACTGCTTCAGCATCCCTGAGCAAGGACTGCTCGGCCAAGCCCATGCAGCCCACAGCACCATGGAGAGAATGATGGGCTCTTCCAAGCCATGAAGCTTTCGGGGTTTTCTTACGCAGTTATCAGTGAGCAGAACAGTGCAGAGGGCAGCCAAGGAGATGGAGTGTCTGAGTGGGAGGAGGTATCCCTAAAAGTCAACAAGTGAGCTGAAGAGTGGTGAGAGGAAACTGAGTGTGCACAGGTTGGGAAAGAGGGTGGCACGTGGGGCCAGGCAGAGTGGCAGCTGCAGTGGAGAGTGAGCATGGCAGATGGCCAGGACAGAGGGTCCCGGGGAAGGCTTTCACATGCAGAATTTGCAGCAGAAGTGGAGCCTGAATCCATCCAGAGCAGTGTCCCCTCTGGCTGGGCTGTCCCTAGGAGAATGGACTGATAATCAGGAGGTAGGAAAGGAACATGACTGGGGGTACAGAGTGGAGGAGAAACTGGGGCCACTGCCTCCTCTTGACCACTAGTGTTGGATAAGGCAGCTCCTGAGCTCTCTTTCTCTGGGACAATCTCTGGGAAAGCCTCTGAGTTGGGGGGGAGCTCCTGGATGAAGGACAGTCTCCAGGGGTGGACTGCAGTGGGCCCCTGTGCTGCCAGCAGGACAGGACTGCATGGGGGGCTTCACCAGTCCCTTCCCGGGTCCCATGACGAAGCTCCCCTGGGAGGGCAGACAAGAGCTGTGCTCGCGCAGTGAGCACTCAATGTATTGTGCCAGCTTATTTTAAGGAAAAAGGAACTTCTCACTGTTGAGAAATCCCTGGAAGGATGACAACACAAACGTGACTGTCAGTTCAGCTTTTCTGCAGGCCTGGCTGCAGACGGGTACAACTGTTGTTGAAGCTTCAGTAACTAGAAGCATTTGTGTGTGTTTTACTCAGAAGAGCTTATTATTTTTATAAGTTTTTTTATTTGTTTATGCATACAAGAGCTGGGGTACAGGCCAGAGATGTGGGGATGAGAGGACTCACCAGAGACAGAGTGGGGAGCGGAACAGGCAGACTGACTGAAATATGCTGCTGAGGGGAGCAGCGGGCGAGACAGGAGAGGTCTGCTGCACCATGTGTTCTCCCTGGCTGGCCGGGAATCGAACTTGTGCTGCAGTGGCTGCGGATCGCTTCATGGTGCGGTGCTTAACCCCTTGCACCAACAGGGAGGCAAGAAGAGCTTATTTAACAAAATGCTCGTAGGCCTCTTTCTGGAATAGAGGCTTGCAGACTTTTCTGTGACTCTCAAGGACATGCATGTTACATGGCAGGGCATGCCTGGACACATAAGGCCACCAGGCACAGAGCCTCCCTGGCCATACTCCCCCTGCTCTGCTCTTCCATGCACCAGAAAAAAAATAATAATAAATAAAATAAAATAATTGCTGGCCATGACCATGCAGGCGTCTCAACCATATCTAAAAATCCAGATCCTGAAGGCCCATGCACTAGAGGGAAGAGGGAGGAGGGAGCCCTCCCATCTCTCCCCGGGGTGCCAGCAGAGCCCTGGTCTGCTGGGCCACAGTCAAGTGCGACAAGGGTCCTGCTGTGGGCTGCAGGCAGTAAGGAGATGGTGATGTCTGTCCCCACCGGGCAAGCAGTGCAGTCCAAAAGGCGGAGAAGCCCCTGCCTGGTTTCCCAAGGACATTGCGACTGGATAGTTGACCCCACTTCACACCTGGGCCCTTTATCCCTTTAAACAAGCCATGTCCCTGCCAGTTCTGCCTTTCATGACTCAGCCCTGCCCAGGGAAATTTTGCATATGAACAAACATGAGCATTTCACCCAACACCATGCAGAAATCACAGGGGACCACCAAAGACACTGTGCTAATGTGGCAATTAGGGTAAGATTTTTCAACTGCATCCTAGATTCATAAGCAGTGCTTGCCCACAAAGTCTTCCCCAGGGAGGATTTAGCAAATGCTTGTCAGCTGAGTTTTCTCAGCTCTTCTTCTGCAATATCTAATGTTCTGTTGTTTCCCAGATTATTTATTAAAGAAGTCAACAACGTTCAAAAAAAAGGACTTTTTAATTTCAAAATACAGATTTTATATCTCTGAAATTTTTATTTCATTTGACAAAAAGGGAAACATCTTTTTTGTCACACATGAAATTAATGGCTTGGTTTGCATCTTTTCTTTTCTTTTTTTTTTTAAAGATTTTATTTATTTATTTTTGTGTAGAAGAATGGGTGTAGGCCAGAGGTGCCTGGGGGCGGGGAGTAGGGGGTGTTTGAGAGGATTCACCAGAGATAGAGTGGGGAGCAGAACTGGTGGATTGACTGAAATACACTAAGGGGAGCAACAGGCAAGACAGGAGAGGTTTGCTGCACCATAAATGGGTCAGCTCCCTGGCCAGGGATCGGACTCAGACCATCAAAATGATAGCACTGAGACTTACCCGTAGACCACCAGGGTGGCCCTGCCTGCATCTTTTCTTTTCTAAAACTGACCTGCTTGCACAATTATTAATGTGGAGGGGATTTTCAATTTTCTAATGCTTTTTTATTTCATTAAATTTACTGTGAACTTTAAAGAATAATGAACTCAGAGAATCAAAACAGTAGAGATTATTGGAAAGCTATGAAAATGCAGATACACTGAGCCCAGGCCTTCCTCCCACAGAGAGATAAAATAAAGAGTTGCTGAGTGACCTGGCAGTTTCCCTGCAGGACCCGTGGAGTCAGCACCTATGTGAGAAGGTGCATGTGGGTGGGGGGCACCTGGATAGCAAGTGTGCCGAGAGGCCCAGGCAGACAGAGTGGCAGCCACAGCTCCTGGAGGCTCACTCAACCATGGCACTGGTCTCTTCTAACATAGCAACTCCTCTGCAGGAGGCAGCTAGAATTGATGTGAAGTCCGTCGACCTGAGGGACCACACATAAAACCAGGCTGGACCAGGCCTGCCCCATCAAGCCTAATCAATGTTGCCACATTCAACTGCTATTCTTGGTAAGAGTTAGGAATTGTCATTCTCTGCACTCAATTCAAGTTCTTCCCAAGACTTTTGGTCCAGAAAGACTCGTCAAACATAAAGTCTCCCCAACAGCCCGCTGCTGGTAAGACTGGCTTGCTGGAGGGTGCTCCTTCCCAGGTCAAGATCCAGACCCTGTCTCTGTCCTTCCCACAAAGTTCATCTGAGCCGTGGTGACTCATCTTCTTATCACCTGTCTGATCCTCTCCTCCACCCACAATGGCAGCACCTACTGCCTTTGTTCTGAACCAGTGAATGTTTCTTCTGCCCAAGGTGTTGGAAGACTATCAATTTGGAAAAGCATTGCAGGTAGAAAATCACGCAACCTAATATTGTTCTATGGCTAGAATTTTTATTTTAGTTTTCTTTATACTTCAATAAGTGATAGATTCACATGTTGCAACATGCAAAAGACATTCAAGGAGATGTGGAATATGCAAAGTTTCTTCTGTTGCCTAGGTGACTGGGCCCATAACCATGAGTGTCCTACCTGGTGTGTGGGAATATACAAATCCCCTTGTATCCACACATATGAATGTACCTAGGATGACATTTAAGTTGTTTCCAATGTTTTGCTTTACATACAAAATGACGTTTTATGCAAGTCTCCATAGTAACTAGAGGTGGATTTGCATTTGTTATTCTGATAGAAACAACCAATTGTACTTCTCAGATATTGCACCAACTTAAATCCACCCAGTAATGTCTGAGAATGTCTTATTTACCCACCTCAGTGTCATCACAGACTGTTATTTCTAGAACTCCAGTGTAGTTTAATTCTTAATAACACACTCTTAGAAGTTTAATTGAGGTATAATACACATATACTGTAGCATGCACAAACTGAATGCGCAGAGTAACTAACTCCCTTGCTTCCTTTCAGGGCACCTCCATCCCCAGTCCCAAGTGACCCTGTCCTAGTCACAGGGTAAATTTATGTTCAGCTTCAGTAGATACTGCCAAAGAGCTCTCCCACTTGTTTGTTGCCAACATATAGCCTCACCAGTATCCCATGCAAGTTCAGTTGCATATGCTACACTTGACTGTGTGGTCATATCACCTTGCATTTCCATGATGACTATTAAGTTAAACACTCATTTTTTGTGTGTATGGACACTTGGGTTTCCTTTTGTGTGTGTATATGGACATTTGGACATATATAGTTTATATAGTTTGTATAGTTTACATAATTTGTATAGTTTGGATAAAAGTCCTTTGTCAGATCTATATGGCAAATGTCTTCTCCCATTCTGTGGGTTGTCTTTTCACCTTCATAATGTTATCTTTTGAGGAACAGAGAACTCCATTTAAGTTGAGTCCGATTTATCAATGCTTCCCCACTATTTACCTTTTGAGCCAAGTTTAAGAAATGTTTGCCTCCTTAAAGTCATGAAGTTGTCCTTCCACTTTTGTCTAAATGTGTATCATTTTTGCCTTCACATTCAAAACTTAAATTAACCTGCAACTGATTGTGAGCACAAAGTGGGTTGAGTCAGGACAAATTCTTTTCCAAACAAACATTTATAGTCGTGAATCACTTAGTGACACTTCAATCAATGGTGGATCGCATATACGACAGTGGTCCCAATGGACTATAACGTGCAACCTAGTGTGCAGCAAGCTCTACATCTAAGATAATCACACTCTATGGCATTCAAACAACAATGAAATCACCTAATGACACATTTATAAAACAGATCCCTGTCATTAAGCAACTCATGACTGTAATTAAATAAGTACCATTCTAGGGAAAACATTGTCCCCTCTGTATTACTGTGTCAATTTTTGCGTAAATCCAGCGATTTGCACATCTGTTCCTGACTCTGTTCTTTTGGTCCATTGGTCTGCCTGTCTTATCACAGATCCCACAGTTTTATCCCCTCAGCTTTCTCACAGATAATTTACTCTAGTGGATTGAGAGAGAAACTTTTATTCTTCTTCAAGTTCACCAAAACCTTTTGTTTGGCTTGTTGAATTCACTACATGTTAGAATGAATTTTTCAACATCCACCAGAAAAAGAAAACAAAGTTGCTCTTTTTTAATTGAGGTATCATTATTTTTTTTAAATGTCAACATCGCTCTAATTTGTGTCTCTTATTTTGAGTAAAGTGGGCCTGCTTCATGTATTTAAAAACTATTTGTATCCAATCAGAACTATTTATGAACATTTTCCATTCCTTTTCTTTTTGGACTATTGAACTTCTGGCTATTGCTTTAGAGCTAGACTTAGGAAATTGAATCCCTTATCTAGAATTTGAGTTGCAAATATTTTCCCAATGTTTCATTTGTGTTTTGATTTGGCTAATGCTATTTATTGCCCTCATTATTTCATTTTTAAGCATGTCAATATTTTATGGTTTCTAGGTTTTGTGTGTTTCTTAGAAAGGTCTTCTTGACTCCAAGATTATTACTACAACTATTTAAAAACATGCATTTGCATTGAGAAAAGAACAGCTCTGAAGCTGGAATGGTGCAAGGTATGGATAATTTTCCTATCAGTTTCCTTTAGAATTGTTTTGTACTGTCATATGTGATATCACAGTAAAGTAGGTATCATGGTACCGGTGTTTCTCAAATGTTCTAGAATGGCATCACCAGCCATGGTATGACCCTTCCCTGCCTGAATGAACATAACCAGAAACCTATTCCCACATGGACTATGGAGCTGTTAGCAGAGTCTTAGTGATGGGTCCCTGTCATCATGCTTTTCCTTAAACTTGACAAGGAAGCCTGACTGCCTCCTAGCAGGCACCACAGGTAGCTGGCATTGCAGCTTTTTATTATTTTGACAGTGGTTCCCCAAATTGTGAAAGCGTCAGGCCTCACCCACTTCTTCTATCCAGGAAATACCACGTAGCATCTTGTACTCATACCACACTCTCAGCAGATTCACATCCTGTCGCAGTTTGTAGATTCCGCAAGGTCATCCCAGAACCATAATCCCTGCTGCAGTATGCATCAGAACCGGTGAATGCAAGTCCACAGGAAAATGAGGATGATCTTAGCCTGGATCTAGTCACTGAAGACCTAGGCACCGGCAGAGTGGCCATGGGGAGGAGGGGCGCACTGCTTCTTGCAGTCTCACCAAAGGTCTCCTGATCCTCACTGCCCACCAGCTCTAGGGCCAGAGCTGGGCCTCCAAATTGATGAGTGGCAGCCTCGCCTGCAGGACGTAGAATCTCAGCCTGGACTCTGGCATGCAGAACTGCTCCCTGCTCACCCACACCTGGCAACTGGGCAGCCCTGCCTCAGTGGGGACCCCAGAGCTTAATTGTCCTCCAGCTCCAGGAGCCCACACCCAGGGGGGCTGTCCCAATGCCGAAGCACCACCCAGGTACAGTAATGAACGTCTACGGGGTTTTTCCAAGAAAGACTGGTCAGCTTTGCCTGGGGAAATTACACAGCAGTCCCTGGGCGGCATTGACTTCAAACAGCTTTGCATTTTCTGCCCCTGACCGCGTACCACATGCCTCTCACCGCTTCCTGCTCCCTCCAACATCACAGAAATGCCTCTTTCATTTCAGCCATGGCTGGAGAAGGAACACAGGAAGAAAAAAAGACAGCAAATTCTCTCAGGGGTGCCCCCCCTCCAATCTTCATATGCAGATGAGCTAAAGGGTCTTTCCAGTGATATTCAGGGCTTGCAGAATAGTCAAGGCTATAAACCCAGGGCCCAGAGCTCTCTGCAAAGAGAAATACACCCAATGCCTCCTTAAAGATTCAGTAAAGAAACTCAAGATTCTAAGCCTTCTGTATTCCCTTTCAAATGACAGGAAACATTCCTAGCATCGGAGGAGTCCCCAAGGTCAGCAAGTGTGGATAATCAGTTATAAAATGCCAATGCTAAATACTCTTTCTCAGTTGCATATTCATTCACAAATTCCTTCTAAAGGTCACTTTTTTAACCAAGGAGGCAACTCTGTTTTCTAACCAGATACATTTTCAAAAAAAATGTAAACTAAAGAACAAAAAGTGATCCTTATATATTTAAATATTACAGAGTAATTATGCCCTTCAGTAAATTATGCCGTAAGGACCAAAACAGGAGTATTTCTGGGAATATTTGCATCCTGGCTGTAAATGAAGTACATCAGGTGTCTGGGTAGGGAGAAGGAGCCAGCGGCATGCTTAGAGCCCAGTCACGATTCTTTTTTTTTTTTTTTTTTTTTTTTTAAAGATTTATTTATTTATACAAGCACTGGGTACAGTCAGAATTACGGGAGGATGAGCCAGAGCGGGGAGCAGAACAGGCAGACTGACAAAGTACACTGCTGAGGGGAGCAGCGGGCACGGCAGGAGAGGTCTGGCCCTCAGTCACGATTCTTAAAGTTCCAGCTAAGAAAGAAAGCGGTTGAAAGAATGTGCATAACAGGGGCCTCCCTGGTGGAGCAGCAGTTGAGCGCTGGGTTGCGAAGCTGCCCGCAGCCTCTGCAGCACCGGTTGGATCCCCGGCCACTGGGTGAGGGTCCCATAAGGCGTGCAGACCTCCCCTGCCACCTGCTATTCCCCTCAGCAGTGACCTTCATCAGTCTGCCTGTTCTGTTCCCCACTCTGGCTCTGGTGAATTCTCTCACACTCTTGCGCTTCTGACTGTAACCAGTGTTTGTATAAAAAAATAAATAAATCTTTAAAATAAAATAAAATTTAAAAATTAAAAAAAAAAAGAATGTGCATAACAAACAGCAGGGAAATGTGAATCATCAATCTGAGCAAAGGAGTGGGCAGGTATCAAGAGGAAGGTCACTCCCTGGAAAGGCCACCCAAGGAAGGTGAGGCTGGGGCAGAATTTGAAATGGATTTAGAATAGATGATGCTGGAGGCAGTTAGGGAAGAAGGTAAGTGGTCCCCCAAACCACTGCATTGAGGGGCACATTGGTCCTGTGGATGGAGAGAAAAGGATAATGGGATCATACAAAGCAGATAAAGCAGATGTTGTGGGGCCTCCCTGTTGGCACAGTACTGTGAAGCTGTCTGCAGCCTCTGCAGCGCCAGTTCGATCCCAGCCAGCCGGCGAGAATCCCACATGGTGAAGCAGATCTCTCCTGACTCACCCGCTGCTCCCCTCAGCAGTGTAATTCGTCAGTCTGCCTGTTCTGTTCCCCACTCCATCTGGTGAATCCTCTCATCCTCCTGCACATCTGGCCTGTACCCCGGTTCTTGTATAAATAAATAAATCTTTAAAAAAAAAAAAACAACAGGATGCTGTGGAGAATAGCTGGGACACATTCAGCACGGACACTGGAAGGGTCTGGGAGCTGGGAGAGGCTGAGAAACACACTCCAAGGACCCTTGCCTGCAGGTGTTCCCAGAACCCATCCCAGGAAAGAGCCAGATGTCTCTTCGTAGACACACATGGAAACAGTGACCTCCAGTTTTACCAAATCATACAACCTGCTCTTCGCTGATAGATAACTTCACACCCCACAGGGACAACACTGACCTTGTCCATTCCACAATAATTATTTGCCAACATTTTTGCCACATGCTGCTGGGGTTGCACAGACAGGACTTGGCGTCTGCCGTGGGGAGATAAAAATCATGAAAATGACAGTGGGAAGACAATGAGGAAGTCTCCTAACACCAGTTGGCATCCACAATTCAAAAGTTGGCTTCGATCTATATCAAGGAGTGTGTCTGTCTAGTCTAGGACCCAGATGCTTGGCGTGTTGTGGAGACAGACAAGGCATCACCTGGGAGCTTGTGAGAAATGCAAATTTGGTGCCCCACACCCAACTGCTGAGTGGGCACCCTCACTCTTGGATAGAGATCCCAAATGACTAAAAGGCACACCCATTTCAAGGAGGAGACACCAGCCCCCTGCCTTGGGGGAGAGGAGATCAGGGCCCAAACTGGGGGCTTTAATCCCAGGTGCCCCATGTCCCTGTCAGGAAAGACCCCCTCCTCAAGGTAGTCCCTCCCCTGAGCTTCTGAGCTGGCTGCAGCCTCTGACATAGACTACTCACCCAGGCCGCTTCACAGGGGCCAAGGAAGCTCTCCTTCCAGAACTCAGCTAGAAGACCCCGAGTGGAGGGAGCTGCCCAGAGCTGCCTTGCTGGGATAGCTAAAGAGCTCTCTCTACCCACAAGATTGGCCTCCCTCTCCTCAGCACCAGGCCACTACTCACCCAGAGTCCCCCTCCCCTATTCCCCCCTACTCCCCATTTATGCAGCACTGATTCATCCACCTCCACACAACAGAGTCACCAGAGTCTACTCATCATGGGTTTTCACAGCACAAAGCGTGGCGGGGCTCCGGCTCAGCGTCCCACTCTGCGCCCTTCTGCCTTGGCAGTGCAGACACAGAAGTAACTAATGATGCAAAGTGACAACCTGTCCCTGAAGCCACAGACAGCTGAGCGTGTTACCCTCGGGTGCTCTGCTATGGGATCTGAGCAAAGAACAGAGAGCTCACCAGCCAGATTCCCATGGCCCAGATCACATGGGGTGGTTGGAATGCAGTGAATGTGTTGGAGGCCTTTTGAATTGGACAAAGCCATCTTTAAAAAAAATAAAATAAAATAAAGGTCATCTCAAAATAATGTTCTCCAAAATTGGAACTTCAGACCGTGACTCCCAAAGGATTTGGACCCCCCCCTCTGAATCTTCTCACTTGCCCCAGAAGCACAGTCCAGTGTCCATAAAACAGAGATGATTTTTGACCAGAACTTTAAAATACACTTGGTTATCCTAAAGCGCCAAGTGTAAAAATTGCAAGCCTCGATATCAATTAAACTTTATTCACCCTAACTTGGACACACTGCCACCAATATGCATTGTGAGTGCTGAGAGCACTCTTCTTCATCTTCGTCTTCGTCTTCTTCTTCTCCTTCTCCTTCTCCTTCTCCTTCTCCTTCTCCTTCTTCTTCTTCTTCTTCTTCTTCTTCTTCTTCTTCTTGAAAGTAAGCAAACCCTCAGTGGGCTCCTTCACTGTGTGGATTCTGCTCCCCAAGGCTGCGATCTGTGGGGCTCCCCCTTGAGTAGGGAGGGACAATCCATTCCTATCTCGGGAGAAACTCTGGCACCAGGCTCTTCTCTCACTGCCCTACTGTAGTCACTAATCCAGGAGGAGATGACTTTAAGGACACCCTAAATTGTGTACATCCATAGGGTGCAGCTATATATACCCCATGGACAGTCCTGGTTCAGCAGAAACCTTTTCCAGTTCACATGGAGGAATAAACACAGTACCCACTCCTTACTGGATGCATAAAGCAAATCAAATGCTGTTCTGGACTACGTCTGCCTCAGTGGTTCCCAGAGAGTGTTTTCTGAGCATCACGTCACTGGGGGCATGTAGAAATGCACACTCCCTGGCTCCCCCAGACCTGCTGAGTCAGAATCCCCCAAGCTGAGCTGGTGATCTGAATGCTGATGAACTCCAAATGATTCTTGCCAAAGACCACCGACATCCATCATTCCATCCTTCCTCCATACACTTTTGTGACTTGGGTGTCTTTTACCTCAGAGAATAGACAGTATCTGAGGTTCACAGTCAGTGTGTGTACACAGTCATGTGCCGTTTCGGTCGATGGCAGACCACACACACTACAGTGGTCCCCATACACCATACCATGCAGCCCAGGAGAGGGAGGTCATCCAGGTTTGTGTATGATGTTCACACAATGATGCAATTCTTATCACATATCCCTGAATCAATAACACATGACTATAGAGGGAAAGAGAGAATTATTATAAGGAATTGGCTCGTGCAATTGTCGGGGCTGAGAAGCAAAGTCTGCAGGATGGGTCAGCAAGCTGGAGACCAGGAGAGCTGATGTTCCAGTTGTAGTCCAGAGGTCTTATGCTGGAAAGTTCCTTTTCATTCGGGATGCTAGTGTTTTCCTTCTGTTCAGGCCTTCAACTGATTAGACATGGCCCACCCATTTGGGGGAAGGCAATCTGTTTTACTCAATTTACTGACTCAGCTATTAATTTCATCCAGAAATACCTTACAGACACAACTAGAATCATGTTTAACCAAATATCTGGACATCCTGCCGAGATTCAAACATATACTACAGTAGTCTGCATATGTAGAGAGTCAGGGAGCAGGATCTGGATAATGGCTGAAATTGGGTGATGGCTGTTGCTCATAACACCACTACCTGGCTCCTTCTTCCAAAACACTGTGGTGGCAAGGAAGCAGAGCTTTGTGGAAAGGGCCAGAGTTGTGACATCTGAGTTGAACCCCAGTCGTCTCTGCCATGTGCCAGTAGTACTAGCCTATATTCTGGCTCGCTTTCTGAGCTCCAGCTTCTCTCCTGTAACATGGGTCCTGCTGCATAGCCCAGTGACTGTGAGTGACAGGGAGCATCCCTTATTTGGTCAGTGCTAGGGAGAAGCTGACCTCCTTTCCCTCTGTTTGTTGCAAGACTTACTCCCTCTACCCTACTAGAGGTAATGGGCAGCTGGCAGACCAGAGACATGAGGAGATCTCACCAGCAGAGTGGCCTGAAGGCAGCAGTCAGCTCTGGAGGATCAGGGCATCACAGTGAATGATGCAGGTGTCTATCACCTAAGTGATGGTTTTTCTTCTGAGCTGAGAAAACCCCGTAACACATCACACAGGACCCTAATGGGACTCAGGTCCAAATGGAACAAAAATGGAATGATTTGTTTGCTTAAGTGCCTTGTTGCAGTTGGTGATAAATTCAAATTAGCATCAGCCAGGTCAAAAAACCTATCCACAAGGTAACAAATAGCAAAGGTTTGAGAAAGTAAATCCAAAGACTGTCCTGTTTGTCCTCTTCAACCCTGCCCAGCTCCCAGAATAAGAGGAATCCTGCCTAGAGGCTGGTTTGGAATTTGCCCTTTGTTTGCATAAATTTGCATATCACATTCCACCCTTGTAAATGCTAAGAATCTTGGAGTAGAAACACTGCTTAAAACTATGCTGGGACTGTGCCTAAGGCATGATGCCTCTGGAGAATCTTAGGAGGTCAATTCCCTCCTTGGTAGGAAGGCCAGAAATCCAAAGTCCCTTACTGCATGCTCCACTGTAAAAATCTGTGGGTAAATCACCCCTCTATGATCACAATACATGAGTTATGAGCTCTCCCCTCCTCCAGTTTTTTCTGATGTGAGCTCTCTCTCTTATGGGATGCCAAAGAAGGACTGAGCAGTTTATGCAAGAACTGTCCCCACCAGCCAGCAGCCCCGTACCCTCATGAGGATAGGCATTGGATGAGCCCTGCTCACAGTGAGCTTCTGCACCTCCAGACCTGTAGACAGACACACAAAGGCATCCCCACCTGCTCCCCCACCAGAAACCTATCTTCAAGTTCCTTCCCACGTGTACAGCACATCCTGGAGACAGTCCTTTCATACCTGTGGGACTAAAAAGGACAGACAAACATCCACCAGCCTTGTCAGGTTGGACAAGATCTGAGCCAAAGGATCGGGTAGGACTCATTTAAAACTTTGTCTCCCACTTTTCTCCCAGAGCTGTCCTTGTAAACAGTAGAGCTAAGCCGCGCGGGTGAGGCTCCATCCTCTACCACTTGAACTCCACAGGGAAAAAGGAAATCTGTGCATTGGCTGCTATTTCTGAAGGTGAGTTTTCTACCCAAAACTCACACCAATTCTGCACCAGCTCTTGTTGCAGCCTGACCTTCTACTCCCAGGCCTTCACTGGTGCCTCCCCCACCCTCTTTGTCTTCCATGTTGGTCTCACTGGCCCCTGCAAGCTAGATGGGTGAGAGATGGGTGACATGGAAATAAATAATGCCTAGCTGTTTCTCAGAAGTCCTCTGACCCCCTGCCTCTGTCCCTCCCCTTCCATTCACCACCACCACCACCCCCCCCAACTCTCTCATTTTGTGTAGTTCTCCACTTATCTCCAACATTCATTTTTTGGACCCTCACTTCTTTAATCCTCTATAGCAAAGTTCTCCCAGCTTCATCTTCCCCACCCAAATTTGCCCTATTTTACCGTCTTTATTTTACTCATCCTGAAACCTTGACTAGAGCTTACACGTGTACTGACTTGACTAATGAGCTCTACCAGACCACAACTCTGGCAGCTCAGTCTTCTTTATTTCAATGATTGCAGTAGCTGCATCGACAAATAAATCTGAGATCAAACTTCTAAAATAGAAGTCTTAATATTATTAATGATTTCCTTAAGGTCTATTCCCAGGAAGAGAAATCAAGGTCAACCTGTACAAACATTTTTCAAGCTCTATAATGTAAAATTGCTTTCAAATAAGATTCAGCTTAATGTAACTTGAAAGAATATCCTTTGGTCTACTCTGTCATCATTGATAGCGTTCAGACTTGCAGGATGTGCTGAAAGTTAGTCATAGATTTATCTGGGATTGGAGATTTGGCTGAGACAATTGTTAATTAATTAATCAGTCAGTATTGTGTACAGGTATTCTATCTCTATCTTTCCTCTATA
This sequence comes from Talpa occidentalis, assembly GCF_014898055.3. Lineage (NCBI taxonomy): Eukaryota > Metazoa > Chordata > Mammalia > Eulipotyphla > Talpidae > Talpa > Talpa occidentalis. Next base: position 103,907,002 of record NW_023605083.1, on the reverse strand, counting down.
TGTCCTCTATATTTCCTCTATATATTCCTCTATCTTTCCTCTATATTTCAGTCTACTTTTAGACACAGATTTAATTTTATTCTTCAACTGAAAAGTCCCAGTGATGTCCATTGGGCCCCAGGATAAAGATGCAAGCTCCCTGGACTCCAGTCTGCTGGCCACTTCATCCTAAATGCAGTCCACTCTCCTCAAAAGGAAGGCTGAATAAATAATAATCTATGACTATTATTAATTGCATTTTTATTGACTTGTGCATAAATGCATCTTGTCCCCTTCATGGCCATGAAGATCCCAGCATGTAGAACCATCTCCACATCCAGCACTCCCTGCACAGAGAGGAGCATGTGGTGATATGTAGTTTTCTGTTAATTAGGTGCCGGATGTATTGATATATGTTTGATGAACCTGGGTAATCTTCAGAGGAGGATCCGGAAGGATTCTCAAAGTGACTATAAAGGCAGACCTTGGCAAATTCCTCCCACAGTATTTTATTTGATTGATAGCACCACAAAACCAAACAGAAATTTATGATCTGGAAGAAGCACCGGGGTGCACATTCTCCTCTGGACAGGAAGGGAGTTGTTCAGTCAAACTGCTGCTGAGCCAAACAGAGGTCAAAACCAGAAAAGTATTTACAGCAACCACAATTTAAGATCAATTCCTCTCAATTATTAGTTATTTGCACTTTGTGAAATTCTGACCTGAACATTGACAGGACAAAGGCCAAAATATGAAATGGTCTGTAAGATCAGCCTAAACTCCCCACATCTGAATTTCATCCTTTGTCATTTTCTGCTTTCTTCACTGTCGATAAAAATATTTTCTCAAAAAGATACAAGTTTCTTAGTTTCCCCACAGACGTCGTCTGTGTGCTAGATTATATCAGACACATTTCCCACAACTGCTTTTTATAGCTAAATGTTACAGAGGTCTTTGATACCACAGGGTTCAGTATTGGGGAATCTCTGATCTTTATTTTGAAGCACTGAAAGAAATTTGCTGCTTAGGAATTTACAGAACTTCTTAAAAATCTTGTGGGATGGGTGGGTGGATGGATGGATGGATGGATGGATAGATGGATGGATGGATAGATGGATGGATGGATGGATGGATGGATGGATGGATGGATGGATGGATGGAAGAAAGAATGGGTAGTGGGTGGGTGAGTGGATGAATGGATGCATGGGCAGATAGGAAGGAAGAGAAAATACACAGAGGAGGAGGGATCAAAGAGGAAAGGAGAAAAAAAGAAGACAAAAGGATGGAAATCAGATGAATTGGCAAGGTTTATGGCTAATCTTGGTCTATCTTGCTTCATGGCCTCATGCTAGCCAAAATAGTCTCCATGCAGTCAGCAGTATTTCCCTCCTGATATCAGCACAATAGAGTCAGCCCTAAGCTCAGTTCTTAGAGTTGCTATTTTCAGAACTCATTAGTGGTTAGAATTCACAAATCCTGTGGTTTTACACCTAGCTACAAAGGTCAATATTTATAGTATGCTAACAACACCACACACTCATGGAATTTCTACCAGCCAAATCTCAAATCCCAGATAAATATATGACTAATTTTCAGCACAATCTGCAGGTCTGAACAATACAAACTATGACAAAGGGTAAACCAGTAGGTTTCCAAAGGAAAACTAATTTAGCAGAATCTTACTTGAAAGCAATATTACAACACATAGTTTAAAAAATATTTATGAATGTTGACCTTGTAATGAATGTGGATTCCCTTTTTGGGAATAGACCCTAAGGAAATAATTAGGAATGCTAAGATTTATAATAACAACAACAACAAAAAAAAACTTACCTCAGAATTTGTCTTGGTCACATATATTGGAAGCAATATAAATTGCTTATATTGCAATATAAATTGCAATATCTAATTATAGGGAAATTATTGTATAAATATGGTACATTAGATGATGGAATATGGTATTTTTATTTACTAAAAAAGCTTATTTACTAAGAAAGCTGATATCATTAATAAGTGCTGTTATTATAATCAAGCATTTAAAGGCAAAAACATCAAAAATTTATAAACAGTAATTGTTTAAGAAAACTTATCATAATGAAATATCAAGCATATCAATAGTAAGAATCGTAATTGGTTATCTCTTAGTAGAATCGGGAATAATTTTTACTTTTCCCTCTATATTTTTCTATATTTTCTACATTTTCTGCAAGTTTCTTTTAACTTCTACATTATCTTTTAAATTTTATTTTGACATAGTCTCATAAATCATACATAATCTCATAACCAAAAAGCAGGAGAGTTTGTGATGAAAAAGCAACAGTCTTGCATCATTTCCCAGAGGAAAACCTCTTAACTGTTCTGGTTTTCAGTCATCTCTGACTGCCTGTGACCTATTCATCTGTTCTCGCAAGTTCTGCTTCGGATAATACCAATTGGTGTTCTAGTTTAAAATGAAGGAGCTCCTAACTCACACTGCCCTCTTTACTGAATGCCTGGCATCGACATCTAATATATTAGTTATTTTATGTGCTGCCTTTGGAATCCTTATAGTCTCAAATAACTATTTTTTTAAATAAAATTTATTTTTATATTCCCCATACAATTGCAATCCCCTTATTTTGACCCCAATCCCTCCCCTCCCTGCCCCCCACCCCCCATAGAGTGTCTCTGGTTCATAGTTTTTTGTTGATTTTGATAGTTTCTTTCTTATAGTTACTCATTTTCCTGGTCCCTTATTTAAGTTTTCTAGATTCCTGCTATGAGTGAGACCATCCGGTATTTTTCTTTTTCTTCCTGGCTTATTTCGCTGAGCATGATCCCTTGCAGCGCCATCCATGTTGCTGCAAATTGCATGTTTATCAAATAACTATTTTTTATTCATCAGTTCTCAAAAGTAGCTGCTGACATCTTATGAAAACGACGCCTTTCCTGCCTCCCTCTTAATCCCTCTTTTCCCCACTATTTTTTACTCTGGCATCGTCAGTTGTTAGCATTTACCGTATCATTCTCATGACAAACAAATAACCACTTATTTAGTTATAATTTCTAACAAACAAAACCCAGCGGCATCACCCCTGTTGTGATAACTCTGCCCATCTGCCTCACGGTGTGGTCCCGGGAGAACACCCTTCTCACACAGCTCCCGGGGCAGGACGGTGTCCCCAGCACTGAGGGGGACAATCTCCCCTTTCTTAGAGATCTTCAAGGCTTCACTTCATACCACTTTTTCATTTCTTTCATGTTAGCACCACAGATCTCTCAGGGAGCTGGTTTTACTCCGTTTTTGGCTACCGTCCTGTGACATTTGCCTGGATTACAGTCTCAAACTTGTGGCCAGCTCTGAACCTCAAGCCTCTTCCACTGGGTCCTTTTTCCCTGGACACACACCTCTTCCCTGGGCCTGGTAATTCAAGGATCCTTTGGAACGTTGTAGGACTGAGTGTCCCTTTGGAGATGCTGTGCCCGAGTGGGAAAAGTGGCTCCACTACTGAGCACACCAAGGCCGGACACCAAGAAGCAAGGCCCTCCAGAAGGGAAGGCTCTGGGATCAGCAGCATTGTGCAAATGGTGACCGCCCTTCCGGGTCATCGCAGACTCCCAGGCCACCCCCTCCCTGGTGTCCAGGGGCTGTCTCAGCAGACACCTGGTAGGCACAGAGAACTGAGACCAAGGTCATAGAGCTACACGTCACCTCTCTCTCTGGTCAAGACACATGGGACTGAGCTCAGGAGACTTGCAGCCCTGCCCCTGTCAACCTTGCGCCCTCCCGCAATGCCCTTCGTCAGGGGTGGTCTTGCGTGTGGTGTGGCGGCAGTGACAGTGATCCGGTGGTGATGACAGCGGAGGGCTGTCCCCTCACCACACCCCCTGCAGTTAGGCAGCAAGCCCTACCTTGAAGCAGGCCTGGGGGTGCCACCCAGCCTCCACTGCAGCTTCATCTACCATCACAGGAAGAGCAATGGCACTTCCAGGTCTTGACCAAGTGAAAAAGGAGCCCAAGACAACGAAGCGCTTCCTGTCATGTCATCAGCACCCAGAGCGCAGCACTGCCAGCAGCATGGTGGACCTTTTGCAGGGAGGTATGAGGAAAAGCCGCAAGGAGGGCTCACTTGCTCACTCTTAGGAAGTCTCTGGAGCCCTGGGCAGAACCACAGTCCCAGGTCCCTGGCTCTAACCCTTCAGTGGGCACCCTTTGCTGGGAAGGCTCATGACCCTGAAGGGTGGACAAACTGGAATCCCAATCTGTCCACAGAGGCACGGCAGGGGCACCAAGGGGACCTGTCTTCTCCTTCTGGGATAAAATTCCAACAGCTGCCTGATTCTTTAAGGGAGGAGAGGGTGTGGTGGCCAGGGTATGCCAGCCCCCTGGAGTGTGCTCCCCAGACCTGGCACAGTGGGGAGAGACATCGGTGTCTGTGTGGCCTTCTGGAAGAGGCTAAGCAGAGCCCCTCTGTGTGGATTCGTTGTATGGAAATAGAAGGTAGGGAAGGCAGACAGAAGCAACTTGCTTCTCATACTGGCAAACAGTAACACACAGGCTGATGTGGGGCTGCCAAGCACAAAAACACAGTCTCCATTCCCTGCCACTCCAGAGCCTGACCCAGCACAGCATGAGGCTTTACCTCAGGAGCCAGCCGGGAATCTCCTACCCTGTCCCAGAGTTTAGCCGAGTGCCTGGGTTTCAAGTCCCTAAATCTCCACGCCATAGAAGAAGCCCCTCAGAGGCCCAGGGAAGTTGTGTCCTGCACACACGGGCCCAAGCCCATTTGCCCGGTCCAGTGCTCCCCCAGTGGGCACAACCCACTGAAGACAAGAGGTGGATGGCCCAGATCCCCTGTCCATCAGCCCCGGGGGCATTGTCAAGTGACAGGGCACAGACCTCCTGGCTGAAAATATACAGGCAGTCCTTGTGGACACAGGGTGTCAGGGAGAATCCTCTGTGTGCCCACCAACTCCTCTGTGAGCATAGGCAAGCTGGGGAGGAGGGCGGGGGGAGGGGACCACAAGAACAGGAGAGTGTTCAGCTCATAATGAAATCCCAGGTCAGATCACATTAAAGACTATTTTTGGTGCAAGGCAATAATACACAGCACAAAATAAAAGCGTCTGCACCACGTGCATTTGCATGTTGTATGGACTGAACGTATAACGGCTGCAGCCAGGCCCACAGAGCCATTGTTCTGCACATACAGAGGGAGGCCAGGCCCAGCTCCCAGGGAAGGGCGGCCCAGCCCCAGCCACCCCAGGGCCTATGGGCCCAGAGCCCCTAGAAGGCCTCAGACTTGAGGTGTAGATTAGATCACACAGACAGATTAAACAGGGTCAGTCATCCATTCAAGATGGTCTCACATTCTAGAGCGATCAGCCTAACCAGTCCTTCTAAACAGAAGCAGGTGCTCACCTGCCACCCTGAAGGGCCCCCTCCCACTTCAGGCTCTCAGCCTGAGCCAAAGCTCCAGACGGAACTTTGAGAACAGAATGTCAGCATTTCACTTTGTCCAGAGGGCCCTAAATAGGAAAATATGACCTCAATTAACAGCAGGGCAGACCTGCCCCTGGCATTGTCCGGACGCCACTCTGTCCCTGCCAAAGGCACAGGTCGCTGAGGCCCACGAGGGAACTGCCCCCCGGGAGCGTTCTGTCTCCTGGCTTCCTGGGCCCCGTCCAGCAGCCCACAGATGCACTGTGCCCAGAGCAAGGCCAATCATTTCTCCCGCCTAATTATGCAACAACATAGAATGTGTCACATGAACAAGATTTTTCTTCTTAAAAAGCAAATCCTGCAGGAAACACTGAATGCTATGTTCAAATACTGGAGTGCCAGGAAAATGACTTGTCTTTCCCAAAGAACTGCTCTCTCTTTTTCTAGTTATTAAGTAGTGACACTTTTAAAAAGTTCTCAGCTGCCAAGAAATTAGTTAAATATTAACTCCAACTTCCGCCGTATCTCAGGTTCCTGATTATCTTCACCTCTCTTCCCCACTTTCCGACTAAAGACTGATTTTCTTGATTTTATTTTGACTTGTGTGACTGCCAAGGCACCTGCAATCCCTTCCAAGCAGGGGAGAAATGAAACGCAAACAAGCAAAGAGGTCCTCGTGAGAGCAAGCACATGCCCCGGCGTTTGAGGGGGCCTGGCTGAGAGCCGGACCGGGAAGCGGCAGGAGCAGCAGTGCTGGCCATCACGTCCACTGTCGCTGGCGCTCCAGGGAGGTGCCTGGTTCCTGGGCCTGGGGTAGGAAAGCTAACAGCAGGGAGTGCCGGGTGTTGAGCCATCTAATGCTGTATACAAATCACCCCAAAACTTGGTGTTTTAACCACAATCGTTTCTGGTTTCTCATGCTTCCAGGAAGGGTTCAGCTTGGCCGCTCTGTTGTAAAAACCTTAGCAGGTGTTGACTGGAGCTGCTGGGAGCCGGTGGGGTCCCAACCTCTGACCTCAGCCCTCCCCCCTCCCACTGTGCTGGTGCCAATGCCCCACTTGTGCTTCCTCCTACTGTGGCAGTCACAGGTGGCAGGACTGCCTAGGGGTTGGCTCAGGGCGCCAGGGAGCACGGGTCCCTCTCAGTGGGTCCCAGGTCAAAGGGAAGGGACAGAAACCTCGCTGCTTCCGTACACTGGATGGGCGGGGCCCTGCAGAACAGATGGCCACAGTGCAAGTCCACTGCCCTCACACCTTGGCAGGCAAAGGCGTGCCAACCCTACCAGAGCAGAAAGGTAGAGATAACACACAAGGCAGATGTCCGCTCTGGTGTCCAGGGGGCATCTGCTGCTCACCAGAGCTACCTCTGATGGAGAGGCAGTGCTGCAGAAGAAAAAGGGCTACACGGACGCCGTCCCAGCACCCCCCAGTCACCCGGGAGCCTCGCATATGCCAGGTTGCTGGCTGGAGTCTCCATGCCAGGAAAGAAAGAGCTGCCTGCCGGGCATGCTGCTCCTGTCTCTGCCAAGAGAACGTTTAGCTTTTGCTTTCCTGGGAACAATAGGGAATGAGCGTCTAATTAGCCCCTGGCTCCGAGGCTAAGAGGACAGCACAGGGCGTGCTTTGCTCATTAAAAAGAGGGGGAGAAAAGCACTAAGTTCCTGCTTCCAGCCCGTCCCTTAGCTGCACCAACTGGAAATACTACCTTCAAACCTGCACCATTCCTTAAAGGCTCTAATACCGGTTGAGGGACGGATGGGAATGAGGGATTTGGTGCCACTTTGGTCACAGAGAAGAAGAATTCACCTCTGCACCAGGCTGGCTGAAAGCTCCTGAAGGGGTTGTGGCCACTTTGGGGGTCGCCAAAGCCTGGACTGTGGCCTCTCTCCACCCTGGACATCCCCGAGGCCTCTCCCTGGGCTCCAAGGCCCTGTTTCCAAGCCAGCCGAGACCTGCCTGCACGTGTAGATACTGTCCCCTCCCCACACCAGAGCCTGCAGCCTCCTGCACAGGCTGCTCCCATTACCCTTGCTCCAGCCCAGAGCAAAGACCTTGGCTTTTCCAGCTGAGTCCCAGAGAGTCAGAGCCGAGGAGGCTGCAGAAGCAATGTGGAGATGGAGGCAGCATTTCACACCTCCAGCACCGAGCTCCTGGGAATGCCAGAGCTGGGAAGCCGTCTGGTTGCCCTGAAACCTGCTTATCACTTAAGTCACCCCGTTCCTATTCCTGGAGGCGTGAGGAAGGGCAGGGGAAGCAGCTTCCTGTGCAGGCTCTTTCCATTTCTTAACATCTCAGGGGACACGCAACCCCTCCCGCCGTGCAGGCAGATGACAAAGAGATTCCAGAGAGGTCTCGGATGGCGAACAGACCCACAAAATCACAAACTCAATTTTCCTGTGACATGGAGAACCGAGCATTTGAAATCTTTCCGAAGAAGTGAAAATGACCTTATCAAAGAGTAGCAAAAAAAAACAAAAACAAAACCCCACCTTCCCTAATTGATCACTTTTCTTAAATTTCTTCAGCTCAGTAAAAAAAAAGTTCCAATACCTTTGCCCTAAACCTTCTGTACTTAGTGTTTAAGCCCACTCGTCCCGCCTAAACTCTTTCCAAATATATTCCATATACATGTGGTATTATGCTTTGCATGAGTTACCCAGCAAGCTCCTTCTCGTAGCCTGATATGAACTGAAATGTATCTTCCCCAAATCCATACATTGGAGCCCCAGCACCCTCTGGGATGATTTTGGGAGGCAGGGCCTTTGAGAGGTGAGTAAGCTTAGAGGTCAGGAGGCTGGGTCCAGAAGGGGATTAGTTCCCTAATAAGAGGAGGAGGTAGATGATGAGGGGTAGAGTGTCACCCCCACATATGACCACACGAGAAGGTGACTGTGACCCAGGGAGAGGCCTCACCAAGAAACGATCACACCAGCACCCCGATCCTGGATTTTCAGCCTCCAGAGCTGGGAGAGTCAATATCTGTTATCCAAGCCCCCCCATCCATGGTGAGACTTACAGACTCCATGGCCCCATTGAGGGGTCTCATGTGTAGCCCACCCTGCTTCTCCCATGAACGCCTCTGTCACCTTCCTGAGCACATTGCCATGGGCTTCAGAGCCAGTCCCCAGAGTCAGAGAGAGGAGGTGTAAATGCCTTCAGAGGTGTTCATTTCAGCACTGTGCCCTTAGGGTGCCTCCAGAGACCCTGGGCATCCCCTACACCCTCCACGGAGGCAGCCAGGGACAGACCATTGGCAGGCCAGCTAAGTTCTCCTGACTTCCATCCTGTGTGACATTATATAAAAATACAGCAGATTACAGTTAGATACGACCCTCCACATTCGAAACCAAAAGCAAAGATAGTAGAGTTGACCCTTGAACAACACAGATTGGAACTGCAATTTCCCTCTTCCAGTCGATTTTCTTGTGAATAGACAATACAAACTCACAAATCCAGAAATACAGTAGAGTACATTAGTGTACTTTTCCTCCTCACAGTTTTCTTAACAGCATTTTCTTCTCTTTCATTGATGTAACTGTAAGAACACAGTATATAATACATAAACAAAACATGTCCTCATCCACTGGTTGCCATCCATAAGACGCACTCAGCAGCAGGATAGGAGTTAAGTTTGGGGGAAGTAAAACGCTACCTATGGATGACCATCTATGCTCAGAGCTGGCAGCCCTAATCCCATGTTGTCAAGGCTCAGCCCTACCTAACCCCAAGAAGAAGAGGTGATTAAAATTTGGCTGCTAACATCAATTTAGTCATTCCTTTAAATTGATGGATAAGAGCCCCTGAAAGTTACTTAAGGTGTTGCTTTCTGCCAGCACTTACCACAGGGTCCTGCCAGTGGGGTTTATGGGAAAGACCAGAGGTTTGAGCCCATCAAGATCCACGAACTGAAAGACACCCTGTCTCCCCGATGGGATCTCAGAGCATGTGCTTTCACACCACACCCTGCCCAGAGCAAGCTCCACTAATCCCATGGCCCCTCAGCCCCTGAGCTAGGGTTGGGACTGGGCTTTCGAAGGACCCCAGACTCACCCTGGGCCCTATGTCAGGGCTGCTCCTGGGCTACACGTCATGCAGGTGACCATATCCCTTCTTGTTTTGGGAAAATCGATGCCAGTTCACTGAGGCCAATTCTGAAGCCCTTTGCAATCCTGAATGGGTTCAAAACCCCCTACACTCACTTGTTCCATTTCCATTAACCTACATTCCTCCAAGAATTCTGATGTTGGTCTTCTGGGACGAGATCTGGGCATTTCTTAACTTCTGTGACACGAAAGTAAACAGATGTGAGAACCAAAACAGCGAAGAGTTGAATTTAGCTCAAACTTAAACTGGCCAGGGAGGACAATTAATTGAATGCAATTAATTGCATGCAATGCTGTATAACGACTCCCTGGAGAGAGAGAAAGGCCTGCATCCTCAGATGGGCAAGTCAGGAGAAGCAGTCACCTCGCTACATGGGAACATATCTAAGAAAGGGTTTCCTCATTCCCCTTCCCCAAAGCACCACCTTCTCCTGCATCCTCAATCCCAAAGCACCCCCAATCTCGCAAGGAGACCCATTCTGTGACCCTCCAGCCCCTACAGCCACCGTCAGCTGTCCCCAGGCTGGCCCAGGAGGGCTTCAGCAGCACTGACCCCCTCTCCACCCCCCCACCCCCCCCACACACAGAGGCCACAAGGGCCCACAAACCCTGGCAGCAGGCACTGTCCCCATTCGGGGTGGCTAGGAGCTGATAAGGATGTCAGACATTCAAGGCTCCAGGCATGCTGGGCAAGGCGCTGGGGTTCCAGGAATTGCACGTGGAAGGGAGCAAGGATCACCCTCAAATCTCCCTGCCTTCATTGCCCTGACTTTTCCTTTTAACATCCGTACTTTGACTTGACCTCAGATTTGGAGAAAAGTTGCAGTAATACAAAGAGTGAGCCAATCCCCTGCAGCAGGTTCCCCCTGGTGATCCTGAACCATCTTAGTTTTATCTGTTTCTCTTTCCTTCCCTTCTCACCCACCCAGCCCCTGCCCTTCACTCCTAAATACTGTACATTTATTTTAAAATCTGGGGCATTCTATTATGTAACCATACTACAATTTAAAAATCTGGAAATTAGGTGGATGCAATACTAGAGTTCAATTTGCAGGCCTCTCTCAGACGTTGCCCATTGGTTCAGCAAAGCTCTTTCCAGAAAGTACAGCTCTGACCCTCGCAACAATCAACTAACGGCCCCTCTCAGGCTCCTTATGTTAGGGGGAAAAGGATGTCCTAAAGCTAATCCCATACAGGCTAAAGCACATTCTCAGAACTCCTCTGCCTTTGGGCCACTTGAGGAAAAGGCAGGGTCTCTAGACTGCCCCTTGGCATGGGCTTGACCACCTTGCCTTCCAGTTAGACCAGGCTCTGGCATTTTGGCAGTAATATTCCACAAGTGAGGCAGGAGTACAGACCCAAGAACCCCAGATCCAGAACCCCTCAAGAAGTGAGTACCCCCTTATGCTGGCGGCACCTTCCCCTCCAGGCCGCCCTTGGCAAGCCTCTTCCATGGCTCTGACTTCAGGATAGATGGTGTGCACTCTCTGGCTGCACCTATGGGCGCACGGGCTACTTCTATCCCAATACTACCAGTCGCAATGAGGAAATGGCCAGCCAGGGGGCACTTGGGCATCCAGACAGTGTGCGCCCCACTAGCAGGCCCTCTCCCCTGCGGCCCTCCAGTGACTTCTTGGCTAGGAAGTACATTTAATCAGCCTGATGCATAAATTAACATCCACACCCGCAAAGGCTTCCCTTGGGGCCCCCGGCTGGGCCTGCACCGGTGGACATCGGGATGCCGGGTGTCCTGGAGATGGGCGCTGTGGGGCTGGGGTTCTGCACCCACCCGGCAGTGGCCAGTGATTGTTATGTAAACACAGAGCCCACCCGCCCGCCCGCCCGCCGGGGTGGCTCCCATCTGCTCCCGGCACACTTCTAGCCTGCCGTCCTCTCCTACCACTAATCGTTCTCCATCCTCTTAGGTGAAAACTTGGAAAATGTAAGGGCTCTCAATCTCCTTTTCATTTGCAAACGAGCCATTTCAACTAAGCGTGGCTCCCCATTCTTCTCCGCATTTGTGTTTGTGAAAAGACCCGTCTCAAATTTCTGGAGCTGGAACAGCTGCTGTCAGCCCTCTTTTCACCCAGCCGGCTCCCCAGCCCCAGGGCCTCCCCCTCCTCGGCCCTTTTGTCTCCCTCAGAGCCAAACCCCCCCCTTTGACCCCTGGCCAACTCGAGTCTCCTCCTTTGTCAGCCTCCCCAGACAAGTTTCACCCTAAATCAAGCATTGTTTGGGCTCCCGAGGCCAGCACGTGCCCATATCCCCTAATCTTTTAATTTCACCCCAGGAAAAAGCAGCTGTTAGTGATACACAGCTGTCGCGGGCCGGCTGCCGGCTCCCAGAACAATGAAGAAGGAGGGGGAGGCTGCAGCCTGCAGTAGTATGTACATCTCCCCCTCTTTCTCCTTAGGGGTGGTTTTCTCCCTTTTTTGCAACAGTTGGCAGCACGTGCTGTGAAATGCTGCCCTGCTGGAAAAGCCCCCTCCCGCCTCTGTCTTTATCTAAACCCTTTCGCTGCCGAGTATTCTTTGCTTTGCAGAGAACCAAACCTTCCCTTTGAGAGATCCCCGGTGTGTGTCATTATCCCTTTGCTGCAAATTGATCATGTGATAAATTACAGGGCCCCAGTCAGGCAGATGGGCTGCAGGCTCGAGGTAATGCCCAACACGCACATCTTGGGATGCTGCTGAGTCGCACTGATAATTTCAGGGAGTCACTAGAAGAGATTTGATGTGGGGCAAGGGTTGCCACACGCATGCATGACCAGAGGAAAAGAGGGTCCCCTGGAAATACCACTGAGACCAACAGAGACTGGCCCAGCTTGTAACAGGGTGGTCCCCAGGAAAGGGGGAGGTTCCCTGCTACAAGCTCACCAAAGGGCCAGGGTAGGAGGGTGGCACATGAGACATTTTTGGGTTGCCTTGTCTTTGCACACCTGATTTTCTGAAAGTCCTTCTCTGGGCAGTGTGCACCCACCTGCACACCAGCAGGTGCTGAGGGATGAGGACTCAGGAGACAAGTGGTCTTGAGCTCCCAGGTCACCCCTGGGTTTTGGTGCCACCTTTGAAAGCAGGTGTGGGAGGGACTCTCCTCAGAGCAGTTTCCTTATGGACTTCCTTCCAGGATGGAAATATTCTGTCTGCAGGGTCCAATGTAGCTATTGAGGGTTGAGAAACTAATTTTTATTTTATTTCAGTGAACTAAAATTTAAATTGCCATGTGTGGTCAATGGCTACTGCATTAGCGTGCATGTTTCTAAACCATGGCTCTCAAACCTGCCATCTCAGGAGAAACAGAAAATACAGATCCTGGGTCCCATTCCCCAAGCTTCTGAGGGACCTAAGTATAAGGCTCTTTCAATCTCCCCAGGGATGTCTGAGGAGGGACAAAGTCAAGGACCCCTGCCTTAGAGGATCTCGCAGCCCTGAATTTGGGCTCTGCAGAGATGGACCATGTACTTAATTTATCCATAAACAAAGCTGTCTAAAATGCAGAGGATTCTGGAAATAATTGCTCTGCTTGGAGAGTCCAGCAGCATCATACCCTCTCCCCCAGGCCCCAACATTTGTCCTTCTCCATCTGCCACCACCAAGGGCTTCAGAACTGCCCAGCCCCAGAATTACCAATAAAACAACTGTCAGTGCACAGCAAGTGCCCAGAGGTGAAGGTGCACTCCAGCGGGGTGGGCCCCCTCCACCCATGTACTCACCTGGTGGGTAATTGAAAGACTCTGCAGAAACTCGACCCAGGCCCGAGCATATGGTGAGCTGCACACCTGCCTTGCCAGCACCTGCTGGGCCTCCCAGGAGCACTGGGCGGCTGGCTCCAATGCCCTGGGCCGCGGGCAAGCGTCCGACTCATTTGCATGCTCAACACAGCCACGTGCCTGGACTACAGTGGATCTGACATGGCATGTCACTGCTTTAAAGATCAGCAAATCTGGTGAAAGCTGTGCTCTCAGACAACAAAGCCTGCAGCCGTCTGGATGCATGCTCAGGGCTGGGGGTGTGGGTGGGGGGCACACACATGTGCTCACACACATACTAGTGGGAACTGCCACTCCCCATAGTTTGTGTATCCAGGTTAGGAACTTGCAGGGATCAGAACTGGACTGTATCAAGGACAGTGGCTGCAAATCAGCATCCTGACCTGGGATTTGCAGTCCCCCGAAAGAGACCAGCCCCCCTGGGAAAGCAGAGCTCCGTCAACTTTTCTGTAAGTCAGGACCCATCCCAGGACATTCTGTTCTTTGACATCTCCTTTCCTGCAAAAGAACTCCTCTATTTGGGATTATTCTCCACAACCAAACAAAAAGGAGAAGGGCCCACCTATTGATACACGATCCTTGGCCACTTCTTCATGATGGCCGCATTGTACACCATGGTTGAGCATTCAAACTGCTAATGAAGTGCTGCATTCTCTTTCTGTCAGATGAGATCTTTTGATTCCCTCTCTTGCCCTTTTATCCCCTTGGCTGCACAAGCAAATACTAACAGGCCAAGTCGATAAGGCCAATGCCCATGACTTCTTTTTCTGCAAAATCTGGTCCTCAACGCAGAAAAGTCATGCGGCCTTGAGGTGCTTATGTCCACCAGCCACTACGGCCTTGCTGCCTCTCCTCTTGGGAGTGACAGGGAACTCCACAGAGATCCGAGGGCCCATCCTCCACCCCACCTCAGGCACCCAAGCCATCTGTCAACAGGCTTGGGGACAGACATGCGCTTTATTGAAGCAGGGCTTGAAAAGACACAGAAGACAGGCCATGTGGTAACCCGGCCAGGTCACAAGGCAAGGGGAGGGGCCCTGTAAAATATTGTGACACTTGAGGCTGGTCTAATAGCCACAGTGAAGGCCAGGAGGGGTGACCTGCCTCCCTTAAGCACTAACCCGAATTCCAGTCCTTCAAGTTGGAGAGGTTGAGGCTTTTCAGCACAGTCTCCAGCAGAGGAGGAAAGGTAACAGGCAGTCATATTGTAAAGCCATTAGCAAAGAACAATGGGAAGCTGACAGGGTAATCCCGTGAATAGAAGAATGAGAGTTGGCTTGTGCCAGCAGCAGCAGGGTGAGCTCATTATCCCAGACAGCAGATGGAGGGTGGCCTGGTTGCCAGGCAGAACTCAGGGCTGCCGGTCAGGAGAGGCAGGAGCTAACAGTGGACGCCTCGGACCCCTCCAATCATCAGCCACTGCCCTTCCTCCCAAGCCACTAGGAGTGAAGGAGATAACTGCTCATGAAGAACTGGTTTCAGGGCAACTCACGGCCACCCCTTGCCCATCCCAGGAGACTTCATAATCTTGGACATCTTCACGCAGTTCAGAACCACTGAGCCCAAGTAGCCCAGCCTCTCCAGCATGGAGCACTCTGACTAAGGTCAGGACGTGCCCAAAGAAATGCATGCACGTCATCCTTTTGTCCCAAGAATCATCTTAAACAGCACATAGCTATTTCAAACAAATCCAGTCCTTTTTATTTGCACATGGAGACTGATCCTGCTGAGACCCATCAGGAAGTGGTGACCCAGGAGTATGACACAGGGAGTATGATGAGAGGGAGTGCAAACAACTGACCTGTAAAAGGGACATGAACAGTAGAGATGGGCACACTGGGATGAGCATATTGGGATGAGCAATCGGGGGTGAGCTCACTGAGGATGAGCACATTGAGGATGAGCACATGGGCGATGAGCACACGGGGATGAGCAACAGGGATGTGCACACAGCGGATGTGCACACGGGGAATGAGCACACCGGGGATGAGCAATAGGGATGTGCGCACAGCGGATGTGCACACGGGGGATGAGCACACCAGGGATGAGTACATGGGGCATATGCACACAGGGGATGTGCACTCGGGGGATGTGTCCACAGGGGATGTGCACACAGGGAGATGAGCACACGGGGATGTTCCCCCATCTCAGTTCCTCCTTTTTGTTCACTATTGCTAAATATCTGTTTGGAATCTCATTTCTTAGAATTATGGTGGTGTGTTTGCAAGACTGAATTTCCATTCTCATTGGCCAAAATTATCACAGGCCTGTGGTCTGTGCTCTGCTAAGACTGAAAGACCAAGGGCCTATCAGCGCTGTCTTTGCACTTCTGATCCTGAGCAGGCAAGACTCCTGCCTTGGCTACTACATTTCCTTCCACAATCTTTGCTGGCAAAACATTATTTCAAGAGCATATATACAAACTTTTCGAGTCAATTCAGCCTACTGCATAGCCTGGATGCTGCCCAAAAGAATGCACATAGAATCAACAGTTCTAGATGATGGCAAAACAATCCTAAGTTTGCTTTCACAAGGTTCCTTACAAGTCATTCTTTCAATGAAATGTGCCACATGTGCACACTGTGATCTACCCACAAGTGTTCAAGGGCAGCTTCACAACAAGTGCAATGCTGGAAACAGCCTATCTCAAAGTGTTCAAGGGCAGCTTCACAACAAGTGCAATGCTGGAAACAGCCTATCTCCTCTCTGGATGGCACAGTCCTCCAGCAAATCCAGGAGCAGCGCCCCTGTGGAGCTCTGTCTGTGTCAAATGGCTACAGCCAGAACCTGCATGAATTCTGCAGCTTCACTTACCCATCAAATTCTGCCTAGATGGTTTTGTCCCATCCTCCCTTTTTAACAATGAGTAGTGAAGTAGTACAAATTCTTTGAAGAGAAATTCAACAGTCATAAAAGAATTTTTTTTAAGATTTTTTATTTATTTATACAAAAGTTGGGGTACAGGCCAGAGGTGTGGGAGGGTGATAGGCTTCACCAGAGACATTGCAGGGAGCAGAACAGGTAGACAGACCAAAATACACTGCTGAGGAGAGTAGCAGGAGAGAAAGGAGAGGAGGAGAGGTCTGCCGCACCATGTGGGAATCTCCCTGGCAGGCTGGGAATCGAGCCCACGCTGCAGAGGCTACAGACAGCTTCACAGTGCTGCACTCAACCCGCTGCAATATGGGGGATGCCCAAGAATTTTTTTTTTTTTCTTAAATCAATCTCTTGAAGAGAATAAGACCTTCCCAGTTAGGAAGGATTCTCTTTTAAATCACAGTTGACCTTGAACGAGGAGGTTAGAGACATTACCTCGACAGTCAAATATCCACATATAACTTCTGACTCCAGCCAGAAGTAACTAATAATTTCCTGCTGTTGACCTTATTGCTGAAGACTGATTGATAGTACAGTTAGCTTACACATATTTTATGTATTATATATTATATTCTTATTATAAAGTTAACAATGCAAAAGAAAGTGTTATTAAAAAGGTCAGGGGGCCTCCCTGGTGGCGCAAGGGGTTAAGCACTGCACTATGAAGAAATCCACAGCCTCTGCAGCACGAGTTCAATTCACAGTCAGCCAGGGAGCAACCCACGTGGCGCAGCAGACCTCTCCTGACTCGCCCGCTGCTTTCCTCAGCAGTGTACTTCAGTCAGTCTGCCTGTTCTGCTCCCCACTCTGTCTCTGGTGAATCCTCTCACCCTCTGCATCTCTGGCCTGTACCCCAGCTCTTGTACGCATAAATAAATCTTTTAAAAAAATTTAAAAATTAAAGTAAAAAAATAAAAAGCTCAGGGCCTCCCTGGTGGTGCAGGCAGTTGAGTGTTCAATGTGGGTTCAATCCCAGCCGGCCAGGGAGATACCCACATGGTGCGGCAGACCTCTCCTGTCTCGCCCGCTGCTCCTCTCAGCAGTGTATTTCAGCCGGTCTCCCTGTTCTGTTCCCTACTCTGTCTCTGGTGAATCCTCTCACCCTCCCACACCTCTGGCCTGTACCCTGGTTCTTCTACGTATCAATACATAAATCTTTAAAAAAATAAATAAATAAAATAAAAAGGTCATAGGAAAGAGAAAATACATGTATGGCATTTTACTGTATTTATTGTTACTATATGTTTATGTCACTTATTTACAAGAAAATCTGCGTGTAAATGATATATGTAGTTCAAGAGTCAACCCCATATTGTATTAGTTCAATAGTACTCCTGTAAGAAAGTACCACATTCTGGATGGTTTCAATGAGATTTTTCTATCAACATCCTAGATGCTGGAAGTCTGAGATGGAGGTGTCAGCAAGGTCCTGGACCGGAAGGGCTGGTTCCTTCTGAGACCTGAGGGAGAGCCCCTTTGCTCTGGTGGTGACTGACGATCCTGGCGTCCTGGGCTGGTGGCAGCATCATTCCCTCTCTGTCTTCATCTTCACACGTGGCATCAGCTTGTCTGCCTGTCTCCAGTTTTCTTTTTCATAAAAACACCAGTCATATTAAGTTGGGGCCCAACTATCTAAGAACCACATTTTCATGAGATTGCTTTTTTAAAGACCTGGTCTCCATCTAAGAAAAGATTCTAGGAATTGGTACCAGGACTTTCACATATGTAGTGGGGGTGGGGGGCACAATTCAGCCTTTTCCTTTATCAGTTTCCTCCTGTGACTGCGGCTAGAAATGGGCTTACATTCCTCTCCCAGCCACACTTCCTGTCTCTCCACAAATCTTCTCGGACTTCCAGTCACTCCACATAAGAGCCTTGGTCCAGGACCTGCCTTTTGATGAAAGGGGAAAGCAAAATCTAGGGAAGCCTGGGGGGTGGGGGTGGGGTCACAAATGAGCCACCCCCTCTCTAGCCCCAGACACTGCTCCCAAGCAGATGTGCCTTTAAAACTTGGTGTCTTCCCCAATCCCAAAGCTGACACTTGGGTGGGCAGTGTTTTGTTTTTGTTTTTTTTTTTTTAAGATTTATTTTATTTATACAAGAGGTAGGGTACAGCCCAGAGGCATGGGAGGGTGAGAGAATTCACCAGAGACAGAGTGAGGAGCAGAACAGGCAGACAGACAGAAAGCCCTGCTGAGGGGAGCAGCGGACGAGACAGAAGGGGTCTGCTGCACCATGTGGGTATCTCCCTGGCCTGCTGGGAATCGATCCAGAGGCTGCAGAGGCTGTGGACAGCTTCACAGCGTTGTGCTCAAACTGCTGTGCCATGGGGGAGGCCCTGGGCAGTGTTTTCACAGGATGCAACAGGCTTGCCTCTGGCCAATGACCAATGCCCTCTGTAGACCTCACAGGTGCACTGCCCCCTCCCCCACACTGGCTCTGGATTATCCACGGATCATCCCCCCCATCCCCCAACCCCCGCTGCTAGCTGCAGGGCCCCCTCCTTGCTGTTCCCCCCAAGTCACAGCCATTTCCTTGTCCCCACCTCACCTCTTACCTGAGGTACCCCTCTCCCCCAGCCCATCTTCTGCTGCATTTGCCTGTGGTCTCTGGAGGCTCCAGGGAGTGAGCTAGAGGAAAGAAGAGAGGAGCACAGGGAGCTGAGGGCTGGAGGGCTGGCCTCTCTGCCCCAACCCCACCGACCCAGGGCAAAGGACCATCTGCCGCTCACCAGCCAGTCCTGGCAGCAGCTGGGTGATTTAAGCAGCCCCCCACCGGGAGGGGCTAAGCTGGAGGTGACTTTTGACCCAAGGCACACACACAAACACACAGATGCACACACATGCACACACTCAATGCACCGTAAAGCCAGGGTCTGACTTTTAAGTCTCCTTTTGCCTACCAGGCTTGTTTGTTTTTCTAAGACTCTGATGCCTTATCAGTCATTCGAAATCCAGAAAACTCTGGGAACTGAAAGTTGTTTCATAACTCCTTTGCAGACAAAGTTCAACCTGAACAGATGGACCTGAGGCTTTGTTTACTGGCTTAGTTTCACTACAAAATTTTAACGCCCGGCCCTCAGGCACTGCCGCTTGCGCCACTGGCGGGGTATGCAGGTTGTGGTAGAGGCTCGGTCTGCAAATCTCCAGTCCCAAATCCCAGCCATGGACACAAGAAAGGAGTGTCCGGGCATCTGCCCAAGTGTCCAGAAAGGCTGGGGTCTCTTGACTCCCATTCTCCATCATCCTTGCCAGTCCTGGTTCACTGGACAGGCGCGGGGAGCTGAAATCCAACAGGAACCAAGCCTCAGGAACATGTCAAGTCATGTTCTGTCCAGTCTGTCTTTCAAGCAGGAGTGGGCCTGACAGAGGCCCCTAGAAGTCATGGATGGAGGCTTCCAAATGGCTCTGGGAACCAGAGTCAGGAACTGTGAATCCTATTGACTGCTGCATGCTGGCAGGGGCCAGTGGAGGCTCAACCATTCTCATCCTAGGTTCTGGGTCTCAGGTCTCTGATGACCTTCTGGATGGATGTGTCTATGTTCATATGCCCACACAGTGTACGTGCACATGCAGTAGATGCACACACACACACACACACAGATGCATGCACATCCACACCCTCCATGTCAGGTTTACCCTAGAACAACCATCCGCAAGCCTCCATAGCAACCATCACACACTCCATGCTCAAGTTGGAATCATCCAGAACGTGATATAGTGTGACTATAAGTGAACGGGCTTATTTTTTTCTCTATTCTTCACCAAACCCACCAAAATTTATACAACCAAAAGCATGATTTCTGGCAAAGGGGTGTCCAGGGAGACCCAGCACTCACTTCCAAGATTTTGTTTCAGTGCTGGAATGCCTGTCTTCTACAATTGCTCTCAAAGCTGGTTGTGGGGTCAATAAGGAACCTGGCTCAGCCCATGTCTGCCACATGGAAACGGAAGCAGATGTTCAAAATAAGTGGTTTTTGAGACCAGCGTGTTCCTTAACACACCTAAGAGAAAGCCCTAAACCAAACAGGAAGTGGACCAGATGTGTTTCATGCTTCCTCCTGAAACATTGGAAAGAACCCCAGCATTCAGAAGCACCTTAGGCCATGCCAGGCCACTTTTCCCATTTCCTATCCCACCATCTTATGCTGTGTCAGCACACATTGCAGACATGCTAAAAAGAACTTGGAAGCAAATACTCTGCCATTTTCAAGAAATTGCAGGACATAGGGCTTTAAGTGGGCAAATTCATAGGCCTTGATTTGAGATCTGTCCCTCTGGGAGCCTAGAGGTCAGGGCCAGCAGCTCAGGGGCCCATTTGTCTCTTGAAAATTCAGCAATAAACCTTCTGTGTGGACCCAATGTGAGGTAGGCCTGCCTTGCCCTGCAAGATGTGGTAAGTACGGGCAGCACAGGCCCAAAGCAGGTGCGGATGGCTCCTCCACCAGGGAGGCGTGCAGGAGGCTGTGCTGAGGTCCATTTCCATGGCAGTCTGAGCAGATGGTTGACTCAAACAGCCCCTTTCAATTACAAGTATTTTTTAAAGTCCCTTTACCATCCTGAGAAAGATGAAATTCTTGGATAGTGTAATGAATGTACAAGAATGTGAGAGAGAGAGAGATGGGTGCATGGATGGGTAGACGGATGGACAGATGGACAGACAGAGCATAAATATAAAATAGTTCAGTGGTATTATAAAAGGAAACTTAAAGAAAAATATTTTATATTTCACTATTGAAACATCTGCCCAGGGGCCTCCCCTGGTGGCGCAGGCGGTTGAGCACCACGCTGTGAAGCTGTCTGCAGCCTCTGCAGCACCGGTTCAATCCCTGCCGGCTGGCGAGGGTCCCACATGGCACGGCAGACCTCTCCTGTCGCGCCCGCTGCTCCCCTCAGCAGTGTATTTCATCACTCTGCCTGTTCTGCTCCCCACTCTGGCTCTGGTGAATCCTCCCACCCTCCCGCACATCTGGCCTGTATCCCAGTTCTTGTATAAATAAATAAATAAATCTTGAAAGAAAGAAAGAAAGAAAGAAAGAAAGAAAGAAAGAAAGAAAGAAAGAAAGAAAGAAAGAAAGAAAGAAAGAAAGAAAGAAAGAAAGAAAGAAAGAAAGAAAGAAAGAAAGAAAGAAACATCTGCCCAGGATGAGGTCACTGTGTGCCCTGGCACTTGTTTCTGACATGAGATGTGTGAGGACGCTGCAGGCCAGAGGGACAGCTAGAGGGCCTGCCCCTGTGCCCAGCCCGCCCAGCACTGCCGTAGAGGCTATGGTTTTCTGACATTATAAACAACATTCAATAAAGCTCTGAGAAAAATGGAGTCCAGCTCTTTCCTTAATAAATATTGCAGTCTCATTCCAGGAAGTTCCACGCACATCACAGCCACTAGAGTAAGGCAGGATGTTTGACAGATGCAGAGATGGTTCCATTCCAGGAGCATCAAACACGCATTTTCCCCCAAACCAGCAGCTGACAGGACCGTCTAAATCACGAGTCATTTGTGTGGGCACACACCGCCTCGGGCGGCCTTCACAAAACACCAGTAGTACCAACCAAAAGTGCCCCGCCCCGACACACACGGTCGAGACCCGGGACCCGAGAATGGGGCCTTTCCCATCGTGAGCGCCAGCATCAGCGGCAGTGAGCAGCCCACCACCAGGCAGGCCTGGCCTTCCCCTATGCACTCCCCACCCTTATTTCTAAGGCCCCATCCTCCGAGGCATGGAAGCCCGTTGGTGGGGCAGGGTCCCCCGTGGGTCCTCAAATTCCCTTTGTCTCCACCTAGAAGATGTGACAAGGAGGTCTGTTCATAAAAACCCATTCATACCTCCTCTGGCTTTGTGGGGGCCGATGAGCCTCTACTCCAAAGCACTGCCCCCACAGCCAGTTCTGCGGGCCCAGGCCAGCTCAGATGCACTAGGGGCCCTTCTACATTGGCACAGAATCTGTATTTACCTCCCAGTCCAGGGCCCACGCATATTAGATTCTACATGTTTGCACATGAGATGACAGGGCTATGAAGCAGGTCGCCCTGTCCTTCTCCAGGCAACCCGAGCAGCCACGCGGGTGGGGACCACTGTGACCCTGCCAAGTCGGGTGTGACAGCTTCCTGGGCTCCATGAGACAGACCTCTCCAGCACAAGGAATGGAGGAGAGATGGGCCACTTCTCAGGGCTGCAGGTGGACAGCAACGCAGCCTGGGAGTGCACACAAACTTTGGCAAATGGGAGCTGGGATCACCTCTGTTCCCAGGGGATGGAACATTTGGACAGACCTAGGGGAGCAGCTGGATCTGGCAAGTGGCAGTAAGCCTAGAGAGATGAGCCAGAACTGAACTTCGTCTTTCCCTGAATTCCTTGAGCTGTGACTCCAAGTCCATGCATGAGGGGCCTAGTTTGTCTGCCGTCCTGGGAGGGTGAAGAGAAGCCCTGACACAGCACAAGGGGCGAGGGCCTTTAGCATGACTTTGCTGTCGCCGCGCTATGTCGACCCCATCCATCTGTCCCATCCACAAGGGCAGACCTCAAAGACACAGGGTCCCTTCCCCATTGCTAATCAGACCCTTCTTTTCTCACTTCCCTGCCTGCATGGTTGGGCATTGAGCAGCTTCATTCTGGAGACAATCTTATATCCCTGAATTTAATCCTAGAAACAGAGGCCTCCCTGCCTCATCGGGAGTAAACCCATTCACATTTGCCAATCAATCTTGCCATCTGAGGCCACCAATCATGGAGAAACCAGAGGCTCTGGTGGCCCACACATCCAGCAGGTGAGCATGGGCATATTGTGAGGCTGTGAGGTGAAGCTCCAGGGCCCTGTGGCCATATAATTAAAGTCTATGGACCGCTGACCTTATTCCAGTCACATCCCTATTATGGATGGAAGCAGCACATTCTGGGGATAAAGACAGGTCTCCTACCAAACATAGGATAAGCCAACAAAGCAGCTGTTTGCAGCCTTGGACCTGCTCAATAAATTGATATTTGCAACAGGAATGTCAGGGTCCTTGGAGACTATAGGTACACATTGAAGTCATAACACAATAAATGAGATCTGATTATAAAATCACTGGGGGTGGGGGGTTGTTAGGGTTCTGGGCTACTGGCTGGAGCACTTGGCCAGTCCTTGCTGGCTGGATGCCTGATTCAGTTCCTGCTGACAGCAGCCCCGAACTTAAGCGAGCACTCCTCTCCCCCTACTGCTTTAGGACTGGTTTCTCGGTCTTAAGGAGGCTAAGAATGAAGAGGGAAGAGGGGAGAGGGGAGGTGGCAGGCCACCTGGCTGCAGGAAGCTCAGGGCACTGCAGCACAAAAGCTGTGAGGGCTCACCTGGCCTCACCTATGTAGGGTGAGGCCTAAGGGCCTCTGGCTCCTGTCCTGGGTGAGAGTGGCTGAACAGGTTCTGCAGGTGGACTGTGTGCCTGCAGGCCAGAACGCCTTGTTCCAGCACAGTCCTGGAGGGCTACCTGCACTGCCAGCCTGGCTCTATGTGTGATCAGAAGTTGACAGAGGTACATGTGCTGTGTCCTTCCTGTGTCCCCAAGCCTAACCAAGAGTACACCAGAGGAGGAAGAGAGTCAACCTCTGGAGGTGACAGCAGGTAGAGAGTTCAGAACCAGAGGAGGGGGCCTTGAGGAGAGAGACTGTTTCCTCTGTGTGGCCTGGAGTGGCATCTCTTGGTGATTTGGACCCATCTGAAGAGGGTCCTGGACAGAATGAATAAATGAAATTTTGGAGAAAAGACCATCTTGCTCCATTTTCCTCTTCATTGTCTATGTCAGTGGTTCCAAATCTAGGAAGAAGATTTTAATGCAGATGCCTAGGCTCTAGCCCGTTCAGAATCCCAGGAACAGATACTTATCAGAGATATGGGGTGATCCGAGGCAGCAGATCCCCAGGAATCCCAGCCCACCTATTTCCCAGTGTTGACACAACAAAGTCCAAGGAGTCCTTAAAAATTCCCATCAGCCAGTGAATTTCACCCCTGGCCATTTGTTAAGTTCAACCCAGAGGGACTTTCAATGATAGTGGGTCTGCTATTGCCTCCTGACACCTATTTCACCACCTTTTATTCCATTTATTGTATTTCTGCCGGTGTGTGCCCATCTCATGCACCCAGAGGTTCTAGAATCTCAGACCCTGAAGTGGTACAGGGCCATTCACACTTGGAAACTTGATTCAACTCAGGGCCTCCCTTAAGCCAGTCATACTTCACCCCCATCCAGAGAATGGGTTCTGCAGAAGGGCCCCTGGACACAGCAGGGCAAGGTACCTGGGCACCAAGCCTCCCTCCTCCTGCCCGCTGCTCATGCTCAGATCAAGGGCAGATGTGCGGCATTGCCACACCTGCCACAGCTCTTCCAGAGAGCCTGCTGCTTTTCCACCTGCTATTCCTGAGAACTGAGGCTGAAGTTCACTGGAGGCTGCCTGCCATGCACGGGCCTCTCCCATATGTTCCTGTCTTGGGACATCCTTCAGAGGAGGGCATTGCACATGCCAGTGACCAGCTGGCTTGCCCAAGGTCACACAGCCAGCAGCAGCTAGCTCAGATTCAGCCTTCAGCCTGCCTGATGCCAGGTTGTTCCCTCAGCAAGGCTTGCAGACGTCAGCAGGAGGCCTGTCAAACATGCATCCCCACAGGCTTTGTGCCTGGCCAGCAAGGCAGCACCAGCCCCACTTCCCCACCCCATCATGGAAGGAGCAGGCATGTGGCACCCAAAGGGTGTCTCATCAGTCAGGGACCCTAATGAAACCTACTCACTCTGCTCTTCCCTTCAGCCCTGCCCTGGGGCTCGGGGGTCAGAATCTTGGGGAGGGAGGGGCACATGACTGTGCTGGGTTGTGCAATGCATGTGCTACTGGACTCCCTCTTGAAATGGCCATCTGCTTCTGGAACAGCATGTGGTCATTTGTCCATAAACATAGTGGAGAGCTCACAGGGGCCACAGGAGCTGAATTTCACAACTGTCTCCCATTTTGTTTTCAATTAACTGAGGAGGTGGCCCCAGACAGGAGGGTGGGGGCTAAGGAGATGATGTTTTCCCCTCTCCTTCTGTTTTGTTTGTGAGTTTCATCCTGGGAAAGAGCCTCTCTGCAAGCAGGCAGAGTCCCTCCCCCAAGATCTACGTCTTTCCAGTTGCCATTCTGAGTTTGGTACTACCAAGCCCAATTCCCTCTGGGTAGGGGTTCAGAGATGGCCAGGGTTCCTGCAGTGCAGAATTGATGCCGCTGTTACAAGCCCAGGAGACTTGGGAGATGGAGGCACTGCTTCCTCATTAGCAGCCTTTCAGATGTGTAACAGAATTTGAGGGCCCTGAGCAGGATGAAAAACATCAGGCCTAACACAAGGAAATGATGAATGGAGATCCTGACAGGGAGAGGCCCCTCTGGTCTATGGGTCGTTTGTAACAGGGTGTTCTGCCAGCGAGATCAGGGAGGACGGACGGAGCCTGCTTGCCAACCTAGCCAGACAGGGAGAGAGGGGCCTGGGGCAGCCACACCCTTCTGCTGCACAGCCAGTTTCAGAGCAGGAGAAGGAAGCCACCAAGAAGGAAGGAAGAACAGCTTTCCTCTGTGCTGCTCTCCCTGGGTGGTGCCTGTGCACCCACCGTCAAGCCCCACTTGACAGCTCCCTGCAGGCCTTGGTCCCAGGCACATGCGCCTGGGACATGCCCCATCCCAGTGTACATTTTCTCTGTGGAGTGCCACGTGCAATGTTCACTGTGCACCGAGTGAGATCATTTGGTGACTTGGCCACAGAGCAGCTGTTTGCAGATGATGATATGCATGCAAGGTCCTTCGCTGCAGCAGAAGACCAGGGAGGAGCCACTCTGGCGAGGGTTTGCCCCTGAGTCAGGAGCCTTCCTCCTGCAGCCTCCTTAGGTGCACAGACAGGACATGGCCGTTCTTGCTAAACGAGAGAAGTACAACCTTTTCAAGATTCCCTTAGAACGCCTTCCCATGAACTATGCACTTTGATTTCCAGATAGCATCGTAGAATGCTCCAAAAACCTTTAAAAAACAAGACAGAGAGGCCCAAATGACTCTGCCACATTCCTCCCTGGCTGATACGTAAGTGTCTGTGTCTGTTTTCCGTGCAAGTTGAAAATAGACGTAAATGGGGCTTGATCTCTATCAATAAAGAAGCTTCCTATAAAGACAGCATGACTTTGCAAAGATGGTACCTGCCGATGTGATTTCCCCGAAGTCCTTAAAATACACGGAAGAGTTAAGGAGGCCTCACACATGTCTTTGTGCATGTGGAATGTAAATGCATTAAATCCCGTTAATCTTCAGTTCAGGTTCTTGTCTTTGAGCTGCTTTTCCTTGCCCTCTAGACACCAGGCTCAGTGTCTCGCTCTCCCTTCTGGAGGTCATCCAGCTGCAGTGACAGAAAGTGGGCTGTTTTTATCTCCCCATTCATTTCGTTGCTGTCTGGTGGTTCAGAGTGGAGGAAGGAGAGGGCTGCACCCTCACAGCCTCCCCCACCCCATGTGGAGCCTAAAGGGAGGTAGCTGTTGGGGGTGAGTAGTGTTGGGAGGCACTGTACTTAGAAGTCAGTTGGAGGCCTGCTGGGGCTCTTTCTGTAGTTGGGAGAAACTAGCAGACCTTGAGCTGGAGTCAAAGAAGGGCTCCTGTCCTCAGGCGGTAGCCATACATGTGTGGGAGGCAGCCAGAATTGGGGCACTCTGTGAGGGCACACAGACCCCAACCCCACCACTAGCTTCACACCCCCAGGCCACTTGAGGTTGCCTCCGATGTCTTTCCACTTCTAGGTAACCATATAACATGGAGCAAGCCTGCCCTGAATTTTCACAAAGCTGGGCCTAGTTCCACCGGGAGCTGCCTGGGAGCAAGGACCTAGGGTGGGGGTCTCCAGGGCTCAATGTTTCAGATCCACAGAGCAATAAGACAGAACAAAAGAGGAACACCATGGCCTGAAGGGAAGGGACGCATATGTGAACCGAGAGGCCAGTCAGCATTACCCTGGCTCCTCAGGCAGGTGGCGTGGGCACAAAACATTCACAGGAGCCTGGCAGGCTCTGAGGCAAGTCCATGGGCACATCCAAGTCCTTCTAGAAGGATGCCTTTCCCTCTTCTAAAAGGAGGTGAGGGTTTGCCCCTGAGTCAGGAGCCTTCCTCCTGCAGCCTCCTTAGGTGCACAGACAGGACATGGCCGTTCTTGCTAAAAACACACACACACAAGCACACACACTGCAGGGTGCAATGTGCGGGGGAGGCAGGGAGGGAGCACCAGCAGGATGGTCTGAGGAATGGACCAGGGGACTGGACACCGGAAGAGGAACAGGACCCTCCTAAGCGACAGCAGGCAAGAAGGGCCCTTCCTCCTGCCAGGGACATGGCAACCATCCTCAACTCACCTCTGGGTTCCGTGGAAACAAGAGGCAGATGGAAAGCCCTGGCACCTGAGGCTACTTGCGAGCCAGAATAACCACCTGTTAGTATTATCAGTTTCTAAAAGATCCCTGGTGCTCTGCTTCCTCTGCAGAGGCGCTCCTTGCTCATTAGCTGACTAGCTAAACCCACGGGCTCTGGGGTATCCTCCCTCCTTGCCCTCCAGACACCAGCTTGGTCAGCAGACATCGCCAGCCACTGCTGGGAGAGGCTTGTGCCTGTAGTGATGTCTACAGATGGGCAAGTTGGCCTGTACCCTAATGGCGTTGCCCCTGATTTGCCCTGGGTGAGCTCAGCTGGGAGTTGGGGGGAGGTCCGCAAAAGTGTGGCTCTCCCTAGGGGTGCATGTAAGGCATAAAAAAGCTCTTGCTCCCACTTTTTTTAAGGGCTCTTGACAGATGCCTGACCTTGATCCCCCTGCTCTCCCCAAGTTCCAAGAAGCTCCCCATGGGCATCCACCAGCCTGACCAAGTGACCAGGATCTCAGGGAGGTGGGTTCAGTCTGGTGAGACCTCAGGGCCTGCAGACCAACCACAGGGTTGAGGGCAGGAAGCTTCCCACCTGAAAACTGGAGGTAATGACACCCCATGCCCTGTACACAGGCAACTGCGAGGGTCCAATGGGACAGCGTGTGACCGTCACTGTGTGTGATGACACCGGACATGCAGGACAGAGCCCACAATCACATTCCTCTCTTAGAACAGGATCCAGGACCCTGTTCTTTAAGGAGAGAACAAGCTTTGGGCCCACAAAAACTGAGAACCGCCTACCAGCTGGTCCCAGCCTGGGGCACAGCTCCAGAGGCAGATGGAAAGCCCTGGCACCTGAGGCTACTTGCGAGCCAGAATAACCACCTGTATAGTATTATCAGTTTCTAAAAGATCCCTGGTGCTCTCTTAGGCACTCCCCAAAAAGGTCCATCACACAAGTTACTTCTTAGCATTTGCTGTTTCATTACTAACAGATGACAAAATTTATGTGTTCTTTTTTATAAAAATGTGATCAAGTTAATTAGTTTTTAGATGTGCCATATGGGTCAGTTCCTCTTGGAAAGCATACAGTGCAAAGGGCTAAGGACACACACACACACACACACACACACACTGCAAAGTGCCCAAGGACTCTGGGGATGAGCCAGCAAAGAGGGTGCAATGTGCAGGGGAGGCAGGGAGGGAGCACCAGCAGGATGGCCTGAGAAATGGACCAGGGGACCAGACGCTGGGAGAGGAATAGAAGCCTCCTAAGCAACAGCAGGCAGGAAGAGCCCTTCCTCAACTCACCTCTGGGCTCCGTGGAAACAAGAGAAGTGAGCAGAAACCCCCACATTGCCCCCCCCAGGTGCTTGTCGTGGGAGATGGATGTCAGCTCTCACACTAGGGCCACACAGTTGACTTTGAAGATGCCTCCTAATTGACCCAGCACAGGGATGGCCTAGCGTGTTCAGTGGCATGGCAGCTCTCAGCAACAGTTGAGAAGGATTCCAAGACGGTATGAGACACCACGATTACCCGCTGATGCCTGCCGAGGAGGAGGAAGTGGTGGCAGCTTGCAGGTTGGTGCTTTGCCACGCAGGTTTATAGAAAGTCAGGGGTAGGGTGAGACTTCCAGACAGACTGACAGGCAGAGATTTATAGGAAAAGTTCCACCACCGAGGGAAGCAGAGTGTCTGCCAGGGCGCTGGCCAGCGTCCCAGAATGAAAAGCAGCTCGTCCTCCTGGTTGCTCTGCGCTGAGAAGACAAGGACCGCGGTGACCTGCCTGCACCAGACCTGTGCCTCTAACCAGACCGCATCTTTGGGGAATCTGCAAGGCAAAAGCTCATGGAGCCCCTATGTCATTTCCATTCTAAAAACTTAGGAAGCCTTCTGAAGGGGCTGCATGGGGCAGACCCGGCCAGCAGAAGGTAGGTCTAGGAGACCCAGCCCTGGTCCTCCCTTTGGGGTACTGAGCAGCCCCATCCTGTCAGGGCAGTCCGGGAAGCCAGCATTTTTTCTGGGTTGCATGAGGTTTTGGGAATTGAAAAACAAAATGTATTCTTTTCAAAAGGAGCTGTGCCAGCCAGGGCAGGGCACCCAGCCAGGGAGCTTCACTGTTGAATCCCTTCAGCTGAACTGATAAGGCCTGGCTGGGGCAGTCTGACCCCTAGCAGGGGCCGCTAACTTGGGGTGGCAGGCAGGTCTTTAGCCTAGCTCTAGTCTCCGCTGACTGCACGGCCCTGGCCCCTCTCACTTCCAAATCCTTACCTGTCTAATGTCAAGCGAAGCACCAACACTCTTTACCTTACAGAGACATCTGCTCCTCAGTAGATTCCACCAAGGCCCTGCCCTGTGCAAGGCCCCAGCGCTGACCCGAGGAAGGGAGGATTTGGGCTTGTTCATCCAACAAATGATGGAACAGGTAGCTCAGCGTGGCAGGACCCAGCGGGGGTAAATGCTCTGGCCAGTTGTGACAGGACAGTAAGGACAGCTTGGGAGCTCGAACATCCCATGGAACATTCCAGGGAATGGGGTGGGGGACTAGGCGGGGCCCTCAGGGAAAAATGGGTTCTGGCCAGACCAGAAGCTAGAAGCAGGAAGCAGGGGGATCCAGCAGAAGTGAGGGCAGTACAAAGGCATGGAGGTTGAAAGGTCAGCCTGAGGAAGGGAGGGTGGCTTCACGGGTCTGCGCCCAGCAAGGTCCCTCTAAGTGTGAGTGAAGGAGCCAGGAGAGGATGGTTGGGGGAAAAGGGGGATCCAGCTCCTGCTCCTGGGGTCCAGGAAACTGTGAGGAAGGAATAAATGGAGAGTAGCTGCCAAACACGGTGGGGTGGGGGTGAGGGCCTTCTCCTGGCTTGGCTACTGGGCAGCCAGGTGCCCTCCCATCAGCTGCTTTGACAGAGTGCAAGTAACCAGCCACTTGTTAAAATGAATGTCAGTCAGATTAAGCATATTAAATATGCTTTAAAAATTGAATTTAATAGAAAAGTAGGGGGGAGGTATTTAAAGCCTGGCACAGAGAAAACTCTCAGGAGAAGGCTGAGACCTAGGAAAATAAAACCGTAAAGCATCTTAGAGAGGAAGGAAAGCTCAGATTGCTTGAAACAAAACAGCAGAGTGGGAGAAAATATTTTAAAACTTCCATGATAAGATCAAGGGTTAACGTACATAATATATCAAAAACTTGTGTAAAGTTAATAAGAAAAAGGCAGACAACTCAGGAAAATCTCTGCAAAGATACACTTTCCAGAAGCCAGGCCCTTACGCCATTCTCCCTATTTCCAGTCTCCCTGGCAGGGGAGGGACTCACTGTGTGGCTTCCGACAGGAAGGCGGGCAGGCTCCCTTCCCAGCTGAAGTCCCACGTGCCTCCCACACACCCCACCCCTGCTGCAGGAGGCTCCACATCCCACAGGCCTGGCTTCCAGATGAAGAAGAGTTGGAGTAAGCAAGAAATGAACTCGATCATGTTCATTCCTCGGCTTTTAGAGTTTGTTGTCATAGCTAGTATTAATTTGCCTGACTAATACAGAAAGAAACTAGAGACTCTTAGGGGAAAGATCAATAAATCAGCCATAAAGATGTGAAAAAAAATTCATCCCACTAGTAATCAAATGTAAAACAACCCTGAGATCCTATTTTTGATCTATCTGCAATACTTTTAAAATATTACTAACATCAATACTGCAGAGGGCATGGGGAAATGCAGTCTCTCACCCTAGGGAGAAGTATAAGTTAGTAGTTTTGGAAAATGATTTGGAAATTATTATAAAAAATTTTAAAATACATACCTTTGAGTTTCAGTGCATCTACTTATAAGAGTTTATATTACAGACATATTCCTACCGATATATTTTTCAGTTGTAGGAATATAAATATTCTATTTCATTGCAGCACTATTTGTGTAAGCAACAATAATTGAAAAATTTAAATGGCCATTGATAAGGCATTATTAAGTTAAAGTACACTCACTCTGAAGAATATGATGGGCCTCCCCTGGTGGCGCAGAGGTTGAGTGCTGGGCTGCAAAGCTGCCCGCAGCCTCTGCAGCACTGGTTCAATCCCCAGCTGCCGGCAAGGGTCCCACATGGCGTGCAGACCTCTCCTGTCGCACCCGCTGCTCCCCTCAACAGTATATTTCGTCGGTCTGCCTGTTCTGTTCCCCACTCTGGCTCTGGTGAATTCTCTCACCCTCCCGTGCTTCTGCTGTACCCCGGTTCTTGTATAAATAAATAAATAAATCTTAAAAATATATATAATGGAATTGATAAAAATCAACGAGGAAACAGTGTGATAACATCAAGAAATGTCTGTGATTTATCATGAGAAACAAAATTGTGGAGCACATATTTATGATCCAAAATTGGTATTTTTTAAAAGACCCGTTGTGTGAATATGTGATTTATATACGTATGTATGCATACACACCTGAACTTACACACCCACACACACACACACACACACACACATAATTTTAACTGTATTGAAAACATCTTGGGGAAGCCATACCAGGCTGGAAATGGTAACACCTGCAGAGAATGATCCAATGGGAAGTGGGTGAATTCTCTTTCATTATATTTTTTCTGCATTGCATTCTTTCATAATTTAAAAAATAAGGAAAAAGTGAACAAGGTAGGTGAGAAAATGGCATGCATATGATGAGTGTTTGGGATGAGAAAGAAGAATCAGAATGAGTCACTCCAGGATGTCTGTGACCTCTGAGGTTATCTGCCAAATCCTGCATAGGTATGCCTACATGTGGTTTTCTTTTTCAGAAGAGGTTCTGTAGCTTTTATCAGCCCTTGCTATGGTCTCAGATTAGAACTACGGATATGTGTGTTTTCAAAAAGTCTAACTGAAAAGAAAGCTGAGCTAGGGGCAGCCTGGGGCCTGGGCATGTCTGGAAGGTAAGCACAAACACTGGGAGAAATTCCATACCTAAAGCGGCCATACTTTCTTCCTAAAAAATGCCGCATAAATCTAACCCGAGGAAAATATGAGAGTTTTCACAGGCAATTGAACAAGTTCCCCAGCAGCAAACCCACTATTTGAGCTTTAGAGCTGACAGACAGTTTGGCTGGGTATAGGAATCCAGCCCTTCCCCTCCTGCAGATGCTCCACTGTTGTCAACTCTCAAAGCCACTGTGGAGGAGACAGCCACATTTGTCAGAAATCCTTTGAACACAACAGACTTTTTCCTTTCCCTGGAAGATTTTAGTATATTTTCCTTAATCCTGAAATTCACATTAAATGTATTGTTGTGGGTCTTTTTGTTAACTCTTGTACTATGAAAGGGGAAACTCTTTCAGCTCAGAAATTCCTGTCCTTCCATTTTGGTAAATGTCTCTGTTTTTTCTTCCCTTCTGTTTTCTTCTTCTGGGGCTCCTATTTGTGAGATGTTGTACCCCCCTGATGAATCTTCTCAGTTTTTTCTTTTACATTTCTTTGTCCTTTTTTTGTTTCCTGATTTCCTCTGTGTTTTTCCAAATTTCTATTGTATTATTTTCATTTCTGCTACATAGTTTTAACTTCTAAGAGCTCTTACACTACTATACATGTTCCTTTTAACATCACATTGTTATTTGAAGCATATGTCTGCTTTTTGCATTGTCTTTGAGTCAACTTTATTTTCTGCATTCTGCTTATTTCCTGAGTTCCTCTTTCTATTATGTTATTTGTCTCTGTCATTCCCAATGCTCCAATGCTCAGGTGTCTGGGCCATCTCTCCCATCTTTGAGACCCTAATTGGCAGCTGGAAGTGCAGCACAGTGTATGAGCAGAGTGCTGTGTGGTGTGGTCCTTCCTCTGTAGGCTGATCAAGTGGGTGCTGGGTTATTTCAGGGGCTACCCACAAATGTCAGTCCTGTCAGCCTTTACTCTTTGATTTCTCAGTCCCATCAAAGAATAATCCTTCGATATTCTGCCGATAAGGCATAACCCTGGCAGCAGCATTATCAAAGCTGAATGGGGAAAGAGGACTGAGTAAGGAATCTGACTATTTAGAAAGCAGACTTTTACTTGATGTTCCTGTTCTGATTCTGAGTTCTCATCACAGCTCTGACTGGGATTTCAAGCTCAGAATGCCCCTGATTCAGCCTCTCTGAGGAGTCCGCCTCCCGTCTCTGGCAGGGCAGGCTGTGTCCTCACTCCAGTGCTTCAAATTCAGTGTCTTCCAGGGTTCTGCCTGCTCCAAAATGAGAGGCGGGATCTTTGGAGCGTCACTACTGCTTCAACAGCAGACAATGCCAAGTGAGTCCATGTGAGTTAGTGACTTGTCCGCAAGAGGCAAGTGGCCTCCACCTGGCTATCTGAAATTCTCCCTGAAAACTCAACTACCAGGCTGAGAAGCGCTCAGCACTTCACATCAGGCTGCGAAAGTGCTCTGGTGACAGTTCGTGTGGGGCCCAGACTCTGGGTCTCCCCAGCAGAGACAGACATGGAGGGGCAGAGATAAGCCAGCCCCGTGCTGCTGACCGGATTCTTGAGCACAGCACTGGATTCCTGAGCCTGTCAGTGTGAGCTGGCTTGATAGTGCACCAGCAGTACTGGAGCCACAGATTTCCTTATTACCCCAGTAGCCATCACACACATGCGCACATGTGCACACACACACTCGCTGGCACAAGCATTTATTGGTGCTACCCTATGAAGCCATGCACTTTGCATTTCCCAAAATTGTGTTGACAAGTCCAGTCTGCTTTTGTTCACATCCCTCTGGAATTTTACCTTTTTTAGACTCATTTGCTATAATTTTGTGATGATGCAGAGGAAATAAAGAAAAACACATGTGATTAATCTGCTGATTTTGGTCAGAGATGGCAGCAAAACTTTCCATTGTGTTTCTAAATAAGCAAAGCCAGAGCCAAGTTAAAATGCTCCAAATGCGGCTTGCCTCTGGTAAACTGAGGCAATCACTTGGGAAATAATTGTATCCTGGGTTTGTGGGCTTCAGGAGAGCACTGCTATGTTGGAGACAGGCACCTGAGCCCAGGGGCACCCCCTCACATTGTCTTGTGCTTTTCTGTTATCAGAACAGGAAGAGGCTTTCTGCTTGATGTCCACACTGTGCAGAACTTACCACACATGTAAAATAAAAGCCTAATCAAAGAAGAGGCTGGAAAGCCGCAAGAAGACGAAATTACCTTTTCAGGGGCAGCAGTGAGACCTCTGGGGAGGCAGGATCTCTGGATCCTGCCAGGAGGTGGAGGGCAGCTGGGCCCTTATGGAGCACATGAGCTGAGGTGCAGAGGTGGTGCAGGTTTGCTCTGCCAGTGCAACACCCCAGCACAGCAGCCACCAGGCACTTGGCAGCCATGCACCCCCAGCCAGCTCATGCATAGACAGGGGTTCCAGGAACCATGAGAGTGGTTCAGGGGAGTTGAATGTAAATGTCATCCAGGAACTGATTGGTCTCAGGTTTAACAATTACTGAGGTCGGCAATTCAGATAAAGAGTCCTTCCAAGGTCAAGGGCTGCATCCATAAACCTTGTCAGCCTGTCAGACGCTGCTCGCCTGGGTGTGAGTCAGCAAATCTGTCCCTGCTCTTGCAGGATGGGCTCCAAGCATATTTCCCAATGGCCCTATGACTTGCATGAGAGAGAAAGCACATTAATGGTGAGTTTTGCTACATTAAATCAAATCCAGTACAAAGAATTTCTACAGTGCCCTGAGCCGATGCCTATTCACCCTTCAAGAGTCTTACGTGAAGCAAGAGTTAAGACCAAAGACAGACTCCCAGCCAAGGAGTCAAGCCCCTGGGGTCTACGTCGATGCTGTGTGCCCTCTCTGGAGTGGGTCACCTTCTTGGGCCTCTCTCCTGTCAAATGAGAGGTAGACCAGTTCTTGTCAATTTGGGGTAGCGTTGCCCATCCCATGACCCCCTGAGCCTGTGTCAGGCCTGTGGGCTTGCTTCTGACTCAGCTGCTCAGAGTGAGTGCCTGGGGCCAGGGCTGCCAACTGCCCCTTGAGCTGCTGCCATGCTTCCGGTCTGTTCTAGAACATGCACCCCGTGCCTCTTGAAGCCTGGGTAGAGGCCCCATCCCCACCACAGTGCTCTGATTATGTGCTCAGCGTGAGATGAGAGAGTGAGTGTCTGGTCCCCAGCAGCTCTAAGAGCTCCCCCTCACTTCATTGTGAATTTTTCTAATGTAGAGAAAAATCTGAAAGAGCTGCATGCTGGGCCCCATGACCCAGAGGATGCTTAATATTTAGTATGCTTGTTTTCTTTCAATCCATCCATCCCACTGCCTACCCATCAGTCCAGAGTGCTTTCGTCTCCCCAGCACACTGGCGCAGCATCATTACCTGGGCCCAGTGTTCCTGAATGTTGGGGGTTCTGCTTGTGTGAGAAATGTGCAGAGAGCAGCAAGAACTTGGTGTGACCTGGGCACTTCCTGGCACACTGAGCATGCAAGCCCCCGCCTCCCTGTAGCCATGACAACCCAGTGGTTGCCAAGGAGAATGGCAAAAGCAACGTGGCCAATGGGAGGTGGGATGCCAGGACTCACTGACCAGGCAGGTCTGGGGCCCTTTGAGGTCACATGACCAGAGCAGCCCCCTACCTCTGAGGCTGGTCTTTGTCTTTCAGATGGAGGCGAGGATATTCTGTCTGCTCTGGCTGTGCAGTCACGATGTGGTGAAACCTCAGGAGTAGCACGTGGGAAAACTGCTCTGTCACAAACAGAGCAGGACTGAGCCAGGAAACCACTGTGTTAACCCTCCCTGGGCCAAGAATGACTCTCAGCCAAGTGACTGCCATAGCAGTGGTGATCTGATAGGCTCAGTGTGGGGACAACAATGTGTCTGGAAGGAGAAGTTCTTTTTACAAAGCTGAAGTCTTTCCACACCCCTGGTGGTGCCAACAGTTGACAGCCAGTCACCCGACTGCAGGTCTGAGCCATCAGTAGCCAGACTGGATTCCAAAGAAGGGCCTACGGGGTGTTGTGGCTGGTGGGGGTGCAGAGCACTTTTCAAAGGAATGTTCCTGAAATCTTACAGCATGTCCCATGACTTAGTCATGGGCCCAAATATGTGTGTCCTGAATGTGAGAGGCTCCCACAAGTTCTACTCACACACACCCTGCACGAAGCCACGTGGTGCTGAGTCCCCAGATGTGACCACAAGGGGTGCCTGACCTTGTCACCATCCCTGCACAGCCCCTGACACTCTCAGAGTCTCCAGGCACAGCAACCCATGGGGGTGAATGGGAGGAGAAAGCAGAAGCCAGTCCATGCTGGGACTACTGGAGACATGCCCAGTGGCAGACCCAGATGCCACACGCAGCTGCCCAAGTGCTGGGTTTGCAACATGATGCACCTTCCACGGCCTTCCTTCTCCTCTGGCAACCACTCCTTCCCTGAGAAGGAGTCTCTGTGATCACCTCCCCATTAAACCATTTGCCATCAACTTTTTGCCTCTGGCCCTGCTTCCAGGGTTACACACACAAACACACACACACACACACACAGAGCATTCTGGGGAAGCATCTTTGAATCTTCCAAGTACAAAACATGGGTCCCTGACTGTGAGTCTGCCTACTCTCCCTGACCATTTCTCCCGATCTCACTTTTCAGCCAGGATGCATATACTAGCAGTGTATGTGCCCTTGCACTGCAGCTACCATGGCAGGAAGTGTGGGTGGCTTATCCCACCAGCAGGTCCCTCTGCCCACCTTCCAGGGCTGCAGAAACTGAGAACTAAATGTCCCAAGGCACTGGTCTCCTGGATCAGAGGAACATCCAGAGACTGGATGCAGAAGCAAGTGACAGAGGAGCACACAGCCACCGCAGCTCCCAGATTCAGGGACTCCCGCCCTCGGTGGAAAAAGGGGCACATGACCCACATCTTGGAGGAAGTAACTAGCTCAGGGTTTCAATTGCTTTAAGAGGAACCTGTATCAAGCGCGGGTGTTTGCTTTAAGGGGACTGCCACAGAGCTCCCCAATTTCATGCCACTCCCTGAAGGAGCTTGAAATGAGTGTCTGCACCAGCCAAGGGCAGCATGAGGGACCCAGCCCTGGAGCAGGAAGACCAGTGACGAAATCTCTGCACTCCTTTTTGGGGAACCTAACCAGCAGGGTTGGGGCTCCTCATATATTTCTACCCAGCCAGCAGTGCACACTGCTCTTGTGCTCACAAACTTCACCTCGTCCTGGCCTATGGCTACTCAGGACTTAACTGTCACTTCTGGACTGTGAAACATCATGGAGCTACTGTTGAGTCTCAGGTAGGACTTTGGCTGCCTTCTGAGAAAAGGACCCCCCGAGGTCAGTGGTCTGCACGGGTCTCCATCTCTGTATCTACTTTTTTGCACTGACACTTGATTTTTTTTTTAAGAGCAGTTTTAGATTCATAGCAAAATTGGGAGGAAAATACAGCGGTTTTCCTTATACCTCTTGTCCCACACATGCACAACCTCCCCCATTATTAGCATTCCCTACCCAGAATGGTAGAGTTACAATTAATGAACCTACAATGACACATCATCACCACCGCAAAGTCCACAGCTAACACCAGGACTGACCCTTGCTGTCATATATTCTATACTTTGGAAAACATATAATGACATGACCCCAGCATGACAGTGTCCCACGAGTTTCACAATCCTAAAAAAGTTCCCCGTGCCCTGCCTATTCATTCCCCCACCCAGTCAATTTCTGGCAACCCCTGATCTTTTTGCTGAAACTATTTCCATAGTTTTGCTTTTTGATGTCATATAGTTGGAATCATAAACTCATCACAAACAAGGAATCGTAGCTTAAGTCTTAAGCAAAGGGCCAATCTGGGGCCACCTCCCCACACAGGAGGCTGAGCCATGAGCAGACTGCACTTCCTATAAACACACGTGAATGAGGCAAATGCAGGGACAGAGACACTCATCCCAAAGATGCCAGCTGGCCCTGGCAGGGGTGGCCTCATTCCTTCTCACATAAGCCCCTCGTCTAAGAGCTGTCTTGAGCTCCTGCCCCCCAACAACAGAACTCAGTGCTCCCAGTGGGAAAGGGTTTTATGCAAGGGAAGTGGCCAGCCAAGGCAGCCATGGCAGAGATGCTGGCCATATGCCCAGTGTCTGCACTTCCAGTTGAGGTCACCAGGACAGCTGAGGTCACCTCCTGAGGCTGGAGCCCGGGATGAGATGACTTCAAAGCTAGGGACCATAGGAGCTCACGACACTGGAGGAGCTCATGCGTGGCCACTCTACATGGTTTATGCTTCCTCAAAGCATGTGGCGGACCAGGAAGGGGCACTGGGATCAGGTGTCCCAAAGAGCCAGGCAGAGCTGCCAGGCCTCTAAGCAAAGTTGCTTCCCTTCCAGGCTACAGGTTGCGTAGTCCCAAGCCCTCCAGAACTGAGAGGGGCAGAGACCCTCCACTTCTCACTTGGAAGAGTGTCATGGAATTTGGGGTCCCTGACATCACAACCCATGGGACAGCCCACCAAGGATACCTCAGGCTCTCCCCCTGGTCACCATGGCCTAGGCCAGCAGACTTGCATTCTGATTTGGTTTAACTGAGGCTTTATGATTTCCCCACCCTGGGAAACTGGAGGAATCAGGGCAAAGCAACCTCCCCACCATCGTTGCTATTCCTGCTGCCTCCCAAAGCTGGAGAAAAACACATCTGTCTGCTGAAAAGAGCAAAGCATTACTCCACAGCCCAATCATCCTCATTAAAGCAGCCACAGCTCTGAAAAGAATCTGTCTCCCACAGGCCTTAGCCAATATGATCATAAACTTGGAATCCACCATCCCACTGCATGTCAAAGGATGTTGAAGAAAACCTTTTCTCCTGTGAGTCACACTAAATTCAAATCTCTTAAACATTCATTAAGATAGAACTCGCTGTGGCTGGGTTCCTGCCCTGCTCTTCTCAGAGGCAAACACTGATGGCCTGGGGTTTGTGCAATAAAAACTTACATCAGACACTAAAGAAATAAAAGCATGCACCCAAGATCAGCCTTGCAACTCAAAGCAAAGACACACACAAATTTTTAGATTCCATCTATAGACAATTTTAACCCAATTTTTTCTTTTTTCTTTTTTTAAAGATTTATTTATTTATTTATACAAGAACCAGGGTATAGTCAGAAGCATGGGAGGGTGAGAGGATCCACCAGAGCCAGAGTGGGGAGCAGAGCAGGCAGAAGGACCGAAGTACACTGCTTAGGGGAGCAGCGGGCAGCAGGAGAGGTCTGCGCGCCATGTGGGACCCTCGCCGGCGGCAGGGATCAAATCCGTGCTGCAGAGGCTGTGGGCAGCTTCACAGCCCAGCGCTCAACCACCGCCCGTGCCACCACGGGAGGCCCTTAACCCAATTTTTTAAAAAAGCTTCCTAATCTACTTAAGAAAAGTTGGCATTTTTAGCCATGTATTAGATTTTACTGGAATCTGTACACATATAGACAGGTACAAATATGCTGACCAGGGCAGAGTGCCAGGCTTACAATTAAGGCAAATGTAATTGCATGTGAAAATGGTTGTCCTTTCCATCGCATTTAAAATTTCCCCTCTGAAATGAAGATCCATGATAAAATCATTTCAAAACTGCTGGAAATCTAATTGGTGTGCTTTCACTATAAATATACCAGCCTCTAAAACCAGATTTCAATGATGGTTTGAATTTTACATGTTTTCATCCTGCTTTCCAATGAAAACTGGTCCATGGAGGTGGTCTGTGGTGCCACCCTGACAAGACAGAGTTGAACTTGGCAGCACACATGTGATCTGATCCTAAAGGCTGCGGTGGTCCAGAGGGAAGCTACTTGGAATTGTATTTTTAGATACAGGGGCAAAGGGAAACAAATACCTGGATGGATGAATATGCAGGCACATAAACTAAATATTCACTAATATGTTTGATCTCATGTCAGGCTTGCAAGTTGAATGTTCATGTGCCAACCCATTGTGACCTTGGCCCTATGCCTTGATTTTTGTCAACAGATCCAAATAACCAGATTTCCCAAAGACGTAGCCAACAGAAGGGCTGGGATTATGTACAACTTCTTCATTCATCGTTGTCCCAACTTGAAGCCTAACTGTTCCAGAGATACAGCCAGGCCAGACCACAGGGCTGAGAGGTTAACAGTTAGGTTCAAGGAAGATACCACCCCCTTCGTCTGACCCTGCCTGGCAGAAGTCTGGCCCAGCCTCACCAACTCCTGGGAGTATGCAAAGAGCAAGACAGACTCTGCTTTTCCCTTCGGTGTTATCTTGTTCTTCTCACTTCATCTTGTGAATCAAACAGAAGGAAATAAGACACGATAGCTCCAAGCTACCACCTGCTTTTAGTGGGATCTAAAGAGACATGTGTGCACTACTGGATGTTCACTGCTAGCGTTATTCCTTAATGAGAATGCCAAAGTCAGGGACATCCTTCCATTCAATCACCCAGCTTCTTTGTCACAACATTCTTTGGTGAGAACAATTTTTTTTTTCCAAAAACAACAGAACAAAATTTCAAGCAGGAAGATAAAGTTTCTCTTAAAGAAACTTTAAGAAAAGATAAAGATAGAGGAAGATAACGTGCTTTCTCTACCACAAGTCCCTTCAGCAGATCACTCAGCCATTGGTGATCTCACAACAAGTGTGTGCTCTTCTGCAGATCAAATACAGATATTGAAAACTGTTTTCCAAATGTCCAGCCAAACTTGGAGGTCTAAAGTCCTTACTTCTCACTTGTGAGCTTACTGGCTAGAAAAAAGAAAGTTAAGTAGGAGCCCAGGTACCTGCAGGACCTGAGCATTTGTGGGGTGCCAGGGGGACCCAGACAATGGTTGTGCCAGGATGTGGCAGAGTTTGATTTCCAGTTTTATCAGAGACAAGATAGCCACATCCAAAATCTTTAGAAACCAATACCTGGATGGTCAGCAGGCACAACAGATACTTCTGCTGACCTCAAACAAAAGCAATCAGTTATTACTGCAACTAATGGGGTTGGAAACCAGCAACAGAGGAAGGACACCTCCTATAGCACATATATAATCCAAAGCGAAGGAACCCTTAGATCACCTCCAGAGGACCTGCCCTCAGTTCAGGAAACAGCATCATTTCCCGAGGGAGTCACAAAGCAAGTTGGGCCCTAAGGTTAGCTGATTTGTACATGTGATCTCATTTCAATAGGGATTTGAATATTAAAGTTCGCATTTGATTCATAACATGAAGCATCTAGTCTGGATTTTTGGGGAGCATCTTCATCGAGCCTGGGTCTTTCTGCCTGCAAACTAAGACTCCACAGTGCAGTAATGGTCTCCTCCCCAGCACCTTGAACCTGTCCGGGGAGCCAAGGTAAAGCAACAAAGCTCTTCAAAACTTAGGGCTGCTGGCCACTCCTCAGGACTGCTTGAGCATCCTCACAGCATGTCA
Organism: Talpa occidentalis; assembly: GCF_014898055.3. Lineage (NCBI taxonomy): Eukaryota > Metazoa > Chordata > Mammalia > Eulipotyphla > Talpidae > Talpa > Talpa occidentalis. The sequence continues at coordinate 103,865,108 of NW_023605083.1, read as the reverse complement.
CCTGCCTTCTCCCAGGGCCAGCTAACAGAGAGAGGGCCAGGCGGCACCCCAAGGCTGCGATCATTTCCCAGTCCCTCACAGCTTGATCTCTGTCATGGCCCACTGGGGGAGGCAGTTTCCAGAGAGGGAACAGGACCCCCTGCCCCTTAGGGAGGAAAATCAAAGTCACACTGAAAGAAGTTTGGGGAAGGGGATGATCCGGTGTGACCGTCTTCTGAAAATACGCTCTTCCCAAGACTGGGCATGCACGTCTTCACTCCTGAAGCTTACAGGAACTAAACTAAGAAAAGCATGACTCTGACATCACCTGACTAAACCACACAGCCAGGAGGTGGTGAGAGTTGGACTTGGACAGAGGCCATGTAGCTCCAGAGCCCAGGCCTGAGCATTCTGCTAGAGAGTTCTCCACCCAGGGAGACGGATTTCTCCATGCAGCTGTGTGCCAAGCACGAGATGGTAACCCCAGCTGAGCGGAAGACACAGGGAGGCACTGTTGCTGCCGAGGAGTAACAGGATGAGGTAAAGAGGAGTGATGTCCTCACTATCAACAATGATAAGGCCCAGCCCCTGCTCAGACCCCTTTGCTCCCCCAGAGCCCACACACACCTCCGGATCTGCATCCAGACAAAGACCTGAGGCAAAATGCTGGGTGCCTTTAAGGAAAGGGAAAAGATTAACCTTGGAGCCTTTTATCAGAGACTGGAAACAGTGGGGCCAGGGCGGATAGGAGCAAGGATGAATTTCAGTGGCCATGCAGACAGCACTGGGGCCTTGTTGCTTCATGACTGGCCACTGGCCCTTTGTCCTCTCAGATCTGGTACTGCCCTGCAGAGGACACTGCCTGGATGGGGTGGGGCAGTTATGCTGAGAATTATCCTCAGACGACAGGCCACCAGGTGCTATGGAACAATAAGGCTGGGATTCAAGGAATGTGGTGGCCAGGAATCAGTCTGCCCACCCCAGGCGGGGACTCTGCTCTGATTGTAAGAATTTAGGGAAACTTTCTGGGGGTCTTGAAAGGCAGTGGGCTCTGCAACTTCTCTTTCTCTTTCTCTATCTCCTCTCCCCCCTCCACTGAACTTTTGGAAGAGCTGCTGGGTGTAGGGGTAGTTGTCATGAAGCCCCTGAAGGCACACAGAGCCCTGGCTATCTAATCCCCACCCCACAGCGAGGGGCCCTTCTCCTGATAAATGTCAATTGAACTGGGGGACCTTGGATAAAGACTTGTTTACAATCTCTTCCAGATGCAGCTCCCCAAGGAAACTTGGCTTCACTGACCAGCCCTGGTTTCCTTTTAGGAATTGTTCCAATTTAGGAAATGGCTGCCGGGGCAGGAAGCAGTTGTGTTTCCCTGGTGCTGGAGGTGGGGGGGTGGGGGGGGCAGGCAGCCCCCCTCCTTCTCCTGCTCTTTGCTCAGGGTATGACGGGACCACCCAGAAAGGTCAGCTGCAGCCCCACCTTGAGTCATCTGGGGGCGGGTTCCCAGGAGGGGTCTGGACACACAGTAGCCAATCTCCACTCCTGCTTACTGCCCTGCAGAAACTCCCTCCCGGGTCTAAAGTTGGGTCCACTTGTGTTAACAAACCGTATTCGACCTGGTCAAGGCAAGCCCATCCGAAATCCCTTTAATGCGGGTTTGCCCTGCAGAGAGCAGCCGGGGTGCTGAGAAGGCCAAGAGTAGAAGGAGAGGTCACACCCCACCAGGACAGCAGACATCACACCTTCTAGGATGGCAACTGACTGTCGTTTCTGGGGCCTCTCCCAGGTGCCCAGGGTGGTGACGATGTGCAGTTACCAAGGAATGAATCTGCACAAGGCTGTCCCCAGCCTGGCATCCTAGGAGACAAAGACACCACTGCGCCCTCCCCAGCACCTCTCCAGCACATCTTTGCTTCTTGTAGTGCATGAGGTCCCTTGCCTGAGGGGGAAGGGGAGTGGGGGATTTGCTATAGGGTGTGGGTGAGCAGTGGCCTCTGCCTACGGGCTGTTTCCCTGCTGCCCCCACTGTCACCATCAGCACAGAGAAGTGAAAGTCCCATGTTCCTCATTAGCTACATGCTGCGGAGCTTGAGGGCAGGGTGCTGGCGTTGCTGCCTAACTGCAAAAACCAACTAGTGGCTTCCTGGACACAGGAGGGTAGACTAGAGGGAGTCTTAGCTCTGTGCCCCAAATCAAGCCCCACCCCAGAAGGCATAGAGATGGAGCATCCCCTTGGCCTACTCGAGCTTATTGGGGAGGCCTTCCTCTGAGACTCCCTAGGACAGGGTGGGAGGCCTGTAGCCTCTGCTGGAGGCCCAGGGGAATCCTCCTTCCTCCTGAGCCAGGAGGCAAGCAGACACAGAGAAGTTTCAGGAGAATGGAAAGACAGAGGGTCGGCTGGAAGCAGCCAGCTGCTGCTGAGAGAAAGTATTCCAGGCAGCCAAATGGAATGCCAGCAAAGCCTGGGGCCGCGGAGCTATTCACTTTCCCTTACGTGGTCCCCACTGTGCACCCAGCCCAGGCCAGGTCCCTCAGAACATTCAGTACAAATGCAGGCTGCTAGATCACCACTAAAAAAAGATCCAGCTGCTGGCGCCAAGGCTGCTTATAAGCTGGCTCCCTGGGGAGGGAAAGGAGCCCTGTCCTTGAGAGGACCTTGGGGAGGACACTGTGGTAGGGGAGGGAGAGGACAGCCGGCGTGGTGGCAGCCAGAAAGCTACTGGAGCAGGGCCTAAGTGTGCTGGGGTCAGAGGGCTGCAAAGAGAGACTCCAACTTGAGCCATCCTGGCTGCCACCATCTCCACGCCTTCCTTTCACTGCAGCATTGCTTCCACCTGATCCCAGTGTGGGGTCCCTGGGTGTGCCACACAGCAGTCAGCATCGGGGTGCAGGGCCACCGCCACCCTCCGCCATCCTTACAGCATGGGCCAGGTGCTGGGGGAAAAGGGCAGCCCCCGAGCCAGAGCTCGGGACTGTGGCACAGCAGCAAATGAGTTTTCCCAGAGGAGGAGGAGGTGACTGTTGAGTGGAAGGGAGGGGAGGACAGAACGAATTCCTCAGTGCTGTGAAGATGCCCTTTGGAAGAAACAATGCTGCAGAATGAGGTAAGGAGCTTCTGGGCTGGCTGGCTGCCAAGGTAACAAGGGACAGAGAAGGGCTACAGATGCTCCAAAATGCAAAGTAGCTGGAGATCCAGATGTGGGCTGCCCTCTGGCACGGAGGAGATTGCAGCTCCTTCTAAGGATGTATCCACTCAGATGTCATTCTGTCTCCCATGCTGTTGGCTCAATACTGTAACAAGAGCATTTCTGCTCTCAGGCAGGCAACAAGGAACATCTCTGAGCTCTCCTATGGGACCAGCAGTGTCCTACGCACTTTCTTGGCCTTTTCTTCCTGAACACACAGTCTCCCCAGCACTGCTCCTAGTACCCCCCTGTGAAGATAGGGAAACCGAGGCACAGGAAATTGGCATCATTTGCCTCAGGCCAGGCTAATAACCCTCTTGCCCTGTGCCCCATGCAGACTGCCCCGGGGAGGAGGAAGATGCTGATCCATGCCAGGAGCACAACCCACAGGCCTCCACACAGCTCGGCCTGCCTCCCCTCCCCCAGGATAAGGGGGGGTAGCCGCACAAGGGTGGGGGGTGAGTCATCTGAAGGTCCCTGTGGTCTGAGGGCCTGTGGGGCCAGGGGAGCCAGGCTCCTGCAGCTTCTCTGCACATAAAGTACCTGGCAGTTGGGCAGACTGTGGCTTGCCATAGAGCATGCAGAGTTCCTTCTGGGCAAGACACTGCCCTCATTCCAGTGCAGGAGGGAGCAGGACCAACTGATCGCTCTGTGCAAAGGCACGTCTCAAGGATGCGGACAGGAAAAAATTCACAGGAAGAGAAAGCAGCGATCAGGAACAGGCAGCAGGTCTAGTGGACGTTGGTGTCAATGACAAGGTGAGATTTGAGCCACTCTGGCAGACCCCAAGGGAACTGCCAAGGGGACAAAAAGGGAAGAGCAGAAGGAGGTAGAGGGCCTGCCCATCCGTCAAGCAGCTCTAGCAACTAGCCCTGAGCTGCCGTGCTGTGAAAAACGCAGGCTTGTGGGTTTCAGTGTCCCCCAAGACTAGAAACAGCTGAGACAGCGCGACAGCCCACAGAATGAAAAGACATTCCACAAGGCCATGGAAAGGAAGACAGTTTCCCCTTCAGGACTGTGAGGCCTACAGTTGACCTTGAAAAATAAGGCCAGACCTTAAGTTGTTTCATTCAAGCACAAAAAGCTTTTTACTCCCCTGGTAGGTTTTAACATCCTGCCTCTCCTCAGACCCCTGCAGAGCTGGAAGAGGCTGCTGGCCCATTAAGGGAGGTAAGAGTCACTCTCCCATTTCTCAGAGAGGTTCTGCTGGCCCATAAGTGAGGCCCTGTCACCATGGGCATTTTTACATCCGCTTGAGCACGGAATGTCTCCTGGTCTTCTGAAGAATTGTTAGGAAGCTGAGAAATTGGCTCTGGTGGCCCCCAGTTTGCACTCACCCACAGAGCCTCATGGTAACATTGGGTCATTCTGGCTGCTGGTGTGTTCCCAGCAGAACTGAGCTGCAGGAATTCCCCATGTAACACAGGGACCGCCCAGGGGACAGAAATGACCAAGCAGGTAGAAACCTGGGTTGGACTTGTGGGCACTGAGAGGGGGTCTCTATCCTTTTGCATGTTATTGTGGGCCTTCCTGGAATATCTCAGGGATGGGCAAAGTCCATGGAGAAGGCCAACATGGACTTTGGAGAAAAGGAAAGAACGTCTGGGAAGGAGGACTGGGTAAGTCCCACAGGGCCCCATCAGAGAATGTAGTGGAAGAGCAGCAGCAGCAGCAAAAAAGGCAGATCAGGCGCCTGACACCATTCACCAAAACTTGCATGGTGACAGTGGGCACTTAGTGCTTGGTACTTTCTGAGAAGTACACGGTCAGGGTCAAGTCTGAGAGTTCCAGAGCCTCGATCTGCCAAAAGTTAGTGCTTCTCTGGACGCCGCACTGCGGAGCTTCTCAGAATACCTAGGCTGGCTGTACCCACACCCAGGAAGGAAGTCCTGTCCACAGCTCCCCATGGGCCCTCATCTTCTCTCCAGCCCCTTCTAATATGGCTTCATTCTTGCACCTGGTCTCTCCTGCTCCTCCTCACATTCCATTCTTCATTCGAGAGAATCTGAGCAGTCCAGCAAAGAGAAATCTGCCTCCAAAATCAAGCCTGTCTGTGCTGCCCTGGGCTTGGCACTGGGGTGAATTCCAAGGGTCTGTAAGGACACCTTGAGAAGCTCAGAGCTGGCAGGCGTTGCTGCCATGGGTGCACGCCAAGGAGTTTTGCAGCAAGTAGCATTTGTGATGGAGCAAATACGGTGTAAAGGCCTTTCATGTGACTCTGAAGGCATGGGACAGTCCACAGCTTGTCATCAGCTCCTAAATGGAGCATCACCTTGCGTTAAGCCAACAAGGGCTGCAGACAAACATTTAGAGGTGCGAGCTAGCAAAAATGCTTGAACTATCTAATGGCAAATAAAACCCAGTGATCAAGACAGAGGATTAGACAGAAAGGCTAGCATTTTACCTTAAGCTAAAACAACTCTTATTATGGACAACCTTAAAAAAGGCCAATTGATTCTCCCGTTGCTATGTACATGGTCTCAACAGCAGTAGAAAATGCCCAGTAAAGGAGAAAGTCGCACAAAATCCATGGTGCAAGGGCTACTGGGTCAGGCCGGCTGGCATCACCCCGCAATCATGGAGCCAACCCTGGGCCCAATACAGAGGCCTCCATCTTACCAATGACCCCTCATCCTAGCTTCCATGACCTGGCCGACCCCATGGCCACCTTCGCCCACAGGCCTTGCTGTTGCCGTGGCCATTTGGACGTTTCCGCAACAGTGACAAATAAGCTGATTGTGACAAATAAGCTTCTTTGTTCTTCAAATTCAGATTGGTGCAAGAAAGGTGGCCTGGTGCAGGCAGCCACCTGACTGCTATCCCTGAGCAAACAAATCAGAACCGCCAGCCCAGATTCCTGGCTCATACTGAGCAGCCTACCCCCTACCCCTGGAAGGCAGCTTTTGGACAAGACAGAGGCCAGGCCGACCAGACAGAGCTTTACACCACCCTATCCGGAACCACACCTGTCGGGGGAGCCTAGGAAAGAGGCTGAGTCATCCTTGAGAGAAAGCAAACACCAGGAGAGCTGCAGCAAAGCATGAGTCAGAAGGGCCTCCTCTGTTCCAGAACATTCCAGAGGAGGTTTCAGTATTCTAAATACTGCTCAGGGAAAAGCACGCTCACTCTTTGGGGGCTTTAACCCAACAGCTATGAGCACACAGCTGGCTAACAGAGCCACAGGGACCACAACCACCAGGGTCCCATCCTGCATCATCTTCCACTTCCAGACCCTTCCTTTGGACCCCTTCTGATTCCACCACATATACTAGGTGACACTCAGATTTGTCCCGTTCCACCTGTAAAGCATTCCAGAACAGTCCATGAAACCAAAAAATAAAATGGGACTTCTGCATGGCCCACCTGGGTTTTGTCACTTGTCTCGATAATTATTTGGGAGCACTTCATCCAGAGTTCTAGATGAGCTCCTGCAGGGCACACAACTCTGTCCACAGAGTTCACAACCCAGGACAAGATGATGGGGCTGGCAAGAAGCAATCATCCTTCCCCAAGTGGGCCCATATACCCCCAAGCACCTTCGCAGGGGTTCCGTGCTGGGTGAGCCCAGAACTAGGTACTCCCCACACCCTGTCCTATCTGTGTGCCTTGAATTTTGGTTCACTTGAGCAAAACACCCTGAGCACAACAAACCCCACATCTCTCCCCACTACTGAGCCTAGCACTCCTGAAGCAGGGCCAAGTGAGAACCCCTGCCTGCTGCTCATGTTTCCCAGACAAACCAGCTGATAGCTAGCGTCCTGGTGGAGGCCCGTGGGGGAGACCAATCCAGCAGACCCAGCACTGCCTGCTGGGAGGTGCCCAGGAGGGTGGCAGGCCACTGGTGGAAGGGTAGGCTGTTAGGCAGAGCTGCCCTTAGATCCACCACAAGCTGCTGCGCATACTTTGTTCAAAGTAATAACAGCTATTAGGCTGCATAATTGACCCATAGAGGGAAGTCACTGCTACTGAGAAACAAAGGGCACTCAGTGGCTCCAGGCTGCCGACCAGCTGGCCTGCGGGGCGCCCGGGCCCCCACGTGGGTTGGCAATTCCCTTGGCCTGTAAGGGGCCTTCTGCCCTTTCCCCTCCCAAGAGCCCAGGCCTGGAGCACATGCATGCACCCCATACCCAGCAAACTGGCCAGAGCCAGGGGGCGTCCATCTGGAGGGACAGCACCTGACAGCAGTCCAAAGGGCCTGACTTGCTGGCCCTGTGCTTTCCCGGCACGGTCCACTGCTGGAGAGAGAACCCGCCTTCAGCTTCCAGCCCTCCTCTGGAGCCTCTGCACCTGCCAAAGAGACTGGAAAGGAAGTCAGGTACACATCTCAAATGCCAAGAAAGAAGGCAGGAAGGGAAGGCTGCATGCTGGGTTTATGGGGAACCAGAAGGTGAACTACAACCCAACTCAGAGATAAAAATAACAGCATAGCAGTACGAGAGGTCCTGCCAGCTGAGGATTGTGCCACAGCGCCTAAGGCCAGGGCCCTGAATGCAGGGACTCTGGGAAATTCACCCCCAAGGGGAGCTGGCCTCACCTCCAACCTTACTTTCCACTGGATTTCTCGTCCTCTGGTCTGGCTCCTACAGGTATCTGAGAAGTTCAATGTGCAGTATGTGGTGCCTGGCAAAGGGCTAAACCAGGTCTTGTAAACACTTCCTCCTCCAGGCTTAGAAGAGCCACAAGGTCGTGGCCCAGAGCGTCCCCTGAGGGCTGGACTAGTGCACGCGTGGAGCAGCCGGACTCCCAGTTGCAGGACAGGGGAGATTCCAACTCAACAGAGTCGGCTGCTCTGCTTCCCAAGGCACCAGGGGTGAGACCCTGGCATGGCCCATCTGTCCTCTCAGAGCACCCTCCTCCCCGGAACAGGGGCCCGAGGTCACTGTGGCTGCAGTGGCAGGCACTCAGCTGAAGGCACCGCAGAGGTGTGCTTTGTGTTTCAGCAAACACAAACACAGACACACATGTAGCTTCTGTTGCTCTTTGGCTTGTGACACTCTGGCTTCGCCAGCCAGATGGTAATTGGAGAATCATTTCATCCACATGTGCTGGCAACTTTTGCCAGAAAGATGGCAGAAGGCCCTGGCAGGCTAGGGACCCTCTCCTTTTGTTTTCCAATGAGAAATAATGCTATCTCTCCATGTAGCAAAGACCTTGAATCCCCCAGGAGCTGTCCCTTCAAGTTCAGCGGGGCAGAGAATGACCTTGGCCTGGCTTCTGCAAGCTCCAAAGCACATTTTGTTCATGGTGGCAGCAGCCTCCTGAGTCCGTTTGCTCAGCTTCCCAGCACAGGAGACCTTCAGACGAAGCCTCCCACAGTGGCCATATTAAGGATACTGTTCCCTTCTAGGTGAATGATGAACCACAGACAGGCATACTAATCAGTTTCCCAGGGCCCCTGCCTCCCAACACCTGGCCCTGGGCCCTCAGTATGTTCAAACGGGACAGTAAACCAAGGAAGGTTGCCACAGGGGTGAAACACAGACATGACTCCCATGGGTGGAAAGTTCTTGGTGAAGCTGCAGGCACAGGTTCAAGGTCTAGTAGAAAATCCATATCGTTCACATTCCAGGAAGGGGGAGGGGGCAGGTGGGGGCTCGGTGCGGGGAGCCAGCCTTAACTCCGCATCCACCCAGAGCAAGGCTCTGCTGGGCGTCCGGTATCTCTCTGCCCCTTTGGTCTTGATAGCCGCCCCTGAGTGAGCTGGATGATTGAGGTGGAGTAAGGGAGAGGCTGGGGAGTAGGATCAGTTAGTAGGGTCGGCCCAGGACAGGTGCAGGGAATGGGGTGCGTGTGCCAGGGATCTGCCCTCCAGAGGGTGTGGCCTGGAGCTCCAGGTGCCTTCTCTGTGAGGGCAGAACCGCAGCGGGAGAGGTTTCCTCCTGACCCAAAGCACCAGCTCCAGAGCGTGGTCTCTGCTGCCCCAACACACCCTGACTGAGGTGGTGTCTTGCTAAGACCAGAGCGTGGGCAGCTGGGTAGCTGGAATCTGCTCTGTGTGCCAGACTCTAGCCCTGAGCAAAGGAGGACTCCTGGGAGGCTTGGGAGCTTAATTCTCCCTCACTTACTGCTAACCTGTGCAAGAGCAAGCAGGAGAAGGGAAGCTACCAGTTTGCTACCCAGAACAGAATGTACCCTGCCCTGTCTGTCCATCACCTTACCCCATATTCCAGAAGGTGCAATGTTCCCTTAATATAATCGTTTAGTAGAAACCAAGTGTTCTGGCCATTACTTCTTCTGTACTAGCTTGTTTATTTGAAGTAATTTGCAGTCCTGAAAAAAAAATAATAAAACAAATTCTAAGGGACAGAGAATGCTTGTAGTTTTGAAAAAAGACTGTTGTTTAATAGTTAGCCTGTGGGAAAAGACAAAGAACTTCAGGATCCTTCAGTTTTGAAACAGGATTTTTCCCTTGCACCTGGGTGGAGCAGATGGCAGCCGTGGAAAAGCCAGGCAAAGGGCCTCGATCGAGCTCCAGAACTGCTCGCAGTGTGGTGAGCAGCAGAGGAAGACGAGAGTGCAGGGGTGTCACCAGGCTCGAGACCCTCCCTCGGAAAGCGGGCCTGGGAGAATGAAATACAACCAAGGGGAGCACATCAGTTTCTTTTCCAGCACACGTGATGTCAACAAACTGCAGCCTGTCTGCGAGGCTCAGGCAGGAGTGGCCGGTCCCTGAGCATGGGGTCCTTGTCTTCCTCAGGGGCTCCTTCCCCACTCTCTGATAGGGAAAGGCAGCTCCCTCTTTTTTTTTCACTCATCCCTGAGCCCTTAAGGTTGGCAAAGCAAACCTTGATAGCCAGCAAAACTGAGAGACCGAGCCTCATTAGAAGCAACTATGGAAAGGTGTGTGCGTTCATACGCGCATGCACGTGTATGTATGCATGTGTGTGCACGTGCACAAGTGTGCATGTTGGAGGAAGATGCTAGTAGAACAGGTTATTATGGGACCAGGGAAAATTGGAGTCCGACAGCCGAGAGCCTATGTAAGTCCTCCAGCTTCAATTCTGTGTTTACAAGCAAAAAGGATTCTGGCTGGTCAGAGAGGCATTGAGGAAAACCGGCCCACCCCAACTTCAGAACCAGACTTAAGGACACATTGGGCCGCTTTCAGCCCATGGATATTAGGTGACATGGGCATTCTTTAAAATGCAGCTGCAAATGGCAGAGGGGCAGGAAATCAAGCCCCCCAACAACCACTCTTAACTCAGAGCTCTGGCCCCCTGCCTAACAGGAACTGGGAGCCAGGGCAAGGGTCCTGTTTCATCCTGGGCCTACGTGCCTCCCCTTTCTCCACACCAACCATACATTGGGCGGCCAGAACCTTCCATATGGAAGAGCTATTTGCAGGCTCCTCCAGGCCTCGGACCGTGCCCTGTGGGTGGCCTGCATCTTGTAGCTGTGAGCTCTTTATACTTGTCATTTAGAGTCCAACTTCTTTACCATCATTTCATTGGTGTGCCTAGGAGAGGCTGCCCTACCTCTCCAGACCAGTTCCTTTGCAAAGGAGAGAATACCCCACAGCCACCACACCCACACCCACCCTTCTTAAAAGCACTTACCAAACCTGAATAACCCTGGGCAGTTGTCTCCAGGCCTGGGTCCTTTTGATGCATTCTCCCCATTCGGTCTTCATGCCACCTTCCGGCTGGAATCACCTGCTGCTGAATCTTCCCAAGCCCTAGGTTTCTCAGACAAACCGGGCTCTGCTTCTGAAGGTCCTGCCCTTCTAGCAACTCCCCACATCTAGCTGTGTTCCTTCTCAACAGTCTTCAGTGGCTGGGTAGCTGCCATTCCCTCCCACCAGGCCGCACCCAACTTCCACTCAGTATGCACCGCACTTTCCAGATCCTTGCAGAAGAGAGCCCGGGCATTTCCACTCCACATTCCACAGTCAACGTTTCACTGCCTGTTTCCTCCACCTCCTTATTCTTGAAGTTAGTGCCTCTCGCTGTTTGTCTTCTTGTTGATTTAAAAAAAATGGTGTTGCTTCTTGTAAAATGTTAAGTTCTTCAAGTTGCCCAGTGTCTATAGTCTGTTCCCGGAGGGACACTGAGCAAAATTGTTTGGTGATGACAACGGCAATGAAAAGACACATCCTGTCTCAATTCTTACAACGGATATCAATTCAATGGTCCTGCTTAAATGGTTCTATTTCCCCACTGTCCAGTAAGCCTTCTAGTGCAGTCATAGATTACATGGTAGGACGTAATCATGATGTGCATACCTGCTCCAAAGAACACAGTCTTCTTCCACCTGGTAAGCCAATAGTACACATTTGTCTCTGGCATCGTTTTGGATTCCAGGTACTTCAGGTGAAATGCGTCCATTGTCCCTCTCTATGAGGAAAGCTCAGGCTTATTAACAGGTCTCCATTATAGAAAAGAGGCACCTTCAGAAAGAGGGTGGAGGAAGCATGTGGAAAAGTGTGAGAGAAACACTGAAGTTTGGAGCAGGACAGGGCAGATAAATAGCAGGAATCTTAGTCCTTGTGGTCACAGGGAGAGGGGATAACATGATGATTCCGCTGCTATAGGAAGAGAGGCATCATGAAAGGTGGTATAGCGATAGTGGGGCAGTGGGGAAACTCAAGGCCGGGTTATAGGAGGTTGGAAAGCCTAGATCTGACATGAAGGGAGTTGCACCACCGAAGGTATGAAGGAAAGATATAGACATGGAAGGAGACAGGTCTCTAGAGAGACAGGTATAGAAAAAGGGAGGTGTGGAGGAGAGATGTAGATATTAAGAGAGACAGGTGAGGAGAAGAAGGACAGGTACAGAGGAGGGGCAGGTATGGGGATAACTGGTATCCCTGGTCCTTGCTTATACCAATGATACCCCTGCTTCATTTAACTGTATGCCAGTTATGCTGTGTATGCCAGTGATGCTATAGGCACTGCTGGTGGAGGAACAAGCAGGGTGGAGGCCCAGGATCTCCCTAGCTGCCCGAAACTGAGGAACTGCAAAGATTTTACCTGAAATGGGCTACTCAGGTGGTTTGGGGGTAGGGGCCTTCCAACGTTATGTGGATTCAGAGCAGACCAGCTCCAGATTGCCGAGACCAGCTCCAATCATAGCAAAAGGTGCTGCTTCACCCTCTGCCAGCTTTTCCCTCCGGCATCTCCAGTCCCTCCTGAGTGGGTAGTGAATCCCCCCCCCCCGGGGCACGGAGGCCCCATGGAAGGAGATCTGCTTCGAGATGTCACTCAGGCCTGCATGGGGTCTGTGAGGACCAGCACCCAGGCTTCCGAGCAGGACCCCAAACCCTCAGCTAGAACAAACTGAGAGTCTGATGACTGGGCCAACGCCCTCATTCCCTGGGATTAGAGAAGCAGAGCCCGCAGGCAGACTGTGAGACACCTCGAGTGTCGAGGTCGGTGGGTCTCCCAACGGCCACACCTGCCTGTTGCCAGGATCCTCCTTCCTGGAATTCAAGCATTGAATGCCTGCCCAACTCCCCAGCTCGAGGAGTTCTGGGAACAACTGTGACTCATTGGAAAGAACTTTGATCTTGCTGTGAAAGAGGATACTTTCTCCAGTCTGTTTCTTTTCTTTCCATTTTGCTTTTATTGTTATATTGATGTTGCTGCTTAGAGTTCTAGTTGCCTGGTCTTGATCATCATAAAAATTAAAAAATCGCCTTCTTGAATTAATCCCACTCGGAGGAGAGAGGATGAAAATGAATGTCACCCAGGCCACTTTCACGAAGGTAGGGATTTGCCATAGAGACCAGACTGTGTCAAAACCTTGAATTGATTCAACCATCACACTGTCTAACCAAAGGGCTTATGAACGTCAAAGCAAACCCCGAGAGCTGAGAAAATGAATCATGAAAACCGGCAGCCACCCCACGTCCCCTTGAGGTGATGAAGGAAAACCACATCAATCACTGTACCAGATAAAGAAGTAGTCAGTGTATATGGGGTCCAAGACAGAGGGGGGTGGGGAGCAGGAAGGGGAGCTTCTACATGCTTTTCACAAGTATTCCCATAAATGATTGCTCTCCCGGCCGCAGCCTTCAGACCACAAGAGACACACTTTCCTGTATTCATTGATCTGCTGAGCCCACGTCCACAGGCTGGAGAGAGAGACAAATGTGTCTGCTCTGGTAACAGGAAGCCTAGAGCCGCAAAGAGGAAAGGGAGCTGGGCTTTGACCAAAGACTGGATTACCAGACATTCCACCAGCTTCCAGAGGACAGGGGCAGTGGGCCCCAGCTCTGCCACATTCTCTCAGGCATTTTCTTCACTCTGGAGAGTTCTCTGCTCTGTGCCTGCCTTCAGCACAATGCTAGGCCGGGTGCAGCCGAGGGGCAGTCTTTGGTCAGCTTTGGAAACAAGGATTTCATGGGTGTGGGACTAAGCTGACTCCCAAACACTCACTGGCAACAAGCCACCTCACTTCTGAGTCCGTTTCCTTGTCAGCAAAAGAAAAAATAACATTCACACTTTCTTCCCACACTAAGAATTTATCAATTAATGGCACTTGTAAATTTTCATCTAAGGGAAAAGGTATGGGGAGGAAACAAGTGATTCAGTGGCCTTTGGAGTTTTTAATTGCTCAGATGAGCTATAGACTAGAAAGAACGGCTCCTGATCAGAACCAGGGAAGTGGACATGGGGAAAGTTAGTCACCAACCCCATATGGATGTTTGAAGGCCCCTTTATGTGACTCCTTGAACGCTAGCACAGGAGCCTGGCCAGGTGGGGACCACAGGTTCCTTCACCAACTGTCATCTCCATGTCAGACCCACGGCCCCTCTCCAGGCAGACACCAGCACTCAGCTCCTCCCACTAGCCCACAGAGCCCCCAGCTCTTCTGTGAAGTTGGCTGCTCTCCCACCTGAGCCCTGGGGTGACAGAGGATGGACAACGTGTCTGGAGAGAGGGGACTTCTATGTGACTAGGATATACAGAGAGAAAATGTATGAAGGGAGAGGCAGAGAAGATATAAGACCCCATTCAGGATGGCCCCGGAGGGAATGAGGCATCAATCTGGGCTCTTCTCTTGGAAGCTCTGGAGTTGAATTCTTGCTGGCACATTCCTGTCAGAAATGGATTCCTTGTGTTTGCAGGACTGACTCTCCCATCTCTGCTGGCTGGTGATTGGGGTACTCCTCAGCTTCTAGGCACCCCCCCTCACTATGTGGCCCACCCATCTTCAAAGCCCACAGCAGCATGTCAAACCCTTCACTCTTGGAACCCCTCTCACTGCCTGTGGTGTAAGGAGATATGACCTTCCATCTTTGCCTTCAGTCCCTGACACAGGGTTTTAGAACCCATGGAATTTCTTGAGTGTCTTTTGTTATTTGTAATGAGCCCCCCTCAGCCATGCCTGGGTCTCCTGGAGGGCCCTAGACAGCCTCAGGTGGAAAATCGTCACCAAAAAACCAACTCTGTGATTAGAGAGCTGGAACTTCCAGGCCCACCCCAGACTTCTAGGGAGGGGAGGGGGCTGGAGGTTCATTCAATCCCCCTGGCTAAAGATTTGATAATCTTGCCTACTCAAGAATTCTACATAAAACTCCTACATGATAGGGTTCAGAGCGCTCCCAGGGTGGGGATCCTGTGGAGGTACTTGCAGAGTGGTGCGTCCAGAGAGGTCCTGGAAGCCCCCCACTCATCCCTTGCCCTGTACATCTCTTCACCAGGCTGTTCCTGAGTTGTAGCCTTCATAGGGAACTGGTCACCTGCGAAGGAGACTGTTTTCTTGACTTCCGTGAGTTGTTCCAGCAAATTACCAAACTTCGGGGGGTGTCACGGGAACCTCCAAATTTGCAGTTGGCCAATCAGAAATATGGACAGTCTGGGTGCACCATCATGCAGCTGGTGTCAGAAATAGCAGGCAGTCTTGTGGGACTGAGCCCTTGAGCTGCAGGGTCTAAGCCAACTCCAGGTTGTTAGTTTCAGAATCGAGCTGAATTGTTCAACATCAGCAATTGCCAGTGCTTTGGAGGACCGATGTGGAAAAACACATATTTGGGGGTCAGAGGAAAAAGAAATAACTCACTTTCTCTTCTTCAACCAATCAGGAAAATTTTGCTTTTAAAGGCTCAATGATCACTCCTGCCTCCGTGGAGCACACCTATTTCCAAGTCAACTAACTGATTAGTAAGCTTAATAATGTCTGCAAAATTCCTAGTCCCTTCACGGTAGAATTAATAAGGGGAGGAAGTTGGGGACTCTGGTGAAATCATGCCTTCCCCCGGGGAGGAGCGCGGATGCAATGGGACAGGCAGAAGATGTCAGCACCCAGAAGGCCGGCAAGAAGAACAAACACCTGCCTTCTCTCAGAAGGGCTCACAGGAGGTGGCCCACAGGACCGCTGCCGGTGCCAGCCCGATTCAGAGAGCCACATCCACCCCCAGGATGAGGAAGGAGGTCCCCTGAAAGATGGAAAAAATTCCTACACATTAAGCTGCTCATTTTAGAGAGAGTGGTGAGATTCTCATGTTCCCCCTCAGAGAAACACTCTTCCTATTACCTCAGCGATTTGCAGCCTGCCGCTGTTAGCTGCCTTGTTTCTTCCCAACTGTCCAAACAGGCTCTTTATTGCTTGGAAGATAGTTCTGCCAATGAGCTTGTACCCCAAGAGGCTGAGAAATTTAAAGGCTCTCTCTGTTCCACATCAAGTGCGCAGGGCATTCTGCCCCCCGTTTCTGGTCAGACTGTGTTTCTGTGCGGATGAGTCTTCTGAGACATTACGAGGCAGTTACTCTGGCGAGAAAGAGCACAAGGCGGGAGGGCACAGCCCACCTGCTCCCCAGAAATGCTGGGCTGTGTCCCAGAGCTCTGGAGCCGCCATCACAGGGGAAATTGCTTTATTGGTTGTGGCCTGGTGAGTAGTTGTCCATCTGCTTTCACCTCACCTCTCTTGACTATCTGAGGGTTGTGACCCACACCCTCACCCCTGCCCTAGGTGAGCCCTGCTGTCCCAGGAGCTCAATTCCCTCCTCCATGAACAGAGCTCTCAGGGAGCCAGCCTTTTCCAGTCCTGCTCAGGGATTCGGGAAGGGCTGGGTGGTGAAAGGGGAAATGAAGATGACACTCTCTGGCTGGGCCGTTGAGGCTCAGGACAAAGTCTTCCCATTTTTCCATAGGCTCCTCCAGCCCAAAATTTGTTACCCGGCCTCCTAAGCCAGACTCCCTGAAGTATGCACGATGGAAAGTTTGAGCTAGACTTACAATCAGGTTGCTTCAAAGACCAAGTACAATTTGTTCCACAATATCAATCAAGGGCATGTTGAGTTCCAGACACCCGCAGGTCCCCAGCCACCCTGACACCAGCTCAGGTGCTCCCCTGCCTACAGTTCAGGCCACCACTTTGGGTGGTGCCCACTGCCCCCAGTTATGTCACATGTCTCCTTGGTGCCTGGGAAAGGACAACACCCTCTTACTTTTGGGGGGATATATCTAAGTGAGGGGTCAAGAGCTGACATTTTGGGGGACTAACAGAAAAGCTCAAAAATTTTGAAATAAACAAAAATGTATATCTGCTTAATGAGCTGACCTCCCAGCCTCTCTGCCAAATCCTTGCTTTCCTTCTGAAAATCTCCTTTTGCTTTTCCTCAAGTGGTTCTTTGTCAGTCTGGAGAGCAATGCGCCTTGTGCTAATGGTTTAATAAAATGTGCAACACAGAGAATTACAGTCTTTAAAAATAAAGCAAGTCCCAGCAATCATTTTGTATTCTTGTCTTACCAGGGAGAGATGGCGGAACCAGCCCCTCAGGCAAACAGGAGCCCCTGGCCCCCAGAACTACTCCCATGGGGATTTCTGTATACACTTCATCCTTACAGCTGCAGCACTGCCAGTGTCATTTTTTCCAGCAGGTGATCAAATGCAAATAATTAAAAACAAAAGACAAATATAATTGACTCTCTTTGCTCCGGGCAGCAAACTCTGCATTAGACCTGCAAGCATTAGACCTGCAAGCAGCAGACCTTGGTCTGGTTTGGGGTGAGCAGGTCATGTGCTTTAATGCCCTTGTCATTCCTGTGCAGAGAGAGCACTGCAGCGCAAAACACCCAGGCTTCCAAGGCCATTCACTGACAATGGGGATTGGGGAGGGAGGTCATACATCTACCACTAAGGACAAGAAACAGAAGCCAGAACCAAATACATCGTGAGATGGGCTTTAAAAATCACTGGTGTGTGTCAGTTAGATCATAATAAAAATGTAACGTTTTTAGCAAAAGAAAAAAAAAATCTGAGTTTGTGTTGAGGGATGTCATGTGGTAAGTATGCCTCAGAGGTGTGAAAAAGCCAAGAAGAAAGTCCACCAAAATGTAGGGATAACTGATTATCGGTGCTTTTCCTTCTTTCTTTCATTTTTTGGTGTTTTATACCAATATAAGGACACAAAACTTTTAATTATTTTTATTATTGTTAACTTTTATTATGACACAATAAATACACAAAACTTTTATAAACTTAAAAGGTTACCTTGGGGAGGTGGGCCCAATTATATGCTGAAGGATGGAAGCTAGACTTTCAGTGGTGAACTTAATGTGGTATCTGCAGATGTTGATTTATAACGCTGGACACCTAAAAGCTATGTAATAGTATAAACCAATGTCACTCTGATAAAAGGCAATACTTTAGAAAAGTTATCTATGGAAGTTACTTTCCTTCCAATGCCAGCTTGCTGGCACCTCCAGGATGTATATGGAGGCAGGTCTTAGTGGTCCCAAACTTGCCAATCCATTTCAAGTTCTAGGATCACAAGCAAAGCACCTTTATTAACTTTTAGGTGTTGTTACCATTAACAACATTTCACATGCAGGACACTGCCAAACCACTGAGGATCACCCCAACGTGCCAGTGATGATTCGCTCCTCCAGGCATCACCACGGAGGGCTGTTGCACATGTGGAATGCAAGACTTTATACATACTCAGCACTGCACTGCCTTCTCTCTGGGGTATAGCATCAGCAATACATCATTCATCCAAAAAAAATCCCCTCAAAAACACATTTGGGCCTGGTACTGTGTGTAAACAGACATTTTTTCCCTGCAAATTCCCCTCACTCCTGGCTCCAACAGGTGCCTGTTCTGTAAGTTTGAATCAGAGAAAGCTAAATTTCTTAAGCGCTGCCAACTTAAACTTTTAAAAGGATCCGTTTGGCAGCAGGAGGTCTGCCTGCACTTTGTGCAGTGTTCTGCTACATTTACTCCTTCAGGGGCACACTCAGAGTGATGACGCCTATTCGTGTTTACTATAGCGTGCTGCAGCCAATGTGGTTATGCCAGAATGCTCACTGGGGCAGAGTCCCACCTCACAAGTCCCCCCACCAAGGAAAACAAAAGGTTTTAAGCAGCAAATAGGTAAAATATTAATGAAACTTGGGCATAAACGCAGTTGAATTGTGTCATTGTACCTTTGTCTAATCAAGGGGGGGAGGTTTTTAAAAGCTGATAGATGTGAAACAGAATGTTTTCATTTCAGGAAGAGTAATTAAGCTCATACGGTCCTGTTTTTCCAGCGCATGCTCCCGCAATGTCTAGAGAACTGTAAAGTGGCACCCACAAGACAAACCAGCCTGAAGAGACAACTGATAAACCCACAGGATTTTCTCCTTGGAAAAAAAGCACAGCACCCCTCCTTCACAGAGGCAGGTAGAACACTGAGGCCCTGCTAAAAACAGCTTGTCTGCCCAGAGTGAAATCAAGATATACTAATCTAAAAAAAAGATTTAGGGATAATGTCCCTAGATCCTTCTCAAAGTCTTTGCTGAAGGGACTTAAATGCCTTTTCCTCTGTAAGTCTTGAAATGGGACTGAATAGCAGCAGCCCCCTAACTCAAATGTGGGTGGAGAACACGCAACAGCAGAAAGCAGATGCTGGCCCTACTCAGAATTGCTCATTGGGATTTGTGTAGATGCTGCCTTCCCACTTTTCAGATCTTTCAAGTTCTATCACAGCATGACAGCAGGATGACTCACGTAAATGCAGCCATGCCCTACAGGGTTTTAATGCCTTGGTGACATTGCTGTAAGCACCATTTTTTTTTTTTTTTTTTAGAGGAAAAAGGTTCCTGAGAGCAGTCTGCCACCATCTCCAGGGACCACAAAGGACAGCGCCTGCAGAGGGCAATGCTCTTTGTGCAGGAAGGTTGCCTGCATCCTGCAAGCTGTTCTGATAAGCAGCTGTCGAGGGAAGGGGGCGGGGAGCAGGGGAGCAGGGGGAGGGGAGAGGCTGTTGTTATCAGGTTGGAGGGCCAGCCTTCTGGGATTACGCTCATGTCTTATCTCAACTAAACTCCTGTCTTGCAAGTTTGAAAATCTTAAAAGGAGAAAAACAGAAGCAGGATTCAAGCTCTGTCCTAACAGCGAGCCAGCGCACCCACCCCCAACTTCCAGCGCCCCAAGATTCAGTGACAGTGGGATGAAACAGGTCCACGGAGTTTCCACAATTGTCTGAAACCCTACTAACCACCTCCCCTCCCCCACAGAGAAGTATCCCCCCTCAATAAAGGAAAAAAAAAAAAAGTTGGCTTCAATAAGTTTATTGTGCAATTCAAAGCTTCCACTGCAGCATCCTCTAGAAAAATCAAGCCTCCCGGATCCGCTCTGAAACAGCAGTGCAGGCTGCTAAGTCCGTCAGAGATCCTGAAACCCAAGTCCAGGCCGCCTGGCTTCGACTTTCCCCTCCTTCCTGCCGGGAGCGCCGGCTGCTGAGTCACGCTCGCCCGGCCAGTCCGTCCTTCCCAGCCCGCGGGCCAACGTCCCGCGTCCGGCCGTCCTGGGACAGCAGCCGCTCCCCCACACTCGGGGTCAGCCTGTGCCTGACGCTGACGGCCCCCTCCTCGGGAGCCGCACCTCCTTGCTGCTCGCTCTCCACGCGCCACCCGCCTGCCAGTCTCCACGCCGCGCTCCGGCGCCCTCCGCGGGCGCATCCACAGAGCCAGCCGCGCGCTGGGCGCCCCAGGGCGTCACAAGTCGATCAGACCAAAGATGCCCCTGGGCCTTCACTCGGGGAGGGTGATGCTGGGCACCCAGTCGTTGACGCTGCGGCTCTCCTCGCAAAACAGGCTGAGCTTCTCCAAGGCCGGGTCTTTCCATGCGTCCTCGTTGGGGTTCTGCGGGGAGAGCGCAGGGGTCAGCCTGGCTAGCCGCTGACCGCTGACCGCTGACCGCTGGCCGGGGCGGCAGGAAAACACGGGGGACGAAACTCACCGAAATGAGGATGCAGTGCAGGTCTCCGGGCGCTCCCGCCTCGTCGCCAGCGCCCACGATGGCAGCCAGCCGCTGCACGTCGCCCACGCGCACAATGTCGATGTCGTTCTCGCAGCAGAAGGCTTGGATCAGAGTGAAGTGGATCTGCAGCGCGATGTCCCCCTCGTCCTCCTCGTCGGCCGCCAGCACGCAGAAAGTCACATTGTCCGGGTCGCTGAACAGGCCAGGGGAGCGCGTGGTGAGGTCAGGCTGGGGAGTCTGGGTACCCCGCGCCCGCCTCTCGGCTCTCCTCCCTGCCACTCCCCCGGCCCTGCGTCTCCCCACCGCGGCCGCAACTGTACTCACATGTTCAGGACTTTGGCTGACTCGTAGACTCCGGCAGTGAGGCAGCCCTGGCGCTGCGCCGACAGCAACAGCTCGTGCAGCGCTTTCCCCGCGCCCTGCATCCTGCGGACGAACCAGAGCCGTCAGCGCGGAGAGGCGCAGGGCGCAGCGAGATCCCAGCCCCGGAGACGCGCCCTCGGCACCCCAGCTCCGCGCCCCCGTCTCGAGGACGCACACACCCAGACCTCCAGGCCGGCGCCCCAACCTCGGGGACTCAAGCCTGGCGCCCCAACCTCGGGGAATCAAGCCTAGCGCCCCAGTCCGCCCGCACACAGGCGCCGGGGTCTCACCCAGCGGGAGCCACCCCGGGGGAGCTTGAAGGCTGCCGCCCCAACAGCCACGGCCACATCAGGCTCCCCGAGACCCAACGCGCCCAGCACCCGGAGCCAACCTACCTGGCGGTGCTTTCCGGAACCGCGTCCAGTCCGCGGACTTCTTCCAGAGTCATGATGCAGCCCGCGAGCAGCAAGTTATCCAGAGAGCGCGGAGCGGTGGGACTGGAAGGCTCCCCGTGCGCCAGACGCGCCCCCAGCCAGCCAGTGCGCCTGGCGACGCGGCGCGCGCCCTTATATAGGCCGGGGCGGCGGCGTCTCCAGCTGGCGCGAGGCTGCGCGCCTATTGGCCAGCGCCCGCTTTCTGATGCAAATGAGGCGGCGGCCGGCGGCTCGTGCCAGAAGGCCACGTGGGGAGGGGTGCGGGGGATGACAATGCCTCAAATCTGCCTCTTTGTCGGGGTGTTACCAGGCAGACTGGAGCCTGCAGATTTCATCTCGCCCTTTTTTTTTTTTCAAGTCCTTAAAAGGGAAAAATTAGGAAAAAAGATTTTAAAATCTTGTTTGCTTGGAGAAAGCTGCCGTTGGTGAAATGCACCTTTGGAGACTCGAAAAGCAGTTACTTTGCATGGTTGAACCTTTCTGCTTTTTCTTTACTTTTAATTCGAAGTTTAGGAAACTTGCTTTTCACCGGAACTTAATGTAAAAATGCGCAGAGGTGGCTTTTCGCGTGGGAAAGGCATGGCGAGGTCCCCTGGAGCTGGCACTGGGGCCCGCGAGCGCCCTGCCTTGGCCTCCAGGCCCACTCAAGTCCCTGGCTGCGCTGGAAGGTCAGAGCCCGGGTCCCGGCCGGCTGCGGCTGGGCGCTGCGGGGCGCCCGGGCGCGAAAGCAGATTGCGGCCGGCGCACGCGGCTCGTTTGCATTTCTATGGAGGGCGCACAATAGCGGGGGTCTGGCGTGTGGCGGTTTGCAGAAAGACAATCGAGGCTTTCTCTTCATAGCGACACTGTCCACCTGCCGCCTGGTGGGGTGGGTAGGGCCCCGCCGCGCGTGGGGGCTGCCGTGCTGCCCAGCGCGTGGGGGGCTGGACCACGTGCAGCCTCTGCGGCCCTGGGTACGTGCCCTGAGCGCGCCCTCGCTGCACCCAAGCCTCGTTGGCATATAATTGCTCCCCACCCAGACTTCTCACGGGTGTCCAGGCGAGTTGTAATGATCACCCGCTGCCACGCGGTCTATGCCAGGCGAGTGCGCTCGCTGCACTAAGCGGCTCACTTGGGAGAATGAGGCTCGGAATATCCTTTCCAGGGGCGCCATCTACCCGCCAGAAAAAAAATCCTTCCTGCCCTCCCCTCTCCTGCCATCTTATCCCCACTTTCATTGGACTCCGAGAGTCTGGCCTCTCGCCCTCTGGTCAGAGTCCTGGCTGGGTCTGCTGCGCCCAGGCCAAGCTGTGCATTAATGGCATCCAGAGTAAAGGACTGCAACCCCACCCGGCGAGGGCGTGGGGGCGCGAAAGGAGACTGGTGGGGTAAGAGCCCCTATTACTTATGCTGTTTTGACATTTTTAATTACTTAAATATGCATATGTTTAAGTAAGGAGCTGGTACATCAGTAAGGGAATCCTAACACTGGAAGCGAGCTGGGGTATAACCATTCTGGACCTTTTGCCCTCTAAGCGCATCACCTTGGTGTCTGCACCAAAGATTGCAGGAAGATGCGCGCTCAGGGTCACTTTCTTTACCCACTTTTCCCCACATGAATCCTTAGATACTGGGCTAGACAGTGGGCGGAACAAGGAGAATCCGCTGGAAGCCCAGGTTCTGCTGCAAGTCTGGGGAAAGAAATGAGTTTTTCTTTTGACCCCGGGTTTCTGGGGAGCGTGATGGGGGTAGGGTGGCTATGCAAGCATTTCCTTCGTCAATGGAAGGATTTATTCTGCGCTTGGAGGCACAATTTAGCGCCAGTGCAGAAAGGCCAAGAGCAGAAGCGGGCTCTCGCGCCCCCTGGTGGCTGTCTGGCAGAAGACAGTTGCCAGAGCCGCTTTCTTGGTTCTTAGAAGCCGGTCTCCCCTTCCGAGGTGTCATCATCTCCAAGGAGAAGCGTCCTGCCGCGTTAATGTGACAGTTTCCTCTTTCTCTCTTGGTGGTGTCTAAAGTGATGGTGTTTCTTGATTAGATAAAATACTGGTTTTTTAAGTGATTGCGACTTAGCTATTGCTCTTTTTAAAATGTTAAACATTTCTTGTAATGAATTTATTCCCTGGTCCCCAGGAAATGCTGCAAAGATTTATTTGACATCTTAGTGGCCTCTCAGTGTGTCACACTAAAAATTCACTCCCACACCAGATGGGAAAAGCCGGCAGGCCGCAGCCTCAGCAGCCCCTCACCCTGGAGGAAGTTTCCCCTCTTGGGGAGGGGGCGGAAATGCAGGCATTTTCAGTTGGCACATGGCCAGCCCAGAGGAAGAGAGGGGGTGATTGACACCCCCTGCGGCTATTCTACTTTGCTCACATTTTTAAGGTATTCGATTTCAGGAAATCGCCTTTCTGACATAGGATATGGCTTCAGAGGAGGGTTATTAGATCAGTCTGAATGACCCCAAAGCCCTCATCTCAATTAGGAAAGAAACATTTTATCTGGAGGTGTGGTTCTCCCTTCAGCCCTCCTCCACCCCATAGTTGAGGCAAATGCAGAAGCCATGGGGTGGGTCTGGAACTCTGTTTCCCATTGTTGGTCAGACAACAGTGTTGGAGAGGGGGCAGTGTAGCACCTCTTCCTGGGTGCCCTAAGATTAAAACCAGTAAGTAATGCACCAGTGTCCTAAGTTGTCCCCTTCCCCTGTGCTCCCAAACCTCACTAAGCCTGGGACTCAGCATGCATGTCCCCCAAGTGTTGGGAGGCTGTGATGTCACCCCAGGCTCCCTGTCAGAGCCCCTAAACTTTCCCCTGAACCATAATAATGCAGGTGACGGTGACCTTATTAAAGGGGAAATCCTCAGACATACTGTGTTTTAAAGATCTTTCAGAAATGCCTGTGACTTTGCTGTTTTTTATTAACATTCTGGGAAACGCACTTCTCTGTCACTCCTGGCCTCACCAGAGTTGCTGTTCATTTACATGTGGAAGAAGCAAGACTTCAGTAAGCAGTCAACTTTATGACACAGTCCCTGTTGCAATTTCTCAAGATTAATTACATCTGCCATGTGTACAAGAGTGTCATTGAAAAACAGGTCAGTCTCCTCTGACATGGCCCCACTGGAGGCTGCAGGGCACAGACAGCTGCTCAGAGCTCCCAGGCCAGTTCTCTTGGTCTTAAACTTTTTTGGAAAAAGCCAAAGTCATTACTACCTTTCAAAACCAGCAGCTTTCACGCAAAAAACCTGAATTTCCAGTTTCTCTTGGAAAATGAGAGGATTTGGTTATTATATACCTGCACTCACCCCCTAACCATCAACTAGGGGTGTTGGGACCCCCAAATTGGACACTGCTCTCAAGTTGACCACAATCCCCACCTGTCCCCTTTGAGGACACCTGCTTTGTTCATTTGCATTAACTGCTTGTAGCCTGCAGGCTTTGCATTGGCAATCCTTGAAAAGAAAGTGAAGTTTAAAAGGGCCTCCCTGGTGGTGCCAGGGATTAAGCACAGCACTTTGAAGCTATCCGCAGCCTCTGAGCACAAGCTACCTACATGGAGTAGCAGACCTCTCCTGTCTCACCGGCTGCTCCCCTCAGCAGTGTGTTTCAGTAGATCTGCTTGTTCTGTTCCCCACTCTGTCTCTGGTGAATCCTCTCACGCCCCCACACCTCTGGCCTGTACCTCAGTTCTTGTATGCATAAATAAATAAATAAATAAATAAATCTTTAAAAAAAAATAAAAGGCAAACTAAAGAGACCGTGTTCTTAAAAGATGAGCTGAGCGTCATGTCTGTCCCAAATTCTCCTGCAGGGCAGTCTTCCGGCTGAGCACAGGGCTCTGGAAGTGGTCTGATTTGGACCCTTTCCAAATGCTCCCTGTGTTACTCTCACCCACTTCCTGTCCCCACTTTCCCCTCCTCCACCCCAATATCCATCCCCTTCTCCAGGCAGGACAGACTTTCTTGGATTTCAAGAAGGGTGGTATTGTTTTCAAAAAAAAATAAAAGGGAAAAAAATAAAGTCATGGGTGATGGGCGGGGGGCTGGGGGGGACAGGGGGCAGCAAGGAGTTGCTGCCAAGGCTGCATTAACTCAAAAGAGAAGTCAAGACTTTATGCAGACAGACACTTCTCACTTGAAAACCCCAGGGTCATCTCGGATGCCCCGGAGAGTCTGCCGGGCACAGTATGGTGCAGCCCTCATCCACTGGCATGCGGGATAGCCTTGCCAGCTCCTGCCCACCCCCACGTGAAATGTGAGGTCGGTGGCTGGGGGTAGCTGAGGCCAGAAACAGGAAACAGAAAGGAAAACCCCCAAGCAGTGCCACCAGATATCTGCATCTGCTGTCACCCCAAATGCCAGAGGAAATGTTAGCACAGTGCAGTCCCTAAAACTGATGGGGTGAGGTGGAGGCAGCACAGCATTCAGCACTTGGTGCTTTCACAGGTATGAAACGATTGGTGGCACGTATCGCAGCCATAGGCAGAAGCTGAGGATCCCTGAGAAGCCAGATGTACCCCCCCATAATGGCCATGTACCCCCCTTCCACCACCCCATGCCATTAAGATCTGCCCTTTGCCCTTCTGTGAACCTCATAGGGAGTTTCTAGAGGTCACACCCAGTCACCATTTGGCCACATTTGAGTTTCGTAGACAGAGTTCTAAAATGACTTACAGTTTTAGATCTTATTTGTTTGTGTAGGCGAGAGTAGGTCACCCTAAGCATGTCCCAAAATGTCACATCAGGGTGCTGGCACGCTGAGCCCCCACTAGCCCTTGCAGGCATTGGAGTTTGGGGTAGACTTCCCTGGTAGCATGCAAGGAGTTAAGAGGCTGGGGTGCCTTTCCAGAAGTGTTAACAGTAACATGTAATAGAGTAAGAACCACAGGACTTCCAAAACTGAAAGCCCTCTTTTATCTTCTGAAAGATAATTTAAGTATTTATTACTCCCCAAAAGGCAGCATGATCTTCAAGGTCACACTGCAGTCAGCAGAGCAGGGCCGCTTTGACCTTGAGCAAAAAGTTAGTACAACCCATTAAAACTGTTTCCCTTAAGCTTTCCCAAAGAAGAACCTAAGAAAAATACTACAAGGAAATGTTTCCTCTAAGAGGCAAAAAATCAGGAGACGAATGACAAATCCTGGTGTAAGGAAATACACAACCATAACATAAAGTTTTGACAAGTATTTCATAGCAAGGTAAAGCCTCATGACTTAATTGGAAAAGCAAGGCCCAAATCCTGTGATTATAATTCTGCAAAGACATTCCATACACATGAATATCTATCTCTTTGCCCCAAATATCAAAATAGCAATAGTGGCTTAACCTTGAAGGACTAAGATTGTAGAAGATTTTTTTTTCTTCACTGTACTTTCTGCAGTTACACATTCTGCAATTCAGTTTTAGAGGGTACAAACCCAAACTTCTCATACATACTAATCCCAGTTCAGATGTCATCAGCCTGATTCCTGCCTGAGGCCATTGTGTTCAGCAATTTTTGACCATATGGTGACAAAGTTAGAAGCCAGACGTCTAGGGGGCTGTACTCCTAGGGAGAGGGGCCCAAAGGTGCCCTTTGACTCTTGAGCTGCTTGTCTTGCCGGTTGACACTGGTCTCTTTCTGAAGTTGAGGGAAAATGGTTATAATTGTTCCTGAAGGTGAACTCTGGAATGACAGGGAGGGAGTCAAGTGCACACCAGAAGCACAAGAGGGGCAGCATCCCACTCCTGGGGACACACACAGACACACAGCTACCAACATGCATATTTCAGCAAGTCGCATTGGGTAAAATTATCTTTCACTCTCTTTTTTGCTGGAAATATCTGCTTTCCAGAAAGAATTGCAGCAATGAATGATAAAAATTGTTTCTGTAATACATCAGGAATTCTAAAATTCAAAATATTTAAATATACTCAATCTATTGCAAGTAAGATTCTTATAAATGCATTTCAACTTTTCAATGTTGAATTTTATCCTCTTGAGAAGAGTGGGCCAGCTCTTGACTACGCTGTTATTGGTGTTGCGATTATGATTTTATTCACCAGGATTTTACAGAAATACACACACACACACACACAACCCCAAGAACATTAAAGTCATCATTTAATCCCCATATGGGCCCTGTTAGGTGGGTACCATTTTAACCATTTTCAGAAAAGGAAATAGGTTAAGCAACTTGCCTGAGATCACAGAGGCAGCAAAACTGGGAGGTGAACCCAGACCAAGTGGTTCATCACCAGGTTGGCCTTCTTGATAAAACCTTATCTAGAGTATTTAGGGCAAACTGCTTGCTCAGTGAAGAAAAAGGAGATCATCTAGGTGAAAAGATTTTTTTTTTTTTAAATGTGTGTCTCTGCTTAGGAGCCCCTAAAAATGCCTGTGCCAGATAGTGTGGTTGCAGGGCACCATCTGGTGGCCAAAGAGAATGTAACTGTCAACTTGAAAATTCGCCAGAACAATCTAAGCCGCAACGCTTAGATTGGCCTTTTCATGTGTTTCTGGAGAACCAGCAGGCTCTATCTTAATATGCAGCACAACCCTTGGTGGAAGTAAGCTCCCACCCACCTCTGCCATCTCCGGACCCCAAAGATCCTTCTGAGGGCATGTATCTGATGTGATACACCATGTGAGCTGCCAACCACTAGGGGACATTGTCAGTTTTAATCCTCCTGCCCACCTTACAGACAGGAGAAATGAGTTTCAGGGAGACAGATGATATGTCCAAGGTCACAGAGCTGGGTTCCCACCAGCATTGACC
This sequence comes from Talpa occidentalis, assembly GCF_014898055.3. Classification (NCBI taxonomy): domain Eukaryota; kingdom Metazoa; phylum Chordata; class Mammalia; order Eulipotyphla; family Talpidae; genus Talpa; species Talpa occidentalis. The sequence continues at coordinate 103,837,227 of NW_023605083.1, read as the reverse complement.
AAACCTCGTGTTAACCTCAGTTCATGGTGCCCGACTGTGGGCAGGACCTGGGCTTAGCTAAACAGCTACCCTGAGTCCAGGCCCACAGCACTCACCATGCTTGAGGGACTTGGCGGCTCCTGCACCTGCTTTCCTGTCAACCTGGGAACACTCTGAATCTCCCATGTCCTTCTCAACATCCCTTGTCAGCTACAAGATGCAAAGTACCAATACAGGGGTTCTGTCTTACAAACTTATAGGCACATTAAACTTGGAGGGACCTACAGGCAACTTCCTCCAAAATACTGCCAATTTTAGACACAGACAGTAACTTAAAGATATCCATTCCAGGCAAGGGTAGTTCCCATGGGGGGGTGCCCCCATCACCCACCTCCTTTCTTGATATCCAGATATGCTTCACTTAATAACAAGGCTACACTCAGAGAAATGCACCCTTGAGTGGTTCCAGTGTGGTGTTGTCCTGGATTGTGCACCTGAGCAAACCTGGGGGGCATCACCTGTTTGTTATACACCTGGGCAGGCTTTGGGGGCCACTCTCTGTATGCACTGTCACTGCCGGGAACAATTCTTTTTGAGCAAGTGCTGTGCATTTCACATGCTGTGCAGATCTGAGACCCAGGTGGGGCAAGCAGCAGAGAGACTAGGAATGGTCATCTCTGGCAGCACACATGCTCCTTGCACAGAGGCCTGCCTGGCTGTGTGGGTTGTGCAGTGACCCAGCACTACCAGGCAAGGCAGAGAGGCAGCCCCAGGGGCCAGACCTTGGTCCCTGCCTGCCCGCCTAGGGCTGAGCTGCTGCAGGACGCAGACCCTTACTGCTTCCATCTTCAGAACACTGGAAACAGATCTACAGTCATGTTGCTCAATAGCAAGATGTGGCTTTTTTCTCATCAACATGGTAAGAACATGACGGTCAACAAAATACTATTTTTTGAGTCCCTGCTGTCCTTCTCCCCACTGAACTGTGAGGCTCGGGTTGGCCCCAGTACCACAAAGAGCACCAGGCTTGTGCACAAAGCCAACATTATTCAGACCCTGCACCTCCTTACCTGCCTTCCCAGAAGGTGCCAGTTCCTGAACTCAGTACCCAAAGGAAGCCTCTTTTTCAAATTCTATAGACATGGGTGATATTATGCTCGGACTCCATGAAATATAAAGGGAGTTTCTACCCACTTCTCCATACAAACCTCTCACAGATGCAGGTGTGTTCATGAGGGGCCTCCAACCTCTTGGTTTTACCACTAAAAGTGGTAAAAAAGGTACGAGAAAAGAGACCGCCCCAGTAGAGACCTCTTCTCATTCCAAGCCATCCTGCCCAGCCCTGGGGGAGGGAATGACAAGTGGTGCAATTGCCCACAGCCTCTCCATCCACCCCCAGCCCCTCCAGGACACAGTGGTGATCACTGACCACGTGTCCCCTCCACGGCACCATGCCAGCCCATGGCCTGGCCCCACTGTGGGCCATGACTGCAAGTGTGGTTGGGGTTGTATGTTTGTGATGCAAAGCTTGTCAGCCCAACAGGAGTAGGTGGCCCCCTGCGCCCCCAGCCCTGCCAGGTCATCTGAAGCATGCCATTGCCTTCTCCAGTGCATTCTCATCTGGGGACCCCATAACCCTGAACCCTGGGGTGGGGGGAGGTGGAGAACAGTGTATCCAGGAGCCTGCCCAGAGCAGGCTTCTGAGAAAATTCAGCTCTCCACCACATTGCCCCTGCCGCAAAAGCCAGTGTCTCCCAGGAGAGGACTGTCAGCTCCCCACCCGGAGGCCCTCCCTGCTTGAGGGTTGGGGGAGTTCCCCATTCCTGGAAAACCCGCTTCCCAAGGGCCATCTATGTGCCCCAGGAGGTTGCTCTCCAAAGGCCAGCTCTCCTCTATTCAGATGGCAGGACAGGCAGGCTGCTCAGTGACAACCCAGCCACAATTGCTAGATGAGCATCTACTATACACAAGGCGAGCACCAGAGCCCAGGTGGGCGGTACTGGGGTCTGGCCTCAGGAAGTCCAGGAGGGCAGAAAATTCACCAAGTAACCCCAACCCTGTAGTCATTACCAACTGTACTGGTGGAAACCAAGCAAGGAGCCAGGGCTGGAGGATGAGTCAGCCCACACCCTGGCTATTAGAGGTGCCAAGGCCAGCAGACAGGTCTTATAACTACTGGCCAGTGCTTGTCCAAGGTGGTAACTGACAGCTTGAGCACTTAGTGAGACTTAATGGAAGCAGAACAAGATCCACCTGTGACTGCCTCGGGAGTGCTTACAAGAGAGGCTCCAGAACTGGTTTCTGTGTTGTGTGAACATCCACCCCACCCCCACCCAGAGCAGTTGCTGGGATGACATTTACCTAGGTGCTGGCTGATCTAGTCCTAGTTTAAAGCCCCTAGGCCCCAACAGTGACAGCTGAGAGTGTGTGCCTCTGGGGTAAGCTCTGTTCCTGGAAGTTGCTAGAAACAGACATGAGTTATAGCTCCCTCCTGACCATAGCTCCTTCCGGGGCCACAGCCCCAAAAGAGGATTGAGAGAACTCTGAAGGAAGACAGTCTTCTAAATGGTGCCTGAAAAAGCAATCCTTCATCCACCTCTGACCATTATTGGAAAGTCTGTCAGCAGTTCAAACCCACAGCTCCCAGATCATTCTGCAACTCTGGGGGGCAAATTGACTTGCAGAACCCGCTGTTATGATAGCTGGACCACAAATGAGGGGCGTGTTAGCCTGAGGCTACTGGAAAAGCTGTGACTGTGGATCTGACCTCGAAGAGAGGTTGGTGGTAGAGCGCCCCCTCCGCTGGGGCACTTGCTGTCCCTACGGAGGCCTGAACTCCTGGCAGTCTCAAACAGCCCCTCCTCGCTTCCCCTTGCCTTGGCTCCTGCCCTACATAGCACTAGGGCTCGCCTAGGCAAACAGGTGAATCCTAAGGCAACAGACTGCCCAGTGTCCTGGGAACCCCCGGGCACTATGTCCTTCAAAATGTAATTTTAATATAATATAATGCCAACACTTCAGGATAAGGAAAGAAAGGTGTTTGGATCAACCCTTAGAAATTCACATATAGTTCAGAAAAAATTAAGAAACAGAGGAATATACCCCCAATGGGTATATTACACAATGGAATAATATTCAGATATTTTTTAAAAAGATGAAATGTTTGCCATTTGCAGCAAAATGGAAGGAAGGAACTCTAGGGGATTATATGAAGCAAAATAAGTCAGAAGGAGAAAGACATTTTCTTCTCCACCTTTCTGTAGAATAAAAAGAAACAATGTAGATAATCAGACAAGATAAAATAAAAATAAACTAGTGTACATCAACAAAACTGAGGTTACCAGAGGGGAAAAGGCTGAAGGTGGGAGTAAGCCTGGAAAGGTTCCAATGGATGGGCATAGTTTATAATAAGTTAAAAAAAAAAAAAAACCTCCTTAACTCAAGAGGTGTTAATTTGGAGTTGTGATTTTTGTCTGAACATATACATATGCTATTTCAGAGAGTAGTATTAACTCAAAAATTCAGAAGCACTGATATATATACCTAGACACATGTCTACAGGCATGTTTGGATTCCAAAGACCAAGATCAAAAATGAGAGGGAGCCCACAGGGCCCAAACTCCACCTGCCAGAGGAACCCCCCAAACTCCTAGCTTCAGCTCGCCACCACCTTCAGCTGAGCTAAAAGTTTGGACTGAGTTGCTCCAAACCTCAAGTCCAGCTAACAGATGGAGCCTCTCAGCAGTGAGGATACTAACTCCCAAGAAGGATGATGGAACAACTTAAATATCTGAAAATCGCAGAAAAGATAGGAGATAAATTTTAAATTGCACATTCCAGGTGGTTCTGGGAAAATGCGGATGTTCACAGGAATAGCCACCGCATGTAAGCCACACATGTGAGTCTCGGTGTCGTGTTGTTCTTCAGTGGAGCCCCCACCCACAGCAAGGACAGCCCCAGCCAGGGAGAAGCTGGAGGCTGGAGCAGGTGGGCTAGCAGCAGGGCAAACCTCCCCAGCCCCCACCCCCCCCCACCACCACCCCCCCCCCCCCCCCGGGAATGAGCACCTGCTGTGGCTTCTTTTTTTTTTAAGATTTATTTATTTATGCATATAAGAGCTGAGGTGTAGGCCACAGATGGGGGTGTGTGTAAGAGGATTCATCAGAGACAGAGGGGGGAGCAGAAGAGGCAGATATACTGAAATCCACTGCTGAGGGGAGCAGCGGGCAAGACAGGAGAGGTCTGCTGTGCCATGTGGGTCACCACCTTAGCTGGGGGATCGAACTTGTGTTGCAGTGTCTGCGGATAGCTGCATAGTGCAGAGACTTAACCCCTTGCGTCACCAGGGAGGTCCTGCTGTGGTTCTGAAAACCACTGCTTTTGGTCCAGTCCGGGGGTCTCCGGCCTAGTTCAAGTTGTGTCAAATGGGAAATGTTTCTCTGGCTCCACTTTTTAAATGGCTCCACAAATGTCCACTTTTCACCAATCTTTGTAAAGAGTATTACTTTAAAATAAACATCAATTTACTCCATTTAAAAAGGATCTTTTTTTAAAAAAGATTTATTTATTTATACAAGAACTAGGGTACAGGCCAGAGGCATAGGAGGGTGAGAGGATTCACCAGAGACAGAGTGGTGAACAGAACAGGCAGACTGACGAAATACACTGCTGAGGGGAGCAGCTGGCGAGACAGGAGAGAGAGGTCTGCCTCGCTATGTGGGACCCTTGCCGGCCGGCAGGGATAGAACCGGCACTGCAGAAGCTGCGGAGAGCGTCACAGCACAGCGCTCAACAGACTGCACCACCAGGGGAGGCCCTCAAAAGGATCTTTTTAAGGAAAAAACTTTTTAAAGCATACTCTTAGTTTAGGGGCACTTTGAAAATAGTCAGATAAAACAATAATTTGAGGATCATATTAAATTTATTTTTTTTTAAAGATTTATTTATTTAATTATACAAGCACTGGGTACAGTCAGAAGCGCGGGAGGGTGAGAGAACCCACCAGAGCCAGAGCAGGGAGCAGAGCAGGCAGAAGGACCGAAGTACACTGCTGAGGGGAGCAGCGGGCGGCAGGAGAGGTCTGTGTGCCATGTGGGACCCTCCTCCAGTGGCCGGGGAGCAGCCGGGGATCGAACCGGCGGCACAGAGGCCGCGGGCAGCTTCGCAACCCAGCGCTCAACCGCTGCGCCACTGGGGAAGACTTTAAATTTATTTTTTTAAAGATATATTTATTTGTGCATACAAGAGCTGGGATACAGGCCAGTGTAGGGTGTGAGAGGTTCACCAGAGACAGAGCAGGGAACAGAACAGGAATATCAACCGAAGTACTCTGCTGAGAGGAGCAGGGGGCAAGTCAGGAGAGGTCTGCTGTGCCATGTGGGTACCTCCCTGGCTGGGGATCGAACTCATGTTGCAGAGGCTGTGGCTAGCTTCATAGGTTGTGTCTTAACCCCTTGTGCCACCAGGGAAGCCCCATGTTAAATTTAAAAGGCTTTAGCTTTAATCAGTAGTCTAAATGACAAGAGAATCAGAAAAATTGGGGGCATATCACCATCTAGTGGCCAAACAGTGCATTTTTAAATACCTTTTTTTAAGTCAGTGAAAATTTTTATTTTTTTAAATTTTTAATATATCTTTTACATCATTGTTCATTTTCAAGCAATGTTTGTTTTTTTTCCCACCCCCTCAGGTGTAGTCCCCATAGTTTCCTTCCCCAAGGCACCCGTGCACCGTCACCTCATCCCCTGTGCGCCTCCCTCCCTCCCTCTGATCCCTCTCCCTCCTCCTCCCTGCAGGATGTCTCTGATTTACAATTGTCTGTTTTTGTTTTGTCGTGTAAAATACCTTAATCTACTGAAGATAATGACAAGAAAAGATCCAGTAAAATAGTTTCCTTATTACCCCAAAGTAATTTTATAACATTTAATCCCTTCAACAATAAGGCTGGGAAACCTCAAAAGCAGAGTCCTACCTACTTTTGAGCAGCAGTAAAATCATACTTCAGAGATATTCTCATTTTAATTAGAAACAAAACAAAACCACCCACTATCACCAATATTGAACATTTTTCTGAAGGCTTCAGCCAATGCAAAAGATTGAAAATAACAGAAACAAGATGTACCCTGTTTAAAATAAGGAAATAAAATGTTCACAACTGGATGATGGAGTAATGTACTTGACAAAACATGAATCATTTAAAAATTTGTACAATGCGGGCCTCCCTGGTGGCGCAGCGGTTGAGCGCTGGGTTGCGAAGCTGCCCGCAGCCTCTGCAGCGCCGGTTCGATCCCCGGCTGCTCCCCGGCCACTGGAGGAGGGTCCCACATGGCGCGCAGACCTCTCCTGCCACCCGCTGCTCCCCTCAGCAGTGTACTTCGGTCCTTCTGCCTGCTCTGCTCCCCGCTCTGGCTCTGGTGGGTTCTCTCACCCTCCCGCGCTTCTGACTGTACCCAGTGCTTGTATAAATAAATAAATAAATCTTCCAAAAAAAAAAAAATTTTGTACAATGCCTCAAGGTGATCAGATATAAGGCAAGAGGATAAAAATTCGTCACTTTTCTCTCACGAGTCACAGAATATAAGTTATGATGGAGGAAGAGCCATCAGTAACAGCTGAAGTAGCCACGACAGGGCAGATGAAATTGCAGCTAATCCTAAAAGATCCTATAGTGTCTAAGGAAGAAAACTAAAGATTTACTGAATGGGGTAAAAAAATTTCATATGATGAGGCATATGTTAATTTAGGAATTTTATTTTTATTTTCACATTTCTTTCTTTTCTCCCATTCTTTTTTCCTACTTAGTTTGGGTTTTGTTTCTTTTGTTAGACATTTTCTGTTTTTAAATGTCTGAAGCATGGCTATCTGATCTTAGAACAAGGTGCAGAAATGCTGACTAGAAGTTCTGGGGAGCACAGCCAGGGCGTCCTGCCTGAAGGTCTAGAGGGCACAATGGGAGTCTCCTGCCTGAAGGGCTGGGGTAGCACAGCATGGGTCTCCTGCCTGAAGATCTAAGGAGCACAGTGTGGGTCTCCTGCCTGAAGGTTTGAGGGAGCACAGCGGGGTGGGGGGGGGTCTCCTGCCTAAGGTCTAGAGGAATACTGCTGGGGTCTCCCACCTGAAGCATGAGGCCCTGCTGCCAACATTCCTGTGGTCACATGCAAAAGGGGCCTTTTCATATCTATCCACTGAGGACATCTGTGTCCCTGAGTCCAATCTTTCTCTACCCAACTCTTTGTAGGGCACAAATTTCTAGATGTTTCCAGAGTCAGAGAGGGTGGTCACAAATCAGCATGTGTTTGGGATAGGGTGGGGGGGAGAATTTAGTGTTACAGATGACTCCCCACAGTTTCTAACCACTTGATATAAGGAAGGAAAAATAATTTCCCCTTTACCCATCTAGGTTCTTTTTTTTAAGATTTATTTATTTATTTATATAAGCACTGGGTACAGTCAGAAGCGCGGGAGGGTGAGAGAATTCATCAGAGCCAGAGCAGGGAGCAGAGCAGGCAGAAGGACCGAAGTACACTGCTGAGGGGAGCAGCAGGCGGCAGCAGAGGTCTCCTCCCATGGCCGGGGAGCAGCCAGGGATCGAACCGGCGCTGCAGAGGCTGCGGGCAGCTTCGCAACCCAGCGCTCAACCGCTGCGCCACCGGGGAGGCCCTACCCATCTAGGTTCTTGGTTGAGACACCCCTGCAATAAAAGTCAGATTAACAGAATAAAAAGAAATAAGCTTAATAACATGTACACGTCCTGTATACATGAAAGAAACCTAGAAAAACGGAGTAACTCCCTGAAATGGCCTAAGTCACTACCTTAAATACCATCTTCAACTAAAGACAAAAGAAGGTAGAGGGAGGGGGAAGGAGAGAGTTGGAGGAGGAAACCAGGAAAGGCACAGTGAACAAGACTTAGGTGGCCGCCTTCTCCACTGACAAGTTTCTCCTGCTTTAGTCACCCTCTCCTTGGTACCTCTCCTTGGTGCAGAAATGGAGACACCCCTACAACTGGAGAGTTCCCTTTTAGTCTCTTACAAAAGGGGCATCTTCTCTGTTCTCCTGTGTCTTAAGCCTTTCAAAAAACAATCATCCCCAAATAATCAACATTCCAAAGGGGCATATTTTGAGGTAGTATATTTAGCTCCCTTCACCTGCTTCCCCCACCATCAGGGGCACCAGTGGTGATCCTGTCTACACGCCTCTCCTCTGGCATCCTGCTGAGGGACAGACCTGCCTCTGGGCTTCATTACCCTTGTTCATCTTACTTCCAGTACCCAAGGTACAGTGAGTGCCACCTCCCTGCCGATCCCCTTGTCCTTGTGGATTAACCTTCCTTCCGTTCCTTTATAGTTTTTCATAATTTGGGGGAGAAAGAAGAGAGGATAGTAGGTCTGTCCTCTTATTTTCATATTTGATTAACTTGCAATACTTTGTAATACCTTGCCATGAAAGTAGTTTTTCCTGAAATGAAAAGACACGTAATTTCAAGAAAATGAGTGGCTTACTTTTGTTCTTAGTGATACAGTTGTTGGATGCAAATGTTACTCAAAGTTGTATCATTTACGGTGAAAAGAGATAAAGACTTATTTTATCAGAATCAGCAATGATGAAGTTCCTAGTTCAAATAAAGGCTGTTTGCAGGGCCTCCCTAGTGGCGCAGGGGTTAAAGTCTCAGCACTATCAAGCAATCTAGTGCCAGCCACTGCAGCCTGAGTTCAATACCCTGCCGGGGAGGTGACCCACATTGTGCAGCAGACCTCTCCTGTCTCACTCGCTGCTCCCCTCAACAGTGTATTTCAGTCGATCTGCCTATTCTGCTCCCCACTCTGTCTCTGGTGAATACTCTCACCCCCTCCTCCTGTACCTCTGGCCAGCTCCTCTGGTCTACACTCCAGTTCTTGTATGCATAAATAAATAAAAATAAATCTTTTTAAAAACAAAAAATAAAAGACCATTTGTAATCATCAATGTGAAAATGTGTAATAAAAGTATGAATAAATTAATACAGTCAAAAAATTCGGGTGAAAATGTTACAGGAGGAATCTGAGGGTCCCCGGTTCAAGTCCCTGTTCAGACACCACTTTGTTTGGACAGGAACTTTGTTGCTGCTTTGCAGTGGGGGGACAGCAGTCATGGAGCAGGTTTGTAAGGCAAAACTCTGCTACTTGAGCAGAAGTTCTTGTGCCATATATTGAAATCATACAGTAAAATCTGATCGTGTGACAATGGTATGAGGAGTAAAGTCCGGAGGGTGGGATAGGAATGAGGGACAAACTTTTACGAGGGACAGGGAAGGGGGCATTGTGACCATACGTCAAGAGACATTTGCGTCAGCAAAGTATAACGTTATCACAGGCAGAGTTATCCCGAGACCACCATGAAGATAGTCACGTAATCTGGTCAACAGCGGCCTAGGCATCCCCAGGCCTGCCTCATGACATGAGCTATGCTCCGTAGGCAGTCAAGGAATGCTCTGCTGTGATTTGTAGATAGCATATAGGTCACAGTTGCCCATGAGTGGCCAGCTTGTAGCCAGCTCATAGGAAGCCACAGGAAAAGCTTATGAAATAATATTAATAAATCAAATTAACATTTGGAAACCACACTGCAAGTGGAAAGCTTGACTGTGTAGTTAAATTGACATTATCAGACGTAATACAATTAATAAAGCTTAAAAGATAATATTATGTGGGCACAACTAAATTGATGGAATCAATTTGTTACAAAACATATGTCTGACTAAAATATGATTTGGGAAAATAAATAAATAAATAGAGTAAATTTTAAATTATAGCCAATGAAGTATCAACCTTTAAACATAAAAATTATTTTGACAATGTACTTACAATGTAAAATCCAGGGTTTTCATGGTAAAGTTATGATCTTGTAGTGCTGTAGGGCAAATGAAACAGTCAAATTTTATTGTCAGTGCTGATAAAATATGGACTTAGAGAGAAGTATTTCCAGCCAAGCTTGTTTGGTTTTGTCTGAGTGGTGCAGAAAACATTGCAGAGGAAATATGGAGTTCAAGCTGGAAGCTGGAAAATTAAGATGATTTAATATATTGCCAGTGGCAAGACTATAGCTCAAAAAAAAACTAGTAAACACTATAAAACAGCTGACTCATTTTATACCTTTTCTCCAAAAACTTTATGTTTACTCCCATACACCAAGTAAATATTAGAGCAGACTCTATAATATGTAGAAAAAGGAAATTAAAATAATGATTAATGAAAGCAGTCCTGGGGCAGTCTCTCCAAAGGCAGGTTGGTGGCCCTATGGAGTGTGGGGATTCTCTGATAAAAATTGTGAAACAGGGGGCCTCCCTAGTGGTGCAGGGGTTAAAGACACAGCGCTATCATTCTACAGGCAGCCACTGCAGGCTGAGTTCGATCCCTGCCCGGCCAGAACATGGCGCAGCAGACCTCTCCTATCTTGCCCATTGCTCCCCTCAGCAGTGTATTTCATTAGATCTGCCTGTTCTGCTCCCCACTATCTCTGGTGAATCCTCTCACACACACACCCCCACCCACCCGCTGCACCCCTGGCTTACATCCCAGTTCTTGTGTGCATAAATAAATAAATCTTCAAAAAAAAAAAAAAGTAAGAAATTGTGAAACAGGAGTCATTAAACACTGGAATGTGAAAATTTGTAGGAATTTGGCTTTGCAGGAGAAATGTCATAACCACTAGAGCAGAAAGATGATTGAACCTATCCTGAATGTTCATATTCAGAATCCTAAGCTATTTGACTATGGTTAGGACTCATTTCAGGTGGCTAGACTCCTGAAATTCATGGAATATTGTAAACTAGCAGTAAATCAGTAAAATTTTGTTCGTAGAATTATTTTATGAGTTGAAACAACCCACAGTACGGATGACGAAATAAACTTCAGGGAGATGTCATTTTTTTTAATGTAAAATGAACACCATGAGGAGGCTGGAAGGGGCATGAGTAGGCGTGTACACAGCAGCAAACCACAGGCCCCCCATGTCTTGCATCATCCAAGGGAGGCGATGCCAACACCCACACACACACATCCGAGGGGTGTCCTCCAGAAGCTATGAGCCTTGCATTCAGGGAAGAGCACTGTATCTCACCATGAAGCAGCCCTCAATCGCCCTGTCTTTAATTGTTTTATCACCAGTTGAACTCTATTTGTGACCGAAATAACTGATTACTTATTTAAGGTTAACAATATAAAACAAAATAAAGACATTCATGAAAACAAAGTAGAATCTATCAGGGCAATGAAGGAGCATGATATTCCAACTGAAACAAAAGAAAAATGAAGTATTTTCAGGAGAAATAATGACTGAGTTGTCTGAATACATCCCACAACAGTGTGTGCGTTGTACGGTAACAAAAGTGAAACACGGATTGAACTGAAAGTTCTTTCAAGTTACTGAGTCATCGAAGTTGACCAAATGATGGATTGTGGATTGAACGTGACAGGAATTAATAAAATTGAGCTGAATCAGCCTTTCATTCCCACAAACGATGTTTATTGACTTAGCTGCATAAGAGCATGTAAGAGCTTGTTGATTGTTCCTGCAGTGAGTTCAGCAGAATCTGAACGAGGTTCCAGTCTGTGGTCAGTGCTCTAATAGCAGAAGGTTCTTCTGAGCCCTGGGTCCCTGGTGACCATCAGGGGAGGCAACAGTCACCCACACAAGCAAGGTTCCGAGGGAGGCCCCAGTGAGTGAGGCCCAGAGCCCCAAAGATGACACCAGCAGTCTCTGACTTCATCACATCTTCGAGCACTAGGAGAACGTTTTGTGGTGTGATTGCTCCACTGGTTTGGTCATTCTATATGCAAAATGTTTTAATGTGTAGAGTTCTGTTTATTTAGAAAATAAGAGGCTCTGTTTAAAAAGTTTATTTCCTTTATCAATTTAGGCATCTTTCTGCATTGCCCTGTCGGTGGTCAAATATCTGACTTGTCCAGTCCCATTTCTGGCCAGTCCCTCTTTGCACTGGCTTCCAGCCACCCTGGACTTCTCTCTCCCTACAGAGCCATGTGCTCCCTACCTTCCGGGCTTTGCAGCATGATTTCCTCTAGAACTAGAAGAGAAGGTCAGTTCCGTTTCAGATGGAGGCCAGGGTGGTGTTCGTCCCTCGTCTCTCGGCAAGCTTGCCGAGCCCATCAGCCAGGGGAATAGCAGAGATGACACTGCAGAAAAGTCAACCAGGAAGAAGAAGGAAACTTGACACTCACACTCGTGCGGCACAAGAAAGATTGGGAAAACATGAGCAGAGGAATGGGTAGGAAGAAGAATGACTTTTATTTCCATTGTGGATTAATTATAACTTGTTTAGAAATGTTATGTGATATGAGGTAATGATCTAATTTTATTGTATTGAGTGCTTGACCTGGAGTTATTTGCTAATCTGTTCTTTCACCATTGGTACGCAATGTCTCCTGTTCTGTCTGAGATGTTTTTAGCCACCGGTAACAGAAAACCCAAAGCAGGTGCATTTAAACAATGAGCAAGAGCATACCTCCTCTCTGCACCAAAAGCCCAGGGCACAGAGGCTTCAGGCCAATGTGACACTGAGGTCCACGCCTCCTTGGGGCACTACCACCCCTGTGACACCTGGCTCTACCCCACCCCACATGGGGACCTCCTCTTCTGGATGCTATCTCATTGGAGTAAAAAACAGCAGTGGTGGTTCCAGAGTCCCAGCCTCACATCAACCACCCAGAGGAAGCAGGTCTGTGCTAAAGAATTGCTAAAACTCCCTGAGCTCCAGACCAAGAACAGATACACGTTCCTTCGTGAACAGTCACCATGGCCCAGGCATGGGATGGGTGTTCGAATCAACTTTCTAGAGCCACATGGATTGTCAGAGGGAGGAGAGTGGGGTCAGTAGATCTAGGGAAACAAGTAGGTGTTCACGACACTTGCTTCTCAAGGGAGGTCCTGGGACCAGCAGCACCTGCCCTCACCTGGGAGCCTCACGGTATACAGATCTTGCCAGCCAGAATCTGCACTTGACAAGAGACCCAGAGTGTGAGGGCAGCTGGCCTGGAGGACACAGAAAGGTAGATCATTTGGGTGGTAAATAATAAAAAATCAATCTTAACAGCATTCATTTGTCACAGAGTCAAGAACTAGGTCATTGGTCAAAAAAAGTGTAAAGAAACAGAATAAGACCCTGGAGGAAAGTCCCAGGGTTTAGAAAGCACTGACAGGAAGGACTAAGAGCCACAGGCATGGGTGACTGTGTTGAAGGCACGGCCGCAAGGACCACGAATTTGGCCCCAACCCGGGAAACTGGGGATTTCACCAGCAGCGCACACCAGCCTAATTCTAGATGCAGCAGTGGAACTATCTGACATGGAGGCCAGGAGGGTCTCAGAGCTTGTGTTAGAGGCAAGGCTACCAGGCTGTGCTGTGCCAGCAAAGCTGTGGTTAAAATAAAGCCTCAGCTCTGCAGGGAAGGAACTCACTGAGGTCGGGCAATTAATGGGAGGGGCTGCAAGACTAGAGGGCTCCACTCTGTCAAGCGGGGGCATCAGGGACCCCAGGAAATAAGAAGACCAGAAGAACACAAAGTAGCAGGCAACAGATGCTTTAGAACTCACCTTTCAGAGACCACGTCGGAGTGGGTGACGCATCACCGGGATCTGTCATCTTCAGTGTCTGCCCCTAACAGTCCTATGTCACAGGCTTTCTGGCACAGAGATGAAACTGACATATATTGAGTCAGGGCTGAACAACAGCAGAAGGAAACTAGTTAGACAACAAATACCTACCCTGCTAATAATTAAATTATTTGCTTTCTGGAGAAATAAGAACCTAATTGCATATATTTAAAGAAAGGCAAGTAGGCCCATGATTAATGTTAAACAGAAGACAATAGATATGATTGGATTAGAAAGGCAGCAGATAATCTGATTATTTTGTTTTGATGAAAAACAAACATTTTAATTCTTTTTAAAAATGTAAATGAGCATAAATGTAAATTCCCTAAACAAGCAACTGCAGTGGGAAGAATTGTTCTAGAGAAGGCCAGGAAGACTGGGAGCAGATTAGTCCAAAATTTACATACTGTGAACCAACCACAAAACGGTTAATTCTTACCCCAGACTCCTTTCAAGAGAACAAATAGAATTTAGTGAAGTGGAAAAGACAATTTACCAGATTTATAGCTGTGACCTTAAGGAATACTGCAAGTAGGACTCCCAAGACACACAGCTTTTCAAAAAGTCAGCATCTGGCACTCAACATCCTTTACAATTTGCCCGTGTACCCTACACAGAGCCCTAAGTGTTGGAAAGACAAAAGCTATTAGAGTGTGTCGGCATTTGAGACCCATGGGCTGAAGGGTCTTGGAGACTCCAACAGGAATTCCAGACTCCATCAGGAAGGCAAGAGGCCAGAGAACACAGGATGGGAGTGATGGGCAAGAAACACCAAGAAGGTCTCTGAGGCTGACTTTCTCCAACAAGTGCCTCCGGTGTGGAGGTACAGAATATCAAGGAGGAAGACTCAGCTCCAGACCAGCCATCCCAGGCTCAGCTGCAGATGGGCCAGAGTCCCTGAGTCCCAAAATGTAGGGGCGAGTGTCCCTCAGGCAGCCCCATCCCTGATCAGAGAGGGCAGGGCACCATAGGTGTCCCCTGAACTATGGAGCTTAATGATTTCGTTAAAGACCTTGGCACTTCCTGTGTACCACATTGGAACATTCTGAATAAAATCGTTTGAAAACCTGAGGGTCCCAGACACTAAAGAGTTCTATGACCAGCTAAAAGCAATGGGGCTGATGATAGAAGTGACTCTGCTAAATTCCCTCAAAAGCCTAATCATTGAGGGCCTCCTCCGGTAGCGCAGGCCATTGAGCGTGGTGCTGTGAAGCTGTCCACAGCCTCTGCAGTGTGGGTTTGATCCCAACCAGCTGGCGAGAATCCTACATGGTGCGGCAGACCTCTCCTGTTGCACCCGCTGCTCCCCTTAGCAGTATATTTCACCAGTCTGCCTGTTCTGTTCCCCGCTCTGTCTCTGGTGAATCCTCCCACCTTCCTGCACCTCTGGCCTGTACCCCGGTTCTTGTATGCATGAATAAATAAATCTTTTTTTAAAAAAATGTCTAATCATTGGAAAGACACTTCATGGTTAATGTGTCATCTTGGCCAGCCCATGGGTGCACCAGTACTTTGTCCAATGTGATTCCAGGTGTGTCTGTGAGAGTAGCTGTGGATGATATAACATTGAATCTAGAGACTGGATGAGCAGATTGCCCCTCGCCATGTGGGTGGGCCTCATCTGATCAGTTGAAGACCTGCAGAAAGTAAAAGTTCTCTCCACATAACTCTGAGCTGAAATAGTAGTCTTTGCCTGCCTTCAGATTCACACTCAGGCTGGAACTTATGCCATTGACTCCTGAGTCTCAGGCCCTGTGTTTCCCTGAGTCTCCAGCTTTCTGGCTTCTCAACCTCTATGGTGCTGTCCTACCAGGTGGCTCCTGATGAGGGACAGCTTCCATCCTCAGCCTGAGACAAGGGAAAGGACTCTGGTCATCAGGAACCCGTGGCTGCTGCCACCCTGGGAGACCTCTGAAGGAATGAGGAAGAACACAGCAACAAAGGACATGGATAGAAAGTGCATTAGAGTATTAGTCTGGGTGGAGGATGGGCCCTGGAGCCCACCCACACCCCTCCCACTCTGCTGTTTGGTTTTGGGGGCCAGCAAATCCCCCTGAGCCTCATTTCATGCCTGCAGGGTTCTGACACTTGCTAAGTTGGCCTGACTTCTACAAAAGATCCAAGAACAGTCAAGCCGTCTGCCTTATTTCAACATTGGGAATCTTGCCTGTCAGTATATAATGTTAAATAATAGAATGCTCTAGCGTCTTACTTTTTTTTTTTGCTAAATATTGTTTCTCATTTAGTTTCATTCCTCCCGAAAATGAGCACGTGTTGTATATACCAGTATCAATATAGTAGCAAGAGTATAAGATAAATATAATCACCTATAACTCATCAGAATATGCTTCCTACCTGTTTGATTTGAAAACTGACATTGAATGTAGCCAGGAAAAATAACTGCCCCCTCCCCAATTACACAATTTGCACAATGTCATTTACTATCATTTCCTGAATTCTACATACTGCAAGAGCCAGCAAAATCAAGTTTTTCAAAGGAAAAATAAACTGCATGTTCCCAGCTTGGCGCCAGTGGTGTTTTCTTTTTTGTGGTCCACTTTCGAACTGGCCATCACCATGTGCTTATTGTTTCAGGTGAAACATGAGGGCATTTTGCCATGTGACTGCATGACCTTCCAAATTACCTCTTTCCCTGTGCTGCAGTACTTGTGGGCCACCCCCATGGTTGAACTTACCAGTCGTCAGAAAGTGCTCCCCGATTACAGATAATGCCACAATGAGCACCTTCCTGCCCCCTTTTTTCTCTCTCAGTTGTTTCCTTGGGATAACCTCCCCGGATCCCATATGAGGTCCAGTCCTGGACAATTTCCATGGTTCTAGATCACAGGCTTGCCAATAGCCCAGTCCTGGTGAGAATGTGAAGCTGGATGACTGATCAGTGCCCACGGTGAAGATGAAGCCACACAAAATCTGACAGAGCCCCATCCAGAACACTGGAAACTTCTGAAGGAATATCAGTGAGTTTTTCAGTATATTCTGATGTGCCCACGAGCCAGTCAAGGTTTTGTTCTGTCATTGGGAGCGACAAATAGGACCCCACGTGGGTCAGAGGAACTGAGCTTCTCAAGGAGACAGTCTTTGCCACAGACCAGCTGCGGGTCCCCCTGGTGGTGTAAGAAAAGCAGAGTGAAGATGGGTCTGTGTGGTGAAGAGACTCAAGCTGCTCAACAGATGCGGCTATTGCCTAGCTCTCTGGAGCCTATGCTCCCTCAGTGCTCTCTGGCCTGAGGAGCTGAGGTGCTACCCAGGCTCTGAAAGCCAAACCCAATCAGGGCTGCTTCAGAATGAAGTGGCCTCTCCAGTAATTTCCTCTGACATCACCTCCAGGACATGGGCATGTTTGGCACATTAGGCTTCATTCAGTAAGTGTATCAAGGAGAGAATTGGTTTCCCAAGGCATGTGGAACTCTGTCATGTAGAACTCAGGGGTGTCTGAGCCTGGCAGGCTGCCTGTTGTCCAAGCATCTCCAACAGACGCTGAATGCTCACTGGAAGTCATAGCCTCCCCAGTGAGAATTACCTCCATCCAGGCTCTCCAAGAAAAACACTGGCCTCTGTCTTAAAATGCACCATGCTGTCCTCCCTGGTGGCACAGCGGGTTGAGCCACACTGTGAAGCTGTCTGCAGCCTCTGCAGCATGGGTTTGATTCCCAGCTGGCCAGGGAGATACCCACATGGCACGGCAGACCTCTCTTGTCTCACCCACTGCTCCCCTCAGCAGTGTCTTTGGTCCGTCTGACTGTTCTGCTCCCTGCTCTGTCTCTGGTGAATCCTCTCACCCTCCCGCACCTCTGACTATGCCCCAGTTCTTGTATAAATAAATAAATCTTAAAAAAAAAATGCACCATGCCTTCGACCCATCTCGGGATATTCAAAACTGCAAGTCCCAGTGCCTGCTCCAGCTCCTCTGCAGTTTTCTCCTTCACCCTCATTCTATTAGCACTTTCTCTGACTCACTCCTTCGTTCTGTGCGTCGTCTCCCCTGTGAGGCCGGGGGGGGGGGGGGGGGGCCGCAGGCAGCCATCTGCCGGCTGGCTCAGGGCTGCTCCCCGATGCGCAAAGATTGTCTGGCACAGAAGTTCCAATAAATATGTGTGACACGGATGACGGCCCCAGGCCAGCTGTCACACTTGAAGGCTTCCTCCACACTGTTGAGCATCTCTCTGTTCTCCCGTTCAGTCTACTGTGCACACGCACAGTTAGGCATCCCCCCATGCCCACAGGCAAAATCACTCCTCCTGAGACCAAATTCCTTCAGAATGAAGGTTCTGCTGCCAGTGTTGGCACGAGTGGCCCTGCCATTCCAGGCAGGCATGCCATTACAGAGTCTCCTTTCCTGTCTGGAGACCAAAGCAGCTGTACAGACAACCCTTGAGGCCTGTAATACCCCAAGAAACCAGTTCTGGAGGAAAGATTCCATAGAGTAGATTCCGTGAAATGCCTAGGCCCAAAGAGCCTTGAGAAACCCCAGAACGGTCTGTGCAAACCAGGGGAAGGGGCTATCGGGGGTCAGCCACAGGCAAAGATGGGGATCAGGACAGTGACTGCAGAGGACCTGGCCTGGTGCAGCAGGCCAGCGGGAGACCGGCTGGTGCTTGACGCCAGGTAGGGTCCACTGGCTCCTCCAGGTCTGGAATTTTCTCTGGGAGCATAGAGGACGAGGACAGATTGGCTCTTGGTCACCACGTCAGGGAATCTAATCAGAGCTAATAAACTCCAGCTTCAAAGTTTTCAAGTTCAACTCCCACGTTCATCCCTGCTACAATTTTTTCCTGCTTCAAAACAGTGTCTGTCATTTCAGAATCATCATTATGGCTATGATTTTAAGATGTTGCTTGTAAAATCCCCTGGCATGTTGGAACCTGCCATGAGACCAAGCCAGAGTTTCAGGTCCTTCCCTGCACTTGGATATATGCATCGCCTCGGTCCTGCCTGTGAAGTTCCAGAACAATCCGTGATTCCATTCTGCTGCTGTTGCAACTCCCCAGGTCAAAGGGCTGGGTTGGAAGCAGAGATACATAAGTACCAGGACAAGGGCTGAGCGGGGGTGAAGCAATGCCCTCTGCAGGATCAGGGTGCCCAGCCCCAGGCCTGCTGCCCCAGCCACATTCAGACACCCAGGAGTCCACTCCCCAATAGTTGGATTATAGGCCGACTGGACTTCCTTGGGGCCCAGGATGCACCCCCTAACCCAATTCATGCACCCATATGTCCTTTCAGGGATCCTTCCTCTGAGAAACCTAGCACAGGCCAGTTCAGCTGCCTATATGCAGCTCAAACACACAGCAGACCAGCTCCTTCCATTAGTGTCCATTCACCCTGCAGGTCAAGTATTTCCTTGGTTCCATTTTGTTTCATATTAACTAACATTAATTGAGTTAAACACTTGAAGTGTGCTTTCTTGTTGAATCCTTGCACTCCGGGAACACAGGCATTAGGGTCCTATCTTACAGATAGGGAAACTAAGGCCTACAGAGGAGAATTTGCCCCCAACTTCCAGCTGTTTAGTCAAAATGCAAATCCAAACGCAGGGCAAAGAGGAGCAGGTACTCAGGTGACTGGGAGCTCTGAGTCTGCGCTCATCCCCAGGAAGACGACTTCTGGCACACGAGGGAGCCAGACTTCACGTAGCCGAACCAAAACATGAAGAAAATCATAGGAGACATAAGTAAGTGGGGATATACTATGTTTGTGGATTGAAAGTTTCAATGTTGGAAAGATGGCAGTTCTCTAAAAATGGATGAATTCAGTGTGATTCCAACCAGTTTTCCAACATTTTGTGTGTGTGAAACTTGACAAGCTAATTCTAAAATCATGGAAGGACCCATGACACTCTTAGAGGTGGAAGGACTTGTTCTACAGGAGGCAGGATTTATTGTAGAGACTAGAAAATTAAGGAAATGTGATATTAGCACAAGGATAAAGAAAACAGACCGCTGAACACACTGGACAGCTCAGAAAACATCACACAGACTGGACCCTTGATTTCTGGGGAAGGTAGGGCTGCGGAGGTTCAGGGTCTTCCCAAAGAGTCATGTATGCTACATTGTGATCCCCATCAAAAATCTAATTCACCAACATACAATTGATCTTTATATAATTAGTCCCCCAACCCTCTCCTCTCTAGTGGCCACTATGCTGTTCTCATAAGACAGTTTGTTTTTGCTTTTGTTCATTTGTTTTGCTTCTCTCACACTCTTGTTTTAGGTTTCAGGAATTCAGCTTCCTATTTCTACATCTGTATATTCTACATTGTGATCACCAACAAAGTCCTAGTTAAGGACTTCTTGTTTTTTTTTTAAAGATTTATTTATTTATGCATACAAGAACTGGGGTGTAAGCCAGAGGTGTGGGGGGTAAAGGAATCACCAGAGAGAGTGGGGAACAGAACAGGCAGATCTACTAAAACACACTGCTGAGGAGAACAGTGGGCGAGTCAGGAGAGATCTGCAATGCCATGTGGGTTGCTGCCTGGCTGGTTGAGGGATCAAACTCGTGCTGCAGTGGCTGGTGATAGCTTGATAGTGCTGTCTTTAACCCCTGCACCACCAGGGAGACCCTAGGACTTCTTCAATTGGACTTAAAAAACACTATCCATCATGAAAATACTGAGAGAGCTTGACTACATTGAAATTAAGAACTTCTGTTCATCAAAAAAGACTAAAAGCCAGCAAGCACGGGCAGCTGAATGAGAGTGTTAGGTGATGTTGTTGACCATTTCGCAGTGATTAGGGGGCACCACCCTGAATATTTCATGCCCAGCAGGAGATTAAGAGATGGCCATGGGCCGGGAGCTGGGAGGGAAGGGGCCTAGGGCCAGGCCATAGCAGATTCTTGAGTGGGAGCTGTTCACCCCAGGGTAAGTCATGGCTCATAGCTATCCTGGCCTTTTATGAATCTATCTCATATTTCACAACAGAAAGATGTGGAAATACCCATGTAATACTTAGCTATTTTTCAGTTCCACTTGGATGGATTAAGTGGCTCATTTTTTTCAAATAGATGGTAGTGATGTGAACTGTATTTTCAAGTGAAGAAAATGTTCTTTATATCCTATAAAAATTGTTCCTAGTGCCTCCCTGGTGGCGCAAGGTGTTAAGACACAGCACTATGAAGCAATCCGCAGCCACTGCAGCATGAGTTTAATTCCCGGCCAGGGAATTATCCTTATGGTGCAGCAGACTTCTCCTGTCCCACCCGCTGCTCCCCTCAGCAATGTATTTCAGTAGATCTGCCTGTTCTGCGACCCTCTCTGTCTCTGGTGAATCCTCTCACACACACCCCCATCTCTGGCCTGTACCCCAGCTCTTGTATGCATAAATAAATAAATCTTAAAAAAAGGTTTTTTTTTTCCTAATAGCACCCTGCATCCCTGTAGGATCTTGTAGTCACTCCTATAGGACTTCTGGCTCTGGAATTCTGAGAATACTCACAGCCAAGTACCTTTTGCCATTATGTCCGTCTTCCTGGTGTCTTTGCAGAAATAAGATCAGCTTAGAAGTTAAACCTGCCCATGACTGCCCCACCCTGCAAGGCCATGGCAAGACACCTAAGTAGCTGAAGAGACGACTCCCAGCAAGAACGGTGACTGAGGGACAGTCATCTGAGCTGGGGTTCTTCACCTTGTTACTGATCCTTCCAGTCAGGTGGTATGTAGGCTTTGGAAGAATAACACACAATGGAAAGTTCCATTCTGCACCGGGAAGAACCAGGGTTTTCAAGAACATGGGGAGTGAGCTCAGGAAAGGCAAGCCCTGCAGATTGTGATGGCGCTTGCATAACTCTATAAATTTGCTAAAATGATTAAATTGTATGCTTTAAAATGGGTGAATTTAATGTTATGTAAATTATGTCTCAACACGATTGTATTTTTTAAAGAAACAGCACAGTAAACCAATGAATCAGGAATGAATTATCCAACAAATAGTGTAATGTATTGGCTATGTAATGAGGGGAAAGAAATCAACTCTATTTCTGACTTGTATTGCACTCACCAAAATAAACCTAGTTTTATATTCACCAAACCATAAAAATTAATAGATAAAAAGATGGTTAATAGATAACTAACTGCAATGTGGAGGAAGACTCTCTAAATATAAAAACAACGGAAAAATCCATGAAGGAAAGACAGATTGATATCTGAATGTGGGAAAATTTCACTTGTATGTAGACAAATATACATCAAATACCCCTAAATCATATAGTGCAAAGCAATGTTACCTCAAAAACTGATAGAATTTTTAAAAGTCTAAGTTAGAAGAAGAACCAAAAACATACTTTTGCTACAAACATGACAGAATTTATTTCTTTAATGTTTACCTATAGACATCAATAATAAAAATGCAAAACTGATCATTCCCCCCAAAAAGTAGCCCTACAGCAGCTGACCTCCTAGGCCCAGGGTCCCCCACCTCTGCATGTCCCCTCTGTCAACTTAGCCACATGCTTGCTACACCAACATCTATTTGTTCATGTTCTCAGGAATATGAATATGGAAATGCAATGCTGGGGTGTGGGAACAGCCAGTGACAGTGTCCAGAGCTCTGAGCTGGCCGGCATGGACCCCTGCCTCCTTGAAGACTACTAGCCCCAAGAATGAAGGACCTTCCCCCCCAACACACAGGAACCCCTGATAATAGAGGCACCTCCCTGAAAGAGGAAGAACCGAAGCATTATCAACGTTTCCACCATGGTTGAATTTCTAATGAGTAGTCTAAAGAAGGAAAGGGGAAGTCAGTGCTGGGCTCTGCCCCGCTAAATGCATTTGAGGAAGAAGCAGAGTCAGAATGTGTGGCTGCCAAGAGGTTGCAGGCAGGCCCCAGCCAAGCAGGACAGCTCCTGTCTTTTTTTCTCTAATCTTCTTGCAAGTGACTCCAAACTCTCATCCCATAGGCTGAAAAAATTGTCTCCCCCACAACGCCCACGCACACACACACACACACGCACACACCTGCCACCCAGGGAGTATCGAGGTCTCAGGGTCTCTTGAGGTCAATACCCAGCCCCACTGGCATCCTTGAACTTCCACAGGTGGCAGGTGAGAAGCGAGGCTGTGACTGCCTGGGGCACCGCGCCCTTCCTTCGGACTTTGTCACTCTGCAAGGTGCTGTGGGGACATGGACCTGGATCTGTGCTAAACCACAATCCCAAGTCCTCCCCACCCTCATGCCTCTCCTAGATCCCCTCCTTCTGCCATCTACCCGGCCTCTGCTCTTCGGTGCATGCAGGATTTACACACACACACACACAAATACACATACACACACACACACGTGCACATTACACAGACACACACACCACATTACACATATTTCACACACACACACACACACACACACCACACTGAACCACTGACTTCAAGTAGTGCCAGATGTTTTGCTTAGCACAAGGAAGATGGAGTGGGAACAAATAAAAATTAACAGGCACTACCTGTGCTTCATGGAAGATTCTAATCATGGAGCTCCTGTTCCCAATCCTAGGGAGGAGACAGTGGTTACTTCAACTCGCACTTCAAACAAAAGGTAAGGACTGGCAGAGAACTAAGGGTTTCATGGACAATGCCCCAGACAACATTAGTGGAGTCCTTAACATCCCAGTGGTAAGAACCTCCTAAAAAGCAAGGATTCTCAAACTTGAGCATGCATCAGGATCCCTAGGGAGGCTCACTAAAACACATTTGCTTGGAACACCTACCTGGAGTTTCTGATGCAGCAGGTCTGGGATGGAACTGACAATATCCATTTCTAACAAGTTCCCAGATGTTCAGAAGATGGTTTGGAGACCAGACTTGAGAACCTCAGCTCTGAAGACACACAGCTCTTCCAGCTGGTGAATCAGATGGCCCTAAATGTAAACACTGTTTGTAAACTCAAGCTCTTCTAAACATTTAATTAAAATCACAAGATTACTATATCCGTTGCTTGGGAATGTTTTGAATAAACAGCAGGTAAAACACTGCCACACATATTATGATTACAAATATAATCAGTACATGAAAAGTAAATATTTAAAGAAGTGGCAATTCCGTGGATCTTAATTGACTCTATTCCAGTCCTAACTTCTGTTCCTATTATTGTTATTCTCCTTTCTTCAGAGGGGACACATTTACTTCCCTCAATGGAGAAGTGGGCTGTGGTCTAAGACCCAGGGTGAACCATAGCTACAGGCAGTGCCCTGTACGTACTTAGGTTCAAGTGCTAGAGCAGAAACTATACAAATTAGAAATCCTGGCCAATTGGCTTGGTGTTGAGTGCCATGACCTCGTCTTTGCTCCTGCATCTGCTTATCTGGAGAGCCTTCTGTAGCAGCATGCCGTAGCCAGCTCACGCTGCCCACAAGACCATCAGTGAGTTTGCAGAAATCTCATAAGCTGCGTGTTAAACATAGCCATCGTGAAAAATTAGATCTATAAACCTAGAAATCAATTGTAAATTTAATAAAAGGTACTAAATACTCAAAACTGCATAACCTGTTTGATGAAGGGCTTAAGGTAACAGTTAAAACCATGATTGTCGAAATAAGAAAAGCAAAGGATGGACAGAGGCAGGAATACAATAAGGGTAGAGAAAATATGAAAATGCTTCTAACAAAATTAATGGACCTAAAAAGACCATAACTTAACTAAAAAATATGATTAAGGACCTTAATAGTAGACAAACATATGTAGCTAAAGGAATCAGCACAAGCTTGAATGCACAGTGGTGGAAAACACATAGACTAGAAAAGTGAAAAAGAAAGAAAATTGTGTAAGAACTCTCTAGGGTAATTTAAAAACAATACCTTTCTTTTTAAATCCCAGAAAGGGGGAGGATGAGAGGGTGGGGGCAGGGGGATGGAAGCTTAGAAAATTTATGTAAGGAAATAATAGCATAGAATCTCACTAATCTGGAAAAGCAACCAGATATCCTGGCCCAACAGGCCCGAAGAATTGTAAGCAAAATAAATACAAACAAACACACCCTTAAAACATAATGTAATAAGACTGCTAAAAACTAGTGACAGAGAAAGTTTACTAAAGACTTCCCGAGAAAGGATTATATACAAGGGCACTCCTATTAGATTATCCCCACAAACAAAAAGATTTCCAAACTAGAATACTTTATCCAGTCAAACTATCATTCAAAACTGAAGAACACATACGGCGCTTTAAAGAAAAAAAAAAAAATTAAAAGAATACAGCCTCCCCAAGTCAGCCTTGAAGGAAATATTAAAAGGACTATTATGAAATGTCCATTAATCTCAGTTTGCAGTAACAGACACCAAAGTTACACAATGTGGAGGAGATGGAGGAGAGTAAAAATGTGGCCCATTAGAACAAGGTAGAGACCAAACCACAAGTGACAAGTAGAGACCATCACATACAAACCTCAGCAAAACCTTGAAATGAAAATCAGTAGAAGTCTTACTCACAAGACAATGGAAATAAGATCCAAACAAAACAGAAAAGGAAGCTGTCAAAAAATAAAAAGACAAACTAGAAAAATACAGGAAAATAATAAAATGTCCTTAAATACATGTTTCAGTAATCACCTTAAGTGCAAATGGTTGAAATAACCTATTAGAGTGACTGATTGGTTCATAAGACAAGCCCAGCCTTCTGCTGTTTATAGGAAACTCTTCAGCTTCTAAAGACAAGCTGTGCCTTAAAGTCAAAAGCTGAAGACAATGCTACAAGCAGGAAAATGTTGTTTTTCAAAAAGTCAGGAATAGCTGTGTTAATATCAAACAAAGTTGCTTTTCAAATTAAAAAGATAGCAAGAGATAAAGTGCAGGTGTGCAGGGAGGACCCTAAGAACAAGATAAAATGAAGTCATGTGACTAGGGGACTTGCCTCCTCCTGGGGCTCACACCAGCAGCAGAGGCAGGGTCACAGGTCACTCCTGCTGGGAGCTGGGGAACCCTGAAGCTACTTGCACAAGTCTATGAGTCACACTAACTGTTGGCTAAATTTAAGAAGAAAGGCCCATTTGGTTCCAGATACCCCCCTCCCTTTAATGACCACTCTGCTTCGAGGGTGCTGAGACATTACTGTTAACTATGGAATTTATGGTTCAAGGGAAAAAAATAGGTGTCTGTGTGGAAAGCCCAGCATGTGGGTGTGAGTCAGTCTTCGCCCCCACATGCCCCACTGCAGTGCCAGGGGAAAAGGCGTGCGGGCACTTCCTTTCTCTCTGGGTCCTCACTGGCACAAGGGCCAAGACACCTTGTGTGCTTCTCGAAGAGTAAAACTGCATTTTTTTATTCCGGGCCGTAATAAAGAGGTGACGACCCACCGCCCAGGGACAGCATTGGGGGATTCGGTCACCTTGCAAAACCCACCCGCAGGGCCTCTCCATTCTGTTCACAAATGGTGTCTACTTATAACAAAAGGGCCTGGGGCCTTCCTCTGCTCTGAAGACAGGAAGCAGGGGACATCTGGATGATAGCTAAGTGCCTGCAGGGGTTTGTCTGCCATCCACAAAGGACAACCTCTTTATGACTTTTCCTGGTTTGGGACCTCACCACTGATAGCACACGAGGTCTGGTGGAGAGCCTGCGCCAGACCAGTGGCCCCCTCCGGGCCAAAGCCGAGCTTTGCACTCTTGGATCTGCTGCCCAGAAGGGCGGCCAGCCTCTGGTCTCTGCAAAGGATTAGCTGCAGCCGGAACAGCCAGGCCCCACACAGTCAGAGCACAGAAATGACCACAGGTCAGAGGTGAGTTCTGGCCAGGCTAGCAGCCTGGCATTTAGGAGATGACTGTCCTAGGGCTGCCAAGGTCTGAGCCTAAAACTGCCCTATAATGAGAAGAGTTACAGGCGACTGCTGTCGGGCTAAAGCTGAGCTGCCTGAGACTGTGCCCGCCAAGACACAGTCAGTGCCTCCCAAACTACATTTCTTAAATTGCTTTACTCATTGAAAACATATCCATACCAATTTACATGTGTGTTATGTACATGCATGTATATGTTATCCAAAAAAAGGCTAAAGCTCCAAACACATAACAAAAAAAAAAAAATTAAAAGGAGACAGAGGAGAGAAAATTTCAAAATTAGAAAGGAGAAAAAGAACAGATAACCACTTGTCTCCTTACCTCCTAAACCTCCCCATGTCTAGCAATTTCTTCTACCTTTT
Source organism: Talpa occidentalis (assembly GCF_014898055.3). Taxonomy (NCBI): domain Eukaryota; kingdom Metazoa; phylum Chordata; class Mammalia; order Eulipotyphla; family Talpidae; genus Talpa; species Talpa occidentalis. Next base: position 103,810,470 of record NW_023605083.1, on the reverse strand, counting down.
TTCCATCTTTTCTCTACACACAGACAGAATGCCATGAATGACGGGGTCTATATTTTCATTTAAGATTATGTCACAGATCTGTTTTGATATCAGTACATTCTATTCTCCACTAGATTTTAATTTCACTTTTCATTTAAAAAGCAAACATAATCTCATAGCAAAATCAGACAAGGATATCAGAATGCAATATGACTGCAGAACACTCTCAAAATTATAATATAAAAAACTCGACTAAATAAAAGAGTTTTGAGAGAGTGTGTAGAGAATTGGGGAGGAGAGCAAGTGGCCTGCAGTGGACTGTGGGTGCCTTGGTGGCGGGAGAGCTTAGGTAACCACACTTGAGGGGAGAAATTGTATGTTGTGAAAAATAAACAAGGATAACTTAAAAAAATTAAATAAATAAAAATAGGGTCTTGAATTTAATTTGATAGTAAATTTAAAAATATACCAGGACAATGCAGATTTTATAATGAAATATAGCTTGATGTTAGCAACCCCATTAATATAATTCATCATATAAATGGGCATCTCAACAATGCTCATAAATTGGACTGGCATTATTTCCACACCCTTTCATTGCAGACCAGGAGTCATGAGTTGCCGCCCTGCAGAATTTGCCAGTAAGAAGCACTGACGTGAAGCCACTGTCTTTCTAAATGGCTCTGTAGCACTGCTTAATATGGACTTATCATAATTTATTCAGCTAACTCCTGATTCTGGAAACCTCTAAATTATTCAGCTAGTCCCCCACCCATCCACTCTGAAACCATCCTTTAAACTTACATCTTCTATCTGATGAAGTCAAACTGGGCCCTCAAACCTTCATCCAGAGTGTTGGCATTGTTCGGCTTCAATTTTTTTGTTCATTCTTCTGAGTCTGCCACGTTAGGTCAGTAGTCATCTGTGAATCCCTCCATAAACCAAGATGCGCATCCCTCCTCCTCCTGTACCCACTAAGGCCTGCTGGTGGGGCACTGGTACCTGTCTCAGAGCCCTCCCCACCCCTGTGATCCCCATTTTCCCCACTCTCCTCCCCGCTCCCCTGCCCCTTGGATGTCACACCTTCTGAGTGGGGGCCAGGCTGCGTTTGCCCACCGTTCTTTGAAGTCAATCACTTTATGACACCCTGTGCTTCCTGGAATTGAGGGATAGCTGCTGTCTCTTCTGGCCCTCTGGCCATTTGAGGGTTCCTGGGAGTCGTTCACTTCTTCTGAAGGCAGGATCTCTGGAGGCTCAGGGAATTCAACCCAGAGTAGAAGCTCCTGGCTGCCAGGGGCCTCCAAGGGCCTCCTTATACTCAAAAGCAAGTTGGATGTGTCCTGGACTCCAGAAACTCCCCAGGAACAAAAATAGGACAGTTGGAAATATGACAACTGTTTCAACATGTCAAAGTCCTATAAACATGAAAGCCATCACACTTCTATTTGTCAGTGTGATGACTATAGTTTTTTCATACAGAAAATAAAATTTCCACTTTCTTTTTTTTTTAAGATTTTATTTTTATTTATACAAGAACTGGGGTACAGGCCAGAGGCATGGGAGGGTGAGAGAATTCACCAGAGACAGAGTGGGGAACAGAACAGGCAGACTGACTGAAATACACTGCTGAGGGGAGCAGCGGGCATGACAGGAGCAGCTGCGCCATGTGGGAATCTCACTGGCTGGCCAGAAATCGAACCCATGCTGCAGAGGCTGTGGACAGCTTCACAGCACTGCGCTCAACCCACTGTGCCACCAGGGAGGCCCTCCACTGTCTTGATTAAATATTCTGTTCTTATTTCCATGCCCAAGCCTAGTGAAACTCAAACACACAGGGCCCTACATACTAACACACACATATTCATTGTGGGCAACAGTGTGAAGACAATACAACCCCAGTAGCAGCCTTAACATCAGGAAATGAGCATGGCTGGCTGCCCCCTGTGGAGGGCTTCCTGGAGGAACTGGACGGGCTCTGGGAACCTAAAGGAATGGGCTGGAAGGGTTACCACCTGAGCCTGGAGAGGAGGCCACAAGGGACCAAGTAGCAGTAGGATGACAAGTGAAGCTGGAGCAGGGGAGGGTCATGAAGAAGGCAGGGTTCCAATCCCTAACATTGTTTTGGATGTTGCACATTTTAATTATCATAAATCACAATCCAAGTAAGCACATGCAGCCCCTGAACTCCAGGGAACAGAGCATCCATCATGTGCCCCACGCAAACGTGATAGCCTCCCCCTCATGCAGTGCACTGGGGGATAGAACTGTGTCGGGTCTGTGCAGCAGCTCTAAGGTGACAATGACTAACTGCCATATGGCCGATGGTGATGAAGTTTCAAGCCTGCATTAGAAGGCTCCCGTGTGCCAGGGCGCATGCTGGCCAGGCACTCCAGTTATAAAAGGCTCCCCTTGTCACAAGCATCCTGCAGCCATCCTGTGCCGTCTCAGCTCTCTCCCTGCCCACGGGATGGGTGGCTGGAAATATCCCTCCCAAGTTGCCCAGCGACCTCTTGCTACATCATGGTTCTCTCCAGGAGCAACATGACCTGTCCATGTATTTATTGCTTTGTTGAATTTGCTTAAGCTCCTATAAACATCTCATGGAGGGATTTTCTGTCCTGTGGTGACCAGCCTGCAGGAAGCTCTCATGCTCCTCACCTCCTGATCCTTGCCCTCCATGTGATCCCCTCCTGCACCAAGTGTCACCCACAGAACACTGCAGACAATGCCATGCATGACCACTGTGACTAGGCCATAAAGGACATCGAGTTTCCTGCCTGGATCTCTCCGGGACCCCCACTACGGGAAGCGAGCCGCTGCACCATGAGCACGCCCAATGGCTGTGTGGAGGGGTCTGTGGTGAGAGGAGCCAAAGCCACAAGCTGGCCATGTAAGGAGCTGCCTCGGAAGTGGATCTTCCAGCCAGCTGGAGTCACGCCTTCAGCTGAGACCACAGCTTGAACCACCCAGCTAACCTCTCCCAAATTCCTGGCCCACTGAAACCAGGAGAAGTCATAAATATTTATTATCTTATGCTTCTAAGTCTTGGAGTACTTACTGTGCAGCAACAGAGAGCTGAGCAATTTTGGCTCCTCAATTAAGAGAAGGAAATGTTCATGGTGTCATATGCAGGCTCATGTAGGCTTTGTAATGGGATCGTACAGCACCACATACATTACATAAGGTAACAATAGTCGCTGTAATTAAATAATTCCTAAAATCTGTGCAGCTAAATAAGGTGCTTCATTTAGCGGGCAAATCACTGTCCACATGGATGTGCAGGTTCTTGCTTGGGTGGTCCTCTGAGCAGGGTCATGGGCCATGTCCTTCCCCCTGGTGGCCTCATATTTTCAACACGGGACTCTCCAACTCAAGGGCAGATGGGAACAGCGATGGTGGGAGGTCACCTCCGTTCTTACCCTCTAGACCAAAAGTGACATTAATTGTATCTGCTCCTGGGCCTCCCCGGTGTGCAGCAGTTGAGTGCTGGGCTGTGAAGCTGCCCGCAGCCTCTGCAGCGCCGGTTCAATCCCCGGCTCTTCTGGAGGAGGGTCCCACATGGCGCGCAGACCTCTCCTGCCGCCCGCTGCTCCCCTCAGCAGTGTACTTCGGTCCTTCTGCCTGCTCTGCTCCCCGCTCTGGCTCTGTGGAATTCTCTCAACAGTACCCAGTGCTTGTATAAATAAATAATAATAAATCTTAAAAAAAAAATTGTATCTGCTCCTACCCCACTGGTGTGAACTAGTCATTTGGCGGCTAAAGACAGAAGTGGGAAGCAAGGAGCAATGTCCTGGCTGGGGGTCCCTTCCTCAAAATAGCTGAACTACATAGAATTTTTGTGGACAGCTCTCCTTCTGTGCTGAGTCCTTATTTTCTTGGTTTTTGTTTGTTTGTTTGTTTAATAATGATGAACAGGACCTCCCTGGTGGCACAAGGGGTTAAGACTCAATCTATGAAGCTATCCGCAGCTATTGCAGTACAAGTTCGATCCCCCAGCCGGCCAAGGAGCAACCCACATGGCGCAGCAGACCTCTCCTGACTGGCCCGCTGCTCCCCTCAGCAGTGTATTTTAGTCAATCTGCCTGTTCTGTTCCCCAATCTGTCTATGGAGAATCCTCTCACCCCCCACACCTCTGACCTGTACCCCAGCTCTTGTATGCATAAGTAAATAAATCTTTAAAAAAATAATAATGATGAACATAGCATGGGCATTGGGGTGGAGAGATTTAAGATGACCCCCGTGACTGGTGCCTCCTGACATTCCCTCCCAAGTGCAGTCCTCCCCTGGGACTTTGGGTGGGACCTGTGACTTGCTTCTAACCAATAGAATATGCAAAAATGATGGACGTGAGTGATCAGGTTACACAAGAGTATAATGTCAGTCTCACCAGCAGCGATGCTTCCCGGAGCAAGTGCCATGTGGAGAAACTGAGGCCCTCATCCTGACGGCTGCCAACGGTACATGAGTAAGGAGAAAGGCTTTGCTCAGCTGAGCCTCAGGTGAGATGGCAGCCTGAGACGACACTGGAGGACCCCCATGCATAGGACCTGGGTGTCACAGATGTGCTCACTTCGAGCTGCTAAGCTTGCAGTATGTTGTTAGTTGTTGTTAGTAATGGATGACTACAGCAGGCAGCCCTATGTCTGGGCACGTTTACACCCTTCTCTTTCAAAGCCAAGCGTGCCCAGGGTGCACTGTCCTTGAGACACATGTACATGGATTCTGTCACTTCCTGCCATTGCACATAGTGTGCAAGGCATGCTCTCACCTGGGTTCCGGCCCCTGTGTGTGCACATAGGAATGGCTCCCAGGAAGTCTCAGTGACGGGTCTGCACCTGTGCAAGTCTGATATGCAAAGTGTCAGGTTGCCCTACCCTACCCAGGGGGTTTCTGGTGGTGAGTGGAATTTCAACAGTAAAGAAAAGGGAGAAGTGATGAGGTGGCAGACATGTGGGGAGACCCAGGTCTGAGGTCCCAGGCCTGGCTTTTGTGAGAATGAAGGAGAGGCCAGGCCTGAGAGGTGCAACCAAGCTCATTTCAGGAGCCCTTGGATACAGGCCAAGACGCTGGAAAGCAGACTGGAGGCCAGAAGGGATTTTTGGAAGATTTCCTCAACATTGTAAACTGAGCTGACAGTTTTCCCTCATCCACCTCCCCATAGTCTGTTTGAAGGGAAAGAATTCAAAGGTTCTTCTGACTTGCTTTCCCTTAATGTTCTCTCTGGAGGGATCTGCTGAGTGAACTAAAAGAAAATTATTGAGTGAAAACTCACATAAAATTCAGCTACCCTTGAACAACCCAAGTTTGAACTGTGTGGGTCCAGTCTATGTAATTTCTTTCAATAACTATATTGGGAAAATGTTTGGAGATTAGCAACAGTTTAAAAAAGCTGAGACCCTATTAAGAAAGTCAGGTGCATCTAAAAAAGTAAGAAAAAGATATGCCTAAAATATATCTAGATAATAGTTTATCATTTACTACCAAGAGATACAGACAAATCTATTATAAAAAGTTTAAACTTATCAAAACTCTCACATACATTTAGACCATATGTGGCGCTTGTGGAACCAAGCTTAGCTGAGGTTTCGCCATTTTGTATATCCTCCACCTTGATATGTTAGTCCTTGTCCTGCCGCATTCCGGAGATAGTTTCAGCAGTCACAACCCTCACTCCACTTGGTGACGAAAAAGCAGACCACCCCAGCCACCAATGAGGGCAGTCCTGTCCATAAATGGGACAGCATCTCTAACCGTCCAATCAGTTTGAAACTGTAACCGCGCGCGCCCAAAGTGCCTTTGTAGTAGCCAATGAATAATTGCCAACTTCTTTCAAAGTTCCCGCCACTCGCGACCCTATAAGATGTCCCAGCTTCCTCTGTTCGGGGCTCTCGACCTCTGCCGTTGCATCGGTGCGTGTCGAGGGCCCGGTCTCGAGCCCGTATTAAACTCCTTTGTGCCCTTGCATCGGTTGTCTGTGTCCTTGGGGGCTGCACTGGTCGACGTGGGCACAACAGCGCTATCCACTTAAAATCCCACATTACACTAATTCTGAGAAAGCAGTTCATCTGCACAAATGCACACGGCTGTAGAAAGTGAGCTCGCGCAGAGAATCAAAATTCATGCAGGATTTTCAGCTGCCCAGAGGTAGATGCTCCTAATCCCCATTATCCTACAGATGGACTCAGGAATTTCACAGAAGCTTTTAGAATAGCCAAAGTCCAGTTTCCTCTTCTTATGTAAATCTTTCTGGTGTGACCTGAGTGAAGTGATCAATCCTGAATCAAGGACTTCCAAACTCAAGACCAACAGATGGAGAGAGAAGCACATGTCTCAGCTCCCCACCTGGCGGGGAGCGGCAGAGGCGGTTTCTAGGCCTGCACAGGTGGTATCCCCCACCCCGCTGACCCTCAAGCTCTAATCCCCTCTCACTGCCCCTTCTCCATGTCCTCTTTTTTCTCCAAGTATTTGTGAAACAGTGAAAGCTGAGAAGTGCAGGAAAAGGTTAAACCTTTGGAACAGATGGCTTCCACGTAAGTCTTCTCAGAAATGACATACCGTAAATCATCACGGAATGTGCTGGTCCCAGGAACCCCCACATAAGACTGAACACGCCCGTGGCATTACTCATACCACAAATCACCAGCTGTGTGGTTTCCAGCCTGGAGCTTGGTCCCAAGCACACCAACATGGTTAATGACCCCACTTGCCATAAGAAAGTTCGCCCACAGCTGGAAGCACCACTCCATGAGGGCATATGTGCAATAAAGCTCTGCAGGCCCGTGTGTTCTGGAAGGCAGCATCCAGAGCTGACCAGCCTTCAAGATCTGAGCAGAGCCCCCAGCTGTGGCCACTCTGCCTGAGTGTCTGGGCTGTAAACTTCTCCTCCCAACACTCCCCACTGCTTTTGTTTCTCATGTCTCTCACTCTCTCTCCCTGTCCCTCTGTCTTTTACCTGCTATTCAGTGTTTCAACCAGAGGACGGCGGCATCTTATGGCCACCTGTCAGGCCAGGATAAAGTGGATGACCCAAGAGAGCCACATCACAGTCACCAAATTTCAGGAGATTTGGGCTTTTCTTCTCCAGGCAAAATGATTACCTATCTTCCTAGACTTAGCCTGATTTTTCCCCCCCAACATTAAAGGGGATAGTTGAAATTGTCACTATTTTTAAAATGACAAGTGCTGGGGAGGATTGGAGAAAAGGGAACATCTGTGCACTGTTGGTGGGGCGATAAACTGATGCAGCCACTATGGAAAACAGTATGGAGGTTCCTCAAAAAATTAAAACTAGAACTGCCACATGATCCAGCTATTCCACTTCTGGACATTTACCTGAAGGAAATGAAATATTGCAACATTATTTACAGTAGCCAAGATTAGGAAACAGCCTAAGTGCCTGTCAATGAATAAATAGGTAAAGGAAATGTGATTTATACACAATGGCTTATTATTGAAGATCCGGCCACTTGCGATTACGTGGATGGGCTTGGAGGACATTATACTAAGTGAAAAAACACCCTGTGTCATTCATATGTGGAATCTAAAAAAAGCTGAATACATTAAAGCAGAAGCCAGGAGCAGGAGGCAGGGAAAGGGGAGATGTTGGCCAAGGGAACAAAGTTTCAGGGACACAGGGTTACTAAGTTCAGAGCCTAGCAACTCTAGTTCATTTGACTGTACTGAATATCACTCATACAAAGAGTAGTAACTATATGAGATGTGTTAATTAGCTTGATTGCATATAGACACCAAACCATATGTTGTGCCTCTTAAATAGATACAACTTTTATTAATTTCTTTTATTTTTGTGTAGAACTGGGGCACAGGCCAGAAGTGGAGGCGGGGCGGGTAGTGAAAGGATTCACCAGAGACACAGAACAGGCAGATCTACTGAAACACACTGCTGAGGGGAGCAGCGGGCAAGACAGGAGAGGTTTTCTGTGCCATGTGGGTTGCTCCCTGGCCAGAGATTAAACTTAGGCCATTCCGGTAGCAGCGCTGAGACTTAACCCCTAGGCCACCAGGGAGGACCTTAATTATTTTTTTTTAATTTAAAAAGTGAAATTGAACTCTAGTGCCCAGTGTGGAGATTTCAGGAGCACAGACAGAAAGTCAAAATGCAGGGTGTAGGGTAAGGTAAAAAGTATCAAGCTTTTCTGCCCTCCCACCATTAGGATAGATGAGGGAACCCTGTGGTACCGAATACATGCCTGATGGCGGGCACCTGGAGTAGGGTGTGGGCATAGGTAGATGGGATTCACCTGGGCTAAGACTGGGCTTTTAAGGGCGGTGTCACGGGGACGCCAGTGAGAGAAGTAGAGAAGCGGAAGCAGAACCATGAAGAAGCAGAGAGAACGCGAGAGAACACAGGAGAGCCCAGATATAGAGTGAAGACTTGCTGGGGGCTGGGAGGCTGGCACCCAGCACCCCTGCCTGCCGGATGCCTGATAAATCCCAACAAAAGCGTGCAAAAGCCACTGAGGGCTTCAGGACTCTCTCCTCCTTTACCTGGTCTGCTGGATCAGAAAACCTGCTCTATGGCCCATCCTGCCCTACACAGGACCCGTGGGAATGTGTCACCAGAGTGCACCTTTACACACGCGCTGTCCCGGAGCTTCAACTACACACATGGAATCATTGTCTGCCTCCCGGTGACTTTGGGGAACTAACCAGGTAGGAAAACCAGTCTGAAAACAGAAGAGCTTGGCTCTTCATCTCCTGGAACCAATCCCACCTGGCCCAGCCTCTGCCCCACAAGACTGGGGGAGGGGAACTCAGAGGAGGGATCATGAGGTCAGACAGGGACTCAAGGAGGGAGCCACAGGGAGCGGGAAACAACCTAACCAGGCTGTCCTAGAGGCCCTGCCCGTGGTGGGTCAGATGTGACCCCGCTCTCTGTCTTCAAGAGATGCCCACGTCTGCACCCAACTTGTGCTGGCCTTCCTGCTGGTGGGTTACACTGGGAGGGGCCTGAGCTGACACCCGCGCTCAACTCCGTACATGGGGTGCTTGGAACTGGACCCTAGGGAACCAGGCCATCACTGACTTCCTAACATATGGAGAACCCTTGGGGCCCCCACCCGCCTGTGCCTGAGTCCAGGGGAAAGTCAGCAGGGAGCCAGCGGCCTTGATAGAATTGTGAATAGTGAAAACTGGCTGCTGTTTTCTCCAGATTGCTCCGAGGGATGATGGAAAACTGAGCCAAAGCCGGTGCAGTGCTTCAGGTTGAGCTGGCTTCCGATACAGAGATCGTTCTGATTCTCCCCAGCAGTCCTGCCCTCCAAAGTCACTTCTAGAAGCCAGAAGGGGCACAGGGGGGAGGCTAGGTGTGTGGGCTGCATCGCCCTGGTGCTTAGTCAGGCCCCCAAGCTGTCTGCTCTACCTGGAGTGGCCCAGGACACCCTGGCTGCACTGTGAGCTCAGTTCTTCAGAGACTGGATGCCCCAGGAGCCAGGGGTCTCCAGGATGCTGCCAGAGTGGCTATTTTCCCTATCCTGGTATCCCGTGCACAGCAAATGCCCAAACTTTAGCCCAATGCATGGAATATGCACAGTGGCAGCAGAACTTCCAGCCTAGGACTCTCAGGGGGAGCAGCCAAAACCAAGACTGGAGGGAGGCCTCTCAGCACCCCTCCCTCATAGGCTGGGCCTGAGGTTGGGAGGCTTGGACAGCTGGACGGCGCTGGACATCCTCAGGGCACACTCTTTCTGTGTCACTCTGTGTCTTTCATCTGTCTCTGTCGCCCTCTGCCCCGTCTCTCTCTTCTTTCTCTATCTCTGTATGTCTCTGTGTCCCTGTCTCTGTCCCTCTGTCTCCCTCTACCTCTCTGTCTCTCCTTTTCTCTGTCGCTGTCTTTCTGTGGCTCTAAATCTTTCTATTTCTGTGTTTATCTCTGTCTTTCCCAGTCTCACTAAGTCTCTATCTCACTCTGTAGCTCTCTGTCCCTCTCTTTCCCATCTACCCATGTGGCCCCTTGGCTTCTACGTGGAGGCTCCTAGAGTAACTCTCCCCAGAGAAGCAGGCACAGCTGCGTGGCCTCTGCTGTTGGAGCCTGGAAGTCATGCAGTTTCACCCCTGCTGCATCCTGTCCCTGGGGGCTGTGAAAGAGAAGGCCACGTGGGGCGAGGGAGGAGTATGGACCCCAATGATAAACATATTTTACAACCACCCCACTGGCCCAAAGTGTCCAAGCCTCGTTCTGAGCCACTCGGTTTGCTCCTGTGCAATATTTCCAAATGGCACAGCATTTCGGAACTGCCTGATCTGCCAGGAGCAAGTGCAAAGGTTAGGACAAAGTCAACCGTTTCCCCCAGTCTCACCCCCATCCTCCAAGGCACTGTCCCAAAGCGGGGTGCTGAGGTCACCCACAATGTCAGGCTTGTGAGTCCAAAACCCCACTTTTGCTCTCATATTCTTCACGTGCCATAGGGCCTGCCAGTCCTCTCTCTGACTCTCAGCTTTAGGGCACTTGACACAGACTCTTGGATGCCTGGATGTGCTGGCACAGCACAGGGCCCTAATACAGGGTAGAAACGTCTGCCTCCCCCGTGCTGCCCCACCAAAGATGGGCATTGCCAGGGCCGCTGCTTCAAAAACATTGTGGGTTTGGGCCTCCCCTGGTGGCGCAGGGGTCGAGCACTGGGTTGCGAAGCTGCCCGCAGCCTCTGCAGCGCTGGTTTGATCCCCGGCCACTAGGCGAGGGTCCCACATGGCGCGCAGACCTCTCCTGCCTCCTGCTGCTCCCCTCAGCAGTGTACTTCATCAGTCTGCCTGCTCTGCTCCCCACTCTGGCTCTGGTGAATTCTCTCACCCTCCCGAGCTTCTGACTGTACCCAGTGCTTGTATAAATTAAAAAAATAAAATAAAATAAAAATCTTAAAAAAAAAATTGTGGGTTTTCCCAGATCTTCCTTTATCCTTTTCTCCTCAGTAGCCACAATCATAGCACATTTTCAGCTAAAATATTGGACAGCTTAGTGATGCATCCAAAATTTCTACTTTGGCCCTACCTGGTGGCCAAGGGATTCAATCTCAGGACTGTCACCACTGTGGCCTGAATCCCAGGCCAGAAGCTAACCCACATGGCACAGCAGACCTCTCCTGTCTTGCCCACTGCTCCCCTCAGCAGTGTATTTCATTTAGTCTGCCTGTTCTGTTTCCCACTCTGTCTCTGGTGAATCCTCTCACCCCCGCACCTCTGGCCTGTACCCCAGTTCTTCTACACAAAAATAAATATTATTTTTTTAAAAACACACAAAATTTCTACTTCGCCTTTTTTTTTTATAACTTCTATCTCTTTGTTGATATTCTCTGTTTGGTGGCAGTTTTCTCAGACTTTCCTTAAATTATTGAGACATGGTTTCCTTTGATTTTTAGGCCTCTTTAAAAGAGCCAGCTTAAGATCTCTGGCTAGTAAGTGCACAGCCTGGGCTTCCTAGGGACAGTGTCTACTGGGGACCCTGGGAGGGCTCACCCTTTCCTATTTCTTTGCATATTTCCAATTTTTTTTTTGCTTTTGCTATTGAAAATTATATTTAAAGTAACACATTTTAAAATAACACTCTAGAAATCCAGTTGGTTCCCCTTCCCAGTGTGTGTTTAGTGACTTTTCTGAAATAATTTTGTAAAGACTGTGTCCTTTGTCATGTGTGACCGGGTCTCTGCTTGGGTAGCTTAGTGGTTGGCTGGCAACTGCAGTTTCCTTAAATGCCTGGAACCAGTAAGTCCCTCGGTCTTTGCCAAGGGGCTGTGTGTGAGGTGGGGGCCCCTTATACACTCAGGCAGGCAGCCAACAACTCTGCCTTAAACACTTTCTGTTAGCCTAGGACCTCAGGGCCAGCCAGAGGTCAGATTAGGGCCTCCACAGGTGCTTCCTGAGCGGGCACACGGACCTGTCATGTGCACAGCCTTGCGAGGGGTGGGTGACAATTTCCCATTCCAGTGTCTTAAAACAGCACACTTTTCATAGCGCATTTCGCAACTTAATGCTCAGAAACTTGGGTAAGACTCACTGGAGAGTCTGCTTGGGCTCTTTCGGGAGGGTATAGTAGGAGGTCAGCTGGGACTGGATCGTCTGCAGACTGGTCGTTCAGGTGGTTCAGCTGCCTGACCCCGGGGGCTGCTGCCAGCTAGAGAAGCTCAGGAGGGCCAGCTGAGCCCAGCCCCTCCACATGGCTCAGACTTCTTGCTGGATGTCTCAGCACCCCGATTGAGGGCAGAGCTTCCTCGCCTTTTCAGAGTAGCCTGGAAGTCATAGAGCAACACTTCAGTCATGCCTGATGGGTTAAAGCAGGCACAAGCCTGTCCAGATCCAAGGGTAAGGGATAGAACCCCCCCAGAGGGTTGCCAATGATGCCATCCTTCAGCTGCACCCCATCCTCTGGCTTCTGGGTAGGTGTTGCCTCTAGCAAGGCTGTCCTGGATACACCCATTTCCGGCCCATTAATTTCCCTCCTGAAATATCATGACATTGCCTTCATTGATTATTCATGTATTCACTCAGCTTTTCCTTTTTTTGTGTGTGTGGGGGTAGGGGGAAGAAGAGGCAGGAAAAAGATCTTGCAGCCAGGAGCTGCTCAGCATCCATGAACAGAGGCCCGGATGCACGTTCCCATGGTCTTTGGCCTGGTGTGCCTTCTCCGACACCTTCCAAAATCCACTGAGGACACTTTAACTGGAGTCAGAAGTTGGTCCTATGTCCTCTCACTTATTTTCTGAGGGTCTTGGCTGCCCACACATGGGATTGCTGAAAATAACTTCCGTGAAAATCCCAGATATGCCATGTCCCTAATCATGCTGCCACTTTACTCTGTGGAGACCTGAATAGCAGGGTTTATTTTACTTTTTTTAAATATTTATTTTATTTATTTATGCTTACAAGAACTAGGGTATAGGCCAGAGGTGCAGGGAATGAGAGGATTCACCAGAGACAGAGTGGGGAGCAGACCAGGTGGATCCACTGAAATACACTGCTGAGGGGAGTAGCGGGCAAGACAGGAGAGGTCTGCTGTGCCATGTGGGTCAGCTCCCTGGCAAGAGATAGATTTCATGCCACAGTGGCTGGTGATAACTTGATAGTGTGGAGACTTTAACCCCTACAACACCAGGGAGGCCCTTTACATTTTTTAATGGAAATTAACCCAGAATTCTGCTTTTACCTTCCTGGCAGCCCCCTCCTCTCTCCTCTCTGTCTCATTTCAGATTTCATGTATTATGATCCTGCTTTGGGGATGGTATCTTGTTGGGTACAGAGCCATCTGCCCCACCACACCTCCCTTCCAGGCCAAGAGCCTATCACAGCTGGTCTGAAAACCTCCCCTTGCTGTTAACACAGTCTGAGGGGGACTCTCCTGGGATTGCCCTAGCATATAAGTACCACCACCATGACCCTCCCCTGGATAGGAAATGAGATTCAAGATAGGGAGGGTGGGGGCCTTCTAGATGGGACAGAGAAAGCAATTTGCTCCAGACCAGCTGCAGAACACCTTATTCTGGTGAAGGGATAAAATCCATTCCCTTCCAGTTTCCTGTTCAGCACCGTGCTCCCCTGCAGCCTGCAGTCAAAGCTTTCAAGAAGAACAATCGTCCCAAAGCTGAACCGACATCCCAAGTTCTTCTAATTATTTCTGTGCATCTGATGATCATGGGGATCCCTCCCCTTTCCCTGCCTGGATAGAACATATTTTATGCTTCACTGAGACTCAACACCAGAAAAAGTGACCTGTGGAAGGGAAGTGTCACTGCAGATCCAGCCTGATACCCTCCATCTCATCCAACCCTGGGGGGTGGGGCAGGACACACCTCACCCTGGGGAAAGATCACAGGGCCTCACCCCAGGGCCTCCTCCATCTGGATGTCACAGTCCTTCCAGAGGCATGGCATTTTGTCCCTAGGACATTAAAAAGCAAGTGACCTCTCATTAGAAACAAGCCTCATTTTAGTGCTGTCAGGGCAAAGACAGGTCCTCAATTAAACAGTCCTCGAAACCAACTGCCAAGGGCTGGCATGTTGATGCAGAAGCTGAGTCCATCCCTCTATTCTCCAGAATTTCAAAATTGTCTATGAACATGTCCTTGAGGTTAAACCTCTGAGCAAACTGACAGAAATCCCAGTTTGCACCACAAGCACACATGGTGTCCAGAGGCCTTAATGACCGTGCAGATACTGGGGTCTGAGGGACACAGCCTCGGCGTGCTGGCTCTCTCTGGGGCCTGGAAAGCAGTTTCTCAACAGCCAGCCAGTCCTTTAGGAAGGAGAAGCTGCCACCTTCCCTGTGCACAGCAAAGGCAGGGCGAGAGCGGGAGGTTGAACGTGGCTCCCAGGGACTCTTCCATCTGAGATTATCCTCAACTCCGGGAGGATGCACACATGCTGTCAGAGAAGTAGGCCTTGCTCAAAGCCTTGGGGGAAGGGAGGACAGCATGAGATGCCTCCCAGGTCAGGTGCCTTGCTTAGGTGGGTGCCTTGCTGCCTGTCTGAGCCTTTTCCCTGTGGTGTCCCTGCATCCCCACCTGCCTGTCCTGCAGGCTTCCCGCAGGCTGTGTGGAGAGTGGGCAAACTTTGCCACCATGATGCATTCATAGTCCACTCACCAAGGCTTGCAGACAGTGACCCCAAAAGAGAGCAGTACCTGTGTGCAGGGACCTCTGCCCAGGTGAAGCAGACAGCTTCTCCGGGAACTGCCCCAGATTGGCAAGAACTTGCCCAGGGGACTTCCACAAGTCTGAGATCAGAATTAGTGTCTCAGATTCTGCCCCACCCTTAGGTGGGGCTCTCCAAGCTGCCATGATTCTTCTGTAGGAATTATGAAATCTTCTGGAGCTAAATCTGTTTGGGAAAACCAGGTGCGTCTCATAAGACTTCACACCCCAGAATGGATGTGGTTGGAGCTGCAGCCAGCAGAGTCCTGGCTGGGATGGGGTCTGTGTTCATGAGCTTGTAAGGGGTCCAGCCACCCCAGAAAGTCCCTGGCAGTTTCCTATGGAAAAAAGCACGCTTCACCTATGCTATATGACCATGATAACTGAAATATGTTCCTGTTCTTAAAAGATTTGCACAAGACTGTTCAGAGCAGCTTTCTTTGTAATAGCCAAGACTTGGAAACTTCCCAAGGCCCTTCACCAGGTTAACGGAAATGGGAGTACAGGCTCAGCTGCTGGAGGGGCCCGGGAAACATGGACTCGGAGTAGGATGCTGAGCAGACAGATCAACCTCTTAAAGGCTTCAGCATTTTAGGAATGACAAAGGCCCCCACAACCTTAATGTTTTCCATGCTGGGAATCACACATTCTTGTGTATAGCATGCGAAGGTAAAAAAGTTTTGCAAATGGGTCCCGGATAACTAGTATGCATTTCAGTAGCGCCCTCCTGGGAGGCATCAATCCTGAGCAAGGTGGGAGGTGGGCCTCCCATTGTGGCGGCCCTGGGGAGACAGCTCTTGATGGGCACACCACCATTCTCACGGCCAGCTTGGAGGTCCAGCCTGGGTCTTCCTCCCCTGCTGCAGCATCCCCCTCCACCTTGTTCTTTCATCCCCGAAAGGATCAATGCCTCTTAAGACCCTAACCAGAGAAGGGCAGCTGAGGGCTGGGGAATTGCTGGTCAAAGTCCTGTCCCTGTCCACCACTTCAGAGAGGAAGGAGGCTGCTAATGCAAAGTGGAAGCCAGGAGATGGAGTCTCACCCACCTCTGGCCAGTCCTCTTCCTTCTCCTGTTCCTAGAATGGCCACCACCCAAATGCATCTTAGATCTGGCTGAGACCTTCCAAAGAGAGGTGGTAAGATTCCAGCACAGATGCTCTGAGACACATCAGTGCCAATAGCTCTTGGAAGCCTGAGGAACCAGTCCCTCTCACAGTGGGAGGCCTTGTCAGCAGCCCCAATGTCTGACCCAATGTCTGACCCCCAGTGAGACCCAAGACTCTTGCTCCATAGTCCTGGGCACATGCTCAGCCCCTCCCAGCGATCACAGAAGGTGAAGGAGGAACGTTCCTGAGCAAGGAAGCTGGCATCGTGAAACCAGAAGGAGCAAATCCCAGCAGCAGAAGCTGCAAACCCACAGAGAGGCAGCCACGCCTGGTCTCCCCAGAGCCTCTTTCATTCACTGTTTCACAGATAGCATGTACCTTTGGAAATAAAAAAATAGGTGGGCGCAGGAAGAAAAGAGGGGACATGGGCTAGCTGCAGTTTCACACAATTAAATGAAAGCAAGACTTGGTAATTGCACAATGAAAATAAATGTGTAAAACATCTGAATAAGTCAGCCAAGAACATGTGCTTTTTGTAGACCACGGGATGAGTTTATTTTCTGCTTTGAAAGCAGAAGCTCCCAGTACTATGAACTGATATTTATTTATTTATTTTAAAGATTGATTTATTTATTTTTTTTTTTTTTTGAAAGGTTAATAAAAGGTTTATTTACAAGGGAAAGGGAAATGAGGAAATGTACAGCTCTGGGAGAAAAGTGGGAGACAAAGTTTTAAATGAGTCCTACCCAATCCGCCGATTAGGAATCCCAAAATGGCGCTCTGAGAGCTGGCCGCCAGCCAGGAGGCGAGCGATAGCCAGCCACCCCAAGGCCCACGTGTTTGGTTTTTTTTTTTTTTTCTGCCATACACAGTCTGCTTATCTCTATTTTGAGAATAAAAAACAGTTCAAGATACATACATATGTACAGACACAGCAAGCTCACAGGTTGCCAGTAGCTTTGCTCCCACTCTGGGTGGCGGGATCAGTCAGGAGACGAGGAGCTGATTCACCCCATGTGGGGTTCAGGCTAACAGGGCAGGGAGTCACTGCTTTGAAGCCAAACTGGAAGGGATGGCAAGCCCTGTCCCCTTGTTCCAAGACCATCTCCCATAGGACAGGCTGATGGGGAGCGAGGTGGGGAGATGGACATGCCTCAGTCAGAGTCGCAGGTCTTTTGTTCGGTGGTGGCATTCACTGCAGAGGCCAGGCTGTCCTCCTGGCCTTTCAGCCTCTCACGGATCAACTCAGCAATGGCTCTCTGGGTTCGCTTTTCTAGCTTCTCTAGCTTCTTGGCCACATCTCTCTTGAGGTCCCAATCAGGCTTGTGGGGCGCGAGGTTGGCCAAGTCCACTTCTTCAATGACCGGCTCTGGCTTGGCAGCCTCCAGCTGTTCCTTCACCTTTTCTTCCACTGCAACTGGTTTAGCCTGGGGCACCCTCCTTCTCTTCAGGTCCTCATCCTCTGGGACATAGTTTCTCAGCCTAAGTTCCCTGTGCTTCTCCCCTTCTCTGAGCTTCTTGGTCTTTGGCTCCCCATCTTCTTTGTCCTTGCGCCCGGTCTTCTCCCGAAGGGCCTTCAGGCGTTCTTTTCGCCTCAAAGCTGCTTCTTCCAGCCGGCCCACACTGGCCGCAGTAGCTGCCATCTTGCCCGTGGGCCTCTTCCTCCGTGTTTGGTTTTTATACCCAACCTGGCTGCTTAACTCCACCCTCAGGTCCCAGCCACCCTCACTTTGGTGATGGGATTTGTCTTTTCCAATGTCCTGATGGCTTTAGTCTGGAGTGGGGGTGGGATCCACAAAGCCTATATGGGATTAGCTCAGGACATCCTTTCCCCCTAACAGAGGGACTTCCCAATCCGCCTATCAGGAATCCCAAAATGGCGCTCTCAGAGTTGGCCGCCAGCCAGGAGCGGTGAAGCCAGAAGGCGAGCGATCGCGAGCCAGAGAGCAGAGATTTATTTATTTATTTATATAAGCACTGGGTACAGTCAGAAGCGCGGGAGGGTGAGAGAATTCACCAGAGCCAGAGCGGGGAGCAGAACAGGCAGAAGGACCGAAGTACACTGCTGAGGGGAGCAGCGGGCGGCAGGAGAGGTCTGCGTGCCATGTGGGACCCTCGCCAGCAGCCGGGGATGAAACCGGCACTGCAGAGGCTGCGGGCAGCTTCGCAGCCCAGCGCTCAACCACTGCGCCACCAGGGGAGGCCCTGAATTGATATTTATAAAGGCAAACACACTTATGGGGTGTCACCATGGAAATGCTCTTTTCTTTCAGGACTAAGTGGGGGCTCCTTTCCTACACAGAGTGGGTCCCCAGGCATAGGATTATTTCTTGAGCCATTGAGAAAACCCATCCTTCATCTCTCCGGAAACAGAGCTTTAGACTGATGGCTTCCTCCTCTCTAAAACTGGATTTGTTCTGGAAAAATCTTTTTTAGCAGTTACTTGAGAGGCTGCTAGTCAATGAGAAAAGTCCCCGATAGGTTGTGCCACAGCCCTGTGCTTGCTCTCCTTCCAGCTCCCAGGCCTCTGGCACCTGCAGACCAAAGCCCTAATGCCATTAGCACATCCACAGGGGGGCTTTCAAACCACTTTACTTAATGAGAAAGGAAACAGCCTCTGCACACATACTTAGCAGGAGCAAGTCTACCCAGAATGAGGCCACGCAGTCCATTTCACATGAAATGCTTTCAAGAACAGGATTTTTTTCTTCCAATTCAGGTGTGTGGCATTTAAACCTTTGAAAAGTAATATGAGTACTTCAATTTTCTGTCTCAGCTAAGAATATTTGTGGTTGAAGAAGAAAGGTCTGAGGATGAGAAGTTTCTTTATTAAATATTTTCATATTAGAGGGCTGCAGAATTAAATTCTGCTGTGTCTCACCAGCCACTGCAGTGTTACTCACTTTAGGAATCAGAGAAAAAAAAGCAATTCTTCTGATCTCTGCCTTAGACACCAAGAATCTAATGCAGTATTGTAAGCCAAAACCTTGTCCCTGTGAAGTCTGGTGAAGCACATTCATTTCTCTTTTGGGGCTCTACAATTTACCTCCAGCTCCCGGAATGTGACAGTTTGAACAGATTGTGGCAACAGATGGGAAAAAAATCACCATCTGATTTTGACATGCATGGAGAAATAGAATTTGATGAACAATAATTAAAGAAGCCACATACAGCCAGAGAAGGCCATGTCAAAACAGCAGGGTTGAGGCTCAAATATAGAAAGGGAGGGGGGAAGCTGAGGAAGGGTATGGACAATGAATACTGAAACAGAAAAAGAGATGTCTGGAAGGCTTCCTATCTTTTCGAGAGACTGTGTATAAATCTGCAACCTCCTGCATCCTGGTCTTTTCCAAGTCTCCCTGAGAATCTTGGAGCTAGGCACATTAACTGTTTCTGCAAAATCTAAAAGAATGAAGCCGACTGTAGATCTGAGGCCTACAGCAGGGGAGGGGGAGGTAGAGGAGTCCAAACAGGGGAGGGAAGAGCACAAGGGACTATGGTGATGGGCCACGGGTGCTATGGTGGTGGAGAACTAGGAGGACCACACCTGAGTGGAGAAATCAAATATTATACAAAAATGAACAATGTAAGAAAATAAATAAAATTTTTTAAAAATACAAGAGTGAATAGTACCCCTCAGGGCACACACACCTGTAGCTACAATGGCCAGCAAAGTAGGCCATTCAATACCACAGGACATCCTTATTGTCCTTTCTATGGTGGGGGGGTGGTTCACAGAGGATGGAGGCCTGGCTTCTTTGTGCTGCTCACCCATTTGTCCTTCAGATGGATGTTTGTGTCCTTTCTCAATGGTTTTGTGTGTGCAGTTTAAAGATTTCATGGCAGACTTTAATTACAGAATTTATTATCCAAGTTGCACAGCCCTGCGAGTTTGCAGGTGACACAAATGGTGTGCATGGGGGTCCAGAATCTGGACAGTCCCCAAGGGAGGAGGGAAGGAGCCATGAAGCACCTAGCACAGCCTCTGACCAAGGCCACCAGGAATGGCAATATTTCTCTGCCTTTGAATAAGCCGAGAGCCAGAGACTCCTGTTTTTTAAAGTCTTACAGATGTTACACCTAAGTCAACAAAGCCCAGTTTCACCTGGCAGGCAATACCTTGAGTCATTAAGTAGCATTAGGTACATTTAATTTATTTAATTATATAAACAACAGGAATAAGCATAATACGTCTAAAGAATAACACATGGAAGTTAGTAAACAAATAGAAGTATCTCCTTTCTAACAGATCAGTTTGCTGGTGGGGGCAGCATGGGCTCCATCAGGGACACAGACCCCGAGGGGTGAGCTACACCCTGATTTTGCCTCAAACTGCTATCAGGGAGAGCCCTCAAAAGATGCTGTTGGTGAAGGCCTGGGGCAGGTATCCGGATGGGCAAGATGGATGTGATGGGGTGAGTGCAAGCAAGCTGGAACCCAGAAGTGGCCTGACTTACTTTCTGCACCCCCTATCCAAGCAGCCAGCCTGGACAATGTGGAGTATCTCAGAGCAAAGCATGCTTGTGACTTGGGAGTGCAGAAGCTGATAGGAGGCCCGGCTGATGCTGGAGCAGAAGTGGAGCTCAGGGAGGAGATGTTGAGTCGTGCCTGCTTCTGGTGGCCTGTCCCTCCATGTTTAAGGACCAGGAGCTTGTCTATGAGCTTCATTTCTCCCTTCCGAACAGTGTGGCCTGTGCTGACCCCACACAAAGTGGGAAAGCTCAGCTAAAGGGACTCCATAGCCATCCATCACGTCACCCTATCCCACATCTGATGCAATGCAGTCTAGAGTAACCCCCGTACCACACCCACAGCCCCCAGCCTGCATGCTGCCCCACATGCCATTACTTCTGGGAGCCATTCTCTACCGGGAAGATATTTACATGCTCAAAGGCAGAGGCAGCCAAGGCAGTCAATTGCATCTCATCTTATAAATGAACAAACAAAATTACCAGCCATTTGGGAACACCCAGCACCACGGAGGAGTTAGTGATTATGAAGAAACCCCAGTAATTGAGGAAACAGAAGAAAAATGTCAAGTCAGTTCTAACTAGCCTCCTCAGGCATTAGGAAAGTATAAATTGAGATTATAAAGAAGAGTAAAATGCTATTGAAATATTAAGTATTTAGGGGAAGTGTGGTGGTGTCTGCTCTTAAAACGCATTTTAAAAAATGGGATGGATAATGGCTGAATACATGGGTGAATGGATGTGGGATCCAGAAGAGGCCATGAGGTGCTAATGGTAGAATGAGTGGAATTCATTCTTAGAACTTTTCTGCCTGTTTGGAAGTTAATTACATATGAATACTTGGGGAAGGAATGAGCAATCAGAAGATGAGAGAAGAAAATGACTTTAGTTGAAAGATGTTGACATTTTGGAGACTAGGAAATAGATGGATGCTTGGTAGCAACTTAGACAAGAATTAGGAAGCTTTGCCACAGAACCCAAGAGCATCCCAGGGAGTGGAGCACTCTGAACCCGAGTCAGATGGGCTGGAAAATCGGGTAGAAACCTAAGAAGCAATGAGATTCCCACATCTACCTACTCTCCATTCATCACTTTCTGTGTCAGAGATGCTGGGCACAGGGGATGGCAGGAGCATGGATGGTTGACAGGGAAACCCTCCTGACCTTCACCAACCCAGTTAAAGAATGAACAGCTGGCTCATCCCCACTCTGTCCAGCCAGGAGGACATGGGTTCTTCCTAGTTCTCAGCCAGGAAAATGGATGGTCAAAAAGGAAAGACTGATACAGAAAGTCAGGGCCCCCAAGCACTCCACAGAGAGCTTACCAACAACTGATCAGAATTTCAGGGACCCAAACTCATTTTTGAGCTAGCAGCCCAGGATCAATAGGAGGGATTATTGTAGCTGAAAGAAAGAAAGTAACCCTCCAGGAAAAGGGACTCAGAGAAAATTAAAAAAAAAAAAAATCACACCAAATTAAAAAATCCTCCCCCCACAAAAAGCTAAAATTAAGATTCCTCAGAGAAAAGAGGGGATTGCATATCCATGAAATAAAAACAATATAAAAAGGAAACTTTGCATGTAAGAAGAGTTCTTGGAGCAACATGATTCCAGGGAGAAATGTTCACAGGTAATGAGCAGGACAGAACATCTCTGTGTTTCACTGGAGGCTCAGACTCCAAAAGAGAGGCATAGAAATTCCAAAACAAAAGTGAAAACTAGCAATGCTGCAGGGCAGCCACGAAGCCAAGTGAATGGTGGCTTTGCTTAGAGGATGAAGGACTGGGTCATCTGCTATCCTGGCCTGGGGACATTCTCCTCCGAGGTCCAAGTCCACAGGCTCTGTCCTGTCACCAGTTCTGCAGCGCATCACAGCTGCAGCTTAGGATCAGGTGCGTGTTCCTTCCGATTGGTGTGTTTTTAAAATTGACAGATGTGGACTGTAATACAGAAAATTTAAATGTGAAAAATGATCCCAAGTGGGGCCTCCCTGGTGGTGCAGCCAGTTGAGCACACTATGAGGCTGTCGCAGCCTCGGCAACGCGGGTTCGATTCCTGGCTGGCCAGGGAGATACCCACATGGTGTGGCAGACCTCTCCTGTCTTGCCCGCTGCTCCCCTCAGCAGTGTTTTCAGTTGTCTGTCTGTTCTGCTACCCACTCTGTCTCTGGTGAATTCCCTCACCCTCCTGCACCTCTGGCCTGTACCCCAGCTATTGTATAAATAAATAAATCTTTTAAAAAAAATGATCCCAAGTGGATGGGAGAAAGGGGTGGAATTAAGGTGGAATAGGGAAGGGGTGTGGCATCTCATCTCAATGGGTGGGGAGTCCAAGGAACCCTACTAAAGTGAGTAGGAGAAATAAACACCCAAGTCTAGCATTTGACAACACAAGCAAATGGGGGAACTTACAATAGCACATATTTATCTGACTGGAGGTGGCAGGAGATTGGTAACAGGTGGGTGTTAAGTCATCTCTCCCCCCAAGATGCCCTTAGCTGCTACCTCACAAAGAAAGCAGAGCCAGGGACAGGGCACCTCTACGGGGTCACAGAGATAGGACCAGAATCAAAATGGTGTCTCTGGGCTTAGAATGGGAGGCAGGGTGAGCAATATTTTTTTAATATACTTCTGTCTTGTTGGATTCAATTGTTATTTACCTGGTGTGCATTATTCTGAGGGTGGCTTTCAATGATTTTATAAAGAATGAGATAGTTTGGGAGCCTCCCTGCTGGTGCAAGGGGTTAAGTATCAGCACTATGAAGCAAGTCGCAGTTACTGCAGCATGAGTTCGATCCCCAGCGAGGGAGGTGACTGACATGGCGCAGCAGGCCTTTCCTGTCTCTCCCGCTGCTCCCCTCAGCAGTGTGCTTCAGTCAGTCTGCCTGTTCTGCTCCCCACTCTGTCTCTAGTGAATTCTCTCACCCCCTGCACCTCTGGCCTACACCCCAGCTCTTGTATGCATAAATAAATAAATCCTTCTTAAAAAAAATTTTTAAAAAATGAGATAGTTTATATACATGGACACCCTCTGTGTCCATAAAATGAATGAAATTTAAATTACGTAGCCTCATCTAAAATAAATAACAGAGAGAGGGAAGGAGAAGGGGGAAGAGTGAGAGTTGATCACAGACATTTGAAAGAGTCTTACAAGGCCTCCCCAGTGGCGCAGCAGTTGAGCTCTGGGCTGCGAAGCTGTCCACAGCCTCTGCACCGCAGGCTCCATCCCCAGCCACCGGCGAGGGTCCCACAGCCACTGCCGCCTGCTGCTCCCCTCAGCAGTGTACTTCGTCAGTCTGCCTGCTCTGCTCCCCGCTCTGGCTCTGGTGAATTCTCTCACTCTCCCGTGCTTCTGACTGTACCCAGTGCTTGTATAAATAAATAAATAAATATTTAAAAAAAATAAAATAAAATAAAAGAGTCTTACACATTTGCATATTTGAGTGAGGCAGATGTCTGGAAGAAAAAGCACCTGAGTGTGAAGATCCTCCTAGAGAGGGCAGGAAATGGGTCGAGAGCACTGGGTTGTCACTTCTTATTTTGTTTACTGTTTGACTGTTTCTGTTATGTTTGCATAATGACTTCAAAGTATAAACTGATGCACTTCTACACTGTTGAGTGTTTCCTAGGTCTTTCACTAGCATCTCCTAAATAGCTCACTTTCTCTTGTGTTTTGCCTCCATCGTAGACAATCTGGCCTTGGTGATGGTTGAAACGCAGTCTTTGCAAGGATACTTTCTTTCAAGATAATTTTGGTTCCATTGAGTAAAGTAACATCAAGCGCTCCGCAAGTGTGAAGAGCTGGCACTGAGGAGGCTGTCCTGTACCTGCGGGTGCAGGCAGGCAGGCAGGCCAGGCCAGGGCGGCGGCATGGACAGGCTCATAATGACCAGAAGCACTCACCTTTAATAGCGCTGCTAAATATTTTTCCAAAGTGGCTGCTCTACCACACGCTCCCACTGGCAATGGATGGGAGTTCATTTCCTCCACATCCTCGTCAGCACTCAGTATTTTAATTTTAGAAGTTTCGGTGGGTGAGTACTTTTCCTCTTACACTTATCGTAGCTCTAATTACACCCAAGTGTGTACAGCAGTCCTAACTGTCCTCCCACAGCTGCTGCTCCTCCTCTGAAGACGCAGTTTAGGCACAGCCACTCAGCCAGCAATGACACAAGTCCCATAGTCACTGGTCATTGTTGGTATGTGACAGGGTGATGTGGACCCTTCCTGGCCTGTTGGCTGTGAGTGTGCCCTTCCTCTCTCGCTGGACACGTGGTGCCGCCCAGAGGGGCTGCCTCTCACTGCTGCCTGCCTGCCGGGAAATGTGATATAAGAATAAATAAACTATTTAGGTTAAGTCACTGTACTTTAGCTTTCTTTATTACGGCAGGAAGCCCTTCCCCAAAAGAACACTGTGATTACTCACTTACCCTGCAGCTCTGACAAAACTGGATGCCGTTTTGTCTGCTCAGCGCATCTGTCCACTAAGGCACTGCTCCTCACCCAGCCCCTAGGTCCTGTGAAATTACCACTTCGCCACTTTGCTGGTCTCCCATCCCTGCTCAGGGTTACGAGTTGGTATCGTGAGCATGAAACCCAACCTAGCCAACCAACGTGCTTGCATGAGACTCACAGAATGGCAAGAGGAGTCTTTGTCATTTTGGACTGAGGTTTCCAGCAGCCCGGTGGCAGAGGAGAGTGAATCCACCCCCAAGAGAACTAGAACCAATCAGAGAGAAAGGAGAAGAGTCAGATAGAAGAGGAAGATCCAACAATGGCACCTCAGCCGCTGGATCAAACTATACCTGCAGCACCTTCAGATGTGAAGAGCTGAACTTCGTCACTTGCACCCAAAATCCCCTGAGCTTCATTAATGTTGTGACATTTGAAGACAATTTTAAATAAGCATTGTGCTAGGTGCTGGGGACACAAATTCCTTCCCTTTAAGTATTTCTCAGTCTGCCTTGACTTTGGAGGGTTTATCTAGATGGACTGAATGGGGAAAAAAGAAATACACTTCCCTCCACTAGCATGTAACTCAAAATAAGCATTTATTTGAAATATCACTGCAGGCAACAAAAACACAATCATGTTGGCAGAATGTGCCACCTGCCCCCAGGAGAAATCACAGATATTTTCACATCTCAAAATACCAGGCAGTTTATCACTGCAAAATTACTAGTTATCAGACCTGCTGCTAGAATATGTTACTCAATATATAAATACAGAGGGAAAAGGATTACATTTATTTTGATAATGAGATTTCAGTACCATCGGTGTCATTTCTGTCTTGTATTTTATTTTGTGCACTTAAAAGTACCTTCTGAAAAGAGATGAACAGACTTTACTAAGTTCTAGAAGCTCAAAATGAAGACCAGAGTAACCAGGAACAGACCAAGAGACAACAGTAGTGGCCCTGGTGCTGACTGTAATTGAGAGATTTCGAGATGACAGCACTGTGGGAGGGGGGCATTGCTCTGACAGTGTGAGTAGCATGGAGAAATGATGCCTGACAGACTCTTGCTGAGGGGGAGGGGACAGAGGGAAGTGCTGGCTTCCATGGCCTCTGTGGGTCAGGCAGGCACTGCCTGGGCAGGTCAATCGAGGACTTGCCCTCTGCTAAAGCTATGGCCATTCAGGCATAGCAGCATCCGGTTCAGCTGTTCCCAATTTCCACTCTCCTGGTTCCAACTGGGGCAGCACTGGGCCACTTTGCCCAGCCTCCCTCTCTGGAATATTTTCACTCTGTGACTATCACAAAGGATGGCTGGATGCACCGTGCTGGCTTAGCAACCCTTGAAAGTGCTATGAAAGAGTAGGTGAGGGCAAGATTACACCCTTTAACCCGGGTGAGCTAGCACTTAGTGGTCTGACAGCTGAAATGCTGCTGGGGTGCCCAGAACAATAGCAAGGCTCACAGGCCTTCATTTACATGCTGCTGCCAGAATGTGCTTTCAAGATAAGTGGCCTGGTGTCTGGGGTCCTGGGGTCCTGGAGGGTAATGGCCCAAGGCGGGCTAGGGCACCTGGACACTTCCCCCCTCTTCTGAAGAAGGAGTTCTGACAACGTGCCTGGTAGGATCCTGTGGGGACCTTTTACCTTAGAGAAGCTGCCAGGAAGGTGGGTCTTTTCTGGGGTGGGGGGGGGCACGGAGGGGTGGGGAGCATCGTGCTTTTGGCAGCACGGAGAAGGCCTGGTCCCAACATCCAGAGAGGGCTTCGTGGTTGCATTCAGAAGACATTTCCGCAGGCCTGGAAAGGCACAGGCTGCCAGGCACACCACAGCCCCAGGACCCATTTCTCCCCTTGGCTTTGCCAGCTCAGCCTACTCCCTCCAGGCTGAGCATGGGGTTGCATCCAGCTCTTGAGACACTTCTTCCTTTGCTCAAACACTCACATTTAAAACTGTCTCCCTGGATCTCCCCGGTGGCGCAGTGGGTTGAGTGCAGAGCTGTGAAGCTGTCCGCAGCCTCTGCAGCACGGGTTCGATTCCTGGCTGGCCAGGGAGTTACCCACATGGCGCGGCAGACCTCTCTTGTTTCGCCCGTTGCTCCCCTCAGCAGTGTATTTCGGTCCTTCTGCCTGTTCTGCTCCCTGTTCTGTTTCTGGTGGATTCTCTCACCCTCCCGCACCTCTGGTCTGTACCTCAGTGCTTGTATAACTAAATAAATCTTTAAAAAAAATACTTAAAAAAAACCAAAACTGTCCACAGCCACTTGCAAACATGTCTGGCTACCCAAGGGGAAGCAGAGGGACAACATCAGTGTCTCCTTATAGCTTGCGGGTTTGGTTTATTGGCATTTGCTATGCATATATTTAAAATGTCCCATAATAAAATGCAAACTAGCAACAACAACAAGACAAAGACCTTTATCTGGTCACTCCCTACAGCAACCAAGGGTTTCTGGGCCCTCACTGGTGATAGGGGCAGAGTGTGTGGTGTTATAGGGAGCACAGCATGGTCTACAACTGGTGACGTTCCAGCGGTCACAGCCTCCCCCTTCCAGCTGGTCCCCGCAGTGGCCCAGAATCTGTCTAGACACTGGCTCTGAAGGACATGCTTCTCTGGCAGGCAGAGCTGTCAGAAAGCATTCCCAGTGGGAGAAAATATACTTCCTCATCTAATTTCCACCCATCTGTCCTCATTCTGCCCTTCATCGCCCCACAGGGTAATCCTTCTTCCTTGGACAGTTCTTGCAAATACTTAGATCCCTCTGTCTTGTGCTCCACGCATTGATTTTCCAGAATGAAGACTGCAGGTGTATCAGCCACCCTCCCATGGCATGCTGGGGTCTGTCTTTCGACACTAAGCAAGGGCATAGTGTCCCAGTGATGTCCCACTAGGGAAGCACACAGGAGCATACCTGCTCCCCCTCCCCCCCACCCCCATCTCTGCAGTGCTTACATTTATCCATCTTAAGAGAGAGTCCGTTCTTGGGGGAAGGGATGCTGTTTAAACAGCCCTGTCTTTTTTTTTTTTTTTTCATTTCTTTTTTTTTTTTTTTTTTAATAAATTTTATTGTTATATTCCCCATACAATTGCAGCCCCCCCATTCTGACCCCAATCCCTCCCCTCCCACCCCCGCCCCCCTAAAAATGTCTCTGGTTCATAGTTTTTTGTTGATTTTGATATTCACTTTCTTATAGTTATTCATTTTCCTGGTCCCTTATTTAAGTTTTCTAGATTCCTGCTATGAGTGAGACCATCCGGTATTTTTCTTTTTCTTTCTGGCTTATTTCGCTGAGCATGATCCCTTCCAGTGCCATCCATGTTGCTGCAAATTGCATGTGTTTATCTTTTTTGAATGCTGAGTAATATTCCATGGTATATATGTACCACATCTTCTTGATCCAGTCATCTATTTTTGGGCATTTGGGTTTAAACAGCCCTGTCTTAATCCCTTCCTGTTTTGGTTTTAATCCAAACAGGATGGGGAACACAGATCTACCTGGAAGGGAGCTTAAAAAGTTAACTCCTACTTCCCTTTAACAGTTGCCAGCACTGAAGGTGAGCTCAAGGTGGCTTGTCCTGAGATGCTTTCCCTGATGCTCCGAAGCCCTCAGAGATGGTCCCTCATCCTTGCTTTGCAAGCTGTGGCTCTCAAGGTCAGCTGGGGAGCATTAGCGCCAAGACTCAAACTTGAGTCTATCAGGTTCCAGGTCTTGATCCCCACCCACCAAGGGAGAAGGGGTGAGCTCCCCACCCCTAGCACCCTTGGGCTCTGTCTTAGTTGTCTTAGCTTTATTGCACCTGTATATCTCCAGGGCTCTCAGAGTCCCTGCACTGAAAGGCAAGAGACCCATTATAGTGGGGCCACCAGGTGCAGGGCAGGCAGGCTGGGGGGCCGGGAGGCTGTCAAGCACCCCGGTCCCCAGTGAATATGCATTTTCTTTTCTGGGCTCTCTGATGTTCTTTCATGATCTCGCCTCTTCTGTAGTCACTCTGCTCATCCTCTCATAGGCATTTCCCCCTTGCTGTCTATCTCTGAGTGATGCTGCCCTTATAGCTCTGGCCTCTAGGCTCAGGTGTGCACACTTACACATGCCCCCACCCCTACTCCATGTGTCCACAATCAGGCATGTGTGCCACGTGCCCATACTCCCAAGAGCCTTCTGCATCAACACAATCAAGGACACAGGTGATAGCCACAGAGGCTAGTGCCGTATAAAGCCTGATTAATTCACTTACCCTACACCCCTGAAGGGAAATTTAAGGCCCTTGGGCCCTACTTGTCATTTAAGATGGGTTTAAACTTGGTTGTGGCTCTGGGCAGTCTGTGGTCATCGGGAAAGTGGCCTCAGGCACCCTAGTGGTGTCTGCAATCAGGGAGCTATGACCAGGCTTGGTGAGGGGGCACCTTGATGCCCCATACTTGAAGAACCTGTAAGTTCATTGGGAATTATATTCTTTTCTCTGGACAGCGCCCCTCAACAGGCCTGCTGGCCCTGCCAGCTACTGTCCAGGTCCTGCTGTTATAGGACAGGGAGAGGGGCAGCCCAAACCCCGCAAACCTGCCTATTCTAAGTGGGTTCTGCCATCCGCCGCATCAACACAAAACATATGAGACTTTAATGGGAAGGAACTTTAATACAACTAGGAAACAATACAGGAAAGGCAAAGAGTCTAGTTTCTAAATGAAGCACCCAAAGTTACCCATCCCCTCGTGGGTAAAAGTCCATCCAAATGGGATTGGCCCAGAACAAGGCCCCAAAGCCTGCTACAAGTCTAAAGCATCTTCCAGTGGGGACCCACAGAAAAGGGCCAGAAACAACCAGACAAGCCCGGAAGGAAAAGAGCAAAATCAACATCAAGATAAAAGCTGCCATGGTCACCTCCCCACGGGTCTCACCCACATCTGTGTCACCCAGTCCATGACCAAAAGACAAGCGCAGTTTCTTCACATGTGTCTAGGCTCCATGCGCCTCCTCCAGGTCTCCTGGCTCCATCCTGCTTCCTTCCTCCCTCAGTCTCTTCTCCTGCTTCTCTTCTTCCTGCTCAGCTCCACCCTCCCTTGGGTGGGGCAGGGAACCTCCCCCTTTCCTGGGGACCACCCTGTTACAATCCCCCCTTTTAATTTTTATTCCACCATATCTATGGTGGCACAGATCTCATGGTGTAATCTTAGGAGACAGTCTTTTTTCAGGGTTACAATGTGTGTAAGAGAAGCAACAATTAGTCAACAGCATTGTCATGAATGTCCAGTATGAGTTTCATTACTTAAAACTAGTCCATTATCCAAGCATTGGCTAAAACAAGATAGCAAATATATCAAAATCACAGGGAAAGAATGTTAAAATGGTTCAACTTATGCAAAAACGAATTCTCTCAACCTTGATCCCAAACTTTAATAGCATAGCAAAAGTTTGCAAATTAAATCTACTTTTAAACCATTTTTCCTATTTTTGCATAAAATCACAGGGCAGAAAATAACTAACAGCAATTTTTAGCTGGCTTTGTTGAAATACTCCACACAGGATCAGAGCGAACCTGTGGCATCCAGTCGATGTAGGCTTCAGGTATAAAGTTGGTCTCATCAGACTCCACCTGGGCTTCCTCTTCTCGAGGGTACCAGGGCATTTTCGTTGGCCGGGTTGTCCAGTCCTGCCAATGGAGGCAAGCTTCCTCACCTTCTTTGGAGGTCTCTGGAACCCTACAAACAAGGCAAACAGGTTCTCCTCTTCTTGGTTCAGCTCTTTTTCAACTTTCTGGAAGAACTCCACACAAAGCCACACAATTAAACTCACGTCCAATTTTTTTGTTTAAGCAGACAAAATCCCTATGGAAGTTATGCAAAAACAGACTCTGAGATAAGTAGCAAAAATTACTACCACTATTTGTATGCTGTGTTGGTATCAAGGGGAGAGAAAATGTGACAAGTTAGCTTTGCTGGAAAAAAAAATTGCAACCTTGCTGCAGCTCCTGGTTACTCAAAACAAAACAAAAACTTTGTGGATTCAGGACAGAATGCATAAAAAAAATTACCAGTATTATGTCAAAGAAACCTTAGTAAATGTCAGGTGTATTTCCAGGTCTATTCAGTCCTTTGTAGGAAAGTTTTTTACTCTCAACAGTTCCATCAATAGAAATCTGTTGAGACCTTTTCTCCCTACATTTCCAGAAACAATTTCTGTAGATGTGAAACAATTGAATTATACAATATTACAAGGTGACAATCACCATTGACAATTTACATACATACCAGATACTGAGAGGTTTTTTCATACACATTTTAGAAAACTACTGTTAACATTTTGTACATACCAAAGTTTTACCATTTTCCCAAGTGACAATGCTTCCCTTCCAGTTTTACTTCATTAGGTAAAAGCCAAATAGAACAAATTCATCTAATGCCTTCCCAGGAGGAAAGGGAGAAACTTTGTGGAGTGTCTCAGGAGTTCTACTGAGGTTCCACAAAATTTCCTTGCATGAGTCAAATGACAGGCTACCAAATTTGTACTTGAATTTAGATTTCTGGGAAGCTTTGCCATAAATATCAGAAAATTAACAGAACCAACAATATTCAATCTCTATGAAGGTACCGGCTTAGTTCAGTAGCACAATGTTGACAATGAAACCATAACCTTTGTGTTTCCTCATAGCTGGAGACTCTTTTTTTTTTTCAACATTTATGGGCACCATGTATACCAATTTTTCAACCTCTAGAGGCCAAGACAGTTAGACACAAGGACATACAGTCATACAACATGTAGACAAAGACAGTTTTTTTTAGTTATGCCACGTGGAACGTTAGGTAACTGCAGTTTTGTAACAGGGTGGTCCCAAGGAAAGGGGGAGGTTCCCTGCCCCACCCAAGCGAGGGTGGAGCTGAGCAGGGAGAGGAGAAGCTGCAGAAGAGACTGAGGAAGGAAGCAGGATGGAGCCTAGAGACACGTGAAGAAACTGCGCTTGTCTTTTGGTCGTGGACTGGGTGACACAGATGTGGGTGAGACCCATGGGGAGGTGACAATGGCAGCTTTTATCTTGATGTTGATTTTGCTCTTTTCCTTCCGGGCTTGTCCGGTTGTTTGTGACCCTTTTCTGTGGGTCCCCACTGGAAGATGCTTTAGACTTGTAGCAGGCTTTGGGGCCTTGTTCTGGGCCAATCCCATTTGGATGGAGTTTTACCCACGAGGGGATGGGTAACTTTGGGTGCTTCATTTAGAAACTAGACTCTTTGCCTCACCTGTATTGTTTCCTAGTTTTTATTAAAGTTCCTTCCCATTAAAGTCTCATATGTTTTGTGTTGATGCGGCAGATGGCAGAACCCATTTAGAATAGGCAGGTTTGCGGGGTTTGGGCTGCCCCAATCCCTGTCCTATAACAGTTTTACTCCATAGGCTTAGAAAAAAAATGTCAAAGTCCAAAAAAAATTGTGGAGTGTTGCTGGCAGAAAAATTTCTGGTTGTCATCTTACAAACCTAAGACTTTGGAAATAGGAAGGAAAAGTTTTATTAATCACAAGAGTTACATGACCTTGTTTATCAACTTAGGGTTTTCAGTGTTGAAGACTTTTTGTTAGAAGGCAATCCTGGGGTATTCTGTACAGCAACTGAAAGAATAAAAGTAACAGTTAACTTTTAAGCAAAAGGAGTCATCTCTTGTTAGCCACCAAGCAGGCACTCCTTGGGTTTCCTGAAATAGAACCTGAAAAAGCAAAATCAAAATATCAGTAATTAACTTTCAATTAAAAGGAGTCATCTCCTTACTTCTGTTAGCCACTCTGGGACAGAAGCTGAAAGAGCAGATTCAACATCTAAGCATAGATTACACCTCCCCCACACTAGGGAGGGACAACAACAACACAGGTATGAAAACCTGGTACAGTTTTATGATGCACCCTAAAGAGTGCTTTCCATAACAGACCTTCCTCAGTAGGAAGCAGAAACTTAGAATCTTGTCTTACACCAGCAATTGAACAAATCCAGTATTCAAAATGGCAAACATGCCCAAAACAAATTATGTAGACAAAATTCACAGTAGCAAATCCTTTCAGACTCAGACAAAATCTTGTTAATTTTTCTGATCCAGACTTTGCAAAAATTCAAGTTATCTCCAAGAATCCATCATGGCTACCAGCAATTACCAGTTACTGCTTAAGGCTACTGTTTCCTTAACACCCAGGCATACGTTTGCTAATTTAAACACCACTGCTCCACAATTGGCTTGCAAAATCCATCAGGCAGAGAGCAGGAAGTAGCCAAAGACAAAGCAACATACCACTGATGAACCATTATTGCCTTTAGAAATGCTAATGAGACAGCAGAGATTACAAAAAGAAAGAAAGAAAAAAAAAGCTCCAAAGTCCTAGCAACAAGAACCTCTGAATTTTACAAGAGCCCACCAAGTGGCCTCAGACGCCATCTTTGATCTGGCCACATGGTCCAATGTACTGCCTAATCTTTTGAGTAAAACTGGCACAGAACAATTTCCACAAATTAAAATCTGTTAGCAAGTCACTACAAACAAATTACACACAGACACACAGAATCTTCACAAAGCCCAAGCCAGTTTTTCAACAGCAAATCGACATATGAAACAAACACACTGGAGAAACCAAAAATCACATTTGCGCTTATGGTAGCCAGTGCCATAGGGAAGCCCAATTTCCCCATGGGGCTGACTAACCACGGATGGCTCTGTCCTAAATCACGTTGGACGCCAAATCAAGGTTGAGAAAATTTGTGTTTTACATCAGTTGAACCATTTTCAGATTTTTTTTTCCTGTGATTTTTTACATATCTGCTGTCTTGTTTTGGCTAATGCCTCCAGATTTTTTTTTTTTTGGCTTGAACTGGTGAACTATTTTTCCTGGAGTGGAGGACTTTTGCTTTCCACAATGGACAAATACCTGGAGAGACTGGTTTTCTTTCACACTGGAACCTGACAAAATGTTCATCTGAGACTGCATCCCAACTGTAACAGGGTGGTCCCCAGGAAAGGGGGAGGTTCCCTGCCCCACCCAAGGGAGGGTGGAGCTGAGCAGGAAGAGGAGAAGCTGAAGAAGAGACTGAGGAAGGAAGCAGGATGGAGCCAGGAGACCTGGAGGAGGCGCATTGAGCCTAGAGACACGTAAAGAAACTGCGCTTGTCTTTTGGTCGTGGACTGGGTGACACAGATGTGGGTGAGACCCGTGGGGAGGTGACCATGGCAGCTTTTATCTTGATGTTGATTTTGCTCTTTTCCTTCTGGGCTTGTCTGATTGTTTCTGACCCTTTGCTGTGGGTCCCCACTGGAAGGTGCTTTAGACTCGTGGCAGGCTTTGGGGCCTTGCTCTGGGCCAATCCCATTTGGATGGACTTTTACCCACGAGGGGATGGGTAACTTTGGGTGCTTTGCTTAGAAACTAGACTCTTTGCCTTACCTGTATTGTTTCTTAGTTTTATTAAAGTTCCTTCCCATTAAAGTCTCATATGTTTTGTGTTGATGCGGCGGATGGCAGAACCCATTTAGAATAGGCAGGTTTGCGGGGTTTGGGCTGCCCCTCTCCCTGTCCTATAACACAACCTCCATATATTCGATCTTCATCACCATGGAAATGGTGGCAAAAAGTGAAAGGGGGGAATTGTTAGGGGGAAAAGGATGTCCCAAAGCTAATTCCATATAGGCTTGGTGGACTCCACCCCCACCCTAGGTCAAAGTCAAAGACACTGGGAACTCCAAATCCCATCACCACCAAAGGGAAGGTGGCTGGGACCTGAGGGTGGGGTTAAGCAGCCAGGTGGATATAAAAGGCAGACATGTGGGCTTTGGGGATCCCCCATTTTGGCTCTCCGCCAGCTCTGAGAGTGACTTTGGGTTTCCAGGTAGGCGGATCGGGTAGGACGCATTAAAGACTTTATTTCCCTATTTTTTCCCTGAGTTGTA
Source organism: Talpa occidentalis (assembly GCF_014898055.3). NCBI lineage: Eukaryota > Metazoa > Chordata > Mammalia > Eulipotyphla > Talpidae > Talpa > Talpa occidentalis. The sequence goes on along the minus strand of NW_023605083.1, from coordinate 103,775,915 downwards.
CATTTTCCTTATTTCCTTTTCTCTTGTAAATAAACCTTTTATTAACCTTTTGTGTGTGTGTGTGGTAGAGTATTCATAAGTCCCTTTAAAGCGCACGGGTGAGGACCCACAGCCAGGAACCCGTTTTAATATCAGGGTTGCTCTATAACACTGTCACCTTTCCCTATTTGGTGGAAGAGTCTTTGAGGACACTTAGCCTCCCAAACCTGGGGCCTAGTCACAGATATGCCTCACCAGAGGCCACAATGAGGAGCCTTTTGGCCCTCTAATGTAGAAAATGATGAAAATTTTGTGAACTGTTGGTATGAGGGCACAGAAGGGCTGCAGGAAAACCTGTATTGGAGGAGCTGCCTGCCCTCCTCACCCCAGGAAAGTGTGTGTGTGTGGGCATGGGACTTGGTTTGGATTGTTTGTTCCCAAAGTCAGCTTTTTCCTGGGTGCCATGCTGTGCCTACACTGCAGCTCCCCAACATAGCAGGCACCTGGGCCTGGATTGCAAGAGACCTTGCAGGCAGGGTAGGAGGGGGCTGTTAGGAAGGGCGGGTTAGGCCAGGTTCCTAGAGGCCATTAGCAGGTGGTGAGGAAGGCGTAAAGGCAGTTATCAGAATCTCTGTTTGATCCAGCAGAAGCCAGAGACTAGACCAGAGGTGGGGGGGGCGCCTTTGGGCCCTGTTATTCGGGTAAGAGTCGGGCAAAGACTGGGAGGGGAGAGCGGGAGGGAGGCGAGGAGAGGTGGGGCGCGGTGGGGCAGGAGGAAGGGGAGTGGAGGAAGGTAAGGAAGGGGAGGGAAGGCGGGCGGGGAGAGGGGGAGGGGAGGCGGGGAGAAGGGAGGGGCGGGCGGAGGCGGGAAGGGAGGGGGCGGGGGCGGGGGCGGGGCCTCGCGCCGCTCCCCCCCCGCCCTCGCCCGCCTCGGCGCCCTCGCGCCGCAGCATCCCCGCGCCGCACGCCTCGCCCGGCCTCGCGGCTCTCCGAGCCGGGCCTCGCCGCCGCCGTCGCCATTCTGCCGCCGGCGCGTAGGGCCGGGCACCGCAGGCTCTGCGCCAGGACGCGCCGCGCCAGGTAAGCGCGGGGGCGGGCGCGGGCCGCGCAGGTGCGCTGGGTTTACGGGACCCCCCTGGAGCCCGCCCGGAGCTCCCGCCCCGGAGCTGCCCTTACACCGTCTCGGCGGCCCGGGATCCCGACCCCCGCCGGGACCCTTCCGGAGCCGCACTCGGACACCCTGCGCCCCCAGCCTCACCCCCTGGCTCCTACCCGGCGTCCACCCGGACCCCGCACCCGGACTCCAGCCCTGACCCATCCGGAGCCCCGGCCCCGAATCCTCCTCCCGCGACCCTCTCGGGGACCCCTTGGCTCTTCCCCGGCCCCCTCCCGGCGCCTCTTCCCCGGCGCAGGTGGCTCCGCGCGGCGGGGGGGCGCGGGCGAGCTGCTGACCCGGCGGGCGAAGGGGTGGCGCGCTGGGCCAGGCCGGCGGCGCTCGGTCCGCTCGGCTGGGACCCTGCGGCCCCGCCGGCCCGCGCCAGGCTCCCGCGGCCCCTCCTGCCAGGCCTGGCCCCGCGGGCTGCTATTTCGGGCGCGGAGGCCGCAGAGGCCGCGGCCCCAGTGTGCCCTGCCGGCCGGAGCGCGCACTCAGACAGGTGGGGCAGGTCTGCCTGGCTTGGAGGGCTGCAGGCCTCGGCCGTCCTTTTGGGTTTGGGCTGCGTGGTTCCAGCAGGAACCGGGATATTCGCCAGCTTTAGCCTGGCTGCACCTGTTGCTGCCGCCTGGTGAGCTGCAGGGGCCGAATCCAAGGGGTTCCGCCAGTGCAGACTGGGAAGAAGAATTGAGTGGTGCCCTCCATGCTCGTTTGATTTAGTTTTGGGGAGAGGGGAGTGCATGGGCATCTACAGGTGGGCATGTCGCTTCAAATGAGGCCTGCAGTCACTGGTTGGGCCCTGCTTTCTGCAAGTCGTTCTGCTTTTGTTTTGAAAACCTCATTTTACGTTGAACACAACCCAGCTGCATGGGTGGTCAGGTCCCTGCAGGCCATGCCAGACCTGAGGCCTGGAGCCAAGCAGTTGGGCCTCTTGTCCTGAGTCTGTTCAAGTCAACTGGGCACCATGGGGTGGAAGCTTCCTTTTGGGGGGGGGCGGGTGGCAGGTGGCTGCATGAGGTGACATGGGTGGGCTGTCACCTCCTATCTGTCCCAGGCCTGGGGCTTGTCTGCTAACTTCCTGGATGCCGGTATTTGGTAGTGTTTACTGTGTCCCAGAAACAGGCTGCCTTGGCTAGCATGGGGCCAGGATTCTGGCAGAGATAATGGCACGATTGTCACTGGAACGGTTGGTGTCTGTGTCCTTCGTCTTCAGAAATAAAGGAGAATAAGGCAGGCCCACTCTGAGAGCCCTGGCACTGGCACTGCCTCCTACCAGGGAAAGGGCCTTCAGGAATGAGGGGTGGTGTTTGTATGGGAAGGGATTGCCCCCCGCCCCTGGCCAGACCTTCAGACTGATAAAAGTGTCTGCACCTGCAGAATCAAACAAACAAAGAAAAGCTGGTTGCTGGCATTGAGAGGCAACCCTGTTGGGTCCCTCTTTGTCAGAGTCCCTCACTTGCACAGGTTCCCCCCCCGGCATGGCTCCCTCCACACACAGCATTACAGTACGGTGAGCTGGCATGGCGTGGGGCATGGACTGGGCTTTGCCATCTTTCTTTCCTTCCATCTGCCTGAAATGGTGCTGAGGAGTCCCCCAGCCCCCCTCCCTGAAAGCACACTGTCTGTTGGAAATGAGCCTCCCCTGTGAGTGGAGCTCTGGTGACCTTATTGGGGGTCCTGGAAGTTGATGCATCTGCCTGGGCTGAAGTGTGGGGTGCAGCCCTGCTGCTCAGCTGTCTGATGGGTATAGGGGCAGGGAGAGCACTTTAATGGCAGCATCATGTGACCCCTCCGTGTGGTTTGTCCAAGGCCGTTTCATCTGGAGTGCCTTCTCCGCAGCAAGCTGGGATGTCTAGGCCAGTGCTGGGGAGTGCACACTAATGACTGGCTCTGAGTGAGAAGGGAGGCCCGTCTACTGGTGCCAGCACACAGCAAAATCAATAATGCTTTGCAAAGATCAATGGTTTTCATATCGGTTCTCTGTGTTTCTAGAGGGAGCCCACCCCTCCCACACCCAGAGTGGACACTGGCTACTTGGGTCCCCTTCTTTTGGTGGGGGCAGAATGCACATGACTGCAGAGCCTTCTGACCACTTGTGTGGTGAACCTGGGCCATAGCTCCTGCGTTGGCAGCTGGGACCTGTTCCCCCTTCTACCCTGGCGCTCCGGGTGTCCCTGGATTAGAGTCTTATTGCCGTTTGCTTGCTGATTGTTTCATAATATACAGCCATCTTCCCCTTGGTGTTAATTTGCTTAGTTACAAGAACTCGTGGGAAGGTGAGGTGGCATGGCCCCCAGCCTTGGCCAGAGCAACAGCAGTGACTGTTCAGGCTGGCTGTGGGATGAAGCTGCCTGTGTATAATGTGTACATGTGAATTTGCCATGGGTTGGCTGTCAAGGATGGACCCTGGGAGACAGGCTGCTGTCCTCATGGTTCCCAGCTGAGGGCAGGGATATCCTTCTGTCCCCATTCCAGGAGGAAGGATAGATGTAAGAAGGAAAGAAGCAAGGAAGGGTAGGTAGATGGCCCTATCACCCTGGCTTTGATAGGTGCAGCCCTCATGGTTCTGTGTCCATCTGGGGATGTCTTGGGGTGTCGCCTGAGAGCAGGGCCTGTCTAGCAGGCTCCTCTGTGCTGGAGACACAGCATAACTCACAGCCATTTCTAGCCTTTCTGCTGCCAGAGGTGACATGGGGTAAGTGGGTTTTATTAGGAGGAAGTTTCTGCTGACTCTGCCAAGAGCAGGACTCCCCAGGAGCTGGGGTGGCATTTTTCAGCATGCCAATTAAGGTCAGCCTTAGGGTGATCAGATTGGTTCATCCTGGTTTCTTATAGTGGCTCACTTTCCAGCTTCCTGCCCTCAAACCCTGCACTCACTTTACCTGGCAGTGCCATGCCAGCGCCGGGCCTGCTGCCCTCCTAGGGCCATAACAGCACCCCTCCTGGGTGCCAGCCCCCAGAGCCGGCTTCCTGTGACCATGTCCACCTCTGCAGGACTGGCTTGTTATTTGGTCTAAAAGTCTCAGATGTCCTCCCTGGAAGCACCTATTCCCAGTCGCTTCCAAGCAGCACCCTGGGATTGCCTGCTTTGGACCCAGAGCTCACATCAGACAGCGTTTCACCCAAGAAGCACCCTTTTGCCAAATTCTGATATGTATGAGAGAGACAGTAGAGCATTGGTTGAGTGACTGATAATTGTGAAGAATGACTGTATTCCTTACTGGCAGCGTTGTGGTTATATTAAAAAGCTCTTAACCTTTTAGTGAGATACCGGAATGTCTTCAGAGGAAATGGCACAGGGTTATTGTGGGTGAGATGTGGGTGGGAGATGGGCGGGGACGTGGAGGGCAGGATTATCCAGATTGATGGGTGTTGGCTGTGGGCAGGGGTGCCTGAAGGCCCTTTACTCTGTTCCCCTAAGCGCCCCTAGAAACATGCCACAGGGGCCTTCATTTGATGAAGGAATTGAGGCTTCCTTTAAAGAGGTGTTGATACGTTAAGTGAGAGGCCCCTACTTGGGGAGAATGCATAGCACAATGGCACGCGCGCGCGTGTGTATGTGCGTGTGCGCGCGTGCGTGCGTGCAGGTCCTCCCGTGTGAAAATCAGCTGGCAGGACAGAGAACCGTAATGCCTGGACTCTGGGCTGTAGGGGCACAGCCCTGAGCACAGGCTGCCATCTGTGAGGCACGGGGTAGCAGGAGGACAGGGGTGTGTGGGAGCTGTGTTGGGGGAGGAAGTGACTGTGTGTGTGTTGGGAAAGAATTGTGTGTATGTTGAGGGATGGCTGAGCAATGGGAAGGGGAGGGAAGGGGAAGGTAAACTACAACCCCCCCATACATATTTCTGGTCGTTTTTTCCTTTTATAGTGAGATTGTCATTGTAATTATAAAATTAATTTTAAAGAAGGGGTCAGACTACATTAGATAATATTCCATTTTAAGTATTCTACACTTACAAATTTAAATTTGTTTTAAGTGGAATTTGATTTGTAGACATGCCTGTTCCTTCCTAATTTTTTAACAGGATGTGGCTTAAGTCAGGCTCTTGGCAAATCTGGCTCTGGGGGTGCTCTGTGGCTGTGGAAAGCGTGGATGCAGCCCTGCCAGTCACCCGCAGGGCATGGCCATGGGACTGTGGTCCAGGAGGAGGGTTATTCCCAGGCTGTCTGGACCCTGGGAATGGGCCAGCCCTCAGCCCAGCAGGAGGTTCCTGCCCTGCCCTCAGACTCTGCGCAGGCACCGAAGGCAGAGACGGACACCTTGGCAGGTGGGTTTTCCCCTGGTGGGATGATCCCCCGCTGGAGCTGTTCCACTCACTTTCCATGCCTGCTGTGTTTGTCTCCTCTTTTCATTTAGTATCAGGTAGTTTAAGTAACCATAATCTACACCACCAGAAAAAGCGTGAAAGCGGCAAGTGTACAGAGTAACAAGTAAAAGTTGCCTGGAATTCCAGAAGTTTTTTGCTTTTCCATTTTCTGGTCCCATTGCAAGAAATCCAAGTTGCTCTAACAGCTAGAACATAACCTGCTTTGATCTAGCATTCAAGTCTCTGAAGGGTGTGTTTGGAAGGACATGAAGTTCCTGGGGGCCTGCCCTGAATAAAAGGCTGAGCTTGTGCTCACTGTGTTTGGGGAGTTTGAGTTGTTGTTTGCTAGTGTTTTCCGCAGCCTGGGAGGGCATGGTGTGCTGTGCCCTGAATCTGGGGTCATGTCTGCTTGCCCACGAGCCATCTGGCACCGTGCCAACACACAGCCACCCCCTGAGGACATTTTCCCATTCAGTGCTGCTGTGTTCTGTGTATCCTAGTCCTTCTGAGGGACTTTGGGGTCCCACTCAAGTAGAGGTGTGCCGCTGGGCCATTCTGAAAAGTTGGGAGTTTCGTGTCCATGGCAGGTGGTGTTTCTTTCTAGAGCCCTTTTTCTAAGTGCCCTTTCAACTTGAAAATTTTCCCAATTGATGGAGACAACCATTCCTTCCAGCAAAGGTTGATTGAGCACCAATTACAGCTAAGGAACCAAGCAACAGAAGGCACCGCCCCCCAGTTGGACCTTAGACCAGTAGAGAGGGAAAGAAGGTAAGAGGAATAGATGGGGTGCTGTCATGTGTCAGGGTAAGATGTATAGTGTGCAGGTACTCCAGAGCACCAAGGATTTGGGGATGATTGGGATTTGAAATCAGGTGGCCAGTGGACCTCCCTGAGCAGGTGTTGTGAAGGAGGGGCAGAGAGGCCCTGGGGGTATCCTGGCGCCTGTGAACAAGGCCGGAGGGCAGGAGTGGCCTGGACAAAGGCTGTAAGCCTGGCTGCTGCTGGCACAGAGGTGATTTTTTTTTTTTTTAAATGCCTGAATATTTGTTTCAGGAATTCTTTTTTTTTTTTTTTTTCCTAAGATTTATTTATTTATTTATACATGCACCGGGTACAGTCAGAGGCACGGGAGGGTGAGAGAATTCACCAGAGCCAGAGCGGGGAGCAGAGCAGGCAGAAGGACCGAAGTACACTGCTGAGGGGAGCAGCGGGCGGCAGGAGAGGTCTGCGCACCAAATGGGACCCTCCTCCAGTGGCCGGGAGCAGCCGGGGATCAAACCGGCGCTGCAAAGGCTGCGGGCAGCTTCACAACCCAGTGCTCAACCGCTGCGCCACTGGGGAGGCCCACAGAGGTGATATTTTTAAAGCTGTCAGTTGGCATGATAATGTGAGTGTGTCAGGTAGCTGGAGAAGAGGAGGAGTCTAAGGACTGAATCTGGTGCTAAGAAACCAAAGAGGAGTGGCCAGCAAGGCAGAGAAAGCCAGGGATGTGTGGGCATCCTGGGGCCATGGGCAGAATGTGTATGGGGAAGAGGGACTGCCCAGCGAGAGATGGGGGACTGAGTCTTGATCTTGGAGAAATGACCTTGGTGACATCAAGATGACAGAGATGTTTCCAGGTCAGGCCAGTTTGTTCCCCCACAAGCTTTCTTTGACCAGTAGCATATACCAGGCCTGTGTTTGGCCTTGGGATCTACAGACCATGGGGCAGGGGCCAGGCCCCAGAGATTGCTCTGGGATACTGGAGACAGCTGGATGGGACTGGAGAAGGAAGGAGGTGCAGGGTGGGGCTTGGGCGCTGGTGGACCTGACCAGAAACTGAGATTGAAAGTAGAGCCTTGTCCTGTGGGTGGCCGAAACTGAGAGAGACCTCTTTTAATGTTCCCCTGCATTTTGTAGTGGCCCAGCCACTAGCAAGGATTAGGTTTTGTCTACCAGATCGACTCAGCACTGCATCCACTGAGTGCTGCGTGCGTTATATATGCCCCCACAGTATGGTCCCCCATCCTGCGGCATCGCAGCCTGAGAAACAGGTCAGAAGAAGAGTTCCAGCCCCACCCTAGACCCCCCAAATCAGGGGTGCTGGCCGTTCAGGGGACTTTGACTTTGTTGTTTAAAAGCCACTCTGGGGCCTCCCTGGTGGTGCAAGGGGTTGGGACGCAACCTATGAAGCTGTCCACAGCCACTGCAGCGCAAGTTCGATCCCCGGCCAGGGAGCTACACATGTGGTGCAGCAGACCTCTCCTGACTCGCCTGTTGTTCCCCTCAGCAGTGTATTTCAGTCAGTCTGCCCGTTCTGCTCCCCACACTGTCTCTGGTGGATCCTCTTACCCTCCACACCTCTGGACTGTACCCTTTCTTGTATGCATAAATAAATCTTTTTTTTTTTTTTTAAATAAAAGCCACTCTGCCAAGAGTGCCCTTTGGGGTGCACCCCGGTGTGTTGTGGGCCTCAGTCTGCATGCACAGTAGATTGGGGTGCTTGCCGTAGAGGTAAAATTTCAATAGTTTTATCCTGGTATAATTTACATAAAATAAAAGGCACTCATACAAAATGCACTGTTCGGTGAATTTTGACAAATGTATACCTTCATACAGCTGCTGCTTCGACCTTGCTACAAGTGGGGGTCGGGGGATGGTGGTAGGTAGATTCCAGCCCACATATCAACAGCACCGTGTCCTTCATTCACTACCTGCAGCATTTTGCAGGCTTTTGAAGCAGCTGACCAGAAGGAGCAGAGACTGGCTATGTGGCTTGAGCACATGCCCCAGATTCCCTGCTGCCCATTTGCACTCACCCCTAGGTCATAATCACCTGTCTGCTAAGGTTAGATTATTATAGATGAGACTTGTTTCTTCAAGAGTGTCAAAGGGGAAGAGTATATTATAGACACTCATATCATACTTTCTCCATTTAGCACAATGTTTTTGACATTCCTATGTCTTGCTGTGTATATCAAGTCTTTGTATCTTTTATTGTTGAGTATGATTTCATTATGTGGGTGTGCATGATTTATTGATTTACTCACCTGTTGGTGAATATTTGGACTGTTTTCTGGTCTGGTTATTGTGAATAAAAAAGCGCTGTGAACTACAACTCAGTGACAAAAGGTCAAACAGCCAGTCAGATCACATGGAGGCATATCTCCAAAGAAGATACAGAAGTGACAGATAAGCAAATGCAAAGATACTTCCCATGTCAGCAACAGGGAACTACAAATCAAAACCACAGTGACAGACTACCCACTGGAATGGCTTTAATTAAAAAAAAAATATAGAAAAAAACAGTGTGGGTGAGCTTGTGAAGAAATCAAACCCTCATAAATTGCTGGTCTGATATAAAATGGTACAGAACTTGGAAAAAGTTAAACATCAGTTTCCTACGTGACATGGCACTTCCATTCTTGAGCTATACCTACAAAGATATGAAAACAGATTCCAACAAAACTTGCATACAACTGACCATAGCAGCATCACTCACAACAACTGAAAGATGGAAACACCCCCAGTGCCCACCAGTGAGGATGAGTGATCAACTGATGTCCATCTGGAAAGTAGAATATTATCAGCCATAAAGAAGGAAATACTGATAAATCCTATGACATGAAAGACTCTTGAAGATGTTATGCTTAGTGAAAGTCATCAGGCATAAAAGGACGCATAGTGTATGATTCTGTCTCTCTGAAATGTCCAAAATGGGCAGATCCATAGAGACAGAAGCAGATTAGTAGTTGCCTGGAACTGAGGAAGGGGAGACTGGGAGTTAGTGTTTAATGCCTTCTGGAACTAGATAGTGGTAATGTTTTTGCATAAAATTGTGATTCTACTCATTTTTTTGGTCACTGAATTGTACTCTTTAAAGTGGTTAAAATGGTAAATTTTGTTATAAGTATTTTATTGTACTAAAAAACAATATTAAAAAAGTGCTGGAGCGTTCATATGCAAATTTCAGTGGATTTAATGCAAATCTTAGTGGACACCTGCCTTGTTTGCCTTTCTCTTGAGTGCTTGCTATGAGTGGGATTGTAGTGTTGTGCAGTGGATGTTTATTTAGCTTTAAGAAATCTGCGACCTTTTCCAGAGGGCTGGCATCATTGTGCATGGTTGCTGCTAATGTGTGAGATGCAGTGTTGCACATCCTTGCCAAGACTTGCTGTTTCTTTAATTTTAGCTCTTCTAGTGGGTATGGATGGTCTAGTGCTGTCTGGATGGTCTAGTGCTGTCTGCTTGAAGCTTTAGTTAAGCATTTTTCCCACTGTTTCTTACCTCTTAAGTATCTGTTCAGATCTTCTGCTCACCTTTTAATTGGATTATTTGTCTTATATTTGATGTACAAGGCTTCTTTACATCTCCTAGATTCAAATCCTTTGTCATATATTTTTATAACAGATATTTTCAAGTTTGTCTACTTTGTTAATGATATCTTTCAAAGGACATTTTATCTTAAGCCCGGTTTCATCAAGTGCACCTAGTTGTGCTTGTTGTGTCTTATTTAAGAAATCTTTGTCTAACTCATAGTCATAAAGATTTTCTTCAGAAAAATGCTAGTTTTAGCCTTTTATGTTCAGATCTGTTATCCATTTTGAGTTCATTTTTAACTGGAAAGTGCTAAGGATTGAGGTTCATTCTCTTGCTTGTGGATCTCCAGTCGTTCTGGCACCATTTGTTAAAGAAATTATCCCCTCCCCTTTGAATTATTATCTTGGCATCGTGTTTGAAAAATAATTGATCGGATATGTGTGGCTTGGTTCCTGAACTTGATTCTGGTCCATTATGGCTTCTTCCCCATCAGCCCCAAACCACACTGTCTCATGACACTTGCTTTATAGTAAGTTCTGGAATCAGATGGTGTGAGTCTTCCGATATGCTTCATTTGCAAAATTGTATTGTCTAGCCTGGCTTCTTTGATTTTTCTATAAATTTGAAATCAGCTTGTCATTTTCAACAGAAAAGCCCGTTTGGCATTTGGCTGGGATTGCATTGACGTTATCTTACATCAGTTGGGAGGGAGAAACCTCGGGACCATGTAGAGTGAGCTCTACAGGCAGAGAGCTTGAGTATCCACTGGTGTTCACTGTCCTTCATTTCTCTTAATAGTGACTCATAGTGACCAGTAACCGGGTCTCACCCATATTTAATTAAATTTTTTCATAAGATTTCCTGTTTCTGAATGTTATTATAAATGAATTTTTAAAGTTTTGTCTTCCAGTTACAGTGTTTAGCAATACAATTGCTTTTTTAATATTCTTTATTCTGCCACTTTTCTGAGTTCACTTGCATGATTAAATAGCTTTTTTGGGGTATAGTCCCTTAAGATTTTGCACAAAGATAATCCTGAAAATTGGGAATGGGGATCACCTCACTTCTGTCTTTCAAATTCAAATACTGCTTGTTTCTGTTTCTTCTTTTATTCGTTTGACTAGGATCTTCAGTCAGTGCTAAACAGAAATAACAAAAGGGAACATTTGTGCTGTTTTGTGTTTCAGATTTTAGGAAGAAAACACTTAATGTTTTTTCATTAATATAAAGTTAAGGTGAAGATTTTATGTAGCTGCTTTTTGAGATTGAGGAAACTTTCTAGTTTTCAGACGGTTTTTATCTGGAATGGACATTAAATTTTGTGATAGACCTTTCTGTATTTGCTAAGATGATCGTATGGTTTTTTCACCCACAAATAAAGTGAATTGTATTGATGACTTTTTGAATGATCAGCTGCCTTGCTTTCTACCACCAACCCCAGCTGTTTATGATGTGTTACCTTTTTTCTGTGTCTATTGATTTAATTTGCTATGGGTTTTTTTTTTTTTTTAAGATTTATTTATTTATCCACATAAGAACTGGGATGTGGGCCAGAGGTGGGGGGAGGTAAGAGAATTCACCAGAGGCAGAGTGGGAGCAGAACAGGCAGATCTACTGAAATGCACTGCTTAGGGGAGCAGCAGGTGAGACAGGAGAGGTCTGCTGTGCCTTGTGGGTAGCTCCCTCATGGGGGGATCAAACTCATGCCACAGTGGCTGGATGGCATGATAGTGGCTGAGACCTAACCCTGCACCACCAGGGAGGCCTGATTCGCTGCAGTTTCGACTAGAGTTTTTGTAGCTGTTTTCACATGGGCTGTGGCATTCTTTCCTTATGATTCTGTGTGGTTGTGTAAGGGCCATGCTGCTCTGGACTGTGGTGTGGAAGTGTTCCTCTTTGTTTATTTTTAGTAGAAGAGTTTGTGGAGGGCTGTTTTTGTTTCTTCCTTAAAGGTTTGATAGAATTTACTAGTGAAGACATCAGGGATTTTCTTTCGGGGGGTTTTATGTGATTTAAGTTTGTTGGCATAAGTTATTAAAATTTTCTTTTTCTCCTTGAGACCATTCCAGTGTTTTAAGGAATCTGCATTTTATCTCATTTGTCAAATTGGTGCAGAATTGTTCATAACATGCCTGTTATCTGTTTAATGTCTCTACAATCTACCTGATGTTCCCGCTTTCATTTTTGTGCCTTTAAAAACAAAACAAGAACTCACAGCTGCCCAGTTACATCAGGATCTCTTGGGATGAGAGGATGGGGACCGGGCTTTGATAAGCTGTCCCAGAGTTGAGGGCCTTTGAGTGGAGGAGGGAGAATTTATCTTGACATGCAGAGGTTCTGGGCAGGCCTACCAAAGTAGGGAGAAAGATGAGCTGACTTGTTTAGTTTATATGCAGCAAATAGCCTTTTAAGTGTCTCATTCTGTGAGTTTTGATATGTCTCCCTCTGGAATCAGGACTCTTCCGCTCAGAGACATTTCTAGAATACCTTGTAAGTGGAGCCGCACTGTCTGTCACCTCTAAGTCTGACTTTGGCTGCATAGCACAGTTGTGCAAGTGTTGAACTGTAGCTAATGGAATCAAACCCGTGTTGGGGGTGACAGGCCTCTGAGCAATGAGTGGGAAGGAGGTGTTGTGGGAAAAAATGACATGGTGACATTCACAGTGCTCTCATAGTAAATGCCGTGCCACACTCCCTGTACTATCTTACCAGGACTGTCAAATTGGGACAGTCCTTCTCCCTCCTGCAGTTGAGGACGTTGGGAACCGAGAGAATAAAAAGTATGTTCACAGGTTCCTAAGGCGGGATGTAAGGACAACAAAGTCGTGAGCCTGGAGTTGTGCCTCTGAGCCCATGGGGAGGCAGGTGCTCCCCAGTATGCCTGGTGGTGCCCTTGGTCTGGGTGTTTTAAAGAATGGTGTACTCTTGGCCATTGCAGTTCAGCATCTAGAGGTATATCTAAGGAATGATGGATGTGAGAAACATTTATTAGAAAGGGTGTTCCCAGTATTTATAAATACAAAATCCACATGCACAGTGAGATAGTATGGGGTGGAGATACAATTAAGGTGGCCAGTCTCTAAAAATCACAGCACGACTATGACTAAGGCAACGAGAAGTCAGCCTAACACAACAGATGCTAAAAACTGTTCCCAAAGCAGTATGCACGCCGAGGACCTAGAATTTGCCTAGAAAGCACTGATATCTAGCATGTGTTCCAGTTTTGTCATGTGTTCAGTGGGTGAGGTTGCCTTTGTCTCTGCTGGATGCCATCCACATGTCTCTGATCTCCTGCAGTAATGCTCGTTAGGGAAATCATAAAGGAAAGAGCCAAAGAAAAAAGGGAAAAATAGGACTCTTGATCCCACACACATATTGTCTTAAGAGCCCAGCACCCTTTGCCTTAGATTTGTTGTACCTGCCTTGTTTAAAAAGCAAGTGGGTGTTTTACTGTTTGTTGTACTTTTAAGTGGAAAACACCGTGGGAAGAAGCCCAGCGAGTTGGCCTCATCCAGTTGGGCCTCACCCAGCACCCAGCTGCTGACTCGGGTGTTTGTGACTGTGTCCAGGCGACACTGACCAGAAGTGGTCCTGCGGGCCGGAAGTGCCATAGGTCGGTGCCGTGGCTCCAGCGAGAGCCTATTAAAACAGTGTGAGGTTGACCTGGAGACGCTGCCCTGGCCTGTCCTCCCAGGTGTGGTGTGCTTGGCCTCAAACCTGCCCTCCTCCTTGAGCAGGGTTAGTCAGCAGGGATTCCTGGGGTTGAGAGAGGGGGAGCTGGGAAATCCCGATAACATGTGAAATATTCCTTCTTGGAAAACTGAAATGAAGTGTACATGGAATTCTGTGTGGTGTTTAAACCCAAGCTTTGGAGAGATTTTAAGTGCACGTATAATATTGCCAGAAACATTTTTTATTAGAATATTAAAACTTCAAAATGATCAAGGAGTCTGGCTGCTTTCAGACCCTGAGGGTGACTCACAGGAAGACTTGCAATTAATACTGCGAGGCAGCGCCCACACACGTATCCATATGCACATGCACACATGAGTCATATGTGTACACTTTGCACATGTGCATACACACAGATCCACACGATCATGCTTATGCACACACACATGCACATACATCACTAAAACTAAAGTTTCCCTCAACTGCACACCGACCCTTAACTATATACATATGGTACGCTCTGGTATTTTGTTCAATTGCATCTTATTTTAAAAGCTTTTTTCCACCTTCCGTATTGAAAACTACAAACCCCGGTCTGGTGTCTTACCCTGTGTGTGAGTACAGGACACTGAGCTTCTGCAAGCTCTGTATTGTCGTGAGATATCCCGGCTGACTTGTGCCTGCGCCCTCTCCCCCTGGCTTTCTCTTAAGTCTGGCACAAGTCAGGGCCTGGAGCAAGGGGACCACATTTGTCTCTCCTCCTGGGACTACTGTGGGGCTCAGGAGCTGCACGGGTGCTGGAAAACTGGGTCAGGCCAACCCCCTGAGCAGGCAGAATGGGATCTCTGCGCGTCTCTGAAACCTGAGGTCGGAGCTTGGGTTTCAAATGTGGGATGTTGGGAAGCCGCCAGGCTCCCTCTGGCCTCCCGTTCTGTTTATGTCCCCTCTCTCTGTGCAGGACACAGCCCCCATGCGCAATGGGAAGACCACCAGGAGCAGGGCTTGGTTTTCACTGGCTCAGCAAATCCTGGAGGGTGGAGGGAATGAGATTTGTAAAACAGACACCAAGTGTGGTGGGAGGCAGCCCTCAGGGAAATGTTCCTCTGCTGTAGATGCTCTGCCTTCTGAGAGCCAGTGGGCCTGGCTTGATTTCCATGGGTGAGTGTGCCATTTAGAACAGGCATATTATTTCTGACCACCCGGCTTAAAATGAGAGAGCCAGAACATACCACCCTCTCATCTTTCATCAGAGGAGGTGACCTGTGCCCACACCAGCTCCTGAGTAAGCGCGTGGTGATTTCAGGAGTGCTGCTGAGATGTTTTGAGTCAGGACTATTTTCATGCCCATTTTAGCACTTACGTTACAGTCACCGAAGAAGGAAAAACACTTTTCCCAAACACAGCTCCATTCATTGACAACCTCAGGTGTCAGCCGGCCCAGGCTGCGGGAGTGGGGAGGTGACTGGGCCGCTGCCTGGCCCTGCTGCACAGCAGCCCTTTCCTGCAGCCTGATCTACATCAGCCTGGAGCGTGGTTGATGCTCTTGAGCTCTGTGCAGGGCCGACCTGTGCTTATCTTTATGTGCACTGTTGCCTGTCTGCTCAATGCTGGAGAAAGTCAGATCTCATGGAAGAAACAATGGGGCTGTGGGTCATAGTGGTCTTCTGCCTCGCAGAGTGGGCCAAGCTCAGGGGTGAAACCTTCCCTGCTTCCTTTCCCATCTTGAAATTCAGGGGACCGACAAGGAATGGCGGGAGCAGCCAAATTTATCTGGTGGGCCAGACTTTTCTCTTGAGTCTCATCTTTGCATTTCCTGCTTCCTTCCTTGGTGGGCTATTTGCAGACTTCACAGCAATTTGACTCAGCCTCGTTCTGCTCACAGCAGAGTCCAGCTAAATTGGCACCCAGGGTGAGGAGAGAACCCGGAGAGGGCTCTGGCGCCCACTGGGCTTATCACATAGATGTGGTTCTGCCTGGGTTTCCCCGTGTCCACTGCGCTCACCGATGTTGCTCATCCCCTGTGTGTTACAGGCCGCTTGCATGCCCGACTCCATCCTCTTGCTTGCTCTGGCATTCCGTCGTGTGTGTCTGTGTCTGTGTCGTGTCTGTCTGTGTGTGTGTGCATGCATGTGTGCATGTGCGTGCTCGACAGCTTCGTGCCCACTGTGCCCATCATGTGTGTGTGTGTGTGTGTCTCTGTGTGTGTGCATGCGTACGCGCATATGCGTGCTCGACAGCTTCGTGCCCACTGTGCCGTTGGCTTGGTTTCTGACTTGGGCTGTTAGGAATGCGGCCTGTGTACATGCTCGCCCCTTTATTCTCCTTTGAGGAGGTCCCTGATTTTTCATGGCTCATCTTTGTTAGCAGACAGCTTGCCTCATCTGTAACTGGGTTCCTGGAATTTGAGTCTCAGACCTTCCTGCAGGTACCTGGTCTCCAGCAACCGCCGCCCCCCCCCCCCCAAGCCTCTCCTTCCACCAGGAGCTGCTGATGCCTACTGGTCCCTCATGGGATCTCCAGCTGCACCTCGTGTCTCTGCACCTCTGCATTCCCATCTGGAGGACCCATGAAGGCCAGTGGTGATCCTCTGCTCTGCTGCAAGCCCTGCCCTTTGCAGACAAACCCCTCCACTACTTCAGCAAACATGTGCCATGCTCAGCGTGTCCTAGGCAGTGATAGAAATCTGGGATTGTGGGCAGAGGGAGAGCAACAGAACTTGGTTCTTCCAACCAGCTGGACAGCTATGTCAGAGGACACTGATGGGGGATGCTTGCTTCCAGGGGTATGTGAGGGGTGGGTGTAACCAGCATGGGTGGACTTGGTTCTTTTTTTTTTTTTTTTTTTTTTAATAGAGGCATGTTTATTTCTTTATTTATTTGTTTTTATTTGTTTGTTCTGTTTACACATGCACTGGGTATAGTCAGAAGCGCGGGAGGGTGAGAGAATTCACCAGAGCCAGAGCGGGGAGCAGAGCAGGCAGAAGGACCGAAGTACACTGCTGAGGGGAGCAGCGGGCAGCAGGAGAGGTCTGCGCGCCATGTGGGACCCTCCTCTGGCGGCCGGGGAGCAGCCGGGGATCGAACCGGCGCCGCAGAGGCCGCGGGCAGCTTCGTAACCCAGTGCTCAACCGCTGCGCCACCGGGGAGGCCCTGGACTTGGTTCTTGAAGTCAGAGATGCCGAGTCAGAACTCAGGGAAAAAAAGTGGGAATAGCCAGTAGCTATAGCTGGAGAGTGGGGGAAAGGCTGCTGCAGTTTACAAACCTGACTATAAAATAATGGTCATGAGATAAAGTGCCTGCCCTCCCCCAGTAACCAGTGACTACTTAGATCTTGGAATCCTGAGATCCCAAGTAAGGGGTCAGTGGCCCTGTGACCACCATGCTTTAAGGATGGCCACGTGGGAGCTGATGTCCCGAAAGGACATCAGCCTTCACATACAGCCTGTGTCGTGGGTCCCCCAGGTGGGCCTCAGATGTTGAAACAGGCAAGTGTCCCTGTGGTGGCCTATGAGCTGGGTGAAGCGTGGCAGCAGCCGTGTCTGGGTAGTCATCCACAGCAGAGGCGACTGGAAGGGAAGTGGTCTCCCAAGGAGAGGATGGGGTTTGGAGTGACCCAGGGGCAGCCAGGGACATGGTACTAGGGGGAGTGTGGAGCCCATTTTCATGGTCTGTGGAGCAGGGAGACTTTCCTGCCTTCTTGGTCAACCAGCCGGGAAGGAAATGCAGTCCCACCTCCTAGAATCACTGCGCACTCGTGTGTTTGCTGGGCTGCTGGAATGAAGCACCACCAGCTGAGTGGCTTAGAACAACAGAAATCTACCTTCCCTGGTGCTGGAGCCTGCAAGCCCCAGATCAAGGTGTGGACAGGGCTGCACTTCCTTTTGAGGGCTCTCCGACAGCACCCTTCCTGCCTCTTCCAGCCTCTGGTGGCCCCGGGCATTCCCTGGTTTGTGGCCACACTGCTTCATTCCCTGCCCCAGACCTTCTTCGAGTGCCCATCCTTCCTCTGTGTATTGCTTATAGGGATACTTGTCATTCGATTTAGGGCCCACTGAAATGACCCAGGATGATCTCATCTGAACTCTTTTAACCTAATTGACCGTTTCCCAAATACGGTCACATTCACAGGCTCTGGGTTTGCAACCTGCCTTACGGCACAGAGGCAATAGAAAATTCCAGGGGCTGGAAGGAGGCTGGGGGCCGGCAGGGTGGGCAGGGTTGGCAGCCATTCACCTTCCCCAGGATCTCTTCCAGCCTGGCCTTATCAGCAGGAAAATGGAAACACGGCTGCTTTCTGCACTCGTGGGAAGTCATAGAAATGAGAGTATGGTGGAAACTCACTGCTTTCTAAAATAATTTTGCATTGATTCAGACAGGAAACAGGAAAGGCCCTCTATCTTTTTATGGGAGTTTTATCTCTGCCAGTGGGACCTTTTCTTTTAAGTAGTGTTCCTGCAAAAGTGCTTGTTGAATCCTTAGTGTGAACAGGAAGTTAGATATGCTGACGGACTTTTCCTTGCTTTTAATGGCATTTTTATTGTTTAGAGAATAAAGTCTGGAGCAAAGAGTGAAACTGTCTCCTTGTGCCCAGGGTGGCTGCCTTTGACAGCTGCACGCCCACGTCTTCCTGTGCCACTTGCACACATGCGTGCATGCACAAGACATACTTGTACAGGCACTGCTTTCCCCCAGGTGTGCTCACCCCTGGAGGGGGCTGTGCAACTTGCTTTGTCCACTCAGCATGTCGCATAGACACACACGTGTGCATCACACCAGAGCTGTGCCTGCTTGGTGAGGCCCTGGTGTTCCCATGTCCCTCAGGCTCTGGTGGAGGATGGGGTGTCTCCCTGCTGGCTGTGTCTTTGATGGTTGTCCATGGTGTATGTCATGAGTTTTGCGGAGTCTTAGATCAGAATATTTGAGTCAAGGGTGTATGCGTTTTTAGTGTTGACTGCTAGGCTGTCTGTCAGGGCCGCATCGCACCCCTTGCTTACAACTGCCCCTCCCTCCCCCTTGGAGCCTTTACTCCCCCTGTTGAGTTCTCAAGGTGTCTTTGGGAAAAGAGAAAACCGTAGTCCCTGTCCAGACCACTTTTTTGTGTTTTATTGGCCGTTGATATTTTCTCCCTGAAGCTCCCATCTATGGACTCCTCCCTTTTAATAAGTTGGAGTTGTTCTTTTACTAGCTTTATGGATTTGAAGAATTTCTGTCATTTTAGAGTATTCTGGAAAAATAAAGTCTAGTTGAAAGCATTTTGTCTGCAGTGTTTAATAGGCAGAAATGAATTCCGACTGGAGACCAGTGGGGCCATCACCTGCTTCCTGGTGTTCCCCTGAAGGGTGGGGATGTGCTGAGGGGCCAGCGTCCTTCTGTGTCCATCGCTGTTGGACAAGCATCAGCCAGCTTGGGCAGTGCTGCCTGGCCCCTGCCTGTAGGGTCTGCAGTGGCCCTTGCGAATGGCAGGGCCCCAGAGAGGAATTGTCGGTGTTTGTGTATGCAGGTATGTGCTTGTATGTGGTGCACATGTGTGAGTGTGCACACTTATAAAAACTAGTGCACACCAGAGTGCAGGGATTGCATTCTGAAAGGCTTTCACAGATTTAGGAATCTCGGCTCATTGGTGGCCTATGGAATTGTGCTTTCCTTAAGTCTTTTTTTTTTTTTTTTTTTAAAGATTTGAGCATAAAGTTTTTTCTTTTTAAGATTTATTTATACAAGCACTGGGTACAGTCAGAAGCACGGGAGGGTGAGAGAATTCACCAGAGCCAGAGCGGGGAGCAGAGCAGGCAGAAGGACCGAAGTACACTGCTGAGGGGAGCAGTGGGTGGCAGGAGAGGTCTGCGCGCCATGTGGGACCCTCCTCCAGTGGCCGGGGAGCAGCCGGGGATCGAACCAGTGCTTTAGAGGCTGCAGGCAGCTTCACAACCCAGTGCTCAACTGCTGCGCCACCGGGGAGGCCCCTTTCCTTTAAGTCTTAATTGTCTTTTAGCCAAATGATTCAAGCTCACAGCCCCACTCTGTGCCTCTCCTTGTCTGGAATGATGTGCATATATGAGGGCCCATTGATGCCACATGTGGGCTGGCACGCTTCCTGAGAGCCACCATGCTTTGAGCCAGCTGCTGGGCCTTGTGTCCCTGATGGTCTGGCTTTCTACTGGAACTCTCCGCAAGCTCCTCCGGCTCCTGGCATTGCTGCTCCACAATGAGGTTCTGCTCATGGGTGGGAGTGGTCAGGCCTCGTGGCATCTTGGAAGCTGTGTCCCTGATTGTGTAAATCAAATTACCTAGAGAAACAGAACTGACGTGTGTGTGTGTGTGTGTGTGTGTGTGTGTAAAGGAGCGAGAGTTATTTTTTTTTTTAAAGATTTATTTATTTACACAAGCACAGGGTATAGTCAGAAGCATGGGAGGGTGAGAGAATTCACCAGAGCCAGAGTGGAGAGCAGAACAGGCAGACCGATGAAGTACACTGCTAAGGGGAGCAGTGGGTGGCAGTAGAGGTCTGCGCGCCATGTGGGACCCTCACCTGGTGGCCAGGGATCAAACCAGAGCTGCAGAGGCTGCGGGCAGCTTTGCAACCCAGTGCTCAACCGCTGCGCCACTGGGGAGGCCCAGGAGAGAGAATTATTTTAAGTAGTTGGCTCACATAACTTGCAAGCAAGCATGAGATTCGTAGGCCTGCCTATGGCTGGAATCTCAGGCCACCTGAGGCAGCATTTCTCTTCCCAGAGGCCAGCCAATCTTTTCTACTAGGACGTTTAACTAATTGGACGAGAACCTCATACATTATCAAGGGTGACCTGCTTTGTTCAGTCTACTGACTTAAATGCTAATGTACTTCTAAAAATACCTTTGCTGAAGCATCTGGAATAATGTGTGACCAAATATATGGATACCATGGCCCATAAAATAATACATCGGCTGCTGGTCAGTGCCCAGCCCCCAGTCTGCACTGTAGGTGAGGTACGTGAGCTGCTTGGCTCTGAGGATGCAAGTGACATGCTCCCATGCAAGCTAGGCCCATCCTTGGCTGACCTGTGGCTGTTTTGGGACTGCTGCCCCATCACGGTGGCCACTGGTCGGTGCTGAGGCCTGAGCTGCTCTCATGCCTCTGGAGCTGATTCCTGTTGTACTCCCTCCAGAAAGTGCTTCACTTTCTGACTTGGAGTCTGAGGGTCCTTATTAGCTAAAGGCCTTGGTGCTCTGCCTCCCTAATATTTTCTTTTTCTGGAGGAAAAACCTTTGTTCGGGTCACGTCTTGCCATCCTGTTCCTCCCGTTGTGAACCGCTAATGTTGGCTTCCTGTATGCCTGGCACCCTCTTATCGGGTCGCTTCGCCATCCTGTTAATTTGATGATAAATCATCTCAGTGAAACAGAAGAAAAGCAGTGTGGTGTCCTGGGGGGAGAGCCTCATCCAATCCTAATGTTTGTACAGGTTTAGAATTGACCTGCTTCTCAGAAGAATGGGCATGAGCTTGGGGAGGACTGTTCCCAAGACTGGTGAAAGCAGGAATTCTGGGCTCCTTTCCTTTTGGTGTGAGGGTGAATGTGTGGTTTTCAGGGCAAATGGCTGGTGGGTGGAGCTGATTCTAGGAGTTGGAAGGCCTGAGTGTGTCTGGTAGGTGGGCAGGTGTCTGGGGGCACAGGAGCCAGGACTGTGACCGGGCCAGGTGGGCAGGAGTGAACATGGATTCTCTGGTTTATATGGTGGCTTCCCAACGAGCTGGGGTCCCAGAGGAACGCTGCTGGGAGTTCAGGCGCGGCAGGCTTCTTGTCCCCGGACATACAGTACAGGCACCGCCCACTGCCTCTGAGACTTCCTATGAAGCCTCAGCCTCACTAGTTCTTAGAAAAGTGAGGCCTTTGGGGACTTGCCAGAGGTTGCAGCTGCTTTGGTGTTCAGTCTGACCGGGGTTCCTGCTATGAGGGTCTTTGGGGTACCCCGAGCTCTCTCACCAGGGAGCAGCTGGGATGCTGGAGGGCTGCTTTGTTAATGGTGGACTGTGCAGGAGAATTATGAGAATTAGGGGTGCTGGTAGTGGCAGCAGGTTCCAAAGTGGTATGACAGCTCCAGGCCCACCCCCCCAGGGTCCCAAACATAGGACAACCCCTTTTGGGCCCCAGACCACAGTAGGGGCTCACTGGCTGTCTCTTTACCATCCCGGTCTTTCCTAATGGAATGGGTTGGCCAGGAGGAATGTGCAAGTGAAGTGAAAGTTCTTCCTTTTTTTTCTTTTCTTTTCTTTTCTTTTCTTTTCTTTACTTTACTTTTCTTTTTTCTTTTCTTTTCTTTTCTTTCTTTTCTTTCTTTCTTTCTCACAGCTCTGTTCGGAAGAGGCTGGGAACCTCTGCGTGATAATTTTTCATGTTCAGCCCTGTTCTTGGCTAGCATGCTCTTAGAATCATAAAGTTTGAAAGAGAGCGAGAAGTGTATGTATTTTTACAAAATGGTCCCATGTTCCAGAAGCTTGGATTTTGCAGGGAAGTCAGACAATTAGAGGCAAGACCACAGAGAAAGCAGAACATTTAATTTCCAGAGATTATTTACTTGGTTCCTTCATGTCAGAGGAGTCTTGCTAAAAATTCAAATAAGTTTATCTTTTCATCTGCCCAGCATAATCTTTGTGATGTTAATATTTGGATTAAAATGCCAGAAGTTTCTTGACTCAGCCCTCAAGACAGAGTTTAAATGAAAGTTAATTACTCTGAAATGCCTGCAATGCTCAGAGTGGGGTAAATGAGTCAGATTGTGTTTATCGTTGGTGTTTATTGGTGCTGGGGGTCTAGAAGCTGCAGTTTGTGCTTGGACACCCTTAAGGCTAAGTCTCTTGACAGCCAGTGGGAGGTGGTGGAGAACTTGCCAGATGCTGGTGCTGGTGCATCTGTAGTGTGGCTGCAGTTGTTCAAACTGGGAGCGTGGGCTGTGCAATACAGTCTCCAGGGTTCCAGGAGCCCTGCTGCAGGAGTGTGCCCCCACTTGTCTGATCTGTCATTGACTGGCCCAAAGACTGTCTACTTTCAGTTCTGTTTGAGGTTCTGGCTGTCTCAGGTTTAACTAAAATGCAAGTGCTTCTTCAGCTCTTAGAGGTATTTTATTTACTTTTGGTTGCAAAGCATGATTCTTTGCATGTCCAAAAGTTTGGAGGAACTGATGGGCAGTCTCTGTTGTGTTTGTGACCACAGACAGTATGACCAGGCTCTGTCTGCAAGGAGCCTGCGTGAGCAGTACATGCAGGGAAAAGTCTGGGGTGAAGTGTTAGTGAAAATACCCATGTGGAGCAGGAGCAGCAGTTTAAGTCTTTAACTTCTTGCTTTTAGAAGTCATTTTTATTTTTTTAATTGGATAAACCTGGCTTATAACATATAGGTTTCAGATTGAACAGCCTGTAAATCAACATCTTTATATACTACTTTATGTTTACCACCAAAAGTTTAATTTCCGAGTATTGTTTTACACAAAGCAACTTGTAAATTTATTTTTAAAATACAAATGAAGTCTACTTTTCTGATGAAAAATAAAGGTGTACTTTCTTATTGTGGTAAAACATACATAACAGAATTTACTGTCTTAACCATTTTTTAAAGTATATAATTCAGTGATATTAAATACATTCATATTGAGACTCTGTCCCCAATAAACACTAGCTCCTCCCCCAGCCCCTGGCTCCCACATTTCTACTTTCTGTCTTTATGAATTTGGCTACTCTAGAGATCTCAAATAAATGGAACCATACAGTATTTTCCCTATTATGTCTATAAAAAATAATGCTTTCAAAAACATTTTGGTAAAATTGGTGTCATCCTTTAAACTCTCTTTTTCTTTATATTTTAAATAATACAGTAAAGATGATTTTTGTTGCACAGTTCTGTGAGTGTTAACACATGTGTAGATTTGTGTGACTACCACCATGGTTGGGATACAGACCACTTCCATCCCTGAAGGCTCCCCATACTGTTGCTTTATATTCAAACTCTCCTTTACCCCCAACCTATAACTTCTGATCTGCTCTGTCCCTGTGGTTTACCTTTTCAGGACAGTTTTATCAGGGAGTATTGTTCTTGGGAGCCTTTGCAATTAGTTTCTTCAACATGATGCCTTTGAGTTTCCTTCAAACTGTTGCATGTAGTAACAGGTGGTTCTTTTTCACTGCTGAGTAGTACTCCATTGTGTGCTGGAATGGGCTGCCATAAACATGCTTTGTAGGCTTCTGTGTGAACATACAGTTTCATTTCCTTAGATGAATTCTCAGGAGGGGGATTGGTGGGTCATATGCTAAGTGTGAATAACTTTTTAAGAAATTGCCAAACTTATTTACAGAGTGACCATCCATATCATTTTCTTTCTTTCTTTTTTATTTATGCATTCAAGAACTGCGGTGTAGGCCAGAGGCATGGGGAGGTGAGAGGATTCACCAGAGACAGAGTGGGGAGCAGAAGAGGCAGATCTACTGAAATACACTGCTGAGGGGAGCAGCGGGCAAGACAGGAGAGATCTGCTGTGCCATGTGGTCTAGCTCCCTGGCCAGGGATTAAACTCATGCCATAGTGGCTGGATATAGCTTGATAGCACTGAGACTTTAACCCTTGCGCCACCAGGGAGGCCTGTGACCATACCATTTTTACAACATAATTTTACAACACACTATGTCAGCGTTATATCCGTACTCACACTTGGTATTGCCAGTTGTACTGGCCATTTTTGTCTGTGTGCAGTGTGTCTCGTGGTTTTAATTTGCATTCCCCTAGTAGTTCAATATGTAAATATCTTTATGTTAAACCTCTTGTTTGCTATCAACATACCCACTTTGGTAAAATACATTCAACTTTTTGCTCATGGCTGAACTGGGTGGTTTTCTTTCTGTTGCGTTTTGAGATTTCCTTATGTATTTATCATGCAAGCCCTTTGTCAGGTATAGGATCTGTAGATATTTTCCCCCTGTTTGCAGCTTGTCTCTTAACTCTCTTACACAGGATCTTTCACAGAGTAAAGCATTTAAATTCCTGTGAAGCCCAAACCCTCCCTTTCCCAAATGTGGACAAGAGTGCAGGGAATGATGACTCATTTTATGTTCTTGTTCTTGTATCCTGTGACTTTGCTAAACTCACTTGCTAAATCTAAGAACCTTTTGTTGTAGATTCTTTGGTATTTTCTACACAGATAGTTGTGTTAACTGTGTAATGGCCATTTTACTTCTTCCTTGCTAATCTGTGTGCTTATTATATCCCTTTCTTGCTAGCCAGGCCTAGGGTGCAATGTCAAATAGAGGCAGAGCGGGGACATCCTTGCCTGTCCTGGCCTTAGGGGAAGGCATTCAGGGTCCTATGCTGAGTACCGTGTTAGTTGGAGTTTTCCTGTGATCAGGTTAAGGGAGTTCACGTCTAGTCCTAGTTTTCTGACAGGTTTTTTTTTTTTTTTTTTTTTTCCCCTGGTGGGACCCTCGCCGGTGGCCGGGGATCGAACCGGCGCTGCAGAGGCAGTGGGCAGCCTCACAACCCAGCGTTCAACCGCTGCGCCACCAGGGGAGGCCCTTTTCTGACAGTTTTTAATCCTGAGTGAATGCAGGAGTTTTTCAAGTGCTCTTTCTATATAACTTGATAGGTTCGTGTGCTTTTTCAAAATTCTGTAAATAGTGTGGTGGATTCTGTTTATTGATTTTTGCATAGTGAAGCCGTCTTTTATTCTGGGATAAACTCCATTTGGTTGTGGTGTGCCATTTATACCACTTAACATGTCGAACATAGACCACCCGTATGATGGTGGTCCCTATACAGTCCAGGTGTGTGGGGGCCGTATCACCTAGGCCTGTGTGATAAGCCTGTGGTCACTCTCTGTGGTCACATAATGTCATCTAACGACGAATATCTTGAATGTATCCCTGTAATTAAGAGAGGCATTTCTGTGTGTGTGTGTGTGTGTGTGTGTGTGTGTGTGTCGTTGGATTTAACTTGCTAATATTTTGGTGGAGAGTTTTGCATCTGTGTTCATGAGGAACACCGGCCTGCAGTCGTGCGCTTTTCCCTTAATTCATGTGCTGTTTCTGTGTGGACTTGCTATCCAGGTCACACTGGCCTCATTTAAGTTGGGAGACATTTTTGCTTCTTTTGCTTCCTGGAAGAGACTGTGTGGGATTGAGGTTATTTCTCAAATGTTTGGTAGAATTTGCTGGTAAAGCTATCTGGGACTGGAGATGTCTTTTTCAGGTTTTTATCTAAGAATTCGATTTCTTTAGTTGATAAGGTATTGTTCCGGTTTGCTTTATCATCTTGGGTGTGTTTGAGTAGTTTGTGATTGTTGAGAAACTGGAACAGCTCTAAGGGGTTAGCTTTGCATTACAGAGCCCGTGTTGTTTTGGTGTCTGGGGGGGCTGTGGCAATACCCCCCTCTGTCCTGATGCTGGGTTTGGGGATGTATTAGACCTGCTGTTTGGAGCAGCCCTGTCGCCTAGCCAAAGAGTGGCTCTGCCTCCACTGCTGCATTCCGGAAGTTACCCCAGGGACTCGCAATGAGTTGTGTAAGGGGAAACATTATGCCTTTAAGCATTTGGTGCCCAGCGTGGAAATTGGCACATGGCACCCTAGTGACCTGCATGTCTTCTTGTGTCCCCAGAAGTATCCATTGGTGCCAGGGAACACTTTCACATGGGGGCTCTCCCTAAGGTACACAGATTCTAGTCACTCGTGATGTTTAAGGGAAGGGCTCTGGGAGGTGCTGGTAGTGCTGACTTATTTGTGTTTCCTCTATTCCAGTGGAGGCCCACAGAGAGGCACGTTCTGGGTTCTGGCCCGTGGTTTGAGCAGAGACTTCTTTGGCAGCCAGGGCTGAAGTTGGTTGACGTGTGTCCTCCTGTGTGCTATGTTGCCTTCCTGCATCAGGATCTGAAAGGAGGAGATATTCTTAGAATGACAAAAACTAGGGGTTTTTTGGTGCCTTAGTCCACCTGGGCTGCTATTACAAATACTATGGGCTGGGTCTCTTATATACAGTGGATACATATTTCTCACAGTTCTACAGGTAGAAGCCCAAAATCAGGGTGTTGGGCAGGAGAGCCAGGGAGCTCACTAGGGTCTCTGTTATAGGGGATTCGCTTGTTGGGCAGATGAATCCCATTGATGGGGGCTTACCCTCATGACTTAATTTCCTCCCCAAGACCCACCCCCTAACACCATCACAATGGAGGTTAGGATTTAAGGAAGGAAATCTGGGGGGGCAGAAACATTCAGACATGGCATTCCTGGCCAGATGTTGTGGCATCTTCCAAAAGTGAGGGAAATGTCACAGTGGTTTAGTGATTCTTCAGCAAGATTAGTTTTGCTTCATTTATCCAAAAACTCTGTGCCACACTGGGCTTTAGAGTAGGAGAGTGATTTGTGAGCAATAAAAGAGAATCGGTTTTGCAAACACAGACGGTTGGGGAGCACCTGTTACAGGTGTCACTGTGTCCTTGCGCCCCTGGGGCAATTGTACGCATGCCTTTTTTCATGGAAGGTTTCCCACTGTAACAACTGAGAGGGGTGTACAGTTACCGCTGCAAATTAATAATTCAGTTTCTTTCCAGGAAGTCTGTGACATTTTAGTTTCTGTTTTGATTGCTTATGGAAGAGGAACAAAATTCTCTAGGGACCTTGCATTTTAGAGCTTATGGCTTAGAACTTTCTAGTTACATAGTAATGAGAGGACAGTGGGATTGGAGCAGCCTCCTTCAGAAGGTACTGGTCCTTGATGTGCAGTACATGTCTGTCACCAAGTATGGACCCAGTCAGGGACCCTGCAACCTACAGTGCCTCCCTCGGCCTCACCAAGAACAGGACTCAGTGAAGCATGGGGCCTGCAGGCATTGCCACAAGCAGCGCGGAGTGTGGCTGGCCAGGAGTGTGGCTGGCCAGGAGGACGTGCTGTTGCTGTGGAGCAGGTGCAGCTGGGCTCTGGGAGTAGCGCCGCCTGTGCCCAACGCGGGCCTCACTTGGGGACCAATGCTTCATGCAGATGGGCGCATGTGAGGCTGTGAGTATTCTGGAAGGAAGGGACCTCCTTGCATCTCTGAGTGGCCTCTGGATCAGTGGACCCTGTGAGGAGGCCATGCCTGTTTAACACATCCGAGCAGGTGCACACAGGGGGCGTGGGCATGGGCGTGGGCCCCAGGACAACACGTGTGACTTCAAGAGCAGTGGTTTTACTCACAAAAGGACGACCCAGGCAGACTCCTCTGACTGTGAGTTCCCAGAGATACTCACGGAGCTCTGGAAAGAATTCTAGATTGGCAGAAAGAAAAGGCATTTGTGAAAGTGCATTGGTCTCACCACCACTAATTTTTTTTTATAATAAATTTTATTTTTATATTCCCCATACAATTGCAACCCCCTTATTTTGACCCCAATCCCTCCCCACCGCCCCCTACCCCCCGTAGAGTGTCTCTGGTTCATAGTTTTTGTTGATTTTGATTTTCACTTTCTTATAGTTATTCATTTTCCTGGTCCCTTATTTAAGTTTTCTAGATCCCTGCTATGAGTGAGACCATCCGGTATTTTTCTTTTTCTTTCTGGCTTATTTCGCTGAGCATGATCCCTTCCAGCGCCATCCATGTTGCTGCAAATTGCATGTGTTTATCTTTTTTGAATGCTGAGTAATATTCCATGGTGTATATGTACCACATCTTCTTGATCCAGTCATCTATTTTTGGGCATTTGGGCTGTTTCCAAAGCTTAGCTATTGTAAACAGTGCTGCTATAAACATAGGGGTGCAGGTGCTCTTTGGAATTGATGTTTCTGTGTCCTTTGGGTAAATACCTAGGAGTGGAATTGCTGGATCATATGGAAGCTCTATGTTTAGTAGGTCCAGAAATCTCCACACAGCTCTCCATAGTGGTTGGACCAGTTTGCACTCCCACCAACAGTGCAGAAGAGTTCCTTTTTCTCCACACCCTCGCCAACATTTGTTGTTGCTAGTTTTTTTAATATGTGCCATTCTTACTGGTGTAAGATGGTATCTCATGGTAGTTTTGATTTGCATTTCCCTGATGACAAGTGATGTTGAACATTTTTTCATATGTCTGTTGGCCATTTGCATTTCTTCTTCAGAGAAGTTTCTTTTTAGCTCTTCTGCCCATTTTTTGACTGGATTATTTTCTTTGTTGTTGTTGAGTCTCATCAGCTCTTTGCAGATTTTTGTGATCAGTCCTTTATCATTAGTGTTGGGTGCAAAAATGTTCTCCCAGTTGGTGGGGTTTCTCTTTGTTTTTGTTATTCTCTCTTTTGCTGTACAGAAGCTCTTTAATTTGATGTAGTCCCAGCTGTTTATCTTTGCCTTCACTATCACTGCTTTGGGTGATGTGTCTGTAAAGATGTCTTTGATGTGAATATCACGTAGTGTTTTGCCTATATTTCCTTCTATGTATTTTATGGTTTCAGGTCTTATGTCTAGTTCTTTAATCCATTTTGAGTTGATTTTTGTGTATGGTGTGAGGTAGTACCACCACTAATTTTTAAGGCTGAGTGGACTCAAATCCCAGCAGTTGCCATGTGGGAGGGTCCCGCATCCATGGTGGGCTGCTGGGAAAGCCAGTTTCTTATTCTATCAGGGCACACTTCCT
This sequence comes from Talpa occidentalis, assembly GCF_014898055.3. NCBI lineage: Eukaryota > Metazoa > Chordata > Mammalia > Eulipotyphla > Talpidae > Talpa > Talpa occidentalis. The sequence continues at coordinate 103,746,915 of NW_023605083.1, read as the reverse complement.
TCTGGCCCCTTCTCCTCTAACCACACTTCGCTCAAGAAGCACCGGAGTCCTTCTGGGCCCCAGTCCAATCCTCAGCCCACTCTAAACCAGCACTGACCTGCGCCCCCCTCTTCCTACATCTGCACTTCTTCCTATGTGGACTCTGGAGCGAGTGCCTTGGAACAGAAGGCTCCAGGGCCTCTCTCTGTTCAGCTCGTGTGAGCGCCTCCTATGTGGCAAGGCAGATGAACTTCATCTAGAGACAGACAGACCCTGCCCGGTGCCAGTCGACCCCTCCCATGGGTAAGCCAATTTTTTTTGGAAATTCATTTCAATATTCCTTGACTCATTCTAATTTTTTTATACAGCTGAGGTTGCCATGAGATAAAATTAACCACATTACAGTGTATTCCATGGCACTGAGCACATTCACAGAGCATGACGCCCCCCCTCTATCTAGTTCCAACACATAGTCAATACCCCAGAAGGAGCCCTGTCCCCAGTAACTGTCCCTCCCCTCCCTACCACCTCTCCCAGCCAGCCCCTTCTTTATTTGGTTCTTTGGCTTCTCTGCTAAAGGGGTTGTAACATCTTATTTACATTTACATGAGTATAGAGTGAGATAACATTTTTAACCTGTGGTCATTTTTTTTAAAAGATTTATTCATGCATACAAGAGCTGGGGTACAGGCCAGAGATGCGGCAGGTGAGAGGATTCACCAGTGACAGAGTGGGGAGCAGAACAGGCGGATCTACTGAAATACACTGCTGAGGGGAGCAGCGGGCGAGACAGGAGAGGTCTGCTGCGCCATGTGGGTAGCTCCCTGGCTGGCTGGGGATCAAACTCATGCTGCAGAGGCTTCAGATTGCTTCATAGTGTGGTGCTTAACCCCCTGCGCCACCAGGGAGGCCCCCTGTGGTCATTTTTAATGGACTTTTTAACAACCATCTGTCCTTGGCTGAGCCTCCAGCCCTGCCCCCAGACGGTGTCAGCTTCTGCTGGACCTGGAACCACCCCTGACCTGTCCTCTGTGGGATGAGGTGGGCTGGGACCCATTGGGAGTGAGGATCATAGAAGCCCTGGGGCTCTGCACACATGGACTTCCCAGTCTTGTGTCCTGGTGCTCCAGGGGCCGTTGGCTAATATGGAAGAATCTTGTGCCTCGTGCTGTGTTGAGCGCACCAGATGTTTGCAGAAGTGGAGAGAGTATGGCGCCAACAACACAAACGCATCCAAAAAAATAAAGATGTCCCATATGATTTGGAGACAGCAGGCTTGCTAAGCCATCATGCCAGCATCACTTGAGCAGAGGCTAGGACCCTCACCGTGGAGTGCTTCTGGCCGGTGGAACTCCTCGCCCTCCTTCCAGCAGACCTGGAGAGGAAGTCCGCTTTGATTAATGCCTCCACTTGGTTGAGCCCAAATCCGCCTGAGTTGGTTGTCCTCATGGGGCCTTCACTCGGTGGGGCCAGCAGGTTGGAGCCTTGTCCTCTGTTACTCTGCTTTTCCCTGTGGCTGTGAGGGACAGCCCTTGTCCCCACTGTCCTGCAGCTGCAGGGGGTCATGGTGCCCCACCTCTGTGGGCCCCTCCTCATGTGCTGCACCTCCCCCTGCAGTGACCTTTAGGGCTAACCGGCCCTAGGTCCGGCTGGGCAACCAGCGCGCAGGGGAAGAACAGCAAAACCCTACATACCTGCTGTACCTCCCTCCGCAGTGATATTTAGGAATGGCTTTCGCCACGGTCCCTAGATCCGGCTGGGCAACCAGCACTCGGGAGAACAGCCTGAAGCAGAGGAAGTGCAGCGGAAGTTCCCTGAAAAGGCAGAAGCTTATCAAACGATAACGACCACCGAGAACCACTACAAGAATGCTAAAAATCTTATCCCTCTTCCTAGAACTACAAACTTTAATCCCTTATTTGTCTTTCTAAACTTCCTCCTTTCTTCTATAATGGTCATTGTTTGTTATGTAGATCACCTCGAGCAAGCTAATTTCCTTGATATTCATTCCTGTGCTTTTGGAAAACATATATATACTGGTCACAAACTCAAAGAAAATTACACTCAGATTTTCACTCTTGAAGTGTGTCTGTTTGTCATTTCTTTCTCCGACTCCCTGACCACCCTGCACGCTTCTCTCAACCCTGAGGTGGCCTCATCGTCTACTGCTGTGCTGGTCTGCGGCACTCATGGATAAGAATCCACCCTTTCCTTTCAGAGCCAGGTATGCTGGAGGTGGCTCTGGTGGCCAGGCAGTGCCCTGCTGTTAGACGTAGCATGTTGTGTACCTTCCCACACCCCTGCCAGCCGCCACAGCTCCTGGCTATAACCATCCTCAGCATGAACCCACTTCCCTCAGACACTCTGCTTCTCTGCAGAAACCAGCTGTGCAGGTGGGAAAGGTGGTGGGTGCACTGACCCCATCATCCAGCCTTTCTCCTAAGTCCAATCATTGTTGAATTCATTTGTTGCTGAAGGAGGGCACCACCCCAAGACCTGCCTCGACTCTCGGGTTTGCATTCCTAGGCCACTGTCCAGGGTGGGGGCCACACTCAGACTGGTGAATTTTGAGAAGGTAATTTTAACAGTGTTCCCTGGGTAGTAACAGGTCTCCTGTAGGGTGGCCGGGACACTGTTGCCCCAGGTGGGGAGGTGGGCTATTCAGAGGGCCAGCACTCACTTGGCATCAAGTGTCCAGAAGGGGCATGCCATGACTTGGTGTCCTCAAGCCTTTGTGCTTTCTCATTCCTTTCATCCTCTGTTTGGGGACAAATGTTTTACACAGGAACTCATCACTTACTGACAGTTTGGTCAGTGACACCGTGGCCAGGACAGTGTTCCCAGAGGCTCTAACGCACAGCTTGGGTGTGGCGTGAGGCAGGACTGTCTGGGCTTCTGTGATCCCACCCTGATGCACACATGACGCCCCTCTCAGGATGCGTCCCTGCTGGTAAAGCAGCATGGGTCCATGGGCCCGGTGTGTCCCAGGCTGAGGACTTTTGCGTGTGCATGCTGCCCAGCAGTACCCTCACTAGCACTGACCCCTGGAGGAGTCATCATGATCCCTACCTGTTGCTTTCTAGAAAAGGCCCATTGGGGAGGGCCTCGCCCCTCCACCTACCCTTGACCCTTAGCACTGTTTCTTGTTGATACTGGACGGAGCAAGGCATGCGCTTTAAACTTGTATTTTTCTGATCACCACTGAGAGGGATGTTTCATTGCACATTTGGTTGCTGTCCTTTGAGAAGAGGGACCCCCTGGTACTCAGGAGAGTGGTGGGCAGATCTGCAGCCCCTGGCCCAGAGAGGCTGCCAGCATTGATGATTGTGGGGCTGGTCTGCCGGAACATCTCAGGTTCCCTGCAGGGGTTCGGAGATTGGGGTCTGGGTAGCGTCTGTAACTGCTGCGTGCCACTCCTTTGATGGCTGCAGGGAGTCCTGCCCACTTTCTAAGGGAGAGTTGCCTCAAGCACAACATCTGTGCTGTTTGATGTTTCCAAGGTCTGGATATCCACAGTGTGGGGTCGCCAGCCTGTGTGATGTTTCTCTGCTAGCCCTTCCTTCTTCCTCTTGCCCACCTGCCCCCAGGAACAGCTGTGAGGTGGGGGTCTCCTACATGCTCCTGAGTTGGCTCCTTTCCTGTGGGGACCCTCGCTGGTGAGACCTCATGAAACCAAAGCTCTCATCTGGTCATCTGCCAGCCAGATTGGGGACTTCAAGTTGTTTGTAATCTGTTGTCAATTAAAAAACAAACCTGGACTTAGTACGAGACTATTTTAGGACCATTGTAGGGGTGGGGGCTGTCACAGTTGGGAGTCCTGCAACCCTGCGATCAGCAATCCTCTAGAGGGGCAGAGGAACAGGTACCCCTTTGCAGGGAGGTGTGGACACAGCTGACTGACCCAGGTGGGGTCATGGGGCGGGGTCTGATAGCACATAGCATACTCCTCCCCTTGCCAGTGTGTTTTCGGGGGTCTGAGGGTTCAGGCTGGTAGCAGGTCCAGGGTTGGGGAAAAGGAAGCTGAACCTGTTTGGTGACAAGCATTTTGTTTGGGGTGGTCAGCTCATCACTGTCGAGGCACAGGGTGGAAGTTGGGGTCTGTGACTCTGCCTAGGGGAGCGAGGGCTTCTGTGGGTTGTCCAGGTCCTGAGCAGTGAGCTCTTGCTGGAACACAGAGGGACAGAATTTCTGACCTACCAACCGCAGGGCCGGGGATGCTCAGGTCTGTCCCTGCCAGGGAGTGGGGCCTATCCCGCAGTTGAGCTGTAGCTCCTCCAGGCTGGCCTCCAGCCACTTTGGCCCTGGAGCCTCAGCTGGGCCACCTGCCCAGGCCTACACCATTCAGACCTGTTCTGGGGGAGGTGCCATCTGAGTGGGCTGTGACAACGAAAGGTCCTGCATACTCTGGAGCAGCTCTGGGCACAGGGGGCTGGGTGAGGGCTCTTGCTGCTTCCTTGCAAGGCTTTCAGCATGGTGCTTCCTCACTGCAGTTCTGAGTTCCACGTGATGTTTGGAAGCCCTTCCTCTGCTTTTAAGATTATTAAAAACCCTCACAAATTCCAGCTCTTTTGGTTTCTCCTTTCTCTTTGTGACTCTCCTCCACTCCCTCATCTACTAATTTGGGCTTGTCTTAAAAAAAAAAAAAAAAAAAAGATTATTTATGCATACAAGAGCTGGGGTACAGGCCAGAGATGTGGGGGGGTTGAGAGGAGACGATTCACCAGAAACAGAGCAGGAACAGAACAGGCAGACTGACTGAAACTACACTGCTGAGGGGAGCAGCGGGTGAGACAGGAGAGGTCTTCTGCGCCACGTGGGTTGTGGCCGGCCAGGGATCGAACTCATGCCGCAGAGGTTGTGGATTGCCTCATAGTGCGGTGCTTAACTCCTTGCGCCACCAGGGAGGCCCCTGATTTGGGCTTTTAAGTCTGTAATTCATTTGAAAACCATTGTTGAAAGACTGAGCTTGAACTCATGTTCTTGCCACAGGATTCTAAATAGGGACCCATTTGAAAGCTTTGTGTGAATACGTTTATAGGCGTGCTCTGCTTTATTGCACCCTGAAGATGGTGTGTTTTCACACATGGAAGGTTGGCCAGTGTGTTGGTGCCACTTTCCCGACAATGTGTGCTCTAGCACTTCCTGTCTCCATCACATTTAATTGAGAAATTGTTTGTTTGGATATAATATTATGGTACACTTAATAGACTACGGTAAAGTGTAAACATAACCCAAAAAATCGTGTGACTCACTTCTTTGCAGTATTTGCTGAACTGAACCCCAATATCTCTGAGAGGCCTGTGTTCGTTCCTGTGCCTGTGACTTTACTGTCACTCAGGCGCTCGATTGCAAACTCCCTCCCAGTCTGTGCCATGAGGCTGTGTCTGGTTTCACCTGGCAGCGTGAGCTGCTCCCAGGCACTGCTTCCCAGGCCTGCTCAGTGGCTTGGCACTTTGCGTGCATGGGGGGAGGGAGGAGGAGATTCTGGCTCAAAGTTCCCCTGCTGAAGCCTCCCCTTTCCTGACTGTTTCAGACTCTGCCACCACAGACAGCAGGAAGAAGCTGAGTCCTGATGGCTGAGATGTTTGAGGACCCCGATCATCAGGTAGGAAGTGAGCTCCGCCTGCAGAGAGTGGTTCTTTCTGGAATTGGGAGAGTCGGTGAACTACTCGGTGTTTATTGTGTTCTGGCACCCTTGGGTGACTTGAAGGCGAGGAGGACAGTGGGTCTCTTGTCATGTAGGGGACTAGGCTTTAGGGAACATAGGTGCCTGTGGGACGTGAGTAGAAGAGGCAATGCCAGGGTGTGGGCCGCAGGTGGGTTACCCAGTGGTCGATGCCAGTTTCCCAGACAGCAGAAGAAGGGGGTGCTGCAGATTGGGCTCACTGCCCAGGGTTGGGACTGGTCCAACGCCTCATTGCGCCCTGTTCCTGCTGCCTTTGCTGCTCTCCATTCATGCTGCCTTCGCTGCCGTGCCCCTATGTAGGGTCAGACACAGGCAGGATCAGCCCTGAGTCCACCAGTCACACCCCTCAGTTGCCAGCGGTGGTGGTCACGCCTAACAGGGGGGCTGAAGCTCTGGCTAGATGGCGACAGGCCCCGCTGTGGCCCCAGAGGACTGTCTTCAGCTCTTGTTTCCATTGAGCTTACGTGTTCTAACTGAGCCAGAGTCTTTAGAGGGAGCCTGTTTGTTTTGGTTGGGGGCCAGCAGCTAAGAATAAACTTCTAGAAGAGTTAGAGGAATACCCAGGACCCAGTTCCTGGCAGCTATGGACAGGCAGTGGAGGGGGGCAAGGGCAGGACGGGTAGGGGTGCTGGTTGGGGTTGGGGCACCAGTCACACCCAAGCTGGGAGGGGCACTGCCACTTCAGACCTGCAGTGCCTGCGGCTTGTCCCGGGGACCTGGATTAGAGGTGTGTGCAGACACGTCTGTGTTAGGGCAGTCCCCAGAAGGAGCTTTAGTTTTCAGCATGTAGGATGTTTTGAGTTATTGCATCCCCTCCAGCAAGCCTTGGTGCTCACTGACCTTTTTCTCAGGGAGAGAGCTGGGTTTGGTCTCTGAGCTGCTGGCCCCTCTCCCCCATGTTAGGACTCTCCCCTGGCTTACCTTTCAATTGCAGACAGTCTGCATACAAAGGGAACTTTAAAAAGGGAAAAAGGAGGATTCAAAGTATTCTAGAACTTGCACTGAAGTGGAAGGAAAACAATATTTTTCGGAGACCCACTTTGCTGGTTTGAGTACTTCACACAGACACTGCACCATCCGAGTCTGTGGTGGTCCTGGGGAGACTGCACTGAGTGGAGGTTGACCTCTGGGGTCATGTGTCCTCTTCATGGAACCAGGGGCCAGGCAGGCGGTCTGGAGGCTCAGCTGCTAGGTGTGGATGGTCAGGGCATGCTTGGGTACCTACTCTGGGGTTCACTGCAGGTAGCATCCCCAAAGCATGCAGCAGGAGGGTGGAAGGGCTCCAAGGCCTCCCAGGTAGATCACGGACACCTACCTGGGGGGAGCAGAGAGCAGCAGACACAGTTTCATGTCCCACCTGCAATTTCTTCTCTTAGGCCTAAAGCCTTAAAGCCCCTGCATTTGTGGTGAACTTGAATGCGGGAAAGAATTAACTTGAATGTCGCTTAATGAATTAATTTGAATAGTGCTACCTGGGCCTTAGGTTTTCATTCTTTTCTTCCCCTGGTAGTTTACAGCAATCCCGTCATCTTAACTGATTGTGGGGTGCACATGCTGCCCAGGTGCCAGGGGGCCCCAGAAGCAGGGTGATGCACGGGCAAGAAATGGGAGGTGTTCAGGTGCCACTCAGAGTTCAGCGGGGCTACTGCTGATGTAAGTTAGAGACCCTGGAGAAGGAGTTAAATACTTCTGCAGACACAGCCCTGTGAGATTGTCATCTGGATAGTGGCCTTAGGGCCACCCGCTGTGGGCATCCAGGGTGCCAGGGGCACTGCTGACATGTGGTCTGAGCTTTTACTGTCTGAAGACGGCCGAGGATAGCTCCGAGGAGCCAACCCCAGGACAGGCTATCCAGCACTCCATCCAGGAGACTCACGCTACTCAGGCTTTGTTGGGGCCATTTAGAGTGACCTGAGCTTCCACAGCTGGGGCCACCCAGCTCCGACAGAGTGGCCACACAGAGGCAGTGTGGAGTGTCCATGCTTTATGTCTGTGCTGTGTTGCGCCGTGGCAAGGCTGCGGAACCTAGCTACAGAACCTAGCTACTGGCATCTCCTGCGTGACTGTTAATTATATGTGGAAGCGACTGTGCTTTGGGTGAGTGTTGGGTTAAATAAAAAATATTTTAAAACCACTTACCTGCTTGCTTTTACTCTCTTGACATGACATTTCAGTGCATTGAAATCACGTATGTGCAGCTGGCCTGGTGTTTCTGTTGGAAGCAGGGATTCTGGACTTTTCTTTGGTGCACTCTGTACTTAAGGTCCTACTTCCTTCAAGGCCTAGCCTTTAGGTTGGGAAGCTCTGATGAATAACCAACATCAGGCTTTCAGAATACCTTTAACTAGCTGTAAGTGCTGTTGATTTTGCGTTTCTGCAAACAATTATAAAACCTCCAACGACCGTCCCATGGTCTTACCAATTGTGAGGTGTCCCCTAGCGGCCCAGTGCCAGGCTGACTTGCTGTTCATACCAAAGAAATGGGTTCCCTGCTTTGATTGCACCTCTTCTGCACGAGCATTCTGACTGTTTACTGGGCAAGCCTTCCACCACGACCAAAGGCCCCAGTGTTCGGATCCCTGTCTTCCTCTTTGTGGATACATCCAGGCCCTTTTCCTCACTCACAACTGTCTCTGGTGCACACTGACACGAAGGGCGAGCCCACATGGCAGGATGGCTTTGATGAAGCAGGAGGGACCACAGTTTAACCTCTTCTGCCCCTGGACATGCAGCTGGAGGGTACGTGAACGGAGCCCTGGAGAGACCCGCAGGCGTTCCCACATCTGGCCAGGCTATTTATATCCCACAAAGGCCTGTTTTTCTCTGACAAGAGTGGGCATGTGGCGATGCTGTCATGCACAGGGGTGAAATCAGTGAAACAAGCCTTTCATTAGCTGACTTCCTGGTGTACCCGACACATTCTCATCCACGTGCATACGCCTGGGGCTTTACATCTGCTCTACTGCTGTTGGGTGAGCCCTCACATCAAGCACAGCCCATCTCCTGTGTTGAGGTAATGTGACTGGCCCCACAACATCTGGGGAAGAAACAGTCCCTCTGGGGTATGTCACTACAGAGTTCTGAACCCCTGTTCTGGGCCTGCTTGTCCTAGGCACCCAGGCCTCTGCCGTGGAAATAGCATTTCAGTATCAGGGAAGATGGACCACAAATGGGGATAGTAAGTCAGATATGAGGGATGCAAAGAGGAGAAATGGAGTGGAGTAGAAGAAACAGCTGGTGCAAAGGCCCTGGGGCAGGGCAGAAGGCTCGGGGATACCATTGGCAGCCGAGAGTTTTGATAGGACCACAGGTTTCCAGGGAGAATGGTCCATAGCCACATGATCTGATTTGTTATAATAAATCTTGCTTTCTGTATGCTGCATACCCTATTCATTCTGTCTCTGGAGAACCCTGACAAAACAACTAATGCTGGAGCCACTAGAAACTCTAGAGCCGGGAAGGATTCTCCCCTCAAGCCTCTGGAGGGACCGTGGCTCTGCTGACACCCTGATTTCTGTCAAGTGAAATTGATTTCAGACCTTTAGCTTCCAAAACCAGTAGAGAATAGATTTCTGTTGTTTTAAGCCACCCAGTTTGTGGTAATTTGTCAAAACAGCCACAGGAAAAGAAAATACAGCCAGTGCAGGCGGCTACACACTCACAGATGTCAGATAGCAGTGCTGCTGGGTCAGGTGTCTCTTTATCATAGAGGTCCTGCCAGATCTGTTTCTAAGAAGGTCTTTTTCATCTTTTCCGGGTAAGGGCATGTTGGGGACATGCCGCATGGGGACTTCCTCTGAGTGTGGGTGTCCTCACATGCGTGTGCCGTTGGTGTGTGTGCATATTGCTGTCTCCCGAAGCCTTGGCTCCTCTCAGGAATTAACACCTGGACACTGACTCCGGCCCTACTGGCGGCAGCACCCTGTGCCCCCAAACTCTGTCTCCCAGATGCCCTTTCCTCCTGCAGTCCTGCTGTGCTGCCCGAGCTGAGCTGGCCCCACCCATGCCAGGAGCCTGACGAGGTCATGGCCTGTGCTTACCTTCAGGTGGCCTTGGTCCACCCAACCTGCAGGTGGAGGTGTGGTTAGAGCCACAGGTGCCTAACCCATACCCAACCGACATCTGCAGCCTCACAGGAGGAAGCCAGTTCAGCAGATGTGGGCATGGGGTGGGTGCAGGTGTTTCAGTCACTCTCCTCCCAAGCAGGTCCTGCTTTGGCAGCTGCTGCTGGCCCAGCCTGCTCCCCGGGTGGCAAATGTACGCGGGTGGGGTCCAGACTGCCCTTTGCAAGGTGGCACTTTTGTCTCCCTGACATTGTGTGACTGGAGGCTCTGCAGGTACAACCGGACTGCCACTGACCTGCACCAGGTCAGTGGAAGGTGAACCAGGAGCCCCTTACTGGGGGTGGATGAGGCAGGGAGTAGGACCCGTGGGAAGTAAATGGGGGGGGGTGCAGATCCATGGAAAGGAGGAAGGAATGGGGAGCAGGCCCCATAGAAGGAGGACTAGGAGTGGGCTCCAGAGGAGAAGGGGAGATGGGGAATGGGGCTCGTGGAAAGAGGATGGAGAGCAGGCCTTGTGGGAGGTGGAGGAGGACCCAGGAAAGATGGTGCAGCTTTGGGATGACCTTTCACAGCTGTGGGGTGTGTTATTCGTGTCCACTGATCACAGTGGATGTCTGTTATCAAGAGTTGCGTACGTGCACGGGGGGTTCTCCTGGGGGTTTCAGGGAATGTGTGGTTGACTGTGGCGGGTGTTTGCCTGCACAGGTGAATCAGCCCGACTGGGGTCTGTGAAGGGAGTCTGGGAAGGGGCAGGGAGTGTGGGCTGAGGATGGTGTGAGTCAGTCCGGTGCTGATCCCCAGGCTGCGGGACCAGAACTCCGTGTGTGCTTTCAGGGGAGAGCTCACAGGGGGAGGGTGGGAGGTCTGAACTCGCCTGCTGCTGGGTGCCTGTAGACGGGGTCATTTGTCTTACCAGATTTGACCGAGGACCCTGTATTTCTAGCCCTCAGAGGAGCAGGAGGCAGTTCTCTGTGGGCAGGATTCCCGATGTTGGGGCCTAGCCCTCCTTGCTGGGAGGGCCTCATTCCTCTGAGATTCTGCAGGCACTTGGCTTCTGCATAATTCCTCATGTGCTACTGGCCACACAGCCAGGCTCACAAGGCCTCACAGAGCTGCCTGGAGTTAACAGACCCTGGGAGTTTGGAAAGGGCTGGCGGAGTAAGGCGGGCACCCTGCCACCACCTCCCCTGACCCCCTCAGAACTCTGGCCGCTGACCTGGACCCCAGCTGCACTGGGGAAGTGAGCCCTGTGGAAGGCCAGAGACTGGCCAGCAGGGGAAGGAAGGACACAGCCAGCTCCTGGCGCCCTAGTGGGGGTGTTAATAATAGCCGTGTGGATGCTCTTTGTGTACGTGAACCATGGAACTGTGGATGTGCGAGTAGGACCAGGCGGCCATGGGGAGGAGAGAGCTTTAATGCAGCCATCAGATGGACTTCTTGGGGGCACTGCCGGCCCCACACTTGCCTCTGCCTGGTCTCTCAGCTGGTGGTCCCAGCCAGCCCCCGTCCTTTGCCCTCATGGTGGCTCGGAGTTACCTTGCTGATCAGATGCTGTGATTGAAGTGCTTTAGACCAGGCCCAGTAGGGGCACTGGAGACACAAGCATCAGCTGGTACTGGAGACTGAGAGATGAAGGAGCCAGGGATTTGTGGGTGCATGAAGCAGCCATGGCCACAGGTGGCAATACCAAGGAGGAGCCCCTAAGCTGGGAAGTTTGGTGCCTCCCCTCCTCCTGCCTCTTGGCTTCCCTTATCCCCTTCTAATGCTGAGGTCTCAGACGCGGGCAAGACCCCAGGCTAGAGTTCAGGGTCACCCTTTGATCTCAGCTTTCCAACCATATAGTTCTTCTGCTCTGCCCAGATGTGCTGGCTCACTGTCACCCCAGGACTTTTGACATGCTATTCTCTGCCTGGGAAACTGACGATTCCTCTGAAGAGAGGGCGACATATCTATTGCTCATGACATGGACTTCCTGAAAGACCCACAAGGGCCCGTGCACTGCCAAGAACGCTGACACCCTCTGCGATGGTGTGCGGTAGCATAGACCCCTGAAAGCCCCGATGATGCCGCCCTTTTCGGGGGAGACCAGAGTGCCTAGCCCAGAAAGTCCTTGGGCATGTTGAAGAGCACAGAGAATGCCCTGGGGGCTACCCTGTGTGTGGATCCTGTGTGTGGAAGGTGCTGGAGAGCCGAAGGGGTCAGCTCGGTGGGAACGGGGATGCGCAGGGCATGTGCAGGTGACAGGGGGGTGTCGGGAAGGGGTGTGGTGAGGACCTGCAATTTTATCTACAGGCAGCCAGGGGATCATCAGAGGATCTGCAGCAAGCCGGGGAACATCACCATCAGAATGGCATTGTAGAAATGCCGCAGGGGCCAGGGGGCAGTGTTGGCAGAGAGGACTCAGGACTTTGGAGGAATCTAGGGAAAGGATGGCTATCAGCTGGCAGGAGCCTGGAGTCCCCCTTGAGTGCAGGGGTTGGGAGGGTCTGTGGGAGGGAAGCCCTGTCCTGGGTGGTCTGCAGGGCGGGGTTCAGGTCAGAGGGTAGGTGATGAAGCCCTGGCCTCATTTTGTGTCTTGGGGAAACTGAAGGCAGACCCAACTCTGTCCCTGGAGTGTTAGAATTATTAACTCCTGCAGAATACACTGTGATAAATGTGAACTTGAACATGGATTTGTTGGTTTTCATTTGGCCAAAACTTGGGCAGTTCTTTGCTAACTTGCTTGTAAAGGAAAACACAGTACTGTGAAAAATAGACACTAGTGTTTTTTACTTAAAATGAAATTGCTCATGGGTGTTTTCTGGGGCTCGAGATCTGGGGGCTGTGCTGGTCTTCAGACCAATTTGCTGAGCTGGTGCCAAGCCAAGAGGTCCTTTCCTGTAAATGGAACCAAAATTTACATTTTGTTGTTTGGGTGGTGAGTGCTGCTGTTTGAAACTCTCAGCTTCTCTTTGGCACCTTATTTTTTGTGTGTGAAATCTTTAATCAAAGAATAGGTTTCCCCATGCACTGGTGCTTCATTTCATGTTACTGCCGCTTTGAGAAAACTGCCTTCAGAGCTAATTACCCTCACAGGCGACGTACAGGCCAGAGTGGTTTCAGCTCTCAGCGACTGCATCTCCCCTGTCCTTTCAGAGAGCTCTGTGCTGCAGACCGACAAAGATAGCTGCATGATAGAGCATCTGGCAGACTTTACAAAAGCCTTAAAATACATAAATTACATGTAATTCTAGTCAAAGAATATAAAGACTACTTGGGTTTGTTAGCTCAAAATATCTTTAAAGCCAAACTGTTCTTTGTCTCACAAATGGCACAGTCAAGTGTCCACAATGCTGCTGTGGCCGAGCCACTCCCCGCTCCTGATGGGATGGGCTCATGTGCCATCAGCTTCCATGTCACAGGCTGTGCCATGGCCCCTGGCTCCCTGCACGGTCCCCGGCAGCCTGCTTAGTTTCCGATGGGAGCTGCCATGTGGCCCCAGGGGCCTCTGAAAGTCGTCCCAGGCCAGCCGAGGGCGTGGCACCCACCCAGCCCACACAGGCCCTGGCCCCTTGCCTTTCCTGCTGCTGGTCCCTAAGCCTAAGGCTTAGTTGTTGTCACCAAAGGCTGTGGCAGAGAGGGAGGTGCAGAGGCGAGGGGAGCAGGTGCCTGGAACAGGGCGGTCTGCTCTCTACGGCTCTGCCTCCGTGGCTCCTCCCCATCAGGGCTGCCTGCCCCTCGCTCAGTGCAAGCTCAGTTCAGGCCGCTCGCTCCCGCATTCCCGGATTGCCCAGCTGGAGGGGTGAGACTGTTGTGCTGGCAGCCACCCGTGCTGTTTATCCAGCAGGTGAGAGGCACCTGAACCTTTTTTTGCTCATTTTAGGGGATTTTGGGCTTGGGATCTGGGACCTATTCTGTGTCACCTTGATCAAAACTCCAATGCTCACTGTGTGTACCAGCCCCTCGTGCCCACCTGGTCGTGGTCTGGCTTCCTTCAGTGCTGGAACGTCATCCTCTGACTGCAAGGCCACAGGCAGGTACCAGGAGCCCCCATGGCTGGTGGCACACCTGGTTCATCACTTGCTGTCAGCGAGCACCACTGTATTCCAGAACTCCCCCCTCCCCCAGGGCCCAGAATTGCCCAAGGAGCAGGGAGAATTGGAGTCCTGTGGCCCATTGAGGGTGTTGATCATGGGGGGATATTGCTGTGTGAGGGGTCAGAGGCTGGAGGGATCAGAGGCTGGATCCCCCACACCTTGGTCCTCGGTGACCATGATGAACCTGCATGATCCCGAGACTGTGAGGGGCCTGGCTCTTGGTGAGACCCCTTGTTCCTCCCCAGTGACTCTAAGGCTCCTTCCTTCTTCCTCAGCCGGCTAGACCCAGCCGGATGCCCCTGAATGAGCCCACACAGGAGAACAATTGGGCCCACACTGCACACAGCCTGCCATTGAAAGGGATGAGAATGGGGCCAGCGTGTTCCACGGCCCAAGGGGAACTCACTGAGGGCCTTGTCCCACTGCTAAACAGAGCCTTGTCGTGGCTCAAGTGGGCCCAGCTGCCCACCACCCGTCCCCGTGGCCCCTCCTGGACCATACCCCAGACACCCCTCAGTATCGGGACAGATGGTGCCCTTGACAGCAGAGGTCCCATGAGGAGGGGGTGACCAGACCAGAGCGTGTCCTGATTGCCGTCCTCTCTGTGGTCAGTGCGGGGCCAGGGAGTGCCGCCCCAGGAGAGGTGAGGCCGGGGGGCTGGGGCAGGGGCTTGCCTGGCTCTTTAGGGTTTGTGGTCTCTTTCCTTCTTTATTTACACACATGAGTTTTTATTTGCTACTGGTAAAGGCCACGAGCATCTCAAAATTACTGGGCACAAGAATGTAATAAGCAGAGTCAGATTTTTGCTGTGTGTGCTGTGGGTGAGATGCGGTGTGAGTCTCTGGGTAGCAGATGTGCGCTCATCCCATTTCACCCGCACCCGGTGGTGCTGCAGGGGGCTGAGTGGAGGCACCTTAGCGTTTCTGTACTGCTTATGTCAGTGGGCTTTGTTTTCCCATTTCTCACAGCTCAGCTGAGTGGGGGCAAGCTGAGTAAGCGGTATCCTTCTGTCTCCCAACCTGAAAGACCGGGGCCTGCGTGCCCAGCCATCCTTCCCGACCCCTGGGGGGGTCCATCCGGGAAATCCATCTGTCCTTCTGGTCAGTGAGCACCTGGGGCTGTCAGTCTGGGCAGGTGTTCTCCTGCTTGGAGAATGTTCCTGGGTTACTTAACTGGGCAGCCCATTCAGGCCCTAGGAGATGTGGACATGGGGGCTGGGAGCATGGTGCTGTTTGATTTGCATCCAACTCTTGGCGTCTCCATTTTGTAAGAGCTCCATAAGGAAAGGGTATGGCCACCCTACCACCAGGTGGGCTGTCCAGGGACTGGAGGCAGGCCGGGCAGGCCATGGGTGGGACTGGAGGCCCTGGTGGCACTACACAAAGTAGTAGTAACGTGACTACAGTCCACGGTGTCCACTGAAGCCTGGTTCTGTCCAGCAGGGTGCACGTGGGCATTGTGTCCAGGACATCCCAAAATTGTGAAGGGCAGAGAACTGGGGACAGTGCCACCGTGGGGGCTGGGCAGGGGGGGTAGGGCCTGCTTGAAAAGGCCTCACAGAAATACAGTAGAGGGAAATGCCCGCGCTGGGCACAGTGAGGGAGCGTTCTCAGACTGGGACTTACCCAGGACCTGGGCTCTGAATAGGGATGCTTGTAATCCTTCCAAAATTGGGGTAAAATTTGCATCTGAATGACTAATCAAGTCAAGATTGCCATGGAATGTGCTGGTTCCCTGGTTGTTTTCTAGTTCCTATTAACAATCATTTGCATTTTTATTCAAACAACATTCTTAAAATTAATACTACCTTAGGAGTGCCTTTATTCTGACTTTCCCTGGCATGGATTTCTGTCTCGGCACCTCCCACCCTGTCCCCAGTGTTCCTGCTGTGGGTTGTCAGCCCTGGCGCTCTCCCTGACACCCATGGGCTCCCCCTGCCTTGTGGGCCCCACGCAGGCCTATCTCTCAGCCTCTAGAGAGATAGGACCTCCCAGGATCGAACAGTGTATATTAATTGCATCTCTGCATCATGAAATAGGGAGACCACCTAAAAAATTCTTTTTTTTTCTCCTGGGAAAAAAACTAGTGCCCATGCTAGGTAAGTCAGGTTGACTACAAGAACAGGGTGGGAATTGGGATTCTGTAGGAGGCAGAATAATGGCCCCCAAACTGCATCCTGATTCCTGGGACCTGAGAATATGTTCCAGTATATGTTCCAGGAATTTTCAAAAGTAGTGGAGCCAAGGATCTTGAGCTGGGAGACAGATGACCCTCAGGTATCCAGGTGGGCCCCCAGTGTAATCATGGGCTTTATTATGAGAGTCTGGAGGGCAGAGAAAAGACATGCTGTGTTGTTGGTATGGGGAAGGAGAAACTTCCTCCACTCTCATAGGTGCAGTCCATGGAACCTGTGAATTAAACTGACGTGATAGATTCACAGAGTAAAAAAGTCATCTGTTTAAATATTGTTTAGGGGCTTCAGGAAAAGAAGTAAAAACCCAAAGAAGAAGTTAGACTTGGAGCTTACATATCACTTTAGCAAAGAGCAATAAATTGTGGAGAAGTAACTACACAAAGGGCAGGGGTAGGAGGATTAGGCTCTGGGGGGCAATAAATCATGGGAGTAGCACTAGGAAATATATGGCGAGTAGAGGGTGTTAAGTCAGGTTTGATACACAGCCCCACCCCTGTGCTGGCTCTCCAGCACTGTTAAATGTATGTCCTGCTTTGGGGCAGAAAGCGGAGGGCAGGGACTCTTCCTGTGTCTATTTCTCAGTTGCCTTCAACTTAAAACAATCCTGTGCAAAGTGCCCTATTTGAAGTGGCATTCTCTGACCCCCTACCCTGACTCTGAAGGCGGAGGAAAGGGCCATGAGCCAAGCAGTGCAGGAAGCCTCCAGAAGCTGGGAAAAGTGGGAAATGAATTCTCCCCAAGAGCATCCCTGAAGGAACCCAGGCCAGCTTTTGGGTTTTAAAGCCCAGTGGGCCTCTGAACTTCTGACCTCCAGAACTGATGAGATTTAAATTTATGTTGTTTCAAACCTCTTAATTTGTGGTAGTTTTTACAGGCATCATAGAAAACCAATACCGGTCCCTTAAGACATGTTCTTTAACTTCACAGAGACAAGGGATGTGTGACCAAGCGGTGTGCAGGCCTGTGGCATCCTCTGGTGGGTGTAAGTCACTTGGTAGCTTGTGCAAATGCACAGGGGTCATGGGCTGAGGAGGTGACCTCGGGATGCTGTTACTGCTGCCTGTCTGGGCGGGAGCTCTGCTGCGCTGTCAGATGTCAGGCACGGGTGCTGTGGGGGCTTAGGGCAGCTGGGAGGGACTGGAGGTGATGGGGCCTCAGCTCCCCTGAGAGGGAGCAATCAATCAGCAGGGACTTGGCCAAGCTGGCAGCCCTCTCCCTGGCAGGCATGCACTGTGCATGGTGTCTGTTCTCAGGGATGGCTGAGCTGCCACAGTTCCAGGCTTGCACTGTGGAGAAGACGGGGTGAAGCGGCATGCACAGGCACCTTCCCTGAGTTTCCTGGCTGGTCTGCCCAGCAGCATGAACAAGCAGGGGCCCAGGAGTATTTCTGAACAGAAGCCTCTTGGATTTGGACCCCACTCCTTGGGGCTCACAAGGGCACTTGCTGTTTTCAGGTACAGGGTGCTGCACCCCCAGTCCTGCACATAGCACCATCCCGTGACATGGTTTCGCTTCTTTGATAGCCTTTTACTTCAATAAACTGCCACAGTAGAGCCTTTAGATGTGAGCTCCTTCCCTAACCACCTCAGAACCTGTCTGGCTGGACCGTGAGGGTACTGTGGACCGTCCTGGAGCAGAACCCTGTGATGGGCAGAGACCACCCATCCAGGGAGTGAGAAGAATTTGGGACTTTGGGGTACCTTTTCCAACTCACACATTTCCTGGGGCAGAGCCTGCCCCTGGCAGTGTCATGCTGGGCTTCCAGAAGCATCTGTGTAGCTGCAGTTTTGCTTTGTGTCAGCCAGACCAGTGGGCTTATTTCCGTTGTGACCATTTCTGCCTTGTTTGTTGATGAACAGTTCCTGAATGCAAAATGCTCCCCACCAGCACTTCCCCTCCTGCCACTCTTCCTAGATTGGGTCTGCAGGGGCAGCAGCATCCTGAACCCTGAGAACTTGGTTTTCATTGGAAGGGCCATCCTGTGTGGACTCAGCATGCTCCCAGCTCTGCATATGGGGGGTATGTCTAAGACAGGAATGAGCTTAGGGGGACTGCTGGCCAGAGGGACGTTGAAGTCCCACGTGTGTCTTTCTGTAAAGCCTGTATCTGAAGCGTTCCCCGAGTCCATACTGAGGGAAAGCTCTTTCCCCACAGTCCACAGGAACTGCCCGTAGCATCCTCCTGCCCCCAATCCAGAGAGTGCACGGGCCACAGCTCTGCCGGGGCTCTCCACAGCTCTCCCAGGAGTGTTTCTTACACGTCCTCTCACTTCTCATCAGAACACTGGAGTAGCCCCAGTCAGTGCGCTGCAGTCAGTGGTGACTGGGTGACAGCCTCTCGGGCTTGTGTTGCTGTGGCGGGGGCGGTGCTGGGGAATGTGGCACAAGGCCCCCACACGGTGGGCACCAGCATCCGTGGTGTTGACCAGACACCCCCTCCCTGCATGGACAGCGCTATAGCGCTCTGCATGTGGCCACCTGTTTTCTTACCCGTTTGTCTGTCTGTGCACACGGGGTACTTTGATGGCTGTGGCTGTGAGTCACACTGCCATGAACATGGACATATAAGTGTCTCATCAAAACCCTGCTTTGACTCTTTGGGGTATGTACCTGGAAACCGATGTGAGGGGTCGGTGGCAGTTCCCTTTTATGTTCTTAGCCTCCATACATGGCTTCCCATAGGAGCTTCACCATTGCACACACTCCACCAGACTCCTTTCTCCACAACCCTGCTAGCACTTGTTTTCTGGCTTTCTAATAGTAGCTGTCTTAAAGAGCATAAGGTGATTGTTTTTGTTTTGAACTAAGCCCCGATTTGGAAACTTACCTCATTTTCAGAGTTATCAGGCATCATTCTGCAACTCCTGCCTAATGGAATCATTTTTGGCCCCATGAGTCCCCAGAGGGCACTTTGCACTGTGTTGGTGAGCAGAGCTGGGGCTGGCCCCCGCTGGGCCTGTCCCCCGGCCAGCTGTGCACTCTGCTCCAGGGTGCAGCAGAAGGGACATTGTGCTGACCCTCTTGGGTTCTTGCAGATTGAGAAATCTCAGGCCAACCTGCATTTGGAGCCCCCGCTTCCTCTCCGTACGGGGACCTCAGTTTTCATTGTGTCTGGACCTCAGTGTTCCCACATGAACCTGGAGTGTGGGGCCGTGTAGCTCCATCTTCCTCTGCCTCTACCCATACCCAGACCTTGGCCTCTATGGTATGTGTGTTGGATACATGTGATCAGTACATATGTACATGTATGTACACATGGAGACCCTGGTTGGAAGGGCATGGTAGGTAAGGAAATAATCTCTGCATGAGCTCTGGCGAGGATCGTTTTAGCATCCTGAGAAGGGAAATCCTCTGGAAGCTGCTGGAGTCCAGAGGAGACAGAGCAGCACCCCTGTTTTCCTGAGATCCTTCCCTCATTTGAACAAGAATGAGACTCACCATCCTAACCAGAATGGCACCAGGATCCCTTGGGGGTGGAGGAACCACAGAGGAGAGGTCTGAGCTATGAGCCCAGGGGCATTCTCTGGGCAGTGAAGGACCATACTGTGCCTGGACACAAAGTGTGCTGGGGGGCTCAGAGCCCGACCTGACCCTTGTCCCATGTCCATGCAGGAGCACTGAAGCCAGTGTGGGGCAGGACCATAGGCGAGGGCCCCCAGCGGCTAAGCCTCAGGGGGTGCACTTGGTGTGATGGGGGCAGCATTCACAATCCTGGTTCTTCCATCACAGCCCATCATCTTTCTTTTCATTCTGTTTCTTGCATCGCTGTCGTGGGAAGGAACGCTGGAGGGGCATCCACAGACTTAGGCGTTAATGCTTCTGCCCTTTCATTCAGGGGGCTATAACTGTCCCCCTTTGGGGCCCCCTGAGGGTTGAAGCAGCCACCCTCATGACACTGACCTCGCTCCTGTTCATCTGTTTGCACGGGCCACGAGCAGTGGTCACCCAGGCCCCCATGTGACTGTCCACTTCCTTCACCTGCCTGCAAGTCTCTCAGTGTCAGGGCTGCGGGCAGAGTCTGCCTCGCGTAGACTGGTGCAGCATGGGCCTCAGAGGTGGGAGGAGAGGTGGAGGAACCAAGGCGGAACCTGAGTGTGGCCTGGCGTGGGAGGGTGGCTCCTGCCAGCCCTGCTACCTGCACTCTCATGTCTTCATCTTCACAGATGCTCATACTCCAGCCTCTCAAGATCTTGGTACTCCAAAGGCAGCAACCACATCCAAGATTGGGAAGGACTATTTGATCTAAATTCTCTGAGAGACAGCCATCTTGCCAGCAGTCAGGGTCACACTCATCTTGGTCACAGAAAGTTCTAGACAGTTAATAATGTGGCTACTGAGTGAGGCGATGAGGAGGCACAGGCGCAGAGGGACTGGAGCCCCAGGGCTGGGCACTGGGGAGGCCCTGCTGTGCCCCAGGTGTGTATGGCACTCTGATACCCCTTCTCCCTCGCCGTGGCTTTTGCAGGCCACTCACCCCCTCCTACCCTCAGTGTGGCCTTCTCTGCTCTGCTTTGGAATATGAATGTGGTGATCTATCCTAAGGGCAGCAGGGACCACACTGAGGTCTCCTGGGACAGAGTATGAGAGTCAGAACCAAGATGGGAGCCACCTTGTGTAGACAACTAGGTGGATGCTCTCAGGATCCAAAGCCAAGTTCTTCCACTTCTGATCAGTTTATTTGGGGAAAATTAGTATAGAAAGAGTAAAATGTGAAACTTGGCTGAGTTGCCTTTTTTATAGCTGCCACCTGTCACAGAGTCAGATGGCTGCAGTTCACGACCTCAGAGTTAAAGCCTTAGTGAACTGACCAAGCTCTTCCGTGGTGGGTTTCAACAACATTATTGCTAACAGCACTACTTCGAGTCTGTGGTGCTGAGACATGGTGTAAACAGCCTACACCCTGTTTGAGGCCAGGCAGAGAGGTCAAGCGACTGGCCTCGGGTCCCGCCACTGGTCTCAGGTCCCACCACTGGTGATGGAGCTCGGAGCTTGAGCCCAGAAGCCTGACTGCAGTGTCTCTCATACCCTCCTACTGGATGGACAGGACAGACAGATGTGGTGTGAAGGCAGAAGTAGCCAGAGTCACATAGGGACTCAGCAGTGTGGATCAGGGCTGGCTGGGGAAATGGAGGGACTGGAATACAGCCCTGGGGATGACAGGAGTGTGCTCCTGGGGTTACTGGGGCCACCCTGTCCTTCATTCTGGGGGTAACCTAGGGGTGAGAACACCAGAAGTGCTGATGTTTGCAAATTACATGATTGTTACGTGAGGAAAAGTGAAAAATGCATCATAATGTAAAAAACTGAAAGATACCAGAGTCCAAAGAGGATATTCAAAGGCCCCTCAAGTCCCTGTCCAGAACTGAGTGGTGCTGACCCCGGTGCCCCTCCTCTGCTTGTGCCAGGTGAGCACAGCCAGGTGCCAGGGGCTTCCATTCTGAGCTCAGGTGCACCAGCCGCTCACCTGCAGAAGTGGCTTTGAGCCGCACCCTGCTGGGATCGGGGCATCAGTGGGTGGTGCTGGGCGTGTGCCACCTGGGGCTCTTCTGGGCGTAAGCCTCTGTGGCTGTTTTTTGCATGGATAAGCTTAACATTTAAGTGCTTTTTTATCACCCCCTCTTTGTGTGTAATAACACGCTGTGCTCATCGCTGCCCGCCGGTCAGTGTCCGCTGGACGGCCCGTGTGCCTGCATCACATGCTGTGCTGTGTTATTTATCGAGCCAGTTCCGACGGGTGCGCTCCCAGATGATAACTCTTTACTAATGTGAGGTGGCGATAAGCTTGCTGGGGCTGACATCCTCCTGAACTTGCGGGATTGCTGAGGCCCATGAAACAGACGTGGCAGAACTTGTCAGACTCCTCCAGAAGCCAGGCTAGCCCCACCCTCTCCAGTCAGCAATAATTCATGGGTCTTCTAGTCTGGGAAGATGGGGATCCCTGTAGCTGGCCTGGTGCCGGCTCTTACCCTGGTAGGGACTTGGCAGAAGGCAGCAGACACCCCCAGGGAGGCAGTAAATTGTTTCCCTCTGGAGGTTGAGGGGCCAGTAACCTACTGCATGGTGGGGTCCCCACAGGTGTGTGTGAGAGGGTTATTGACTTCGGTAGAGGAGCGGGGGCCCTTGGAGAGGGGCCGAGGGGTCCGATGACCTGGGCAGACTGGGGCAAGTGCTTTGAGTTTCCGGTCTGCAAGTTAGGAAACTTGGGGGAAAAATTCCTTCTGGTTCTGAAATTCATGACATATCGTCTGTTGTTTGAGTTTTACCCTACCCTGTGACTAAAACGTTTCTAGAGCCTGTTACCTGTGGACACTTCGGTGCGGTTGGCAGACCAAGCCTCAAGCCCCCTCGGACAGCTAGCCTGGCACCTTCCACCTGCAGAGACAGCTGGGAGTGCACCCTTTGGCCACAAGACTTGGATACAGCTTTTGTAGTGATGGGGGTTTTAGTGAGGTTTTATTGTTATCTGAGTTTTGGGGCAGCTTGACATTGAACAGAAACTAGGGAACAAGTTTGAGAGTTTGATAAGAAACTGGATTTGGCTCTTGAGACCCAAGTGTGCCCCTGGCCAGGGCACCTGCAGGGGGTGGACAACTTCACTTTCCACCCCCAGGAGCAGCGAGGGTGCTGGGAGCAGGCTGGCGGCCAGGCAGAGGTTTTAGACTAATCACCATGCTTTTCACTGGCATACCTTCCTAAGTTTCCAGGCCTTGGTATTCTTATTTGCAGACTAGGGATGATGATGATGATGACGACAGTGACCGTTTTTCCCCATCAAGTCCTGGGCAGCCCCTGGGAAAGGCCAACACTACCCTGGTGTCCTTTTTGGCTGACTCACTTCTTGCTGTGACTGTAGGGAAGTCGCCTCCCCTCCGCCCCCAGGCATAGCCTTATTGTCTCACAGACAGTGGGTGACTCTGACACTAACGGCAGTCAGGCTGAGGGGTGGCCTTTGGTGGGGTCCACCTGGCTGTGTTGGATTGGGGACCTGCTTCCTAGACCTCAGGCGGGACTTCCCCTGGGGAGCCTGCTCTCTTCTCATCCCTACAAACAAGAACTTTGGTGAGTGGAGGGTCCTGGGGGACACAAGGGACCCAGAGGGACACATGGGAGGGTGCAGGCTAGCCCTGGGAAGGCCACAGGGCTGCTGACAGGAGGAAGATTAAGGGAGACCCCCACCCCACCCCTGGGGCCAGCTCAGATCCCCTTTTTTGCCCCTCTGGGAGGTGGGGCACCGCCACCCTTCATTGTAGATAGGGCTGATATTGGGGCCTCAGTGCTAGGAGGGTCCATCCTGTTAGAGGTTGGGCCTGGACAGGGGCTGGGGGCTGAGCCTGTGCTCTGTAATCCCAAGTGGTTCACCATCCTGTTCCTCAGTTTCCTCCTGTCTGAAATGAAGGGACCAGCAACTCAGTGGCTATGAGCATTCCAGAGTTGACATTTGTGCAGCCCTAGGAGCATGGCTGAGGACTCCCACCCTCTCCTCTGCTGCCCAACACCTACCTATATACCTCAACCTGGCTTCAAAATCCCACTGTGTCTGAAAGGTGGGGTGGGTGTGGGTGGCCTCAATGTGGAGCCCAGAAGAACATGTGTGGTACTGGGGAGCAGTGCACGTCCTCAGCTGGTGGCCGTGGGAGGGCCAGGAAGTGCTTCTCAGGAAATGGTGCCTGCGCCATCCCAGCACCGTCTACACTGTGCCCTCTGTGTTGTCACAGAGAAAGCAGAACCAGGCAGTGACACAGCGGCACAGGGGCCAGATCGTGTTGTGTGCGGTCATGTGTTGTGCATTCCTGTCCTCACAGGGCAGCAGCACCCCCTGGGACCCAGCCCCTCCACCAGCCAGACCCTCTGAGAGTGGTCACTTACCCCTCCAGCATTCCATGGCGCAGGCAAGGGCAGGAGCCCTGGGGAGTCTCCCCTCCCGGTGAGCTCCTCCGGAGGCAGTGGTCAGGGACCCACTGGATGACTTGGGACTGCGCCTGTGGTTCTCACGGCATCACGTTCATAAAGAGGCCCAGCCCCTGGCTCCGGTCATGGTTGGTTTTAAAAGGGAGCTGAAAGAGGGCTGACATACCTTTTTCTGTCGCCCTGAGACCCTGCGCCTGGCAGAGAGTGTGGGAGCTGAGGGCAGGTCACACCATGGCTTGGCCATCGGCTCTGCCCAGCGGGCCTGTGTGACCAGCTAGTGATGCTCCAGGTCTAATTCTGGAGGAGCACAGCTGCCAAGCCTTTCCACTGCTGACCCTGCTTAGGACTCATGTTTGGGGACCTGCTGACATTGCCCCATGTATGTGGCTGCGGGACAGGGATACCCAGAGTGCTTGCATGTGTGAGATGCCCAGAGCCTGTCCCTGGAGGAATGCTTGGTGTGACCCCAACCACTCTAAGGAGGGCCCCTTTGCACACATGCCATTTCAAGCAGAGCTGAATTTGCCCTCACTGAGACACCACCTTCAGAAACAGGATGCCAGGCCCCTGATGTAGGAATCTTCTAGAGCAGCTTTTAGATTTTTCAGTGATTTGGGTTCCCATGAATAGTAAGCATCAGCCTCCTGGTTGACATTGAGGTCACCTTCATTCCTAACCTGCCCAGCAGCAAGTCAGCTGTCCCCAGAGAAGACCACACTTCACCAGGGCCGCAGGGGACAAACACAAGGGCTGGTCAAACTCTTTGCCAGAGTTTTCTCACGTGAATGGTGATCGTGTGATGGTGATACACCAGCTGCCACTTTCCCAGGTCTCACATGCTCTGAATCATCTGGAAGCTGACATGTGTTCAGAAAGGGAAGGCCTCAGCCTGTGGGGTTGCACCTTTGCTGGCGATTTAGAAGGTAGAAGTGGGTTGAAATTTTGACCATCAATATGGGCACAGATGGTCAGCTGGTATTTTAGCAGCTGAGGAAACCTGGTGCTGCCAGGTAAGGGAAAAGCAGGCCTTCCACAGGTCTTCATGTGACCAGAGAGTGGTTGCTTCCCTCCTCACAGCAGGCATGTGGTTGTCGCCGTGTCCCCTGACCACTGTTGGAAAGCCAGTGCACCTGCCCGCCGTGACTATGTCGCACCCTCGCCGGCAGGCGGGCTGGAGGTGTTAAAGCATGGTATTGAGGCCTCTGAGTCTCAGTGTAGCTTTGTCCCCATGTCAGTTTTGCTGAGCTGACACCGGGCAAAATCAGTACTTCTGCAGTTTCCCGGAAGGGGAAAAGGCAGGGACTCTGAGTAAAGGTACATGGAGTGTGTCCAGAATAGTTAGCAGAAGCCTGAGGTCATCGCTGAGGTGGGGACTGGTGGCTGGAGATGATGAATGCTCAGCCTTCCTCTGTGCCAGCGGGGAGGTGACCTGGGGCCTTTGCGGCACTTTTGCCTGAGCCTGTGGGTTCCCTCATGGATTTGTCCATGGGGAGGGGTGGCATGTTGGGGAAGGAGACTGGTTGCAAAGGAGAGGCCTCGGGTCGATTCAGGTCCTGGCTGAGTGGGATAATGGCCTGCGGTGGAGATGGCCTGACTATAACTCTGCTCTATAGTTTTAAGAAATCGCTAAAGATGAAAGCAAAGAGAGTGGCATTTTGTGGCTTTGAGACTTAAAAAAGAAATCTCCGCCTGGACCTGGGCTTGTTGACACTGCTTGGCTTGGACTAGCTCCTTGGCTTGGTCTTCCCCCTTGGCTTGGCCTTCTCATCTCAGCCAAGAGGAGAGATTCCCTCATCCCCCTTCAGCTGGGCTGGTTCTGGGGGCCACATGTGGAGCAGGGGGATCTCTGATGAGACTGTAGGGGGGACACTTAGAGAGGCTGTGAGTTCCTTGGGATGAAGGATGCTGGGGCAGCCCAGAGGGCAGTGCTGAGCCAGCCCTGGGCTGTCCTTGGTTCCAGGCAGAATCTGCAGCACCCACGCGGGCCAGAACACCCACATCTCTGTCCTGAGTTCCAGGCGGAGGTGACAGGTGCTGGCTGGGGCATGGGCCTCAGCACCACCTGGAGAGAGAACACTTCTGCAGGCAGCAATTTCCCCAGCCATGCTCACTGTGTCATGGCCACCCTGTCTCCATGTACCGGACAGTTCTGGAGCCTGAGAAATGCCAGCATGCCTGTGAGCACTGCAGAGCAAGGTGGGAGGCCTTCTCTGATTGTGACTCTAGGTAGATACTGCATTTTGTTAGTCCGTTTACCCTCTAAGACAGAGGTCCTTGAAGCCTATCTTACCAGGGCTCTGTTGGGAGCACAGGTGGATATTGTTGCTATTGCCCCTGAGGCCATAGAGGAGCCATACACCGCTATCAGTCAGTGCTGCAGGTCTGTGGCCTTTGGGACCAAGTTTCTCGGCCCACAGAGGGGGATTCCTTCAGATGTTCAGCATCTGGAGTCTGGCACATGCTGAGGAAGGCAGAGAGCTGAGGGAGTGGCTGGGGTGGTGGCGCAGCTCTGGCTAGAATAAACACAAATGGAATTGAGCAGCTAATTGGCTTGAAAAAAAAACATAAAAATGGCTTGCACTACATGACTTGTTTCAGAGCAGACAACTGTGCCATTTCAGAATCGCTCGACCAACTGGAAAAACTTAGAAGAGTGGAATGAAATGTCATGGAAATTATGTAGAGGTTTCTGGGTGGAGGAAGCCGACCTGAGAATGATGCACCAACCCACACGTGCCCAGGTGTGAAAGGACAGATGTGACCCCCAGAACCACAAATACCACTTGGGTATTTGTCAGGTTTTGCTAGGTAAAATGACTCTGTCAGGTTTTGCTAGTGGTCACAGTCAGTCTTTTTTTTTT
This sequence comes from Talpa occidentalis, assembly GCF_014898055.3. Taxonomy (NCBI): domain Eukaryota; kingdom Metazoa; phylum Chordata; class Mammalia; order Eulipotyphla; family Talpidae; genus Talpa; species Talpa occidentalis. The sequence continues at coordinate 103,720,148 of NW_023605083.1, read as the reverse complement.
TTTTTTTTTTTTTTTTAAAATATATAGTCTATTAATTGAGCAGTTTTATTTTTATTTGTTTGTTTGTTTATTTATGCAAGCACTGGGTACAGTCAGAAGCGCGGGAGGGTGAGAGAATTCACCAGAGCCAGAGCAGGGAGCAGAGCAGGCAGAAGGACCGAAGTACACTGCTGAGGGGAGCAGCGGGCGGCAGGAGAGGTCTGCGCGCCATGTGGGACCCTCCTCCGGTGGCCGGGGAGAAGCCGGGGATTGAATCGGCGCCGCAGAGGCCGCGGGCAGCCTCGCAACCCAGCGCTCAACCGCTGCGCCACCGGGGAGGCCCGGTCACAGTCAGTCTTTAAGAACAAATTTTAAGTAGAAAATTGACAAGGATTTGAATGTCCAGTGTTAACCATACTTAATTATGTCATCTTGAACAGTCTTGAAATACGTTTGGGAGCAGGGGCACACCCACAGGGAGCCATGCAGGCATGCAGGGTACACAGGCCATTCACCAAGAGCCCTCCCTTCTGTGGCCACAGACACAGGCCCCGCATGGCAGGTTCCTGTGGCCTCAGGCTGGGAGCCCACCCGTCCCCCTCCGGGGCACTGTGGGGCATTGCTCCAGGGCTTTCCCTTTCTGCTGGGGTTTCTTAGCAGGAGGGCGGGCATGGTGTCAGAACTACCGGAAGTGATTTCAAGTCTGCCTCCTGTTCTTGAAAACTGCCATTCTGATGAAATCCGTTTTAGTCAACTGGAAAAAGGGAATCAGTAATATTTTCTTCTCTGGAGTTTTCTAAATTGCTTACACTTAATATATATTACTTTTAATATCTGGTAAAAAAAAATAGGCAAAATTCAAAGAGTACTAAAAGATAAAATGTTGGAAAAAAAAATGGAAAATGCCCTTGCCCCAGACAAAGCCACACTTGTCTCTCACTGCTAGCAGGTTTTTAAATTAAAATTAAGACACACACACAGATCGTGTGTCTGCACAGGTGGGATCATGCCATCCACACTGTGGGGAGCCTTCATTTTCATTGAACCCAGTATCTTAGATATCCTTTCATCTCTGTGACTGCTTTATTCTTTTTCACAGCCACATAGTATTCCATCCTAAGGATGTACCATATTTTATATACATGGAAACATGTGCGTATGCAATATGTTTTCTTGCATGGAGACACACACACACACACACACACACACACACAAACGTGCGCGTGCGCACGCACATGCCTAGGTGAGAAGTTCTTGCCAGGGGTGGCCCAGGAGGCTGCCGTAAGACCTTTATTCCCTGCTCTGACCCCATCACAGTAGCTTCTCCCATGGGTGCCCTTCTCAGAGACAAAAATGCACCTTGTTTCATTGTGTAAGCCCCATTTAGACAGGGCCGGTGTGGTGGGGTTGACTGCCTTTGAGGCCCCCACTGCACACTACCCCTGGCACCATGGAGATGGGCTTTCATGCTGGGGCCAGGAGGTTGGGGGGTTCTGGGGGCTGCCGCCTGGAGAGTGTGGATGTTGACCTGGCAAACCAGCATAGAGCCCTGAGCTCCCCTTGCCGGGAGGAAGCTTTAATAGTGGGGTCAAATGTGCTGGCAGCCAGAACCCACTTTTTATGTCCATGGACTCTTCTTAGTAAGGTCATTCTAACTGGCTTTGTTTCTCTGGTGGGAAGAATCACAGTCGACTCACAGACGCCGAGGTACTAGCACCTCAAGTTCACAGTGTGAGCTTATCATGAACACAGATACCCCAAACCTGCTGGGTAACAGGCTGTCCTTCATAGAGGTCATTCTGGATCACACAGGTCATTCCAGATCACACAGGTCATTCCAGATCCTCCACAACCAAATGAGGCAGTACCGTTATCCTGCCCTCTTTCTGGTTGAGGAGACAGAGGTACAGAGATGACATTCATTCTCCCGAGGACACATAGCTAGTAAGTGCAGAGGCCAAGTCTGAGCCCATGCCACTGACTGCAGAGCCCAGTGCTCTGGTCCCATCCCCCCTGTGAGAAGAGACCACTTGGCTGCTCCTGAGGTGAGGGCCTTCAGGTGAGGTCACGTTTGCAGAATGTCAGCAAGATGCCTGCAAGATAGGCCCACCGGGCTCGGCCGCATGATCGTCACAGATGGCCCCCGAGCAGCCGCTCTCAGGACCAGGGTGTGGGGGCTGCACGGATCCTGTACCTGTGGGGTTGGGGGTTGTGGAGGGGAGCTAAGGCCAAGTTTTGGGTGCATGCAGGGGAAACATTTCTCTTTTTGGATTCACCTACCCCTTTATTTGGCAAGTGGACATTGCATTCCCTCTGAGTCCCGATAAGTAAATAGGAGATGCAGAATTGAGGGACATGATTTGCAATTGCATGAGGAGTGTGTGGTGATAACTAATTATAGCTTGTGGGTTTTTCTGTTGAGAAAGAAGAAAAAATTACCTTGTAAAAGATGCAGAGAAGGGCCTCGCCTTGGGGCCATCTGAGGTCAGGAGAGGGTATTTTTACTCAGGAACCACGGGCCAGAGCCTATTGGTGGAGAAGACATGTGATGACTTGCCTTGAAGATAGAAAATGAGGTACCGGCACCTCAAGTCCACGGTATGAGCTTATCATGAACACAGATACCCCAAACCTGCTGCTGCTGTTTTTATCCCCTGAAATTTGGATGCCTGTGACGTGTGCCTTGTCCAACCAGAGAACAGGCGGGATCTGCCTTTGATTAGAGTGATGAAGGCTTATCTGATTTCTCTAAGAGAAAGCTCTATAGTTTAAAATGTCTTGGCACTGATGTTCATCTAAGCCTCTTATTTCTGGGCAACTTGCTTTCTTTTTAAACCCCTTGTATTTCGAGTATCAGGTATTTGATGGTTTGCAGTCATCTGTTCCTTGGTTGTGCCCTGGGTGTATCTCTGGGTGGGCATGGCTTTGCATGGGACACCCCAGATCTCCTGTGTCACGGTATTGGCTTATAAATTGGCCATCAGAAGCAGCCACTGCCATCTCAAAGACTCGAATCAGTGTCTGGAGCCCTGCCAGGGTGGGCCAGGGTCTCATTTGCTAACTTGAGACATTTATTTAGGATTCAGGGGACATGTTAGCCACTGATGGGCCCAGGGCACCCCACAAAACTTGTGCCATGGATAATATGTAAGAATGGGGTGCATGTGGGTCTCTGCGCATAGGGATGATGGGAGGAATGGGACATTAACCGTATTTCCAGGGACTGCCTCCTGCTCTTAGCTGTCTTCAGGAAAAAAAAAAAAAAAAGTAGCAAAAGGAAAACAAAAATGCATTGACCACAAAAACATTAACGTTTGAGTCTAAGCTTGAGAAGCGATGTTGGGACGTTCATACCCACGGAGGGTCAGCGTCTCTCTCGCTGCCTCCTCCGAGCCCTCTGTAATTCCATGCGTGCATGTGACTTTGGTTCTGTGGTTCTGATTCTTTGTCTAATTGTGATCCTACTGCACTTGGGGTTCCTATTTTGGGGGCTCCACCCTGCACCATGAAGAGATAACAAACACTCAGAAACTTGTGGCACCACTTCTGGAAATTCTTCTGTTTGGCTTGAAAACAGTCAGCAAAGTGGGTCAATATGTCCTGTGTCTTTGCTCTTTCCCTTTATTACCTCGCACCTTGGATTTCCATGAATGTGAGCTCTGAGGGTTACGTGTTGTATCTGAAGCTCAGATGGATTGATGACATTTTTTTGATGAATGGACTCAGGGCTGGACTACAGCCATTTTGAATGGCTTATTTTTTGGTCACTGGTTGGGTATCAGCTCCAGCACCTTGGCTGAGTGGCACAGCCTCTGTTTAGGGGTGAGTGATGGCACATGCTCACTCCTCCTGCTATGTGCCCAGGCCCAGTGTTGGGGTGGGGGGGGATGAGGAGTTCAGAGAGCTTGTTTTAATGTAGTTTCTTTTTATTTTTTCAAAGATTTATTTATACAAGAGATGGGGTACAGGCCAGAGTCGTGGGAGGGTGAGAGGATTCACCAGAGACAGCCGGAAGCAGAACAGGCAGACTGACTGAAATACTCTGCGGAGGGGAGCAGTGGGCGAGACAGGAGAGGTCTGCCTCACCATGTGGGATTCTCCTGGCTGGCCGGGAATTGAACTGGAGCTGCGGAGGCTGCAGAGAGCTTCACAGCGCTGCGCTCAACCTGCTGCGCCACCGGGGAGGCCCTAATGTAGTTTCTTTTCAAGGGCTTAACCGTACATCAACAAGTTAAGTATTTATATGTTCTTGTTTCCCATTATTTTCAGAGCAAAGATCTCTGAAGACACTTTCCTGAAACAATCGGGAAGTTTCATGAGGCACAAGATACAGGTAAAATCACTTTGTTTCTCCATCCATGTTCTAGAGTGGCTGAGCTCACTCCTTGTGGACACCTCCTTGAATTCCAGCGGAAGGGTGTTCCTTGCTTCCTATGTGATTTGGGGGGCAGAGGTCCATACTCAACCACCACTGCCCTGGCTGTGCTCAAAGGGCTGCGGTGCCCCTGGAACTCTGTGTGCCCCTGTCTGATTTCCTCTTTCCCACAGCTTTTCACACCCCTGCTTCCTTCCCTATCTCTCCTTGAACCGATGGCCCCCGTCTAGCCCTGAAAAGCTCCATCTTCTCCCATGGGCGGTGTGAGGATGTCATCAGTGAGGTGTAATATGAACAGAGGTCCCTCGTGCCGCCCTACCCTGGCTTTGAGTTGCTCTGTGATCATCTTAGCTGTGGGCAATTCCAAACCATGTATTTCCAGTTTTAGAGGAAAGAAAAATAAAAGACTAAGCGTAAAAGTGCGGGGGCCCCTGTCCTCTTTATCCTCCCTCCCTTCCTTGGTCTTGCTGACTTGCGGGATTGCTGCCTCTACTTCCAAGGCTATTGTCTGCCTGCTGGGCGGGCATGACAGCGTCCCCAGACCTGTTTTGCCACTTTGGTGAGGCCACTTAATGAGCACAGCTTTCCTTCCAGGGATGCACAGCACTTTCCGTGTTCACTGGCCAGTTATGTACAGACATGCACGTCCTGGTTGGACCGGGGCTGTGTGGGCTCTTCTGGCCTATGAGAGCCGTTTACTTATTAGGAATTCCAGACCTTGGCACTGATGTCACAGGTACTTTGTCTTTGGATTTTGTTTAAGTCCTTTATTTTAAAGAAATATTTTGGAATCTTTGGCTATAAAGCATTGAAAGCAAAGGCAAGTTCTTGTCCAGTGCTGTGTTAGCAATTAGAAAATTCCAGTGTAAAAGCCCTGTTATTTTTACCTCATTGTCCAAAAACCATGATGTATGTATAGGAAACAAAACTGCTTGTCACTTTTTCGCATAACTGCAAAAAGGGCAAAGAAATGGCTGGAAATAAAGATGCTGACCAGGAGATGTCATACCTACCACCTGTGTGATATTTGTCAATACAGTATTGGGGGGGGGTAATGCATGTTAATGGATTAATTTTTTTACAATGCAATATACAGTGTACTTCATTGTTTACAAAACAGACATAAACAATAAGTTCTCTTCCTTCCAAATGTAACGTTAACATTTGGATCTGTGTCTGTCCACCCAAATGTATGTGTGTCAGTCCATGTGTCTGTCTCTTGGAGATCCATGCCTCTGTATATGTGTGTTTGCACGTATCTGTGTTTATATATGTCCATGTATGTGCAGTGTGTCAGTGTGTGCCTGTGTGTATAGCCATGCGTCTGTGTCTATTCATATGTGTCTGTGTGAATCTGTGTGTCATGCATATCCCTCTGTGTGCTTGTGTATCAGTGTATGTGTAGATTGTGGCCATCTTGGACAGTAGGAAAGTTTTAAAAATTAACGCAGATAAATTCCAGCTACAGCATAGCTTTTCAACATAATCTCCTTTACCTAAATTTGCCCCCCATGTGTGATACACTGGAGGGCTGGGTCACCAGTTTTAGTGCTATTTCCAGGCTCTCCAGGGAGACGTGGGGACCTCTGACCTCTGGAAATAGCTCTGCAGGAGTGGGTCATGATTGAGTCATGATTGAGACACATACCTCCCTGGGTCTGCCAGCATTTCCCAGTCCAGCCCACTGTGCCTGGCAGCAGTGTGTCCAGTCTGGAGAATGTGAGGGTGGCCTGGAAGGTGCCAACAGGAAAAGTAAGGTCTGTGGGAGGGTTGTTTCACTTTCTCTGGTGCTCAGCAGGGGCACAGGGATATAGGTAGGCATTGACTAGCATTCTGCGCCTACAGGTGTGCTGACACTCTAAGTATATGTGGTCATATGTGCCAGGGACCAGGAAGAGGAGCCAGAACATGGGTGCCCATGATAGACCTCAGCTGCAGTCACCGTTCCCTCTAAGAATGCAACATTAGGGCCTCCCTGGTGGCGCTAGGGGTTAAGACGCAACCTATGAAGCAATCTGCAGCCACTGCAGCACGAGTTTGGTTAAGATGCAACCTATGAAGCAATCCGCAGCCACTGCAGCACGAGTTTAATTCCCGGCCAGCCAGGGAGCAACCCACATGGCGCGGCAAACCTGTTCTGACTCGCCCACTGCTCCCCTCAGCAGTGTATTTCGGTCAATCTGCCTGTTCTGCTCCCCACTCTGTCTCTGGTGAATCCTCTCACCCCCCACACCTCTGGCCTGTACCCCAGCTCTTGTATGCATAAATAAGTAAATCTTTAAAAAATATTAAAAAAAAGAATGCGACATTAGATTGGAAGTTTTGCATACAAGAGCGTATACCTGCACCGCACACGTGTGTGTGTGCACATAGGCACACAGAGAAGCACAGAAGTGTGCTCATGCATGAATGCATGTGTATGTACAAGGTATGTGTGAACACTACATGTTGTGTACACACATGCACAGATGCACACCCATGTGTGTACACAGGTACATTCACAGATGCTTCTGTGTATACACAGAGAGATACAGGTGCTGTCTCATGAAACAGCTATTACCCTTGCCAGGTGCTGAGTAGTCTGTTTTCTCTGCTGAGACCCCTGACTCGACTCAGGTCACTCGGGTAGAAGGCAGCGATGTGACAGGCTTGACAGCCCTTGAGTTTGGGCTGAGAGCCCCTGAGGTCCATTCTCCTGACATTTAACACACATTGTGCTTTCACGAGCCTGCACAGTTATATGTAGCTAGTGGGAGCGACACTGTGGGAACTGTCTTTCTGGTGGGTTTCTGTCTCATCATGAAAGGCGACGCTTTCCTGTCAGGGAGACAAAAGCACAGCCCTGATTCTTGATTCCCAACAAGACCCCTCTGCTTCTCAGAAATGCCAGGGAAGCCAGCATTTACTTCTTGTTTCCACTTGAACATTTAGGCTGGATGCTAATGCCACATCCCCTCAGTGGTATGGAACTCACGTTCCTGGGGAAGTGCATGGGGTCATCATGTCTGTGTAGGGGTCACATGTGCTTTGCTTAGCATTTCTTAAGTCATGCTGAACTGCATGTGCTTGTCAAAAAAGGAAGAATATCAAACTTTCCAATGTCATAAAACAAAACGTACCTCCTTGCCCCCCAAGGGCGTCTGGAGTGGGCCCTCTTGACTGTTGCTATTTATGTGGAGATTTTTAAAGACCTTCTGGAACCAGAGGCAAGATGTGATGGGAGCTATGAGGAATCTGGCATGTGCTGATGAGAGCTGGGCAGAACTTGCGCTGGGAAGTCTGCATGTGCTGCCGTGGAAAGAACGTGCCCACGTCTGTGGTCCCTGGCTGGGTGAGGTGGGGAATGGAAGGAGTCAGTGCTGCTTGGCTGGTTCAGTCCCCGCCTGGCTCCTGAATAACCTTGTTGGGCTGGTCCTGGCTTAGGTGATTTGGAAGGACGTGTTGTCACCAAAAGCAGTCTGAGCAGCTGTGAGAGCAGCAGCTGCTCCTGCTATTCCCAAAGGAGCAGCACTTCCACCTTCTTCTGCCGAGACCCACAGCACCTCTGTCCAGGGGCACCTGGCGCTGCATACTGAATGCCCTGTCCAACCCCTTCCCAGAGTGAACTGTTGTTCACTCTGGGCATTTTGTTTGTGAAAACTTGAGCCACTGAGTCTCACCTGGCTCTCTCAAGCCCAGGCTTAGTCCTCTACCTAGAATGTACCCCCTTCTACTCCAGAAGGGACCGTCACAGAGACATCCACAGGTCCTAGGCTATGAGAATAATAAAGCGGGAAGGACCTGGAGGTGGGGGTGGGTGACCTGTGAGGAGGCAGTATTAGGGCCAGGGTCACTGTGGGACTGAGCCAGCCACCAGGAGCTGCTGGCGAACTTTCTGGAAGAGGGAGCAGCCTGTGCCCAGGTATGCAGGGCGGAGTGCCGGCCTCTGGGCAGCTGATTAGCCCTAACTCCTGTGCAGCCCCTGGGCTATGGCCCTACTTTTACCCTGCGTGGCCCCGTCTGCTGCTTCTGCCCCACTGAGCCGTGTCTTCCGGGCTGCAAGGAACCAGAGCATTGATTACTTTTAAAACTTAAGTAATTAATGTACATGATTTTTAGATGAAATGGCTCTTATACAGCTTCTGAGAGAAAGTCACCTCCTCCCTTCATGGGTTGTTCTCACCTTGTGGACTGTCGTCTTCTCTCCCGCTGTTACTTGGAGTTTATATCCTGTTCAGGTGCCGTTGTGTGGGGTGTGAGGAGAGTTGGTTGAAGTCTGTGTATATGGGCCTGGTTTCCAGAGAAGGAGTTCCCGTCCCCTACATCTGGTTCCAAGCCTGGCCGCCGCTGTGTTTCACGGACATCTCAGAGAATTGACCTGGATCAGGGACCTAAGTAGGATCATTCTTGCCGTGGGGCCCTTGCTTACCACTTCAGTCTGGCAGACTCAGCTTGCACCGAAGTGTGGCCAGAAGTGAAACATCCCTATGGCCTCACACCTCTTCCTCGAAACCAGAGAGCGCCCCCTGGCTGTCAGCACACTTGCAGGGGCCACAGGGTGCTTCTGTGCTCAGGAAGGACCTCCTTGAGCTGGTGGTTTTTTGTTGTTGCTTTTTGATTTTTTTTTTTTACATATATGTGTGTATATACATATAAACATCACTTTTAAATATATTTTGGATTCACAACAACATGGAGCAGAAAGGAAAGTTTCCATATACCCTTGTCCCCACACCCACCCAGCCTCCCCTCAGAGTCCCACTTGGAGGGCTAAAAGCTCCTTCTCTTTCCCCTGCCCACCCTCCCTCCTTCTAGCCCTGCAACAGCTGATCTGGCTGCTCTGGCTGCTCTGACGTGTAGCAGTCCTGGCACCCCTTGCCTGTTTGTGAGCTCAGAAAAGAGAACTTAGGAGTCACTGCCGTCACTGATCATTCTTACAGAGAAAAAGTGTTCTCAGGTGAATTAATGAGATTGTGCCTGTGATCTCTGGGACAGGTGTGTTTGGAAATACGCGTTCTGAATGAATGGCGTTGCCGGGCAGCAGGAGCACAGCCTTGCTGGTGGCCAGGCTCCGTGTGTCCGGTGTGGCTGAGCCTCCGTGTGTCCAGTGTGGCTGAGTCACCGTGTGTCCGGTGTGGCTGAATCGCCATGTGTCCGGGCTGGCTGGAACAAAGCTGGAGAAGGTAGCATGAGAGAGGGGGCATGGGTGGAATGTGGACTGTGGTCATCTATCATCCTGTTGCCATGATGGAAACTTGGGGTTTAATCTGAGTGATAAGATGGTACTGAAATATTTCATGTAGAGAAATTGTATGTTCTAATTTACATTTCCTGGCTGCCACTAAGTTTGGTGAATGTCTTATAGGGAGGTTGTCTTTGTTGGGAGTTGTATTTGATTTCTGGTAACAAATACAGTTTGTAGGCAAAAGAAAGCAGGTTTTTATAATCTCTGCTGTGTTGTCAGGGCCCCTGGCTCTTATGGGTTTCCACTTGGCTGCTCTTATCTTCATGCTTTTCAGGTGGCTGCCAGAGCTCTAACCATCAAATTTCAGTTGCAGGAAGCAAAAAGAGGAAAGGCTAAAGATAAATACATGCATACATACATACATCACATAGTAGCTGAGTCAGTGTCCTTTAAAGAGCTCTCTGGGAATTCCTACCTAATAACTTTGTTTCCAACTCTTTGGCCAGAACTGCCTCCAGGGAGTGGGTGGGTGTGCTTAGGTGACCACACTGCTATCCCAAGTAAAATCGAGTTTCTCTAATGAGAATTAAAGGATTTGGATACTAGGCAGGAAACCAGTGATCTGGAAGGGGCAGGAGGCTGGGGAGAAGGCAAGACTGGAGGTGCGTGCTGCTTAGATGGGGCTGCTGGTGGTGGAAGTGAGCCTGGGGACAGGCAGGTGGGGCATCTGGCACTCAGTGAGCTCTCAGCATCCTCTCACAGGCAGCTCTTCCCCAGGGCCTCGGTGTCTGGCGAATGCATAGAATTTCTGTGGGAGTACTTAACATTCAGGCGCCCCATAGGATTGCTTGAGTGGGTCATATCCAGAATACACCGCTTAAGAGAACTCACCTGCCCCATATTACAGGAGCCGCCTCATATCTCATTCCCCTATTGGTGGTGGAGGACAGCCCCCTCGCCCCAGGCTGGGTGAAGGCAGTGTGTGTGTGTGTACCTCGTCTCCCACATGGAGGCTGCTTCTGAGAGCTGGCTCTGTGCAGAGAGCTCCCACACCTTACTCCATGAAGAAGCTGTCTCCTCTTCCCCTCCCAGTTTCTCCTCCTGGCTCCCTATTGCATCTGGTATTGCATTTAGAGTTAGGGTCACGCCCTTGTTGTGGGGGCGTCTGGACTGACTGTCCCTATGGATCCCTAGTGCAGGGCTTGACTTGCAGACCAGCGCCTGTTTCTGTAAATAGTTGTGTTGGCACCTGGCCAGGCTCACTCATGTAGGAGTCCTCTCTGCCTGCTGTCAAGCTGCCGAAGGGACTCTAGGACCAGCAAAGCTGAAAATAACACCTTTATGAAAGAGGGGTGTGATTTCCGCCCAGGATGTGCCAGTCCCTGGGGGAAGCAAGGAGCTCCCTGGGTGGATGGGCAGCCTGTCCAGCATGCCTTAAGGCCAGAAAGAGGAAGTGCAGCGGGCCTCCCAGCAAGGAAGGTGGGCTGGCAGGTGAAGCCCAGAGCCCTTCTCTTACCAGCATCTCCCCATGAGGCAAGTCCCCAGTGAGGCCTTCCTGTGTGGAGTGGAACGGATCAGTGGGTTGCCAGTGCACACAAGTAATAAAAATACAGAAGAGCCTGTTAAGTCCAGAGTGCTGCCTAGGTTGAGCCATTCTGTCTGCTAAGCTTTAGGGGCCAGAGCAAGATTCCAGGGGCTTAGAGACCTGGGGAGGATGAGGAAGGCACCTTGCAGGCTTCCTGGGGCAGTGACTTGACTAAGTGAACAGGAAGTCAGCTCCTCCCAAAACTCTCTTGGGAGGTTTGGTTTGGCCTGAGGTGTCTGGAGCAGCAGGCAGTTGGACAGGTGCTGGTGGACAGTAGATTGTGGGGGCCCTGGGAAGCTGAGCTGGGGGAGGACTGTTGGGGAGGGCGGGATCTGCTGCCTGTCAGACACCCCGAGGTAGGTGAAGTCAGGAAGTGGTGGGGATGAGAGGAAGGTTCCAGAGACACGCCCAGGGTGATAGACCTGGAGGTGGTTGGCTTGATGGGGGTAGAGGAAGGTAAGTCAGGGAGGACTGCAGGGGTTTCCACATAAGGGAAGGCATGTGGGGAGGGGCCAGGCTATTCGACCATCTTGTAGAAAAGGGAACAGTGAGGGATGCAATGGGGCCCCAATAGACCCCATGTGGGACCTCCCTGAAGACAGTACATCTGTGAAGGGTGGCATCTCAATTGCGTTCTCCAAACATTGTGGGCAAGGGCCTACCTCTGCATGGGCTGGCATTTTTGATGTAAGCACCTTCCTGAGAAGTGGGGAAAGGTTCCTTGTCAGTCTTGCTGGGATCCTGGCTATGCCCTCACATTAGGGTCAAATCCCTGGTATTCCCCTGCCAGAAGAAGTACCTCCCTGGTCTGGCATGTACTTTAAGGAACCTTCTAGATGACCCAGACTGGCAGGTGACCAGGACTGGGCCAGAGTTTGGGTGTTGAGAGATCTGCAGCCCCTTCCTCACATTTATCTGTTCAGCATGGCTGTCCAGGGACCTTCAATGCCCACGACCCTGTTCCCATCCTGCAGGCTTCTCCAGGGAGGCTAGAGGAAGAGGGCCATTGGGGGCAGCCCCACTCCCTGCAGGAAGGCAGCCACCGCTCACAGGAAGGTTGCATGGGTGTGCATTTCAGCCTCTGGTCTTTTACTCAGGTTGTCCTTTCAGTGAGCTTTACAGGAATTGGGAGTCTCAAGGGAAACTGAAACCCCGACTCTGCTTCCTTCCCTTCCATTGCCTTACCCACTAGACTCAGCAGCCCTGCAGGGAGGGTGCAGGGTATCCATTCCTCAGTGTCCCTGGCCCATGCTGGGCCCTGTCCCCATGTCTGTCTGGATCCCAGCTAGCCTGAGGGTGGGGAGCACCGACCCCTTAATTCTGGCACCACTCCTCTGTGTGTCTGCATGGACTGTCCCCCTCGGTGCCCTTGGAGTCGGTGGCCAGGGATGTGAGGAGGCAGCTGTGGGGGAACACTGAGCAAACAGAAAGCAGACACTGTGACCACATGTCTGGCTTGTAACCCCTTCCTTTTACTTTCTTCCAGTATTTCTTCTGAAGACCACAAAGAAGCCACCATTTAAGAAGCCCACAGGGTGGCCCTTGACATTTGCAGTGGTGAGAGAGACCCTTCTGGATTGCTGGGAAATGCGGGTCCTCGGGAGTCATACTGCGCACCAGCTCCCAGCTGTGCTGCTGGTCCCTGTGCAGGGGCTCTGAGGGGTGCCCTGCTGCCCGGCCTCCCCTGCCCAGGAGTGTTTGCTGCCCAAGCCCTCCAGCTGTGACCCTGACCATGAGGATGCAGCTCCTAGCGCTCGCCGTGGTGCTGGGGACAGCAGTGGCCTTTGCACCTGTGCCTAGGATCACCTGGGGACACAGAGGTGAGGATGGTGGCCTGCACGCCCAGTGCAGAGGCACTACACACACCCACTTGGCTGGGGTCCCTCCCACTCTGGCTGGAGCGGTGGCTGGCTCGCTGCTGCCCATGAGATGCTTCCAGAGCTGGAGATGCTCACATACTGTTTGGGGCCTGCTGATTTAGTTTCTGAGTCAGGGGGACCCCTGAAAGGAAAGTTATCTGCCCTGTGCCTGATGGTCTGGGGCTATGTCCAGGCACAGCCCACACCTGGCTTGTGGCCTGGCCCCTGAGAACGGGCCACAGCATGAAGACATTGGGTTGTATGTGGGACTGATCTTCAGCCATTTGTTTCAGTTGCAGCTCATTTGTGTCCATTTCATCTGTTTGTATTTGGGGGGACTTGGGGGTCCTGGATCCCCGGTCTCCCAGGCTTCAGGGAGGACCCAGAACATACCTCTGGTCCTGAGCAAGGTGGACTGGCAGCCGAGAGCTGTCTGCTGCAGAACATGGTGGGTGCGGAGGGCCTTGTCAGCCACCTCAACCAGGGAGAGGGGAGCAGAGAGCCCCAGCACTGACCCTTAAACAAAACCAGTAGATTGGAGAGCAAATTCAACACGCTCAAATTGATGCTGGGCTGGAGGAAAGAAAAAAACACCTCCTTAAAAGTAGTGCTGGTGCATTTACATTAGTTCCAAGTAACTATTTGTTAAATTGCTCATATTCCCAAATAGCTATTGATGCAATTAGCCAACAAGTGAGGGGAAAACACCTGTTTCTGTTTTGTAAGTTTTGGGTATTTTTTTGTTGAAAACGCTGGATTGAGGCATATAGTCACTGAAATTGGGTTTCTAAAGGTTTAGAGGTAAATCGCTTTTTTCCTAAGATGATCCTGAATAGTTATGTTCTTTACGCACTACGTGTCTGTGGATGAGTAAACCTGCACAGACAGGAGTCTGATGGGAGGCAGAGGGAGCCAATGTCAGCATTTGGAGGTATCTGACCTGTAGATGCCTTGGGGAAGTGAATCACGTTCTCTTGGGGTCATGTGTGGGGAGCTCACATCCTGGGGGCTCATACTCTTGGGGGTTCATTTGCTGGGAGGCTCTGTCCCGTTGCTGCAAGGTCATGTATACTAAGGGCTTCTGTTCCGGAGTCATGCTTTTGGAGGGGTCTCACTGTGTGCAGGTTTGGAACTGGAGTGGGCTGGAGTGAGTAGGGAGGGGAGTTTGGCAGTGTTCTGCTCAGCATGGGGCTCTGGCCTTCTGGGTCCCATTTGTTGGCTGTCTTAGGGTGGGAGGGTAGGGTAGAGTTTGCTCTACCCAGAGGAGCTTGAGTTCTCGACTCTACCAAGGAGCTGGCTGTAGCAGAGGATCCATACATGGTGCTTGGGACATGGCACTGCAGGGAATGAGTCCACACACAGGGTATGTCTGGCCTCAGGGGTGCCTGATGCTAACTCTCCCCCCAGAGGTGCAGTTGGTGCAGTTCCATGAGCCAGGCATTTTCAACTACTCAGCCCTGCTGCTCAGCGAGGACAGGGACACATTGTATGTGGGTGCCCGGGAAGCTGTGTTTGCTGTGAGCGCCCTGAACATCTCCAAGAAGCAGCATGAGGTAGGACATGGGCTCCCTACTCCCCGGCTGCTGGTTCATGGCAGGACACTGGCCCCTCCCTGGGATCAGGCTGTCTTGGCCCCATGGCCAGCCTGCAGATATCCTGTGTCCAGGGGATAGCCTCCCACCTGCCCACTTCCCGGGGCTCCATCTTCCAGAATAATTCTTCCCACCCTGTGTACAGTCCCATCTGGGGCTGTCCCCCAAAGCCTTGTCTTCCCCAACTCCTAGGTCACCCAGAGACCAGCCTCATTTTACCTTTTATGCATCAAGTTTTATTATGGAAAAATCTCAAACCTCCAGGGTGGAGGGCGTGCAATGAGGCTCCTGAAACCACTGCTCTGTCGGGAAATACCTGCTTTACCTGCCATCACATGCTCTGTGAACTGAGCATCTTTTATTCTAGTGTCTCCTCCTCAAGGGCAGACATGCACTGAAATGGACTCTCACTCATCCCAACAGGCATACTGGAAGGTCTCAGAAGATAAACAAGCAAGATGTGCAGAGAAGGGAAAGTCCAAACAGGTAATTTCTTTTGCAAACTACAGAAGCCTGTCACGGGAATGTCCTAGTTATTTCAGCATTGCGAGGCTGCTGCATCTGAGATGCCTGCGGGCTGCATGGTGCAGGCTTGACCATGCTAGGGCCCATCTTGCAGGGTCCTGCTCCTCCGTCCCCCGCAGGGAGGTGGTGTCCCTCAAAACGAGTGCCAGATAAAGTTAGGCAAGTGAGAAATAGAAAGTTCAACTTTCTAAAGTTGAACTGAACTGAATTTATTCAGATGGCCTAAACTTTGACTACAGAAAACAATTGGTGTCCCCTGCCACCTACAGATGTAAAATGTAGGGTTCATGGCTCCTCAACACCCCAACAGCCTTAGACCTTGAAGAATTGCTGTAGGATTTCTTGATTTGTGGCAACCCCCATCCCTTGAGATTTCCTGCTCTAGAAGTCGGGCACCTTGGTTTTGGAGACCCTCAGGGAGCACTGGCTGAGTGTCCACCCCTCCAGAGCTCTGGGCCCCTGCACTGAGCATTGGGCCAGTATGCCCCCAACTGAGCTGGGCCCATGTCAGCTTCTCTGGGTATAAGAGCCCCAAGTTCCTTGATAGTTGGTCAGAACAACAGCTTATGGTAAATTTCAGCTAATTACAATTGGCTAATTTTCAAAAGAATGAAAAAAAGGTTCTTAAAATTCTTTTTGCTGAACTTTCTTAGCAGAGTGCTAAACGCTTTCACTAAATCCCTAAGTCCAAAGTTACTTTAGGAAATGAGAAAAAAATGCTGGCATTGCAATGTAATAACAGGTCATGCTGGGAGTTGTCTTCCAGCAAAAGTAGACCAAGAACTTTGCCGGCCCCACATGGGCCTGGACAGGGGCCTCCCAGTTCTTGTGGGGGAGGTGGATGATGAGTTACTGCCAGCCAGTTTAAAAACAGTTATAGCAAAAAACAACAGCAACAACAAAAAAAAAACCTGAGCAGAGATAATTTCAGACTATACAACAGAAAACCCAAGTGTTGTGTCTCATTGGAAGAGTGAACAGTGCCTGCGTGGCAGCTGCTGTTCTGTCGGGCCATCCTGATGGGAAGCCAGCCTCAGGCTCGCAGCCCCTCACTTACCTGGCTTCCCCCAACCTGAGTGGGGTGGGCCAGACACACCCCCATCCTGAGAAACAGTCTCCCCAGCTCTATGCATGAGGGCATGGAGAGTGGGATCCCTCTAAAAAGGACAGGGGGACCCTGCATAGTGTGCAGCCTCTGACTCTGGCAGCGTGGAAGTTGGTATGTTCAGGGAAAGTAAGATGTTATTTTCTACTGTGGGTGTTTCCAGAAAGATTAGAGGTCAACTGGCATGCTTTTTGGCCAACAGATAGTTGCTGGGTAGAAGTAACTGCATGATATCACTTGCACCCAGGCTAGCCGCAGCTTTTGGTGTGTCCAGGGCTGAAGTGGATCTCTCAGCCTGTCCCTATGCGCTGGGGGGCAGTCAAGTGTGTGGTAAAGGGAGCCTAGGAGGGCAGAGGAGGATGGGGTACACACCAGAGACAGGTCAGTGCGGCACACCTGCCTGGCCGGATCTGAAGTGAACAGGCTTGACAGCTGGGAGAGTGGGGTGTCAGGGGCTGACAGCGCATTTCCCTCCCTTGTAGACAGAATGCCTCAACTACATCCGAGTGCTGCAGCCGCTCAGCGCCAACGCCCTCTATGTGTGTGGGACCAACGCTTTCCAGCCCACCTGTGACCACCTGGTGAGCTCGGGCAGCACCCTGGCTGGAGAAGCCATGTGAGGGTTGGCCGCTGTGGCCTCTGCTCTACATGACCAAGGATCTTGTGCCTCTGGGAAGGGGCAGCTTGAGCTCCTCAGAATGCCCACTGCTGCCTCACTGGACCCGAGCCTGGGGTCCTGCATGCAAACCTCCATAACTGAGGGTGTGGCCCAGGGGAGGACTCCTGGGACCAACCTTCTGTGGTCAGAGCAGCTGGGGGCCTTTGGGAGAAGCACTGGTGTGCCCGGGTCCTGCACGTGCTTCCTTGTCGTCATGCTATCCGTGTTTCATGGGAGAGGCCTAGCTATGGTCTGCTCCTCCTGGATTGTGTGTTCTTGGTTCATGTGTGTTATAAGCTGAATGTGACTCCCCCAGATTCATATGCTGAAACCATAACCTCCTGTGACAGTATCTGAGATGGTGATAAAGGTGAGGAGGTGATAAAGGTGACAGGCCATAGTGTGAGGCTATAGTGCAAGGCCCTGATCCAGTGGGGCTGGTGCCTGGATAGGAGGGAAGAGACTCCAGAGCGCTCTTCGCCATGTAAGGACAACAGTGAAAGGCGCCACCCGCAAGTCAGGGAGGGGGCCTCAGCTGCTGGCCCTGAAGCTCCCCGTCCCCACCCCCGGCTTCCAGACTGAGACACAATGTCGTGCTTGAATCTGCCTGTTGTGGTTGCTCCACAGCAACCTGAGCTGGCTGGGTTGGCTTGGGATGTCACCACCCGGTGGTGTCCAGTCACCCACTGACCCAAAGTTCCTGGAATCTGCCCCTCCCAGGAGTGGTGACATGGCACATGCACACAGCTGTTTTTCAAAGATTTATTTGATTTATTTATGCATACAAGAGCTGTGGTGCAGGCCAGAGGTGTGGGTGGTGAGAGGATTCACCAGAGACAGAGTGGGGAGCAGAACAGGCAGATCTACTGAAATACACTGCTGAGGGGAGCAGCGGGAGAGGCAGGAGAGGTCTGCTGTGCCATGTGGGTAGCTCCCTGGCTGGGGATCGAACTTGTGCTGCGGTGGCTACTGATAGCTTCATAGTGCTGAGACTTAAGCAGGGCCTCCCTGGTGGCGCAACAGGTTGCGCCACCAGGAAGGCTGTGTTTTTTAAACTGAAGTAACGTTGGCTTGTAACACTGCGTAGATTTCCGGTGAGCAATCTTTACACACCACGTGGCCGTCACCACCAAAGTCGAGTTTCTGCACACTACTTCTGAGATTCAGGCACATTGTGATATTCTCTTTTATTCCATTGTAGAACTTAACATCCTTTACATTTCTGGGGAGAAATGAAGATGGCAAAGGCAGGTGTCCCTTTGACCCGGCTCAGAGTTACACGTCGGTCATGGTTGGTGAGTCGCACGCAGTTGTGGTATCTGTTAAGGGCATGGCAGGGAGCTTGGTCCCCGTCCCCCTCAGCAGCCCTCCCTCTGCTTCCTTTCCCTATTCACCATCCTCACACATGACCTCCCTGGACCCTCCATTTTGAACACATGACTCTCTAGGCTGCCAGGCACTTCTACAGTCCGCCGGTTAGATTTGCGGGAGGTTATGTTAAATTCATCATTTGTGAAAATCCTCCAGTTATTGGGCCTGTTGAGTATATACTTATTTTGAGGGGAGTCTGTGGGGAGCTGCATCCTACCTTAGAATGTCCGGGCAGCTGGGGCGAGCAGGCCACAGGCCCGTGAATACCCACTTTAGATTCACTATTTTATTACGGCCTGGAGTGACTGGCTCATCTTAGTTATTGCCCCAGCTCTCACAAAATACAGCTGAACATGGAGCATAAAATCATGTATGTCAAGGAAATGAAAGGGAAGATTCCAGAAGCAGAAAAGTGCGTCCTGGGGCAGGTGGTGGTCTCTCCGTTGCCCAGGGGGGCTCGTGGCTGGTTCACAGTCTCCCCCCCCACCCCCCACAGCTGGTGCTAATTCCCTTTTCCTCTTTCCTCCTGGGCTGCTGAAGATGGCGATCTTTATTCTGGGACATCGTATAACTTTCTGGGAAGCGAACCCATCATCTCCCGACATTCTTCACACAGTCCCCTGAGAACAGAATATGCGATACCTTGGCTTAATGGTAAGTGGCCCAGCAGCTGCAGGAAGGTGTGTCTTGCCCTGTGGTGGCTCCGTCCTCACACCCCACTGTACTTCCCCTGCTGTCTCCCAGCCTCGTGCGAGGGCGTCTGCAGCCAGGGCTGCCCACGGGCACAGGGCAGCTATTGTCCAGGGCTTCTTTCTCTTCTCTGCTAAGAGGCACAGGATCAGGGAGACTCACAAAGGGAGAATGTAGCTCAGGCTAGGGCAGGCCGCCTTGTGTCCCGAGTGACATCAAGGTGCAGAGGCCCTCGCCTGTGTGCCCGGGAGCCTAACCAGATCAGCTCTGAGGGCGTGTCTGTGTAGGGTTCCTGGGGGAGGTGGCTCGAGCTGTGCACTGAGGACTTTTCTCATGGGTGCCAGCCAGGGCCCTGGGCTTTTAATCCACCCGGACACTCGAAGATGGGTGACATGGGACATGGGGACAGCTGTTGTCCTCAGCGCTGGGCAGCGGGCAGCCAGAGCTTTTGGGATCTGGAGGTCAGAGTTTGTCAGTTTGAAGCATGGTGAGCTCCGGCTCCCAGGGTTCCCAGGCTGGGTGCTTGGGGTGAACTGGGAGGGAGGGAGGGCAGATGGCAGAACCCTATGACAGATACCTAAGGCTGAGAGGGGAGAGCATGGGCACCATCTGGGACTCCATGCTGTTGGCACTCAGGACACTGGGGTGTGGGGTGTGCCATGCTTGCAAGGATGTTAGACCCCTCCATGCAGTAATCAGGGTGTCTCTTCCCTGCAGAGCCCAGCTTCGTCTTTGCTGACGTGATCCGGGAGAGCCCAGAGAGTGCCGATGGCGGGGATGACAGGGTCTACTTCTTCTTCACTGAGGTGTCTGTAGAGTATGAGTTTGTCTTCAAACTGCTGATCCCGAGAGTAGCGAGGGTGTGCAAGGTAGGCCTGCTCCCCCAGTTCCTTTCTGGTCCAGCTTTGCATTGATCATGTCTGAAAGATGAGTCCCTTGGCCCAGGCTCCGGCTTGCTCTGAAATGTCCATCTACCACTTCATTCTTTTGTTCCACATGTCAGTGCAGATGGGGGCCTGCCAGGAGCGAGGCCAACCTCCTCAGAAGGCTGTGGTCTCCCTGGGGGCCGAGGGGGTCTTGGCACCCCATGTGTGACTGGAGGCCCATTTTTAACATGCCTCCCTCAAGCCTCCCCCAACTTGTTAGCTTTGTTCCCCTCTATTAGCCAAATTCTGCTGAAACTGGAACCGGTTCTCACCACCCCGTTGTACAGATGGAGAGGGCTTGTTTTCACAGTGTCCAAAATGAACAAGGATGCTTCAATTTTATATTCTTTTGCTTTCAGATTTCACAGTCTCTCCTGCAGACCAAGTCATATGTTTTACACTTTCTCTTGGTGGTCAGCTCTCCTGACCACCACCAGCTCTCCTGGTATGTCCCAAGCAGATAACTTGGGGGAGAAGAAAGAAAGATCTAATGTTCCACGAGGAATGCCTTTTGGGGAGATAGACCCACACTGGCTGGGCTGGCCTGGGGGTCATGAGTGTGCCAGCCTGGCTCAGGGTTTGCTCTCTGTTGGTCATGAGCCAGATGCACACAGGCCAGGGGGTTAAGCTGTGACAGGGAGGACAGCAGCCCACCTGCTGCCGTGCAACTGGGGCAGGACTGGACAGCTGTAGGTGCAGTTAATGATTTTTCATCAAGAGTTTGTGTGCTGGGTTTGTGTTTTCATCCATACAACGCGCAGGATCTGAGCCGACGTGGACACAGTACATGGGCCACGTGGCTGTCTGCAGTCTGCTTTCTCTTTCAGCCTCGGCTGCATTTCATTCAGGCACAGCCAGCTTGGGGTTGACCTAGCCACAATGCTGACACTGCAGGCCACTGCCTGCCCTCCTAGACCACATGTATCTTTGGGATTTCAGGGGGACCAGGGCGGCCTGAGGACCTTGCAGAAGAAGTGGACATCGTTCCTGAAGGCCAGGCTGATATGCGCCAGACCGGACAGCAGCCTGGTCTTCAACATACTGCGGGACGTCTTCATCCTCAAGTCTCCGGAACTGAAGGAACCCGTGTTCTACGGGGTCTTCACCCCACAGCTGTGAGTGCTTCACTCCACAGGCGGGTGTGTGAGGAAGGTGTTGCCTACATTCCACCCCCTTGGGCACTCAAGTGACCCCTTCTTCTCCAGGAACAACGTGGGGCTGTCGGCGGTGTGTGCCTACAACCTGTCCACGGTGGAGGCGGTCTTCTCCCGCGGGAAGTACATGCAGAGCGCCACGGTGGAGCAGTCCCACACCAAGTGGGTGCGCTACAACGGGCCCGTGCCCACACCGAGGCCCGGGGCGGTGAGTGGGGCCCGAGCGTGGCCAGAGGGTTTGGTGATGGCCCTGCGGTGTCCCTGTGCTTATGGAGTGCTGGGCCAAGTCCATGGGGAGTAGGCGTCACCCCGGGGCTGTGAGCACACCCCACTCCTTCTGAGTTCTGCTCATTTACGAGTTGTGTAATAGCTGTTGTTGCCACATTCTGCCCAGACCAGAAGCCTGCCCTGGCTGCATGGGGTATTTGTGAAGTTGGCATTACTTAACATAATTAGGTCTGTTTCATTTTCTGCTTCTGCAGAGAAACACACGATTTCTTGGCAAAGGCCTCTGTGTTTGGATCAGCTATACTGTCTGATCCTCACTATGAGTCACATTTTTTCTTCCTAAAATTAGAGAATTTTCCATTGAAATTGGTGCGAATTTCTAGGCCGGTTGGGTGGCTTCTGTCCATTCTGGGGCTGGTGTGGGGCCGTCACCCCAGCAGAGTAGCTGGTCCTTGGGGCTCGCTCCCCGGCAGGGACTCCCCTCCATGAGGGTGCACGGCTGACCCTGGCCCTCATTCTGTCCATGCTGATTGCTGAGTAAGACTTTGCTCACTTGTGCTCGTGAGTTCACACACATCAGGGAGCAAGGGCTGAAGAAAAGAATTCTTCATGCTCTGTTAAGCTGTTCAGAATTAGGCTGTTTTTAGCAACTTTAACAATCTTCTCACAGAAGGCTGTTGAGTGTGGTTCATGTTTACTTTTAATTCCAAGAGCTTGATTCATTTTTTTTGATGCATGAATGGAGAGAGTACTTCACTGTCATGAAATACAAGCATATCTTACAGATAGACCATTTCCAAATACTTTCGAAGCACCTTCAGATTCCTGGGAGAAGGTCACCTCAGTTTTTCCCCTTTTTCAAGAAATCACATGTAATCCCCAAATTTTGCAGCTCCCTGGGCCCCAGCTAGTGTGCCCAGCTCAGGATGAGCCGCTGACATGATGGTCTGTCCCTGCAGTGCATCAACCATGCGGCACGTGCAGCCAACTTCTCCAGCTCTCTGAACCTCCCAGACAAGACCCTGCAGTTTGTCAAAGACCACCCTCTGATGGATGACTCCGTGACCCCTGCAGATAACAAGCCCCGGCTCATCAAGAGTGATGTGAACTACACTCAGATCGTGGTGGACAGGACCAAGGCCCTGGATGGGACTCACTACGATGTCATGTTTCTCAGCACAGGTGGGTCCTGGCCTGTGGTAGGAACCCCAGGAAAGTCAACTCAGTCTGCTGTGAGGAGCCAGCACCTCCCCATGTACCCCCAGCAGCTTCTTAACTAGCAAGTAGAAGGATTCCTGAGAGGTGGCCACACCTGGGTGGCTTCAGATCTCTGTGACCTTCAGACCACCTGGGCACTGGCTCAGCTTCAAGCCCTGGCTCAAAACCGGAAGTTCAGGTCTGGTGGGTCTGGTCTGGTGCAGAGGGAGCCCAGGTGGCCCCCCCCCCCCCCCCCCCCCCCCCCCCGCGCACAGCTGCAGGTGAGCACACCAACAGCCAGGTTGCAGACCTGCCCTGACCTGTCAGGGAGGCATAACTTCCTGGTAGCCTGTGGCTTCAAAACAAGCCTCTAGGATGAGGGTGGTGGCTGGGCTGGGTGCAGCAGCTGACGGGGCACTGCTGCTTTCTGGCAGTGCCTCTAGCAAGACAGAGGGCCCGTGCTCCCCTGCCTGGGGCCCCGCATGGGATGACACCCCCAGAGGGCTGGTGGAGCCTAAGAAATGCCACCAGTTTGAGCCAGATGGTACAGTGTTGGCTTTGTTGAAAGGGTTGTGGAGTTAACAATGGTACGTTAATTTTCCATTGAGGTTTCCAGTTGTTTATTTTGCCAAGGACCACTCCTTTTCTATTTCTAATGTAAAAGTGTCATCTCTTACTGAGTATCTTGTTGAGGGAGTGAGTTGAGAAGGGGGACCATTTACTGCTGTGACCGGAAGTGCCAGCACTATCCCCACCTACAGGCGCATCACTGACCTGTGCTTTGACCTTGCAGACCAGGGTGCCCTGCACAAGGCCGTCAGCCTGGGCAGTGACGTCCACATCATTGAAGAGACACAGCTCTTCCAGGACTTAGAGCCCATCCAGACCCTGCTGCTCTCCTCCAAGAAGGCAGGTGACCGGGATGGGAAGTGTGGCCTGTGGTGAACACCAGCTGGGGTAGACACCCCTTGCTCCATGTGGCCCAGAAGAGCGACCCTCTGGCTCTCAAAGTTGTTCTCTGAGTGGTCGAGTGTGGAGTTTGGGCTAAACGCAAGCAAACCTGGGAGCTGTGCCTCCTCTAAATTAGAGTTGGCAGGACTTACCCGAGTTTGTTGAGCCAACCTGCCAAGCTGTGGGAGGCACGCTGCCCTGTGACAACACCTTCTTGTACCCAAGCTTGACAAGGCTAAGACCCCATCAGCAGGTGTGGTGTTAACACAGTGTGGGGAAGTGAATGGTCAGGGTTGAGAACCCCACCTCTGAGCAGAGAGTGTCATGTCTTTGAGGTGCTTTCTCCTATGTCATGGTCCCAAATGTCTCCTATAAGGCAGAGAGCAAGTGAGTGAGGCTCTGGGGGCCGTCGGGCTGGTCTGTTGTTGTCGTGCGAGGTGCTATGGCTAGCCCGCAAGGCCTCCCTAGTGGATGCTGAGCTTTGCAGGTGCTGACGTTGCAGAGGGGACTTCCTTCCTCTGCTGTTTGTGCTCAGGTGGGCTTGTGACCTGGGGACTGTGCATCACAGGCCAGGAGATGTTGGGGGACAGTAGGAACCTGAGCTCCAGCTGACCCTGAACACGTCCTCTAAGGATAAAGACTATGTCTCGTCTGAATCTAAAATACTGAGTTCTTTGTGAACTTGGGAATCTTTTGATGTTAACCAAGAGGTCCTTGTAGGACTTTGAGGTGGGAAGGGAGGCTCCCAGGCAAAGGAAGTAGATGCTGAGTCCACGATGGCCATCACTGAGTCCACTGAGGCGGTTCTGGGGCCTGGTTCACTGAAGAAAGAGGCAGCCTTTCAACCTGCCTGGACCAGCTGCTCTGCTATCTGCTTCTGAGCGTGGACGCCCACGTCCCTGCCTGCGTATTCTTTCCTTGTGGGTGATGGTCAGTGAATGTCCATTATAAGCATCGTGTCCACTCCCCACCCTCGTCCTGTTAGCGTAACCCTCACAGCAGCCCCTGCTGGATTCAGAGCCTGGTGACAGCTGTAGTATGCACACCAGTGCCCTCCGTTCAGGCAGGACATTGGGTTCTGAGGTTGTGCCCTTCAGCCTCTGGTTGGAGTGAGGCCCAGGACATCAGGGCCAGTGGCTCTCCCTCGCAGGGAGGCATCTGAGAGTGCCTTTCGCTAAAGAAGAGCAGGAAGGGAGGCACTCTGGTGGCCAAGGAGATGGAGGGAGGGATTGTGACCAGGCCTGGTGCCCTGCGCCAACGTGCAGATTCCGAGAAGAAGCCATGCACTGCTTCTTCTCACGTTGTTGTTCATTCTGGCTTATCTGGGTCTGCCCAGCCTTGCTCCATTTCCAGGTAAGGAGGCTTTTCCTCCTCCACGTAGTGAGAAAGATACTTTGTCACCTTACTGCTTGTGACTGCCCCAGGCCCACCCTTCACATCTGTTCCACACTCACAGGGCAGAAGTTTCATCTACGCCGGCTCCAATTCAGGCGTGGTCCAGGCCCCAGTGGCCTTCTGTGGAAAGCATGGGACCTGCCAGGACTGCGTGCTGGCCCGGGACCCCTACTGCGCCTGGAGCCCCGCCACAGCCTCCTGCGTCACCCTGCATGAAATTGACAGCCCCACCAGGTACCCACCGGGGTTTTGCTGGTGGACGTACCTCCTCCCCAAGGGAAAACACTGCATGCGTGACCTCTGTGCCTTTTGTCTTGCAGGGAGTCTTTCGTCCAGGAAATGAGCGGGGATGTGTCCGCCTGCCCCGGTAAGTGGCTCCTTCTCCCTCTGCTGCCTTACAGGCCAGCAAGGTCGAGTAACCATCTCACGATGCTTTGGTGTTGTGACCTGTATTTTGCTTTCCTTTCTCAGAACAGAGGTCAAGTTTCTGTGCCAGACCCATGATCTTTCTGCACCCCTTTCTTGCAGAGAAGAATGTGTGGAGTCATGTAGCCTGTGTGTTCACTGCAAAGCCCTCTCTGCTCAAAACTGTCACATCCACTCTCGAGCTGCATCTCTCTTTGCTTAGCACGGGGCTTGTTCCACAAAACCCAAACCATGAACGGGGGAATGGAGCTCAGGAACAGTCAATCCTCATTCCCCTCTACCTCTGGGAAAGTTGGGGTATCCCCACTGTGGACAGATGCACCCCTGGACTCGTATTCCCATCCCTGACCCAATAGCTGTCATTGGTTAAGCCAGGCTGAGGACTGAGAGGCTGATGTGGCCCGGGGCCACTAGGGACGCCTGTCATGCTTGACTCAGTGATGCCCCCAACTGCACCCTTAACCTCCCTCCCCCACCCGCCCCCATACCCTATGAGTTTCTCTCAGGATACCAGGGAGACATATGGGATTTCCGTTGCTCAGAGCTGCCTCCAGCTTCCTTATCCCCATGCGCTGCCACCCAGGGCTCATCTTTGCTTTTCAGTCACGCATGTTTTTATCACCTTACTTGTTCTGGAAGATTCCATGTTGCTCCAGGGGGTGGAACCTCTTATGTCTTCTTGTGCATATTTACCTAGTTTTAAAGGAAGTGAAATGGCAAGCGGGGTTGTTCACACTGTGCACATTTATTTTGATGTTCCAGATAAAGTTAAAGAGCCGTACCGGCAGCATTTTTTCAAGCACGGTGGCACGGCAGAACTCAAATGCTCCCAAAAGTCCAACCTGGCGCGGGTGGTGTGGAAGTTCCAGAATGGTGTGCTCACTTTCGAAAGCCCCAAGTACAGCCTGGTGGGAAGGAAGAACTTGCTCATCTTCAACCTGTCGGAGGGGGACAGTGGGGTGTACCAATGCCTGTCAGAGGAGAAGGTCAGGAACAAGACGGTCTTGCAGCTGGTGGCCAAGCACGTTCTGGAGGTCAAGGTGGTCTCGAGGACCCCAACGCTGTCCACCTCACCGGCCATCCAGACCGAAAGCAGTAGGCTCATCCCCAGAGAGTCAGCGGGGCCCACCCAGGGCTCCCATCCCCAGACCCCGGCTGTGCGGGACCCTTCACCCGGTGCCGCCGCCCTACCCTCCAGCCCCACACCCACCAGCACGTCCTGTGAGCCCCAGATTGTCATCAACACGGTCCCCCAGTTGCACTCGGAGAAGACGCTGTATCTCAAGTCCAGTGACAACCGCCTCCTCATGCTGCTCTTTCTTTTCTTCTTCCTCCTCTGCCTGTGCCTCTTCTCCTACAACTGCTACAAGGGCTACCTGCCGGCACAGTGCTTAAAATTCCGCTCTGCCGTGCTGCTGGGCAAGAAGAAGCCCACGTCCGACTTCTCGGACTGCGAGCAGAGCGTGAAGGAGACCCTGGTGGAGCAGGGCAGCTTCTCACAGCAGAATGGAGGGCAGCCCAAGCCGGCCCTGGACACTGGCTACGAGACAGAACAGGACACCATGGCCAGCAGAGTGCCCACCGACAGGGAGGACTCGCAGAGACTTGACGACCTGCCGGTCAAGGACAGGCCATTCGATGTCAAGTGTGAGCTGAAGTTTGCCGACTCCGACGCGGACGGGGACTGAGTGCCCCGCCCACGGATAGGTCTTTGTGTTCGCAGTCCCGTGACCTCGTCCAGTGCTGTGTAGGGTAGCCTGTGTCAGCAAACCTCAGTCTTCTGTGTCTCTTCTCTTGGGTCGAGCTTGTGACTTGGTATCTCTGTCTTTTTGGAAAAATGGCGAGAACACCCCCGGCCCCCTGGCTGTTTGGAGCGCTGTCCGAGGTCCTGCAGGCAGTGGTGCTGGCTGAGTGACCTGTGCGGTGGAGGGGCTGGCTGGACTGCTGTTGGCCTGGGAAGACTCATGCTCCAACCCCCTTCCTCCCCATAGCAGCCACTGAAAGATAATTTAATTCCAGATTGGAAATGACGTTTTAGTTTATCAGATTGGTAACTTATCTCCTGTTGTCCAGATGGGCACAAACCTTTTTTTCTTTCACGTGATTGTTTTAGGATTTGGCTATAATTGTGTTGGTCTGTCTGTTAGGTCATTGTTTTTTTTTTTTTTTTTTTTTAAATTACTGAAGCAGATGGTTTAATATTTAGAAGATGGACTTTATTCTGGGTTTTGTTTCTATTAGGATAAGATATGATTTACGTTGCTTCAGATTCTCAGGGATAAACTTATTTTTGCTAAATGCGTTCTTTCTGCTTATAGAAATGTAGACAACACCATCTCTTGACCATACTTAATTTTTTTTTAGTTTCATTCCTTGAGGGAAACTTCATTTTCAGAGAGATTTTCTTTCTGTACTTCTTCTATGTTGGTTTTGACTCTTTAGAAGAGGAGAAGGCAGTGGGGGACTGTCCATTTGCACCAGGTGGGGCAGAGCAAGGGAGAAAGCCTGGCCAGCTTGCTGGAGCCAGGCTGAGCCAGTATCTGGGAACAAGCAGCTCACAAGTCTGACGTCCCGGCCAGAAATCCTCCCATGCTGACAGCCAAGATGTCACCCAGAGGATCCTGGTCCTCCAACCTCACCTTGCTCTTATGGCTTCCACCGCACACCACTGCCTGCCCAGACTTCCCACTTGGGCTGCCTTTGCTGTCCATAGCTGGAAAACAACTAGCCAGAGCTGCAGCTCAAGCCTGTGCCCACAGCACCTGCAGAGGCCACACTGCTGACCTGCTCCCCAGCACCTGCTCCAGAGCTGCACACGGGGCTTTCCCAGGACCCACTTCGACCTCTCGCTTTCCTAATTCCCAGAAGAGGAGCCTTTTTGTCTGTGGCAAGGAGCAATAAACTGGAATTTTGTGTGCCCGTCTGGACAGTCTCATCTTCCAGCATGATAGGATTCAACCGTTTAGGTGTAAACATTTGTGTTTTATAAGATTTACTTTGTTTTTATTTTTCTACTTGGAATTGTATACATTTGGAAAGTAAATGAATAAATGAGACACTTATATCCTTGACGTGGCATGTGATTTGCTGAGGCATTGGACGTTGCTCCCACAGGGTATTCCTGGTGGGGCTGGAGTGTTACAGGCAGGACTGGGCCGCAGTAGAGGTGGAGCCGGGACAGCCGGGAGCGCTTACTTTTCTTGCACTTGTTCCCCTTCTTGGCATGTGCGTGTTCCTGTCAACCTCTCCTCAGTGCCTCTTTCTTTCTGTCCTCTGTCTCCAGCCTCTGCTCCTATGCCCTTCCCTCCTCTGGGGTCCTCCTCCCTGTCCTGTGTGGGCCCTGGCTCATCTTCTCCCCGAAGCCCTTGGCCAACCTCAGGCTTGGGGCCTGACAGCAGCCCACGGGTCGCCTTCCTGCCACCCTTGCTCAGCGACCAGGCACAACATGTGCGTGCCTTGGGGACCTTCCACCTCTTCTGCCAGGCTACAGGTGAGTGGGGCATCTGTCTGGGGGTGGAGCATCCTTCACGTGCATGCCCTCCTAACTGCGTCCCTCAGCCAAGCTGACCTGCAGTGAAACTAAGTTAGCTTGGAGCTGGTCCTCTGGCCGGCAGGGCTTACCCAACCTTTTCCAAAGGTCCAAATATTAACGATTTGAGGCTTTGTGGCCACAGGGTGGTCTTTGTCATACCTGCTCATCCTAGAAGCTCCCAACAAGTGGGCATGGCGGTGCGCATGCGGGCTGGGCAGGCCCAAAAGCCACTGCTACATAGGGTGACTCCTGCTCTGCTAACACGCTGGGTTTGATATGTGGCATAACTTCAGAGCCTCCAGAGAAGTGATGATTTGCTTAGTCATGCTTAAATGCAGAAGATATTGAGCCCAGCGAATGTGCCGTAGACGAGGCCCCACGTAAGACGAGGTTCCATGGGATGTCAGCCAAACCGCTTTGCAGCGTGCCCCTGGTACCAGTCTGTTCAGCTGAGGAACTGGTAGCTACGGAGCAACCCAGCATGGGTTAGAGACTGGGTGACTCCTTCCTCCCCCAATGGGAGGAATGAAGTTCCTGTGGAGGAAAAGCAAATCCAGTTTTTCTCCCTTTTTGAGTTTAAACAAACACTGAGGAGCTGCTAAGGGCTGAGCTGCTGCTGGCTCCATGTTGAATGTGCTCGCCAGCTTCTGAGCAGCCAGTTGACTGGAAACCAACTCGCGTGGCTGCTGGTGGCTCTGCACAGACTGTGGGTGCTGGGCAGAGGTGCCTGTGACTGGGGTGCGTGGAGAAACACCCCAAGGGACAGGACTGTTCTGTGCTGGGGTCCCTGCTGCCTGGTGTCCCCGTAGGCACACTTGACCTCCTCATCAGCTAGCAAAGTGTGCCGGCTCCATGCTGCTTTACACCACCTGTTGAAGACCCAAGGGTGCCTGCTGTTAATACAGGTATTTCCATTCAGGAGTTCTGTGGGACTTGAGAGGTGACAGCAAGGGTGGAAGCCAACGGATGTGAGGTTCCCCCAATAATGACTGCAGGACCCCTACCACCCACAGATGCGAGCAGCAGGGCTGTCACTGAGAGTCTCCCACCAGCACGCTGCTCCAGGTGCCTGACCTGCAGCCCCCAAGGCCACGAGTCTCCTGGGCTCTGGGAGGCTCAGACGGGAACTGAGACCCTCCTGGTGTGTGTGTCCCCAGAAGAGTTGCCCCCTGGGGACCTTCCCTCGTCCCATTGAGCCTAATTCCCCAGGCAAGACCTGCCTTGGTGTAGGGAGCCTGACACAGCCCATGCCCCTCAAGAGCGGGAGCCCACATCCACTGAGGAGCCAGACCAGGGGCCCAGCTCTGTGTGCGCCCCAGCCAGCTCAGGCTGCAAATGAAAACTTCACAGTCATACACACATACCGCATACACAGTCATACACACACACACACTTCCTGCACACATACCACCACCAACACATTGTGTGCACGTAACAAAACAGGCATAACATGTAAACACACCACACACACAGCACACAGCATTGACTACAAATATACATGTCACACACCTCACATGTATGACACATGAACACAACACACGTGGTACATATACCATGTGCGCATAGCACATGCATATCACCCCTCACATTTATACAGCACACACAGCACTCACACCCACACGACACACCACATAAACCACAGCATATACCACATGCAATCGCCACACACATACCACTGCCACACGCAGTACACACGCACCACAATGGGATGTACAGTCTAGAGTACTGTCACACAGTGCAGAGACTGTTACACAGTGTGGGTGAGCCTTTGAGCACTGGGGCTGCCAGCAAGAGAGGAGATGCCTCCCCCAGGGGCTCTCCCCACCCCCATGCAGTACCCTCTCCCACTCCAGGCTCCAGGAACACGCGTTCTCTGCCCCTCTCAGCAGCAAAAGCCCAAGGTGGCCCTGAGGGATCCCACTGAGGGCCTTTGGGACCCAGCCCTCAACAGAGCCCCAGTGTGCATGCAGGCACCAGGCCTTCTGTGGGCAGCCTGCCAGGTCAGCACACATCCCTTCCTCTGGCCCTCTGAAGCCCCTGCGCATGGCCCCATGCAGGCCTGTCCTGCCACAGCATGCTGGCCCCGGTGCCCCGGGGCATGTCCAAATCTACGTGGTGGTGCCTTTTCCCTAAACCACCAGCCCCTCACTGGCACGCTGAGCAGTGAGGGTGTAGTAACCATAGTGTGTTCAAAGTAGCACCTTCTCTGGCCCAAACTTCCCATAAGATGCTAAATAAACTACATGCCAGGTGTCTTTTTAAGCTGCAGCTTGGCAGAAGTATTGGTTCTGTCTTTCTCTCTTCCCAGGGTGGTCCTGTGGTTCCCTCAAGGTCTTGGCCTGTGGGTCTCATAGAGCTGGGTTTACAAAACCGTGTCATGGTCGGTCAGGGCCCAAGGCCTGGTTGCTACTTAATGGTAGTCATGGCTTAAGGACCCCGAGACTGAGGGGCTTCTCAACTCACCATCTCCCCTTCATCTCTTCCCAGTGGGGTGTGTGCCTGTGCACATGTGCACACATATGCACGGGGTGTGTGCTGTGCATACATGCATGTGTGTACATGTGTGCGCACAGTTGTTTGTGCATGTGTCTTTGTGTGTGCCTGTGTAGGGAGGAATAATCCAAATTCTGGAGCGGCTCTCCGCGCTCTCCTGCATTGCACAGTGGATTTTGTGCATCAAGGGGAGTTAGGAAAATGAGGACGAGAGAGCAAAAGGGTCTGTGCTGTGCAGGGAATTAAGTCAGCATGTTTCTTTGTCTCACTGTTCCGCACCCAAGCTCCTGGTGTAAAGTTAGAATAGCACAGAGGAAACGTGCTCACAAAGCTCTCGGTATCTGTAAATGCCAATGGGAAGTGGTTGGCAGTGACGTGCACACACTTGCTAGGCAGGCACGTAATTTCGCCTGGTGGGCCCTGCCGCTCCCTGCTTGACTCTTATGTAAAACAGGAGGGAGCCCCATATATTAGATAACTTTGGATATTCAGGTTTTTAATGCCTTTGAACTAAGTTGACCCTTGGGGTTAGAGGGCAGCAGAAGGCAGTCGGGGCCTTGGGAGGGGCCTGTCCGCTGCAGTGACCACAGAGAGCTGCTGCAAGGGCAGGCGGGCTGGGAGGCGATGGACTGCGCGTTGGTCATTCCCCCGCAGACCTGGTGGGTGTCACCTTGCTGGTCTCCGTAGCAGGTTTGATGAAGTAGTTCTGCTGGGAGCTATGTCTATCATTTGTGCTGATCTACACACCTTCACCACAGAGCCCTCGGGTTTCTGGGAAATCTACTTAAGTGCAGGAGAGTCATCCACAGAAGAGCACGTCCTCTGCACCACCCTCCGTGGTCATGTGTGCAGGGCCTTCCTGCACTTCCCATAACCTGGCTGAAAGTGCCTTTTGCCACCTGAAGGTTGAGGATTAGGACCTGGATATTTTAGGCGGGGTTACTCTTTAGTCAGCCACAGAGCACTGGCAGCTTTGGGATGGGCTTGGGACACCCCAAGGAGGAAAGCTGAGGATATTGGGGTATTGGTGACCCACAAAGCCCTTTCCCCTCTTGTCCAAGTTCTCTTGATTTCTGTGTAGCTGTGAGCTCTAGGCCTCACAGGGGCACCTGGACCTGGAGCGGGACAGCCTTGGTGCACATAGCCTGTGGTTCTGATGCCAGAAGCAGGCAGGAGGGCCTGAGCTGGAGCTCGCCAGACAGGTTAGCCCTGAGTCAGAAGCGACCACATGCATGGGGCTACCTAGGGGAAGGCCTGGTGCGTGGCTCTGCAGAGGGCAGTGGGGGTGTAGCCTGAGCTTTGGGCCTGGACCCATCACACCCCTCCCCTCCCACTGACTCCCCATCTCCAGAAAAGGGGCTTTGGCTTGTCCCAAGTCAAATTAGCTCTGCCCCAGGGGGTCCCATCTGAAGGCATGGCATGGGGTTAAGGACAGGACAGGACAGGCTGGGACTGTAAGGCGGGCCCCAAGGGCCAAGGGCCACCCGCAGGGAGAAGCAGACCCTGTGAGGTAGGGGGTTTGCCCTTGGGCCCCACTGCTGTCACCATTCAATGCCCCAGCTGACCAACCTGTTTTAATTCTCGCTTTCCCTCTTTAATTTCCTCCGCATTCAGAATGAGTTGGATAATTTTATAAAAGAATAATGGAACGTAAGTACTTTAACATTTTTAACGTTTTCAGTAAAGTACACAGATTATACTGGATGACACTGAGGAACGTCGTGACAATAGAGGGGTCGGGGGTGAGTTCCCATACTGGTGGTGTGGGTCCTGGGGACCTTTGCTCCTGGAAGGGCCTGGCTCATGGGACTTGGGGTGATGTGTCACCTCAGCGCAGACCACCCAGGTTCTTTGTCTGAGGGCTTAATCATGAGGACCTTCCAGAAGCTCCTGGTGCCTTTGGCTCTCTCCCGCGTAGCTCTCAGCACCACCATTGCCAGGCATTGCCAGGCGGTGCCAGGGAGTAAAGAGGGACACTGGCCATTTTAGAACTTCCTTCAGTGTCTGCTTAAAGAAAGGTCTCTTGCCCCTGACCAGAGTACCTCGGGAGAGTGCACTGTAAAGCCAGAGTCCACCCAGTGCCGGGAGGGGTGGCTAACAGTGCCAGAAGCAGTTAGTCCTTGCAGTGACAGGGCGGTGGTTGGATAGATGCAGGCGTGCAACACGCAGGTGCCAGGACAGGCCAGTAGTCCCCTAGGGCAGAGCATGCGGAGTGGAAGGAGCAGCTGCAGAGCGCCAGGCCTGCCCAGAAAACCAGTTACAGACCGAGCTGCCCACGGCACCAGGGCCGCCAGGGCCTCTGTGCCGGCCACCCCTGGGCATCCTGCAGAGTGTCCTTCGGCCTGTGGCACATTTCTTTCCTCAGAGTTGTGTTTTATTTTGATTATAAAAACAATATTTGTTGTAGTGAAATGACAAAGTCCAGAAAAGGAACAACATTTAAAAGATCCCATACAAAACCATTTGCAGGTAGCTGCCAGCACCGTGGCCATTTTTGGGCCTTTTCTCTCCACGTATACCTGAATGTGTCCACACACACCTATATGCACACGTAGGTACATGTGTGCACTAATAATGCACACGCACACTCATGTGCCTTTCCATTTCACATGTTACTAGCATTTTCCGTGTTACTTAATCTTGAGTGTAATTCTTGTTGAGTGATGACACGAGAGGCTGTTATGTTATTCACGAAACCCCTTGTGGAATATTCCCAGATACTTTGCTAGCAGAACTGGCTTCAGCAGCTTCTCCTCGTGTTGACCGTGCTCAGTTGGTCACGCTGGAAAGCCACTGGAAATAATGTAAACTAGAGTCTCTCCTAAATAAACCGGCACGTGACAGAGGACGCTGCCCACCTGCCCCTCCAAGTGGCCCACCTTGGACCCCTGCGTCTGGCCACACCCAGGCACTGAGTGTGGTTAGTGCTGGGCTTAACCCTTTGTATCAGTTACTTCTCCTGCTCCATGAACTCCAGCCACAGTCAGAAATGCAGTTCTTCTAACCTGATGTCCTCTGCAAACCCACATTTATAACCCCATCTCCAGCCTGGTGGGCATCTAGGGGGAATCTGCCTTTGAAAACTGCGCCTCAGGCAGCATTAGATTCAGGTGGGGGCTGCTCCGGGCAAGGTGGACCCCACAGCCTGCTGGGAGGTGGAGTCCACAGGGAATAATCAGTGAGCCAGATCCCTGGATGATGCCAGAGGGCACCCCACTAACATGGATGGGATGCCCGCATGTCACAGTTGGAAGTGAGGGGAAGCAGCAGTGAGGATTGATGGGCCTGGCCTGAGCCCACTGTCACTGGAACAGCAGGGAGAGCGGCCAGCATGCGTGCTGGGGCTTGCAGATGTCCATCTCAGGCCTGGCCCACCTGCTGTTCCAGATAGGTGGGACCTGCCCAGAGCCTGGGCAGGAGCCCAGCAGTGCTGAGGGCACAGGGGGCTTCAATCTGACCTCAGTGCTCCTTCAGCTGACTTGAATGGAAGCCAAGTCACAATGCTCTCCTCTTGCCTCGTTTGCCGAGGGAGGGGCTCATGTTGGCACAGCCTCTGGGCCCGTGCCTGCGCAGGTGATTGCTGAGGCTGCTTTGGGCACTTGGCCAGAGCCCATGTCTGACCCCAGATTCTCCCTGCACTGGACTTCCTGGGCTGCTGCCCTGGTGCCCCCTGCATGGACCCAGCCATGCTTTGAGCAGGGCTTTCTGCCCAGGCCCATCCTGCCCCTGGTTCACTCTCCTCTGAGGCCTTATTTCTGTAGGGCAGGCCCTCAGTACGCTCTCCTGCCCCGGCCCCAGCCCCGGCCCCGGCCCCGCCGGGAGCGCCTGCGGCACTGTCTCCCCATGTGTCTGGGGACATGGCCATGCAGGTGGGCTTTTGGGTGGGCATGAGTGAAATTGAGGAGTGGGAAACCCCCAGGCAGTGAAGGCCTGAGATATTTGCCAACCCCCTTTCTGACGGGCGCCACAAGGACCACAGGAGCAAAACACCCGAGCCCGTGCCAGGGAAGGGGCTGGGGAGAGGAAAGCTACCTGTCCCTGCAGGCCCTCCAGCACCTGCTCCCTGATCTGGGAAGCCCCCCACCTTGCCCCTGCACCAGATGGTTGTGGTAGGTCCTGATTTGGGGGTCACGGGCAGGGGTAGAAATGGTCTATGTGCCCCCAGGTCCTGCGGACATTCGTGTCATCTGGGAGAAGAATGGACATGAAGCAGAGATGTGTGTCCCGGTACAGACCCTCACGCTGCCCGACGGCAGGGCCCACGTGCTCAGCTGGCTGCGCGACGCCCTCCGAGAAAGCGCGGACTACCGCTGCTCCGTCCTCTCCTCCGCCGGGAGCAGGGCCTCCTCCGTGCGGGTCAGCGTCCTGAGACATGGTGAGCCCCAGGGCAGCGCTGGGGGCGACGGTCCTTGTGTGCCGTGTCCCCGCTGGGCAGGGCAGGGAACAGCAAGTTGGGCAGTGCCTCGGCTTCAGTGAGAGTTACTCTCAGTCTGTCTCTGCTGCACACCACACACGCTATATACCCCCTACGCAGATGGCACCGCACATGCCACACAACACCCACGCCACCGTGCACACAGACACACCCCAGCACCAGATCACATACAACCGCACACACCACGCACACCTCACCAAACAGTCACACAAAGCGCGCACACCACCCAGCCTCCGTGCTCCGTGCTCACGTCAGGTTATTAGGGTGCTGAGCCAGGCAGGTTGTGCTGCCCCCAGGGTGGCCGCTCTGCTGGTGCCTTGTGCGTGTCTTTGCCTGTGTCACCCACACCTGACACAGGTGTCCGAGCCTCCCAAAGCCTCCTGCACCAAGCTGGCGTGCTGCCCTGGGACGCACCTTCTCCCTCGTCGCTCAGGAGTGCGGCTTCCTTTCCGATTCTCCCTCAGGGCTGTCATGTGCGCGTCCGGCAGAGTCAGGAGTTCCTGTTGAGATCCCGTCTTCATGCAGAAATTAGGCTCGGCTGGGTCTACAGTTCAGGCTCAAAGCCCTTCCTCTACAGCATTTGCAGGTGGGGTTCCCTGGCTCCAATTCCTGTCCACATCCTGCTCTACTCCAGATGTTTTTGTCCCAATTTTTTAAGCATTGTGTTTTCTCACCAAGCAGTCTTCACAGACTTGACTGGCCTGGTAACTGGAAGCTTTGCCCTTTCATTCTAGACGCTTTCGTGCTATTTGCCCAACATCCTACCTCCCGTTTTCTTCTCTTTTGGGCACTGTTTTCCAAGATGTTGACCTACCTGGGCTGACGCTCTAATTGTCCACTTCCTTTGCGCGTCTGCCGTCTAACTTTCCCTCTACCTCCGGGTAGCTTTTCTCAGCTCCGTCTTGCGCAGCCGTGAGCTCCACCTCGCTGTCCCCTTTATACCACTCAGACCTTGTACTCTGTTCTTGTCTCATGTTGGGTTCCTGTTCCATGGATGCGCTACCTTCTCTTCACTCTGAGAATACTGGTATTTTTTTTTTTTCCAGTGTTTTCTTCTCCCTCCAAGTTGCCTTTTTCTGTTTTGTTTTGTTTTTTCCTGTTCCCTTCAAAAGTCTCATGGCCCTTGGTAGTCCCTTTACATGTAAGAATAGGGCACAAGTACCCTTCACTGAGGTGCTGTCAACCCAAGGCAGTGTGTGGACTGGCAGCGTGTTGCCTGTGCCCTCACTGGAAGGGTCACGTGTCACGCCCTCCCTCAGATTGGCTGAAGCACAAGTTCTCCAGTGACTCCCACGTGCATGCAGCTTAAGGCTGTGCTGCAGCTCGGGGAGAGGGGGGCTAAAATGCAGGTGCTGATGCAGCAGAGCCAGTCCCAGCCCACTCCCGGCACAGCAGGGACCTCCATGGTCTAGTTGGAACTCACTAGGGACTTCAGTGGATTGAGAGGGCAAGGTCACGTCACTTGAGAGCCAATGTCCACTGATCCCAGAGTCCAGCCTGAGCTCCTCTGCTCTGCAGGACCATGTCTTCTGGTGGTGGAGTAGGGGGGCCAGGCTGCCGCCTTGGGAGCAATCATTTCTCAGCATCCACTGTAGCGCCCCAGCTTTGGGTGTTTCTGTGAGGTAGCTCTGGGTCTCCCCATCACGGTTCAGGTCCAGCTTTGTTGGGTCTGCTGTTAGTTTCTGGGTGTTTGCGGTTTCCTGTTCATTTTTAAAAAGTTTATGAGGAGGGCATATATTCACCCTTACCCAAAACCTGTTTCTGTGAAGTCCTTGCTTGTTGCTGACAGGATAAAATGAAACATCAGCATGACTTAGAAATTATGATCCTTTTCCAGAAGTCAGGTAGGTGGTGCTTCTGCAAACTGCTTTGTACTGCCAACGAGAAGCAGCTTGGCAGTATAAGGCTATGTAGAGTTTTACCACATCAAGTTCAACAGTCTTATGAGGTGGGCTTGTGGTTATTACCATTCACAGATGACTGATTTCAGCTCCAGGCCTCACTTGAGGGGAGGAGGCAGCAGGTGTGTGTGCTGAGTAATGGGAGGATGGGGCCAGCATGGCCTCAGGAGGCAGTGCCCCCATGCTGGTGGCTGGGGATGCTGAGTGTGGAGGCACCCATAGCCACACAGGTGAGACCTGAAGCCAGTGGCTGCCGTGGCTGGTTCAGCTCAGCCCAGTGACGGGAACTCAACCTGGCTCAGGGTGTCGCCCCAGTGGACAGCAGGTAGCTGAGGTGCCGCAAAGGCCTGAGAACTGAGCCCTGGCACCCCGCTTCTATCTTGCAGAGATGACCCAGCAGGAGAAGTGGACCAGAGAGCTGGCCGCCTGGAGGGCCATGGTGGGGGAGCACGACCGCATGCTGCAGGACTGGAGGAAGGCGTGGGTATGTCACCAGCACCAGGCGGAGATGGGGCTAACGAGGTGGCCATCTTGAGGGATCTTTCAAGGCCCGTCTCTCAGTGGGCCCCACAAGCCTCTTCCTGGTTATAGGGCAGTTCTACTCCCTGAAATTCCCATTTCTTCCAGTGCTGGGGAAATCCTAGAGAGCAAAGCCTTCCTGGACACCCAAGTCGGGCAGGACAGGAGGGACAGTGGCAGGTCGAGATGGTTCTGGTTAGATGTCCTGCAGGCTCAGGCCTGAAAACCTTGTCCAGCGGGGTGTGCAGCACTGGGTGCCTGCTGGGAGGTAGGTGCCCTAAACTATAAGGGTGGGCACTGTGCCCTGTCCCTAGCACTGAAGTGGCAGAACAGGCTCCCCCCGAGGCAGGGTGTCCCCAGGCTTGAGTGACGGGTATAGGCACTGTAAGGAAAGGCCAGACTTAATGTGGAGGGGTTGTGACGGCTTGGCCTTAGTGTCCTGGGTTCAACGGCCACCCAAGACCCCTCCCTGTTAACAAAGGCTAAACAGTTGGTTTTCTCAGGGAGAGAGCAGACCAGGATTTGAGGGAACAAGAGGCTGCTTGCTAGACCCCAAGGGGGAAAATTGTAGAGATTCAAGGTTCTGGACTGTGTGGGAGACCTGGGTTGGACAGGTGGGGTCTTCTGTTCTGCAGGGACATCAGAGACCACATTGTTCTTTCAGGAGAGCTGTAACAAGGACACCTTTTAGCCAGTGCTGGCCCCTGACCCCGAAATGATCCTGCCACATCTGTGCACCCCTCACCCGGCCTGTTTGGACATGGCCACTAGGCAGAACGTCTAGACAGCATGCAGACTGGATCTCTGGGACCACAACTGGAACTTCTCAATTGGTTGCTTCTATGTGACAGGTCTGTCTGGTAGAAACAGGCCATGTTACTAGGCCACAACAGAAACTCTGCTTGTTGGGACAGCAGTGTACATGAAGCTGCATTTTCTAGAATCCTTGCTGTTCTGCCCGTCGGGTCACTCCGTATGAGCTGCACCGTCCTGTGTGAGCACAGCCCAAGATCGTGGTTGTCATTAATGTAACTCAGCCTGTTGCTTCTCCCCACTTTCATATTCAGGCACTTGACCTGAAGGTCCACCAGCCGGTAGGGGAGTCTCCACCTGAAGAGAATCTGACTTTAACCTCGAGTGAGGACAAGGGTGAGGTCCGGTCCAAGTGGGAGCTGATGCGGCTCTGAAACACCCGTTGCTCCTCACTGACCAGGGGAAGCCGGCTGCGGTTTACAAAGGCTTCGTGCCGCCTATCCACTTGCAGCTTCAGCAGTGGGCACCCAGCTCTTCGGAGGCAGAAGAGCCGGCAGGGTCACCGTACCCCTCTGCACAATGCTCACAGTCCTTCGCAGAGGAGAAGTCTGAGTGTCTTCCTGAGTCTGCTCTGAGTCTCTGGTGGCTAGAGCTGCCTCTAGAGACTGCGTGCCTGAGTGTGGGGACCAAGGCCCAGAGCTGCTCCCCTGTAATCTTAGACACGGTCTTATCATGGGATGACAATTTTTAATGCAATGCCAGCTTATCCTAAAACCAAAAGCTTTGTTAAGACAAAGCCAGCGTCTCTTGTGGTCAGTCTGTCTGCAGATGCCTAATTCTGCAGTGGCTTTCAGAGAGCAGCAGGCGGCTCCAGCCATTAACTCCAGGAGCTGTAGTGCAGGGCTCCCCAAGAAGGCCGACTGAGGGCTGGACACGGCCTGGCCATCTCACCAAAGAACACCCACCTGGTTTGGACCATGCTAGACTGGGAAGCAGACTTCCTGTAAAATATCCCTGGTCTTCCGTGGTTCTGTGGGGGTCTGGTTTAGCTGCTACAGAGACAGTGAACAGCTCTAAGATTCTAGCCCTGCCTTGGTGCTATCCTGTGTCAATTCCCCCACAAGTCTGCACACAGGAGAGCATTGTCCTCACAGAACAAGCAGACACCTCCAGTTCCCTAATGGGTGTTCTGTTGGGATTTGCGGTTCTATGGTATGCGGATGAGGCTTTAGCTCACTGAACTGTTGAAAAAATTAGAGTTGTGCATGTGCTCTGTGAAGTGACCATACTGGGGAGGCCCTAGGCTGTTTGCTTCCTGTGGCACCTTGACAGCCCAGGTCACTGATGTCACCCGCAGCAGTGGCTTGGTCAGGAGTGAAGCCATGACTGGGGCACCTGGCACTGAGTTGCATGAGACTCAGATGAGCCCCTCCACCCCCAAGATTAGTCCCCAGGCCCAGAGGCCTTGGGCTGAGAGGATCTGGGTCCCCCATACAGATTTGTAAACGTTTTATAATTCTAGACTTCTTAGTACAGCTGATAGGACATCTGATTTTCTCCATATAAATTAATTTGGGAACTTCTGTGAATGATCTATTTTCAAACTTACTGTAGTCACCTTGCTACCTATTGACAAACGGAGGTTGGAAAGCCATTCTGGTGGCCCCAAGGAAGGAACTCGGGGTACACAGTGGGAACGACATGTCCCCCTGCCAGTGTTGTCCACACAACACAGCCTGCATTTCCAACTCATTATTCCACCTTTACTCGCTCATCACGTGATGGCGTAGAAGGGCTGAACTCAACAGAATAGTGTCTTCAAAGCCAAAACAGCACTGCTTGCCTGACAAACAGCAGCAAAATGACATCCATCTCCTGAGACAGGAGTGCAGGCATGCGGGACAGAGGTGGACTTCAGCAACAATAGGTGTCACTAAGGAGGTCCTGCCACGGTGCACCTCTTCCGACTGACCCCCTCAGGGTAAACAGAAGTGCCTGAGAGGGACACGGCAGGACGCACCAACAAGCAAGCCAGGAACCGTTCGCTCCGAAGCCTGAGAGGATGACCTCCAGTGAAATTAAATAATCGCTCTTTATTTAAAATAAATAAACACTCTTTCTGACAGGAAAATAGGAAACTTCTCCTGGCCATGACGACAGAAACTACATTCAGAATATGTTCATTTACAAAGGAAAAGAGTGGTAGATTATCAAAACCGAAATTTAAGAAGTTCAATATACATTGCTGCTTGGAAAAATAAAAGGGAATAATTCATGTCAAAAGGTCACAGGTTAGAGAATCAATATTCCTTGTGAGGCTCATTTTAGCAAACCCTCTAAGAATCTCCAACTCTTGTGGTTGAAAAGCCATGCTGTGAGAAAGGCCCTGCGCCCCCTGGGTGGCTTCTGCAGGGCCGAGCCGGCTCACTGGACAGAGAACAACTCCTGCCGGTCACTGCGACCACTGGTGCTGCCGCTCGCTCACCTGGCTCAGCTATTAGGCAATGGAGAGGAGGTCTCCCAGGAGCAGAGAACTCTGACACCATGTTTTCCAGTATTTTCCAGACTCAGTGCACTCAGAGAGCCAAAGCTGTTGAGACTTTTAGAAAAGGCTCCACCAGATGCCCAAGTGCCCATTCAGGAGGCGCAGCCTGGATGCCCACAGATGCTGCCACACATGCCCTCCACGTAGACTAACTTCCCAACTAAGGAATCATACAAATACTTTAGGTCAATGAAGAACTGAGAAGAAAAAGGCCCTCAAGTCTTTCAAACCACCCCTCCTCACCCCAAGTACACAAACACACAAAAAGAAGAACTCTTCTCATAAACTCAAGTTCATCATCTGAGAGGTTGAAGCTTCCAGAGAGTCTTCCAGTTCCAAGGCACACTGATTGTACACTTCCAGTTGTTTCTTCCAGATTTCAACTGCAAACAAGAAAGCAGCCCAGCTGATGAACAGGTACAGTCGGCACAGATGGGAGCTGCCCAGCAGCTGACTCCCCACTCAGTGACCAGCACAGACTCAACCACCCCTCTCATGCGCCACCCCAGTGAGCAGCACTGGCCATACCTCGGGGCTCTGGGACCTTGACAGACTCCCCCTGGGCCCAGTTACCCCCAGGCCACCTACTGGGTGCCATC
Organism: Talpa occidentalis; assembly: GCF_014898055.3. Classification (NCBI taxonomy): domain Eukaryota; kingdom Metazoa; phylum Chordata; class Mammalia; order Eulipotyphla; family Talpidae; genus Talpa; species Talpa occidentalis. The sequence continues at coordinate 103,678,191 of NW_023605083.1, read as the reverse complement.
TAAGCTGTGTCTGAGACACACCGAGCAGTGCCCTGACTTCTGCTAATCCAAGAACACCTCTTGGACAGCGGCCAGGCCTTCTGCAGCCTGCCCCTTGAGAGTGACCAAGTTGCTCTCCCGGGGAGTTGGACTTTAACTGAAGCCAGTGAAGACCCTCGGGCACTCAGTGCTGACCCAGGCCTTTCCCGCACTCACTGTAATGTGGCTCTTCTTCTCCAGTGGGAGCTGGGAAGGCATGGTCTGCAGAGCAGCTGGGGCTTGGCTCGTGTAAGCTCGTGAGCGCCTGGGGCCCAGGCTCTGCTACCAGCTCCTGGTGCACGTTCTCCAGCAGGGCCTTATATGCCTGTCGGGCGGCCATCGTCAGCTCTACCATCTTGTGGAACTGGTCCTGGGGTGGAGAGGACACAAGTGATGTCTCCTGACCACAAAGGGTCCTTTACATACTGCCCTGCAGGTCTGCACAGGAAAGTGGGAGATACCCACCTGATGACACCCAAAGCACTACTGTGACAGCAGTGAATCCAGACTACCCACCTCCCCAACTCCTCCCACAAACCCGCCCATCTCACCTGTGCCCCATCGTAGCTGAAGATCCCCACCACGCTGACAGGAACAGCTTTGTTCAAACTGCGCCCCAGAGCCTTGCGGTTGAGAGCAAACACGAAGGGGATGTTCTGCTCACAGGCGCAGTCAATGATGGTGTGAAGAGTGTCGTCCAGCCCGCCTGGTAGAAGGACAAGGAGAGAGGGTGGGAGTGCGTCATGGGGGTGGGGAGGAGGTTCTGTCATGGGGTGGGGGGGGTGGCTGGCCGCGAGGCCTTTTCCCATAGAAAGCAGCACTCCAGCTGCTTTCCACACACACATCAGGGGTCTTGCCAGAGGGCACTGGAGAAAGTGAGTTTCCTCACTCCCAGTCATGTGCAAGAAAAGACAAGTCTTCAAAAAAGATTTTGCTGGTGTAATAAACTACGTCTACATTGTGTCATCAGCTGGCATTACAAATAGTGGAAAAATGGAGCTTGGTGACTATTTACTGAACACACAGGGTGCTGTGCCAGGCCTCACTGCACTGCTGTGCCTCGTGTGTATTACCTTCCTCTATGCCCCCAAAACCCTGAAGGGGGAGGCTACACCCCACTTACAGATGGAAACCCTGAGCATGTCCTATCCCACATCCCTGCCCCAAACATGACCTTGCCGGGGTCCCTGACTGCTGCCTGCCCCCCAGTGAGGTGCCAGCTAGACCATGCTCAGGGAGTGCAAGGAGAGGCACTGTGAGCAAAAGGAAGAGGGCAAGGCTGTGAGGGGGAAACCAGCCCACCAACCCAAAAAGCCAGCAGAAGTGACCACTTCGCCCATCAAGGAGACGCCGGTGAACACACACCACACAAATCCAGCGCCGCACACACTCCACAGCAGCCTTGAGTACACGCCATGGAAGAAATGACGCCCTTACGAAAGCAACAAAACATCATGAGGAATAAATTTATCAAGAAACATGGCATTCACAGAGCCACCAGGAATCACATGAAAACACAACAGGAGCAGGAAACCAACAGAAGGCGCAGGTGCTGCTGAACAGTGATCCAAAACAACCTGTCAGTCAGCCTGAAACTGAAATAGTGTAACAATACGCACTGGATCTTTGCAAGAAACAAAGTATAAAAGCCCACAAGAATAGCTTTTTCTAAAAGGAGAATAGTGTTAGGCTAGGATCACTGGGCGTTAAAACTAAAGCGACCAGCACAGAAGCAAGGGGAAGCAGACCACCCAACAGTGTGGAACTGAGGTGTGAGACATGGCATGTGGGAGCAGTGGTGGTGGAGGAAAGGCAGCGGGGACCACTGGGTCAACTTCTGGAAAGATCCATCTTAGGTGGAAATATACCTAAACAAAGAAAACCATGGACGAATCAGGAAATTTTTTAATTTCTAATAACCGAACATGCTTTCATTTTGCACTCTAAAACGTTGCTTATTTATTATTAACATAATTACAATTTTGAAAATAAGAACAAAAACCTGAATGGTTTCATATACATTATGGTCTGTATATTAAGTAATAATATATAAGTAAAGATTTTGTACATTAAATCTCATGCCATTCAAGCATTTACATGTGTTTGGTGCAGACACTACAATCTGTAAAACAGTGTCCAAGCACCACCTGAAATCATTCTTTGTTCTATAAAATCTGACATCAGTATCGAGTAAAAAGGTCTTTGTAATTTAAGTCTAGTACTTCTTTATTGTGATATGGGGAAAGATAAGACACAAATCAAAGGGTTTTAAGGTGATGACACAGTCTCATTCATTTATTCATAGAACATTTATCCCATAATTATCTCCATGGAGAGAGAGTATGACTAGTTAAGAGATGAGTTAGGCTTTTCACATAAGTCTGTAATTTATATTAACTTTGAGAAATGTGTATTTGTGAACTTTTATGCAGTGGAATTTCATAGAATGAATAAACTTATTTCTACATCATTGTGATGTATTTATTTTTTCATGGGGAAATGTCATGACTTTTGAATTAAACTTCTGACATTTTCTAAAACAACAGACCTTTAATGACCTTAGACTCACAAGGCTGAAGAACAACGTGAAATCTAGATGCACTGAAGCAAGCCCAGTGACAGAGCCACACACAAACACCTCAAGCCTCTGCATGGCCCAAAACAGGTTAAAAAATACAGGCAAACCACAAACTAAAAAAGCAATTGCAACTCTTACCCAAAGAAATAAATTCTTACTTAAAAAAAAAGGTACAATGTCAATATAAAAAAGATCAACATCCCAAAAGACAAACTGAACAGAATGAGTCAGCAGTCACAGAAAATACCACAGTCTCAAACAAGTGAAAAGAGGTTCACTAGAAAAGCGCTCCTAATATTTCCCCAAGTGGTCGGGGTGGCCGGAAGGGAGCTGCGCACATGCTGGGGCTGTTCTGTCGTCAAGAGGTGGGTGGTGTGGGTACTGGGTGCACACGCGCACACTGCGTCAGAAACGACATGTACATAGCGGCCACGTTTACAGCTGTTTTTGACACAACAGCGGTGTTGGTGAGGACAGAGCCACGGGGCCCCTAGTGAGCTTGCCGCGGGTCTCGGAAAGACCTGGAGACACACAGTTGACGCTAAAACAAGGCAGACAGATACACACACACACTTTCCCTCCCCCTATAATCTCCAGGACGGACAAAAATCTGGCAGCAGTGATTGACTCTGTGTGGCTGGAGGAATCTGGGGGCTTACTCCTCAGAAGAAAGTAAAGAGTGATGGGCTGCTCCGGCAGGGGGTGGCACACACAACTCCTATCACCTGGTCCCCCAGTGACAAGGGCTCTTCGAACTTCCTTTCGAGGGAGGAACTTCTCTGGGAAATGGGCATATTCAGCTTGATGGGGGCTAATGCTAAAGCCCCCACCCCTCACTTCTGCCCACCCTGCCTCAGAGCACTCTGAAGAGCAGGGAGGGTGGGGAAGCAGCAACCTCAGGGGATAGAAACTTTAAAGAAAAGACCAATTCTGGGTGGTCTGGGAAAAGGGAGAGGCAGAAAGCAGAGCTGGGGAACGGTTGTGTTCCACGGGTCTAGTGACAGCGACGTGATTTCAGCTCACCACAGAGACTGGCCAGCCCCCTACACACAGGCCATGCTGTCTCTTGCTCAAGGGCCTCTCCAACCTTGGAACCCGTCATGCCACACAGCAAGCAGAAAGAACTAGCCCAGCCAGCTGAGAAAGGCCAATAAAACCCACAGATCTTCTCTAATAAGGATAATATAAGACTATACTATAGTCTTAATCAAGACTATAATCAAGTTGCTTATACCTCAAAGCAAAAAAGTACAGGAATTGATACTTAAACGTCTCATGTACACTGAACACCCAACGAACAGATGCAGCACGACTTGGCTCCTCTGCAGGGAGACGGTGAGAGCGCGGCCGGGGAAGGCCAGGTGTGCCGCGAGCGCTGGCTCACACTGACCACCATGCCCCTTGCTGTGCGGCCCGAGGACAGAAATGAATAAGTTGAGGGTTCACCCAGGACGTGTATCCCACCCCACTGAACACAACAGACCTCCCAGCATCAGTGAGATGGCTATGGCTGAGACAACCCACAGCTTCAACTGCGCAGCTTCAACTGTGACAGATTGAACAAGCAAATGCAAACAAGACAAAGGCCCGTGGCAGGGGGTATCCAGCTGCGGATCACACAATCTCTATGGTGAGTGAGCAGTGACCCTCCCCAGTTCCAGAGTAAACTGGCACTGCGCCACCTGGCACACGACAAGGCTACACGGGCCACGGGAACCATGACACACAGTCACACAGTAAGGCACTCAGTGACCATGAACTCTGGAAAACAAATTAACTGAAAAATAAAACAAAGCAGCACCAGGCACTGACTGGTGAGTGGTCAACACTAAAGGACCACGTGCCAGGAGACAACAGTGTTTACCTTTCGACTGTATCTTCTCACAGTTAGGAGAAATGATGATGCATTTCAGCTTTCTGAGCTTCAGATGTTTGAGAACTTCTCTTAGCCCCAGTACAAGTCGGCGTTTGGTCTTCGCCTTGACTGGATCTTTCTGGTACATACGGTCTTGGAAACGGACCAGTTCTTTCAGGAGATCCGTAACACAGGCGTCCACTTCTTTACTAAGCATCTGGCTGCAGTAACTGAAAAAAACACAAGACCATCGGCGTCCCATGGCTGTGACACCGCTGCGCCGCGCCTGTCCCTCCTCAGATGAGCAAAGTGGACAGTGTGGCCCTGCGCTAGCAGCACACTGGATGAGCAATGCTCAAAAGATGAGACTCCTGGGCGGCTTGATTTCACAGGGTAGGATCAGGGCATCCTCTCCCATTCCCAATTACAAGGAACAAAACCTGTGCCCCACTCGCCACCATGGCTCATCATGGCCGCTCCCCACGTGCCACCCCGTCATGAACACAAACGGCGGGAGAGGCCACCCTGGAGGAAGGGGCGAGACACAGCTCCCTCAGTAAGCATGCAGAGAAATGAAAGCGCACATGGAACCCAGGCAGTCACTTGCTTCCCGGGCTCCGGGGAGCTTCTGGCACCGTGCAGGACAGAAGCCCCAGAGAGGCGGACAGGCGCCTCTACCGCACGCCCCTCTTGACTAGGTACTGGTCACCTCCCACCAGCAAGAGGAAAACAAGCTGGCGCTCAGCATCGAGGCTTTGCCAGCTTCTCAGGGTGGCAGACACAGATGCTCCTCACCAGGGGGCCATCACCCGCCTAGTCCCCGTGGGCGGCACCCACCACAGCTCACTCACTCCCTGAATCTCCGGCTGTGGATCTTGGGGTAGCAGGTGCTGTCAGGGGCAAGGGGGCAGACCTCCGTCTCCTTCGGAATCTTTGCCCCCAGACACTCCTCAGACTTGCTCTCCACAGCAGGAGCCTCAGACACTGACACGGTGTCCACCCCTCCTGTATTCACAGAGAAAGGAAGAATTACACAGCATCTGCAACAGAGGCCTGTGGGTGGGGGTACACGTTAGCTTCACAACACCCTGTCACGATAGCAGCCGGACTCCACATGTGTCCACCACCTAGCTGCGATGCTGCGGGGCCTGACAGTGGGCCTGAGGTGCAATGACCTGGGACAAACAAGTACTGGTGGAAACAGACATGGCACCTTTCTGCCTTGCCTGGAGGGGCCCTAGCCTCTATTTTTCAGTGGCAAAATAGTCATATGACTCGCCATGATAGCCACTTCTAAGTGCAAGATTCAGTGGCCAAATTTATTTTAAATTTTGAGACTTAACCTCAAGTTTTTTTTTTTTTGTTTGTTTGTTTTTAAAGATTTATTTATTTATACAAGAACCAGGGTACAGGCCAGATATGTGGGAGGGTGAGAGGTTTCACCAGAGACAGAGCGGGGAACAGAACAGGCAGTCCGACAAAAGAAATACACTGCGGTGAGGGGAGCAGAGGGTGAGACAGGAGAGGTCTGCTGAGCCATGTGGGTTGCTCTGCAGCCAGCGGGGACTGAACCGGCACTGCAGAGGCTGCAGACAGCTTCACAGCACTGCGCTCAACTGCCTGCGACACCAGGGAAGCCCTTCACATCAGTTTTAAAGGTAGGGTTTTAGCTCTGAATTTTTGCACTTCAATGCTGGAGATATTTCTTTATCAAATAATCCTTGTAAGAGTTGAGAACTCATGGGCCTAACCCATGAGAGCCTTAAAAGTTATGTTTAAACATACCTTACGTAATAGCTTAAGTCTCCCAAAAGTTACTGCAAGAGACTTTCAATTTTCTTTTCTTTTTTTTTTAAGATTTATTTATTTATAAAAGAACTGGGGTACAGGCCAGAAGTGGAGGAGGGTGAGAGGGTTCACCAGAGACAGAGTGGGGAGCAGAACAGGCAGATGACCAAAAACACTGCTGAGGGGGGCAGCAGGCAAGACAGGAGAGGTCTGCCCCGCCATGTGGGTATCTCCCTGGCCGGCTGGGAAGTGAACCTGTGCTGCAGAGCCTACGAACAGCCTCACAACACTGCGCTCAATGTGCTGTACCACTGGGGAGGCCCGAGATTTTCAATTTTCAAGTGAGGGGAAGGGTTATCAGGTGAAGGAATTCAAAAGCCAGGATACTGTTCACGCGCTGCTGGCCTGCTCCCCACCCAGGGTAAACTGTAAGGCACCAGCACACCTGTTGGGCAGGAACTTCTAGGGCTAGAGGGCAGAGGACCCCTGGATTCCACAGTCCTGCCACAGGAAAACCATAGGAGGGAATGCTGGCACCCAACCCGCCACACCTCCAGCACAGGCCACAGCAACCCTACTCCTATAGCTGCAAAGCAGAAATGCCACACACCCATCTACGACCTTACATGCTCACATACCTGGCACTACGCAGCAGGGACATACACTGCCAGAGCCCACTGCTAGAAGTTCCAAAGTCACTAGCTGTGCTGTGGTCAGGAGCAAGGCCTTGGTCTAGGGTCTGGGGAACACTAGGGCTGTTCTGCTTCCGAATGGGGCACTCCCGCTACTCTGTAATCTCCCAAGCTGCATGTTTAGGGTTTGTGTGTGTGGATGTTTTCTGAATGTATCACTGAAGGTGCTATAACAGCCTTCTTACAACATAACAAGCTTGCTTAAATCTTGATCTGCCCTTTTGTTTGACACCATCCATGTCTTACAGGTTGTAGGAAACCAGTTTGGCAGTTTGTGGTGTCATTATCGTGGGAACTTCAAGTTTTGAGGCTCATCTCCTCTGTCCCTCAGAGACACTACCAGAACCAGAGCCCCCGCAAGCTCCACCCATCCAGGGTGCCCTTACTGTCAAGATGGGAATCTGAAAACTGCATTTCCCAGGGTCAAGGCTGGTGCTTTTACCACAAAGGGCAGGGGCCAGCAGAGCTTCGGATAGTTTGCTGTACACACACGGCTGCCCCAGTGAAAATTCCTGTAAGCAGCAAACAAAAAGAAATTGGTACCTGAGGGCTCAACCTGCTCCAGGGACTGGTCATCACCTCCACTCTCCCTGTGTTGCACATCATCACTGGCAAAAGCTGGGCTCACCACATTTTCCTGGAAACGCTGCTGCATTCTCTCTTGCCGTTCTTTCAAAATAATCTTCAAAATCAAACAAAAAATTAAAATACATAAATATTTCTACTTACAGGTAAGCACTCTGCGAAATAAGGTGATATGCCTCTTTGATCCTTACTCCCAGGCCCCGGGGCCTGGTTCAATCCTTCTTCCTGCAGCCCAGGAGCAGGGTGGCCCCCAGGTGCAAAGAGCAGGGCCCAGCACACATGTCACCCAACCCTGGACCAGACCGCACTCCCTGACCCGAAGGCAGACACAGCCCACACGCTGTGGGCTGCACCGTACCGTCCCCCGATAGAACACCTGCCAGAGTGGTCAAGAGCCACACTCACAACAGCAGACAGACGAGCTGGACATGATGAGGGTGTAAAGCGTCACACCCTCTCCCACCCCACTCCCATCCCGTCTGACTTCCCTTCTCTCTCCAGCAACCAGGAACCCCACCCAGGCCACATCACTCAGAGGGGGGATCACTTTCAGAGAATCAAGAACACCTCTTGCTATGATGTGTTCAAATAAAGGTTCAAACTACAAACCTCAAGTCTGGGTGCCAGCGAGCACAGACTGAGGAGAGGTATGGGGTCCCGGCACCTGGCTACACAGGAAACCACACACCTTCTTCAGTGAGGTTGGTTTCTTGGCCTTGGGGACTTCCCTCTGCTTCCCCTTCTTCGTCAGAGGGGCGCTGGAGTCCAAGGGGTTGTGCGGGGTCTTCACCTGGCTGAAGCGGTGGCCCTTCTTCCCAGATGCAGCCTCTTTGGAGAGGACTGGCACTGCCCCGACTGCAACACAACGGGGACACATCTCACAGCCACGCTCAGGGACATACGCCCCCTGCCCACTCTTTGGGGCCATACACCTCAGGCCCGCTGGGATGGGGGAGCGCGCGAGACCAACCACACTGCTCAGGCTGTCCCCACAGTCTTGCTCATCCTCACCACACTGTCCCCTGGAAATTCTTTTAAATGGCCAGGGTTTTCAATGAAATTTAGTATCTTTGGCAAGGATCCAAAACAACTGTCAAAAGATCATTGAGACAACCACAGAAATTTAAATAGACTGGATACCAGATGCTAAGAAGAAAAAATGGTTAATATTGTTAAGGTAGACAGGAGAATGGCAAGTGGTTTAGTTCAAAACATCAGAGATGCCAAATGTAAGTAAAATGATATGATGTTCTATGAGTGGCTTCAAAGTAAGTCAGAGGGTTAAAAAAAAAGCAAGTTATAGATGTAATGAGATGGGCAAAATGTTAAGTATTGGAGACAGGGCCTCCCCTGGTGGTGCAATGGTTGAGTGATGGGCTGCGAAGCTGCCCGCAGCCTCTGCAGAGCCGGTTCAATCCCCGGCCGCCAGCGAGGGTCCCACATGACGCAACAGACCTCTCCTGCCCCGCCAACTGCTCCCCTCAGCAGTGTATTTTGTCAGTCTGCCTGTTCTGTTCCCTGCCCTGGCTCTGGTGAATTCTCTCACCCTCCCACGCTTCTGACTATACCCAGTGCTTATATAAATAAATAAATCTTTTAAAAGAATTAAAAAAAGTATTGGAGCCAGGTACCAGGGAAACAAAAGGTCACAAATTACATTATCCCATTTCTATAAAATGCCACATACAGTAAATTCAGAGAAAATGTACCTTAGTGGTTGCCAGGGGCTAGGTTATGAGGGCAATGGGAGATTACCAGAGGGCTTCTTTTGAGGTGATGAAAATGCCCTGGAACTAGACAGCATTGTGGATATACTAAATGTCACTGAACAGCATTCTTTAGATTGGTTAATTTTACACTGCATGGATTTCATTTCCGTGAAAAACAAAAGAAATGACAGATACATATACACACGAGTAAATCTCAATGCTGCGCTGCCAGAACAAAGCCTATGCAAAGGAGGATGTGCCGAGAGCTTCCAGGAATCTACTTAGTTCTAGAATAGGAAAAATACAACCTACTATTCTATCATAGCTGTATATATATCACATTGTTTATTCATTCAAGGGTTGATAGACATTTGGGGCATTTCCACCTTCTGGCAATTATGAATAATGCTGTTGTGGGAATACAGGCATACAAGGATCTGAGTCTTTCTAATTCTTTTGGGTAAACAGAGGAGAGGAACTGCTGGTTCACATTAGTTATTTAGCACTTTAAGGCACTCTCAGCAGGAGCTGCACTGTTTTTACATCACCAGCAGCAATGTACAGGAGCTAGTCTTGCCAATGCTTGGTATTTTCCACGGTTTTGATTACGGCCATCACAACAGGCCAGAAGCACCATCTCTCCATGGGCCTGATCTGCACCTCCCCCTCATGACTGTGGCGCTAAGCAGGTTTCCTTTCCTGTGTCGTTGGCCATTTGTGTGTCTTCTCTAGAGAAATGACTTTTCGAGCCCTCTATCCACTTTTAATGGTGCTTGTCTTTGCTGTTGAGTTATACAAGTTCTTACATACTTGGATACCCTCATCAGAATCACAATTTACAATTTTTTTTTCTCCAAAATTACTCTAAAGCAGTCTCTGAGTAGTCTTTTCACTTCCTTGATACTGCTCCCTGCTACACAAAAGATTATATTTTGAGAAGATCTAATCCACTTTTGCCTTTGTTGCCTGTATTTTGGTGTCTTATCTAGAGATTCAATGTCTAATCCAAGGCAATGAAGATTTACCCAGGCTTTCTTCCAAGAGTTTTATGTTAGCTCTTACACTTAGGGAAATGATCCATTTTGAGCTAATTTTTATATATGGTGTGAGATGTGGGGTCCAACTTCATTTTTAGCATGTAGACATATATAGCTGACCCAGTACCACTTTGGAAGATACTGTTCTTTGTTCTTTGAATGAACTTATTAGTACCCTTTGTCAAAGATGCACCGATCACAGATACTGGGTATATTTCTAGACTCAATTCTATTTCACTGGTCTACAGCTACCCTTATTCCAGTACAATACTGTTATGATTATACAAAAATAATCTTTTTATGTTTACTAGATGATATAACTTGTCAGTATATATGTAAAAATATACGTGTATATAGTTTATTTATTTTTTTTTTTAAAGATTTATTTATTGATTGATTGATTGATACATACAAGCACTGGGTACAGTCAGAAGCGCGGGAGGGAGAGAGAATTCACCAGAGCCAGAGCGGGGAGCAGAGCAGGCAGAAGGACTGAAGTACACTGCTGAGGGGAGCAGCGGGCGGCAGGAGAGGTCTGCGCGCCATGTGGGACCCTCCTGAGCAGCCGGGGATTGAACCGGCGCTGCAGAGACTGCCGGCAGCTTCCCAACCCAGCGCTCAACCGCTGCGCCACCGGGGAGGCCCCGTGTATATAGTTTAGAAATGACTTTTGATTACATAAGAAAATAGTCACAAAATAGTATGAAAGACAACCAACCATTTGCTGGAGACAAAAAGCCTCTTTTACCTGAGAACACTACTGGTTTGGAGGACTGCTTTGCGTTCTGGGAGTGCTGCTTCTTCTCCAGTGCCGTCAGCATGCCCCCCAAATCCAACTGGACGGGAATTTGGCTTTTCTTTGCACTATTTTTAAAGTTCTAAAAAGTTAAAACAAAAACAAAAAACCCCAGAAATTTAAAAACAAAACCAATTTATTTATTACCAACTGTGCTTTTCATTTGTACAAGTCATATAATTAAAAGTACTGCCCATGGTTGTTTATTTCCTCCTTTCATAATATTGGGCTCACATGAAACCACCTAAATTTCTGTCTCTAGATAGCATCCTTATGAATAACAAGGTTCAGCCAGGGACAAGACACCAAGGTCTGTATGAAGTCTTTGCACAAAAGTCTGTATGTGAGGCTAATGGGCTAATTTTATTGCTTCATTAGATCATTCACCCTCCAACTGCCTTACTTAGGTGAGCCAACCAACTGCCATGAGACCATGGGATATCACCAAAGATTGAAACAAGTCAAATCACATCTAGCAGTTAAGTACTAAACTTAGGCACAAAGTTTAATATACTCTAAACAAATGTTATTTCTGAAATAGTTGTGATCTGGGTTTTGAGATTATATAAAAAGGCTTATAGGCCCATGGTTCTCCTGTGCATTAATGTCTCCATGCCTGCTCTCTTGCGTGGCATCAAAACCCACTAGCTGAGGGCTGGCCTCATGGGGTGAAGCAAAGGTACCCCAGAAACCTCTAAAGGGATGGAAGATGACTAAATTATAATGGGAATTCAAAGTTAATTTGCACAGGAATTTGGAATTTTACTTTTCACAAATGTGAAAACAATTACCCCCCCCCCGAAAGGTGAAGTGATAATGAATGTGCTAGAGCAGAAATGGCCCCAAAAGTGCAAATTTCCCCTGCAGATGATGCACCACAAGGTCATTCCTGACTCTCAGTGGGATGGGGAACAGGAGAAGCACCCCCTCGCCTTGCTTTGACTTCTTAGAATTAAATTTGGGTGACTCTCTTCCTTTTCTCCTCTCAGACATTACTGCCTCACAAAGGAGTGTCTGTTTCCAGAAGAAATTGAGTTTTTTTTTTTTTTTTCTTTAACTCAAAGTTTCAAAGGTAGCTGTGCTCGTTTCTGAGAGGGTGGTGCCAGTTACCAGACTCCTAGTACAAAAGGGACCAACTGCTTTAGCTGAAAAGCCAATGGAAGAAATGAGTCAAAACAAAATCACCTGTCACCGTACACAAAGAAGTCTAGAAAACAGTTTTCCCTTAGAGTTTAGTTTTAGCAAGAAAAGTTCATTTAAGCATATGGCAACTGTGGTTTTGATCTAAAAATTACCTGTGGCTGCTGTTTAGATTGAAATTTCGGTGACTCTATTCTGTCTCTTCTTTCAGATGCGACTGCCAGGTTGGGGAACTCCTCGGCATCCTAAGTAAACCACACATCCTTTAGCTCTAGTGAATCATGAGGATCAAAGATGCCCAAATACAAACATTTCCTTGCTCATGTTTTCTTTCTACAAGTTCCCCTGAAAGTATTCAATGGTAAAATAAAGGAGCCCAAAAACCTGTAAGAAAAGGACTTCACCATTACTATACTCTCAAACCAAAATTAAAAAGCCCAGGTCTACAGTCCTGCCTCAGAGTGTGAGAACAGAGGCACCATGGAGGCAGGTACACCTGAACAGTCTATGGGACTGTCCTGGCTGAGTTCAAGCACCCAGCACCCCCATGGCATTTTCATTAGAGAACCATCAGTCCACACTCAGGAGACATGTTTTCTGTTTTGTGTGCTGACTCCAAGCTAGAAAAAAGAAAAGGCGGTAGGCCTTTAAGCAATGTTGAAATCATTTTAAAATGTCTCATGAGTTTTTGTAGGTGACTAGAGAGGGGATGCAAGAAATAAGGGGCAGAAATAGGAACTACTTGTTGGCCCAAGCCATACTTGCTCTGCCATGGTCACAAGTCTTCAACATGCAGCCCCGCTATTCTCAAAGGAATATTCCAAGCGCCTTGGGATTTCCCCAGATTTGTGGGAACAACTGGGTCTTAACCTGAAGCTAGATGCCTGGGTCAAACCCAAGACTTTTCTGCAGGCACTCGGAGCCAGGCTGCTGAGTCTAGTTCAGCAGACTGAAGAGAAACTTAGAATCAAAGATGGCTCCCTGTAAGACAGGGATATTATGGAGTATCATAATTTACAATGCTTTTGCAAGTCCACGACATTCTCCCGATGAGGCCCACAATAGACCTATGGTACTCTAAATTTCTCTATAGCAAAATACTATTGCAAGATTTCTGGACAGAACAAGAGGCCCTGCAAAAGTCAGCATGCTAAAGCAAACACAAACAGGTAAACAAAATACCACCAGAGGGTAGAGATTAGCCTGTGTAACACACATAATCAAATTTTAATATAAGTAATCTGGTCTCTAGGCTATTTGCCCGTCCAGACGCTTACTGAGTGCCTGCTCTGAGAGGGCGCTGTGCTGGGGTGCAAAACGAACGAAGGACAAAAACAGGAGACTAGTTCTGCTGACACTAGGAAAATAGTTACTAAAGAAATGCCGGAGGTTTTCACTGAGGAAACCTGTATGAACCCATATTTCTCTTAGGAAAGAACCGTTTATTACAGCACACAAAGTGAGTGATAAATATAAATATACTTCAATCCTTGGCGGCTCTTGAACTGTCAAGACTTCATAGTTTGGTTCTGACTTTTCTTTCTTTTTCTTATTCTTTCTTGAGACTTCACTTTGCTCACGATCACCACATTGTGCTGCTTTGGACTAGAACAAAAAACAAAACAAAAATCTTGGGTTTTTAGGATATTCAGCAAGCTGTTTAATTCAAGTTTAGCGTACGGTAGCAAGTTAGATAAACAGATGGCATTTTATTCAGAGTTCTGCAGCTCATTCCCTATTTTCCAAGGAGCCAGCATTCAGTGGACTAAAAAATAAACAAAATAGTTGTTACATCCAATTATTTTGAAACTGGCAGAGTTGGATCTACCCTGGTCTCCAGCGTGAGGATGTCGGAGTCTACTAACACCAACATGAAGTTCTGCATAAATCCAGGTGTGCTGTTTCTATCACCAGGGCCCTATGTTTCGCAAAGCTGACTGGTTACCAGAACCCCTGTGGAACCTTTGAATCAGACAAACTTCTGGGCTCGCCCCAGACCTGAGGAGTGGGACCTTATCACTGCCACTCACTCTCCCCCCCTGGTCTTTCTTGATCAGGTCACAGGCTCTCCAGCCTCAGGGCCTCAGAACTTACACTCACAGGGATTCAGCCAGTCTGCCCCCTCCCTCAGCACAACATGACCCATCTTGCTAACCTCTCGCACCCTGTGCTCTCTGTGGCACCGCTTTCCAGCTGACAGGCCTGCACCATCTGTATACAGAGGTGGACAGAGGCTGAAGCGCTCAGGGCCTTTTCATGCTTGGATCCTGCTTTACCACAGTGGGAATGAATCCCTTAGAGAAAAGCCTCAGTGGATAGAAATATTTATCTACTGGCCTAGAGGGGCTGTCCATGAAACTATGTAAGTGAGAAAGGGAACTTTCAAAGGTAATGTGTACTGAATAATTTCATTTCTGTTTAAAAACAAAACAAAATACAAGCTCTATTTGTAGTTTTCAGGAGTCTGAGTCGATGCAGGCCTCCCTGGGGAGTGGAACCAAACCCTTTCCTATGATTAGATCCTTGTATTAAATTTGTCATTTCACAATACAGACAAAGCTTTAGAGCACGACGCAAAGCCATCTGGTTATAAGACGACAGGACAGCTTCACTTTCTTTATTTTGGAGCCTTTCTAAAATTAACTTTTCATATACCTATGACTAAAAATAATTCAAAACACTCTGGGAAAACGAAATAAGATCTGCTAACCCTTAGTAAATTCACTGTGTATTAAGGAAACTGTGTCCAATAGCAAATTGGAGGCCACAGTGCAGACCCAGGTAGAGGGCCATCAGGCAGCGGAGCCCAGAGCCAGCCATGGCCTGTATGTGTATGCTCTGAGGGCAACTCTCCACAGGCCTGGCACCTCACGAACTGTTCCCTCCATACTTTCCTCAGTTACCTGAGTATGAACACACCACTCCCATCAGCAGATGTCAAAAAGTACTTACATACTGAGAAAGAGAGGAAACCACCACACTAAACAAATGTGACCATGTTTCAACCAAAAATAACATTGTTCACAATGAAGATCAAGAACAGTCTTGATCAAAAAAAGGCTCTTCAAGAAACAAATCTAGGCATCAATACAAGGACAGCTTAAGTTATCTGAATTGAAGGGGAAAAAAAATGGGATTCCGGAATGCTATCTTACAATAAGCAAACAAATTGCAATTAACCAAGAATCAGTAACATACACCAGATGACTGCAAAATGTGGAATTAAATTGTTTACAGTATCCTAGGAGGTAAAAAAAAATAATAAACTTGGGGGGGGGGCTGAAGCAACTTTATACACCAGAGCTCAAACTCAAGGACCACGCTGCTTGCAGACATTGTGAGCGGTCTAAAATGTACACCCTCACTCATGTATAAAAGCTACCACTTGTGTTCCTGACTGATGTCTGATTTTTTCAAGATCCAACAGCAACCAGCTCAGATAAGCGACAACGGTACAGAATGAAACACTTTCAGTTAGGACTGGAGAGAAAACAAAGACTCTCTAGTGGTACAGAGATCAACGAAATCAAAACGTGACGCATACCTTTTGAGAAGGGTGGGCAACATGTTTCTCTTTGTAGGAAGGATCCGAAGATAAAACTTTAGAAGATGACATACTAACATTTTTAGGATCTGCTGATGAAGGAACCGTCTTTAGGTTTATCATGGAAGTAACATGTTTAGGGGCTGGTGACAGTTCTGTAGGTAATGTCTGCCGAACAACATAACCCATTGGTGTCCAAGATAACTCTGCTCAAAGATAACCAAAATTGTTGAACAATCTCAACGGTAAAACAGAAACTCCTTAGAAATTTCAGACATGCATTATATGCAGTAATTTCTCAGAGCACAATTTAAGCTAGGATATTACTCAAAACATTCTCTTGCAAACTATAGCACAGTAAACTTGTTTTTATTCCTTGAACAGGCATGCTGAATTTTAAGATTAACTGACTAATCCTAACTTGGGGGAGCAAGTGGGAAGACAAACAATATTTTGGGTTAAAAAACAATCCACAGTTATGTTCACAGGTAAACACACAGAATCAATGGGCTAAAGATCAAAATTTGGTCCTACTAACTTTGAAGTGTACCTGTAACATCAGAAGTCAAACATCACTAGCCTTCAGCTATAACAATAATTGGTAATTTATTTATTTTTAGGACACAGGCATAAGTATATCAATAGTAGGCCTTTGGTGCCTGTGACACTCTCCATACAGATAGAACAATAAGCAAACAAATTGCAATTAACCAAGAATCAGTAACATACACCAGATGACTGCAAAATGTGGAATTAAATTGTTTACAGTATCCTAGGAGGTAAAAAAAAAATAATAAACTTGGGGGGGGGGGCAGATCAGGTCCACAGCCTGCCACTGTTCTTATCAACACAGAGCCACGCGTCCTCAGAGCAGCCCTCCAGGGAAAATCTTTCCTGAACGTATGTACCAGACATGAGAATGGAGAAGAAACACACCCGTGGCTCTCGCTGGAATAATGCTGTATGTGCCCTCTAGAAGGAAGAGCTAGTTAGAATATTTTCAGGAGCAGACTCTTTTTTGACCTCTCCATGACTTGACTTAACACAACTTCTTGGCCAGAACAGACTAGCAGGAGTTCTCAAAGTGTGATCAGAGGCTCCCAGGACCCTCTCAAGGGCTCATGAAGTGCTCTGGTAGCAGGACAGCCTTCCCTGCTCTCGCTCTCCTGCACATGCAGTGGGACTCTGCAGAGGCTGTGGGAGCGAGCCGCAGCAGGTCTACTGAACCAGGCAAAGGGCTGATGACTGTACAAGGCTGCTCTCCTCACAGCAGTTTTTGATTTCAGGGAAGTTATTTTAAATAACAGTGTTATGTAACAAGTGACTGCTGCTTAAAGAGAATTAGAACTTTGAAGTTTCTCAGTATTAACTTCAAATATTGCAAATGATGGCAGTTAGCCTTATAAACAGAAACTCTTAGTGGCTTTAAAAAAATTATTTATTTATGCATACAAAAACTGGGGTACGGGCCAGAGGTGCAGGGGGTGAGAGGATTCACCAGAGACAGAGTGAGGGGCAGAACAGCAGACTAACTGAAATACACTGCTGGGGTGAGTAGCGGGCAAGACGGGAGAGGTCTGCTGTGCCATGTGGGTAGCTCCCTGGCCGGGGATCAAACTTGTGCTGCAGTGGCTGCAGATAGCGTCCCAGTGCTGAGACTTAACCCCTTGGCCACTTAACCCCTTAACCCCTTAGTGGCTTTTTTTGAAGATTCTAAGGGGTCCTGAAACAAACTCTGAGAACCACTAACAACAGGCAATAAGAAAGCAGTCATTTCTGAGTTCATAAAATTTCCCACTTATCTAGACAAATACATCTTTGACCATGTCTGACACTCCTTGGGGGGGGGGGGGAGAGGGTCTCATGTACTTATGCCAATCTTCTTGACCAACAACCAGGTGAGTTTATCAGCAACACATCATTTGCCTTCAAGAAGGCCTTCAAACAAAACATTCCACAACTGCACTGGGCTAAAAATGAACTCAGGAAAGATGACTGAATTCTTTTAAAATAATATTAGCCACTCTTACCTCTTGTACATGAAGAGGGATTGGCAGCAGCATTATCAGTTATAGATTCAGTTGGATTATTTTTTTTCACCACTATTTCACCCTAAAAAGCAAACCAGTTATTTTCTTACCATGTCACATCAAACAGAGTCATTTAATTTTTAAATAGTTTCCCTTGCTAGTCTTAAATTCCACAAAACATATGCTAATTAAAAATTCTAAATCCTTAAGTACATAATGTGAAAATTTAAATCATTTTCCTCTGCCAAACCTCATTCCCTAGAGGAAAAAGTACACACTGTACAGTTTAGCTAGGGCCCCGCCTAGGAAATAAACCTGTGTATGTCGTCTTCACATGGACCCCAATAATGGGCTCACACCACACCTAACAGCATGCAACTCTGAAAAATCACATCACCAACAACTTCCCAGGTTAGTACAAAGGCGCCCGCACAGTTCCTAAAGCTGCAGTGTCCCAAATGCACGTGAAAGCCACAGGTCACCAACCCTACCAAAGCTCCCAATCACCCCTCAAATCACCACAAAGACAACAAATACTAGCCTTGTAAAGCATGCACTCTTTACGATGGGAGGCGACCACATGCATGGAAAATAAGGCATTTAAGGACACCAAGAACAGGTTTGGGTGGGGTGGGGGTACCTTGAGACTCCTCAAGTGACTGACAACAGTGAAGGTAAGGGAAACTGATGACACATCCAAACATGAGTGGACTGACATAAACACTAAAAGTTCCTATGCTTGATAAATGTACTTATTTTGCCATTTCATTAGAGCTGAATCAAGAAATAAAAGAGAATTTAGACACAGCCTGTTCGTTTAGTAAAAATAACTTTTTGCTCACCAAGAACAATGAAAAATTATACATCAATATCAAAGATCAACACAATGGTTATATTTTCAAAGAATACAAGAAGACACAAAGTGCAACATTCATTTTTCAAAATTCAAACACAAGCCCATATGTACATACAATCCCCAATTCATAGCAACCCCCTCAGTGTACCACTGTACCATTTAAAAAAGATTTAAGTATTAGACATGGTTTGCTCTTGGCTGCCCAACTTCAGACAATTATATTTTTCTTGGTGTTTAAATGTACCACTAATAAATCCCAGAGAAAAATTTTCTTTTAGAGGGAAAATGAAAAAACACCAAACATAATTCAAAAGCATGAAAGCATAAGGGAATGAGTATATGAATCTCCTGACATCGCGATGTGTCCAAGCACAAAACACTCACATGTAAGAGGTGCCCGTGACAGTGTCATGCACATCCTGCCTGCTCCTGTGGAGCGCCTGCAGCCCCCACAGCACCCCACCTACCTACATGGAGCACCCGGGGGCTTGGAAATCGTCTCTGACCAACTGTGTCACAGACCCTCGCCCACTCAGCTTTCCCCTGCACACACCAGGCCCAGGAGGCAGTCACTTATCTGCCAACGAAACAGGGGTTCTTCTACAGCCATCGAGCAGCCTGACAGCAACAGAAGCCACTACCACAGAGCCCACAGGCATCAGTATCCAGGCACCAAGAGAAGGACAAGACGGGAAAGAGAGACCCTTTCTCCAGTCAAGAGCCAAGCCAATGGTGAGCCCTGTGTTCTTCCTGATTTCTGTCTTTGCTTTTATACTCTAACCCACTTCCCTTGGTGGGAGACCTGGCAGAACTCATTTTGGAGACAACCATCTACTATATAAAATTTCTTTCCCCAAAGTCTCAATTGAATTGGTTTGAGAGGAAAATGCCTCAAATTGGTAGGCTAAAACGTTGAGATGAAATGTTGACAAGAGTGCAAGTGAAAGCTACTGAAGGCACTTACTGCAACTCTGCTGAATCTGCTATACCATTAACAAGAGAGGGACAGACAAAAAGTCTGGAAAATACACTGTGCAGTTTTAAATATTACAATTAGATTTAAAAAAAAAAAGTTTCTCTCTACATTGGAAAAAGGGCTGTGTCAGAACGCAATACCAGAAATGTGATGTTCACGTGGCCTATCTAAGCAACTGGACTCATGGTGGACCCTTCTCCTCCCGAGGCACTACATTACCTGTTAGCTACCAGATACAAAGAAGAGTATTGGGCAATGCTTTTAAAACAGCTACACTGAGTATCACTGGGTGAAAAGGGCTGAATGTCAGTGAAGGCCGTCGGGCATCCTCAGAGAGACACAGTGAGTACTGTCAGAAGTGAGGGACTTGAGAAGGCATGTTCTGAGGAGAAGAGAGGGAGAGGGAAACAAGAGTAGATCTTCCACTCACCTCTGATAACACTGCAACAGGTTTCCCCACTTCTCTCAGGAGAGAAATGTTGGCTGAGGCAGAGCGTAAAGGTCCCCACTTGGGTGGTTTTTGATCCTCTGATCTCTCGCTGTTCTCTGAACCCTGCAGTTCAGGAAAATCCAACCTGGTAAATTCAAACTCAGGTTTGGAGGCAGGTCCGCTTTTTTCAATGATTCTGGATTTCCTGTCTGTGCGTTTATGACACCCATCTGTATTCACAGAGACAGACACTTAGGTGTTGTTCAACGACCTACACAGCACTTAAGTTACAGGGTATAAAATCTATTGCTGTTGAGGCAACAACATGCTACTGTCCAAACTCCCTCACTTCTGACAGTGCTGTTAACCGTCTGTGTAACAGTGTAAATAAATCATAAATGACTAGAAGACATTTGCTTCTGGCTGAGACACGGGAAAGCGAAATACATTTCAAATTTTATGAAGAATTCTCAGTTGATGAAATAGTTATCATAACTTTATTGTACAGCCGGTCATTTAAAATATTCCTAATATGCTATAATTTTATTGTTTTGGAAATTTAACAGAAGTCCAAAAAATTTCCTTTAAGTAATACTGTCTCTCTTTCAGTTTGCTGGATTGAACTGGAGGAAAGCAAGCAGAATTAAACTTACTATTTCTTTCCCATCTATCTCCTTCAAATGCAAATAAATGAAATGCAGGTGGCAACACCATGAAGCCCTTGCTTTTAATTGTATGGCCAGTTATGACAGCTCACTCTTCAATTTTCCCTTCACATTTTCATGTGCCCAGTGGTGTATGAGTGAAATTAACCCAAGGAGAAAAATTTATATACCAAGTAATATAAATTATACACAAAAATCAACTGACCATTCCTAGTAAGTACCCTACAAGTTTTAAATCATTATATAAGTGGGCGGCGTATGTGACCAAACTGCACTAGTAAATAAATTTTCAGGAAAAAACAACAATCTGTAGAAAGACAGGAATGGTAAATTCCAAGCCCAGAATAGACATGACCTTTGTCATGAACGAAAATGGTGTCCTGGATTACCTACACTGCCCCAAATGTGGCATTAAGGATGGGATTCAAACCACAAACTCTCCCACCCATTAGAAAGTTTCCTAACAGAACTACACAAAAGCAATTTCAAGAAGGAACAAGGTCAAATGCAATAGGAAGAATACAGTTGTGACTTGCTTGTATTTAAGCACACTCCTGAGGTGTGTGGTTGTCACTTGCTTGCTATGTAGCCTCAGAAAGGTTCTTGCAAAAAATAAGGTAATACACACTAAGGGGACATCACAAAACCCATACATAGCAGGTCCCTCCACAGAGGAGAGGTTTCCAGGATCCCACATGGAGTCTGAGGGTCTCAGCTCTTCCGACAATTAAGTTCACAGAGAGTTGCAAAGAGAATGGTACAGTTCTGGGGTGCAGGAGGCAGGAAGACACAACACTGCAGACTGCTATTTTTACCTGATTTCAAACTATTTTCAGCATGAGTGGACATAGGATGGGAACTTTTAACTGATTTCATATCAGATGATATAGCTCCATCAGCCTTCTTAGTTTCAAACTTTTGCTCATCATATGTTTTTTTCTGCAGAAAAGAAAAAAAAAGTCTCTTCAATTAAAAAAACTACCTCTACATAAAAAAGGGTTAAAACAGCAAATTTGTAAGTATTCACAATTCACCTTAGAACTTTCAAAAGGATTAGACCAAGTAAAATCTTAAATACCACAAAATAGACAACTTAAATAGCATGCAAGAATTAACCAGTTCTTTACATTTTAAATGGTGAAAGTGCCAACAAAACCACAGCATTCACTGACCTTAAAGAGAGCTTTCGAGTCCTGTGGGAGGGGGCACATGTGCTCATGGCGTGGCTTCACCATTTGAAAGCCTCGGTAACCATGGGGCTGGCTGTAATCATACTGGGAGCCGGGCACTGGGCAGCCATTCTGTGTAGACTCAAGGGTGTAGGGAGGGTAGGCATAGGGCTGAAGCGCCATCTCGGAAGGTATATACTGAGGTGGAAAAGATGACGCTCCAAAGGTCCTATCTTCAGTATAGAGTTTCAGTCTAAATAAAAGGGTGAAATTTAGGTGCAGATTTCATAGCCAGGAGCTTAATATATTGTAATAACCTAATTTAAACTCTTATTTTTGAGGCTGTGCATTCTAGCAGTGAAGTAGCTCTACAAGCCAAATATAGCCTCTAACATGCTTTGCCTGCAAGAAAAATGCTGACCTAATTCAGTTTTCACTCCCAAACCAGAACATCCATGACAAGACTGCATCACGGAGACAGGAGCCTGGAGGAAGCCCCGGCAGCTTTTCACACTCAGGCTGTCATATCTGGGAAAGTCCCTCCTAGCAACCCTGGCCAAAAGGGTCATCCAGAGCAGTCTCTTCCAGAGGGGGCTTTCACAGAGGCCCTGCTGCCCAAATCTCATCTCCACCTGGCTGGCCTTCTCCAGTCCACCACCCATCCTGGGCCTGCTGACTGGCAGGTCGGAACTGCAGGGGGGCACTGTGCACCAAATGGCCCAGGGACTGCACAGCCTACTGAGAAGACAGACCCTGTGAACACGGCCGCCACCTCAATTTGCTCAAGCTGCTAGACTAAACCAAAATATAATTTCATTCTGATTTTATTTTTGGGTAAATACCGTATGCAGTTGAGGTTTCAACCATTTTTCAGTGGAAACTAATATAAAATGAAATGCTGAGCAGCTGAGTTAAAATACAAACCATAGCCTTTATATTCCCACAAATAAGTACCAAGTAGTTGTTTTCATAAATTTCAGAGATGAAAAACTTTCTGTAGCAAATGAGTGAAATCCCAAAGTATACTGGTCCACTGAAAGGCAGGAAAGTTCAGAGCTAATCAGAAGACACACACTGTGATCTCCCAGTGTGTGAACAAAAGGATATGTGGGCACAGGTACTTCTGACTGGGGGCGTCTAATTCTACCTGGAAGCGAGTGTGAACCTGCCAAGGGGGGTGAGGGCAGTGATCATCTCCAGGTCTGAGAGGCACGCACACAGGCACACAGGAAAATTCACTGCTCTCGCTTCCATGCAGTATGTAATTACAGACTACCAGCTATGCACATTAATTCACAATGTTTTATAGTAAATCTGTATTTTGCAGTACCTTTACTTATAGGCAACTCTAGTAATGAAATACACCTCATTGAGAATCAAATCAGGGCCTCTCCAGTGGCGCAGCAGGGTGAGCACCATGCTGTGAAGCTGTCTGCGGCCTCTGCAGTGCGGGTTTGATTCCCGGCTGACCAGGGAGAAACCCACATGGCGCAGCAGACCTCTCCTGCCTCGCCCTTTGCTCCCCCCAATAGGGTCTTCGATCTGTCTGCCTGTTTTGCTCCCCGCTCTGTCACTGGTGAATTCTCTCACCCTCCTGCACCTCTGGCCTGTACCCCAGTTCTTGTATAAATAAATAAATCTTTAAAAACTGATCTTTCTTTAAAAAAAAAAAAAAAAGTAATCAAATCAAATCCTTTCACTGGTTTTGCCCATGGCCTAGTGCTACTCTCCAAAGAGGAGTCAAAGCTGTCCAGGCAGTAACCCTAGAGGTGAAACCCCATTTTCTTATGTTTGATGCTCAGAAAGTCTAATAAGGAGCAGATGAAGGTAAAAAATCTGTTCTTCACAAAAGAATGGCCAATAGCAAAAAAAGAAAGGTGATCTCACAAATCCAAAAATGAATGAGGACACCAACGAAACTGATGTGAAGAAGAAAATGAGGGCAGGATCCAGAAGTGGTTTTGAAGATTGTCGTCACCTCTCTCATTCATACTGGTCTGGAGACTTGGCTCCCCCCTCTGATGTCAGCAGTCACCTCCTACAGCTAAGTTCCCCGGGCATGTGCACAACACCCACTGATCTCTGGCTCCACTTCTGCTTCCCCAGTCCTAAAATAGTCCCCAAGTGTCCTAGGACTTCCTTCCTGTCAGCTAAGTCACCCTTCTGCATGGCAGCTGCCAGGTCTGGTCCTACTGTCATGTCACTGGGAAGCTTCCCTGGCCTGGACTTGCAAATCTGGTCTCTCCTTGGTTTTGCTCTTCCGTGGTCTGGCCGCCACTCCACTCCGCCTGTCAGTCATTCTGAGTTCAAATCTTCTACTGTTCTTAGAAATTCAGACACTTGCAATCCAGCACCTTCACCAACTCCTGGCCTCTATCTCCAACTCACACGTCATGTACTCTGCATTGTTCACTCTTCCCCCATCCCATACATATGAGTTCAGCCGTAACACATGGTCCCCAAACCAGCCCCACTTCACATTTGTGGTGTCATAATGACATTCAATGCCGTCCATGATATCTACTGGAAACCCCAATGCATCTTTGCTGCCGAATTCCAGATGGACAACCAAGATGTCCATTTTTCCTGCAGCAGGTCTCCTTGCATTTTCTTCTCTTTCCAGTGCCTGGCGGTCAAAGCCTTCAAGCCCTTTACCCTTCAAACCTAACTGGAATCAACGTGCAATTATCATGACCCCATTCAAAACACCACCAAAAGTTCCCTATTTCCCACCCAAGCAAACCTAAATGTTTCAGCTGCTCCATCTAGGCTTTCAATCTACTAGCCGCCATCCCAAACAGCTGGTACTTAGTCTTCAGCTGTCTACAACATCATCTTGCACTGGTCCCTGAGGTCAGGTCAGCACCTCTCAGGGATCCAGTCACTCCTCCACCCACTGAACTACCCCAAAGCCTGCAGCGGGAGGCCCTCCTCTGCTGAAGAATGCTAGTCCTCACAGCTGGGAGGCTACAACTGAAAGCACCTACCAGTGCACTGTGAAATTTCTACAGTAAATTCCAAGATGGTGAAAATGCTCAACAAACTTGCCAACAGCAACAGCAGATTTGGGGAATATAACTGAACTCAGGACAGAACTAAATGCTAATTCTAGTTCCAGTGCTGCTGAGCTGAGTAACTTGGGACAAACATTCCTAGGCTGTTGCTTCAGTGAGAAAAATAACCTTCATCTCTTTACCAATATCATGGACTGTAGCCTGCATGAAAGACATGAATACATGTAGCAATACCCAAACCTAACTCACAAACCTCAAATGTGTGCTGCACAGGGTTTGTCACAAAGCAAGAAGTATATTTGCATAGCCCTTTGCTCATTACACTAATAAATAATCAGTGCTTCCCAAACACCGCAAAGTCTATGTATCAGAATCCTTCCACCGACATTTTTCTTCTCTAACATCACTCTGGAGAAGATTGGGACATTTTCTTTTCTCTCCGTAAGTACAAATCCGTGTGAGAGAAAAAGGGAAGTAAACTCATGGGACAGTCTTCCCCCACTTAGCATCTAATACTTTCCTTTCAATAATTAACTCCAAATAAACAAATGAGTCCCTTTCAGGGCACTGTTAGTGTACCGTGTGTGCAAGGATTCTGTAAAAGTGTCTACCCTCTTTTAGTGAAGGTATGGGACGAGGACATACAGAATTAGATTGCTAGAGCAGAACAAATAACAAAGAAGAAATATGTTTGTTAAGGAAAATTCTACCCCACTTTTTCATAGCAGCAAGAGATTTCCATTTCCGTGACTCTGACTGTAAAGATGAAAGTCCTACCTAAGAACAGACTAATCAACTTTCAACTACGTAGACTCTCGCCATTTCCTTTTCATTTTCAAGGCTCTCGTCCCTTCTAACTTTTGGTTTCATGCTTCCTTTATCCTGGGTTTCTTTCCAGGCAGGAATATCATAAACCAATCTTTTTCATGGTTATACACAACATATAACAGTCAAAGCTAAAAAAGAATAAGGGCTTAAGAAATGAAAATTTGAAACTAAGCACAGTGCACCCATAAGCGTCAGAGTGCTCTCGGTTCAGGTCACTGCCAGGAGACTGCTTAAGCTACCGGAATGTCTTCTACCTTTATTTTAGATAACTGGAATCCCACCTGGCAGACGCCTTATAGTCCTTGCCACTGAGTGATATACATATTGTTTTTGTGAGTCACCTCATGCAAGGAACTCAAATGGGACCCATGCCAACCATTTACAGAGAGTAGAATTGTGGTGGAAAACTTGGGTATGTCTACCAAAAACCTTCAATACACACAGGCAGTACTTTAATTTTTGTCAAAAAATAAAAATAATATTCAGTTTCTCCTACATATGCCAGACAACTCTTTGATTTTCTTATGCTATAAGGTTTTCTTTCTTTTTTTTTTTTTAAGGATTTATTTATTTATTTATACAAGCACTGGGTACAGTCAGAAGCACGGGAGGGTGAGAGAATTCACCAGAGCCAGAGCGGGGAGCAGAGCAGGCAGAAGGACCGAAGTACACTGCTGAGGGGAGCAGCGGGTGGCAGGAGAGGTCTGTGCACCATGCGGGACCCTCCTCCAGTGGCTGGGGATCGAATCGGCGCCGCGGAGGCTTCAGGCAGCTTCGCAACCCAGCGCGCAACCGCTGCACCACTGGGGAGGCCCTAAGGTTTTCATTCTTGTGAATACAATTCAAGAATGCATATGAAGTATAAACTATTTCCCACCACAACATACAGGTATGAAGAAAAAAACCAACACCATGTTTGATCTATATCAAAGGAATATAAATACAAGGATTTTTAACTAAGCATGAAAGTCATACATATCTCAAAAACTAATCTGCAAGTAACCTACACAATTATATACTTAACAATGTTTTTCTAAATTCAGCTAATAATGAAAACCATTTTGCCAATGCCTAAACAAATCTGTAAAAGAATAAAGCAAATTTAAAGGCCATCATAAGCCTCTTTCAATTCACATTTTAAAGCATTTATAACCAGAATCTGTGGACTACATCTCCTTAAGTAATAAAGTAAAACAGCCAAGAGCAAAATCCAGCAACTTCCAAAGAATTAACCACCAAGAGGCAGGTATGTTTGCCAGCCACCACTAATCCTGAGAAAGATTTTTAAATGTTAAACCAAAAACAAAAGCAGGATATTTCTTTGGCCTTTTGTCTGCCCCACTTCCTCGCCAGACCATTGTGTCATTTCATCTCTCCCATCAGATATTTAATAAAGTTTTAAACGGCATGAACAAATGAACCCTGAAAGTGCATTTCCCACTAATTAGTGCAATGCAGTCTCTACATATTCTTTGCCTAAAATAATCAGGTGAGTAAGGAAAAAGGAGAGTTGAAGCTCCAGTTTTCAGGACATGGCTAAGTTGTGCTGCTGGCTCAGAACATTCCTGCCTGAGGAGTACATTGTCTAGTTGCTCTGAGCACTCTCAGGTATTACAGTCCCCCGGTAATCAAGACCTTTTGGATACATACTCAGGCACCGGTAGTTCCTGAACACAGGGATAGTATGGGGCTGCACAGCTAGGCAACACACGAGCTTCTGAAGACTCTGTCCATGCCACACTGAGCCCAGCAAATTTGGGGACAAACGGTTTCACATCTGCTGACAACTTGATACCCTGAGGGGAAAAAAAGGGGTTCTGGCTACATACATTTTGAGATCAACCAAATATAAGCAAACCACCTCCCACTCCCAAGAGAGTCGCTGAGTTCCAGCAATCCCAAAATGCTGTGGTTGTTCAAATACTTCTGCCTAATAAAGACAAAAATTATTTTGCTCAATTTCTCCCTAAATGCTTTTTACTAGAAAAAGTAGTTATGAAATATTAAAAGTGAAAAATGCGGGCAAGCAATTAACGTGGAAGAAAAATTCAAACCCAGATTATATAGCAATAGTTAGGACCACAACTGACAATGATACCTTAATTTTATTTCACCTGTGTCTACGTTAGTTAGGGAAAACCGAGGAACTGTGGGCAAATATACCCGAGAAATGCTTAACTGTAACCCTTGTTCTTGACTTTTAGTTTAGTTTTCAGACCCTATCGGGAAATTTACCTTTGTAATTTCATACCCAGGTGTTTTTAATTCGCCTCAACACCATTTGCGCGGTCACCAGGGCTCCATCTGGCGGTCACGCAAAGCGCTTCGCGCGCAGAGATTTAACAGGCTCTGCTCCCGGGTATGGCCACAAGCGCCCGCAGCCTCGAGACCAGCCAGGGTCCCCCGACAAGAGCTTTCCTCACCGCGTTTCCCCGTGGCAGTGAAGGCGCGCCCCGGGGTTCAGTTAGCGGACGCCCGCCCGCCGCCCCGCGCCGTGCCCACTCAGTCTCCGGCCCACGCCGACGTCCTCACCTCGCCTGGGGGCTCCCGCGGCCTCTCCGAGGCCATGGCGGACGGCTCGGAGGAGTCCCAGCCGGGGAGCCCAGTAGCGGCCCAGGAGGCTGGCGGGACAGAGCCGCGGCGCTTTTCGTCCCCACGGTTCCGCCTTCGGAGCCGACGCCAGGATGTGCGTCACAGAAACGCGACCCGATCCACCCCACTTCCGGCGGAAGCGAGGGAGGCGGAAGCAGCTCTGGGCCTGCGCAGTGACTCCGTTAAGAGCAGCGCCCGGTGGGGTTATTGAGTGGTCGCTACGAAGGCAGCGGACGTTGTCCAATTGCGGGCCGGCAAGGAGAGGGTCTGTGGAGACGCTACAGACCTGGGGATTGGGACTCGGCTACTAACCTAGCAGAAAATTTCGTAACTGCTAGGTCCCTTCCAGCACCCCGCTACCCCGCCCATTAGAACACTGGGAAAGGTGGCGGTGCAAAAGTGCACAAGGCGTGATGCAGGACGTGATGTGGGGAGGGACAGAGGATACAGGGGCCAGATGGATTGAAGGTTGACCAGTGTGGGCGAAAACTGTAGGCTGGAGAATAAATGTAAGTTTCCTCTTCTTGCCCATGGCCATCGGTTGAGTGACTACCAGGTGATGAGTCAGGAAATGCAGACCCCTCCAGCTCTATTCCATGGATCCCTGGGCGGGCCCGTAGGTTGACTAACCATGCCTGGACACACCCAAACCTCAAGAGTGCTAGGAGTTTGGGCAGTAATCAGTGCTAGAGGGTCCCCCCTCTGGTTTCTTTAGGGTCGACTCCAAAAGCAATTAAGTTTATGTAAAACAGTCCTGCCATCTTTGGATTGCTGATCCTAGAAGCAGCTCTAGCTGATGGGTCTCTGGGGATCAGGGGCTGAGGCTAGTGTTCATCACTACTCTCAGTATTGTGCTCCCAATGTGAAGGCACCCCTTTCTCTACAGAACTACCAGACTAGGGCTTTATGTTCCATTAAATTTATCTCTGGTCTCTTCCTAATTAAATGGTATTCTCATCACACTGAGCTATTTTAAGCCCATTTAATATTTCTTTAAAGTAAATTTATTACCTCAGGACTAGAGCAACCTCAAGTCACAAATCAATCTTAAGAAAATAAACCTCAGTAACTTCAGTGATAAATGCAACATACAAACTTTATTTAACAAAAGTAACAGGTAAAATCAAACAGGCACTTATATTAAGAGAACTGACTACAAGAAATTTGTCTTAAACATCTTACAGTAACCTACTTGCAGTTGCATTTAACTGAGCTCTGTTGCTGTGAAGAATACAGCTCATGCACAGGTATG
Source organism: Talpa occidentalis (assembly GCF_014898055.3). Classification (NCBI taxonomy): domain Eukaryota; kingdom Metazoa; phylum Chordata; class Mammalia; order Eulipotyphla; family Talpidae; genus Talpa; species Talpa occidentalis. The sequence continues at coordinate 103,648,637 of NW_023605083.1, read as the reverse complement.
GATGAACAATTTGTACATTTTTCAAGTATTCACTGAATACTACCTTATATACACATATACATTAAATTTGAAAGATTGAATTTGACGATCCCAGATATACTTCATTTTTGTTGATCTTTTGGAAGAGGTCGTCTAAAGAGAAGAATATGTGGTTCTGTGGAAAGAAAATTAAAAAAAAAAAATCATTTTAGTATATAATATGGTCAATTTTCAACTCATTCAAAAATTGAAAGAATTTTCAACCAATCCAAAAATAAAGTAAAATCTATGGTCAGTTAAAATACTTATTTGAGGTAGCTTCAATGTCAATGCCAACAGTATGCAGAAGAAAACAATCTGACAATCAGAATATTTTGCCAGGTTTTACCCACCTTTGAAAAAGAATAGTTAAGTAGAGAAGCTACTTCAAGGAATGATTTCTACATTTAGAATCTTAATCCCAGTGAAAAGTAAAGAGGTAGTTATAAGTTATATTTTCCTCGGGAAGATATCTAACACCTCATTGAAAAGCCAACAGCTGGGAAAATGAAGGTCCCATGGGCCTCTCCCTGTAGACTACATCAGTAGGTAGGGACCAGGAATCTAGTTACGTTCCTCAGTTGCTTTGTATTATCTCGAGAAAGACCTTTTTAAACTCCAATACAAACACACACCCCCAATTCCAAGAAAGTTATGTTTCTTTAAGTTTTTGATGCTGCCGCTTTTCTTTAACAAGAGTAGAAAGCAAGATAGCTTTAGCTCCACCTAACTCAGTCAGCTTCTACTGTACGACTTCTAATTTTTGTTCAAAGCATTCTAAATCCCTTAAGATTTATTGATAACCCAAAAGAATAAATTCCAGAAATTTTTGGTGTATTTTACTATCTAGCATCTAAAAATCCTTCAGGCTAATAACACCACTTTATGCATGAGTACTCCTAATGCATGAAAAAGACAGCACATGTGAGTTCACAAGCTGTTACTAAATTTTAAATGGTACATACCATTGTCCTTTAATAGTAAAGACTAAAGGAAGACAATTGCATTAATTTCTAAGCACAAAACTTAAAAACACTTCTTTAAACAAGTTCTTAGTTTTCAAAGAGGGGACACACCAGCATTCTAAATATATACTTCTATTTTGGGTCAGCTAATGCTGCATGCTAAATAGCAACTTACCTGGTTCATGAATCATGTAATGAACCCAGCCTAGACTCTGTTGGACACCGAGTCTCCTCCATTCCTCTTCAGACATCAGATGGGTTTTGGGTACTTGTTTGGAAAGTTCTCTGGGTAACATGACATGCCTGTCAAAAAGACATCAAGCATTTGTGCTCTGCATAAATATGTGTTTTGTACATTTATGATTATGAAGGCATCTTTGGGCTATTTAAAATTTGAGCTTTTTGTCCTCAAAACAATTCTTTAAAGCAATTCTATTTGTCATATTATAGCTGGTGTCACTCTTGAAGATTACCATCCTTAATTCTGATTCTCGATGGCTTCAAATTAGAAAATTAATGCTATGCAATTCAAATGCAGAAGGCTATCTTATTAGTATTAACTTTTTCTGTTTCCCCAACAAAGACTGCTTATTAGTGGTCTCAATCATCTTTAGGAATAGAACCCCCAAAACTAAATTGGGCACACAGTTACCCAAAACTTCCTGCAGCTACTTTGGGTCATGTGACTAAATTGAAGCTAACAGGATACAAGCAGAAAACATGCAACTTGTGGAAAAGGTCTTCAGAAGAAACATGACTGACTCTTCTTTTTCTCCTTCCTACTGGCTCTGATCAGGAAGCTAGAAAAGACATCCAGGACCAAAGAATGGAACGCAAACTGAAGATAGCCCCTGACTATGATCCTAACCCTTTAGAGCCTTTTGCACAAGACAGAAAAATCCAAATTTGGATTTCTTTATTCAACATTAGACTTATAGTAGATACAAATTCTTGTATACGCCAGAATTTGCTTTATGCTTTGTATTTTGTTCAAAATTTTTACTAAAAAACAGTAATTGCAGGGCCTCCCTGGAGCACAAGGGGTTAAGAATAGCACTATGAAGCTGTCCGCAGTCTCTGCAGTCATACATCCCCCCACTACCCCCTCAGCCAGGGAGCTACCCACATGGCACAACAGACCTCTCCTGCCTGGTCTGCTGCTCCCCTCAGCGGTGTATTTCAGTTTACCTGTTCTCCTCCCCACTCTGTCTCTGGTGAATCCTCTCACCCCCTGCACCTCTGGCCTGTACCCCAGTTCTTGTATGCATAAATAAATATTTTTAAAAACCCCAGTGATTACGAATACATATGTATCTTCAACCATTAAGTTACTGACCTATGTCCAAAACTTAAGTTTCTTAGAAGACATGTAATATTCTTCTATGCCAAATCAAGAATATGTACAATTTTAGATTTCTGTAATTATTGAAAACATATTGGTAACCCCTTAATCCCCAGACCCATTTTTTACCATTTCTAGTGGCAGTTTAACAGTTTTATACAGAAACATCCATAACCACCACCCAGACCTTTTTCCAGTATGAATTATCTGTGAGGCTACAGAATGAGAAAAAAGTACAACCTGGCCGCAATTTCTGGCATAGAGGGTAACAAAACCTGTAACCTATTATTAGCATAAGCTGTCATCAACCTACGGGTTTGAGTCTGAGGTTAGTTAATTAAGTACCAATTTAGTATTATTGCAGGACAACATGGAGCCTTAGAAAAATTGTTTATGTTGCTAGATTGCCAGGAGGTCACCAAGTCAAATTATAATGTCATAGTTGCTGCATAAACTCTTAAGGCTCTACTAATACACTGTTATCTTATTTCTACCTTCTACCACAACTGATTAGTCTCAAAAAGATTAATGCTAACTAGCTTTGTAATGTATATCCACATAAATTATTTCCCAAATTCAGTATTTCAGTACCATAGGGCATGGGGGGTGGTGGGGGGGGGGGTGGAGAGTGTCAAGAAGGCCAAAAATAAGTAAAGGAGCTACTAAGGGAATACTGGAAGTCCCAAATTCGAAAGGTAGTTGTGGAAAGGTTTTTTAAAAATACAAAATCACAGCTTTTATGAACTTAAATCCATACAATCCAGCATACTCCTTACATGTAACCCCATTTAGTTCTGAAGCTCATTTAGAAAAACAACAAGTAATTTCATACTGGCAAAAGTAAATACTAACCATTGAAGTATATATATCGCATGCCATACCACCACACACAAACCATCCTGGAATCACACTTCGGTGATTTATCATCAGTATAGCCTTGCCTTTAAATGTATGTCAGGAGATTATTATTCTGTCTCATAACACGACTTGGTGAAGACCAGCTTTAATACTGGGTTAGAATATATCACTTGGCTAGGACAACACTTTCTTCTATACTACAAACAATCCACTTCATCAGGCTAAAATGTTAACACAGCCTTCCTTACTCGGTGCTTATAAAGATTGTGCTAGCATATTAAAAGTAAAAATGTTACTCCTAAGAGACATCTTGAAAATAATCTACTTGGGGCGAGAAGTGTTTCAGAGTAGTGTTCCAGATTTTAGAACGGTATTTAGAGTTTACGTTACTGGTTATCCCCAGCTGGGCTCTTAGGTTACATCACACAGTTGAATATTATGCCCATATATGACATGACTGGAACTATCTAGTACAAAAGATGATTGACTTCAAATTTACCTACAGTTAGAAGAAAACTTTTGCAGCTAGGAATATGAAACACAACGAGGGTGTCACTAATTTTAAAGTTACCCTAAAAGGTCCTATTTTTCTCCAACGAAGACAGGCCTCCTTGACACCAGGGGATAAACAGAGGCAGGCCACCCTCTTTTTGTCCTTTCTCCCTCAAGTAATTTTCTCGTAAATCCAAGCTAAGGGGAGAGAATTCAGAAAACAAGATCATTTACTCGGCCCCGCCTACTTCTCGGCGCCGACCCAGAATGCAGCGTCGCGGGCACCCCAACGGGGAGGGGGGAGGGGCGGCCGGAAGCCACGCCCCAGCGGAGTCCCCGCGTACAATGAGGCTCCGGATCGTTAGGGGCCGCTTCCTCCCCGTCACCCGCCGCGGACCCAGTTTTCCACGTTGGTTTGAAGCCCCAGATGCCACAGCGCCAGTCAGCTGGCAGGCGGGGAAGCCACGCAGCCACCCGCACTCTCACCTGAGGCGCCGGCGGGTGTCCTCTCCTCCGGGGTCACCCAGGCCCGCGGTTAACTACCGCACTCCGAGCGCAGGGCGCACTAACAGTGAACACTTCCGAATCCCGATCCAAAAATTTCCCGGGGTTCCCACTCAGGGTAGGTGCTGGCACCGCCGCCCTCAAGAGCAAGACAAGAGGCTCTCCACGCTAGAGACAGACCAAGTCAACGGGCCACCGAACACCCTCCGCGGCAGGGCCTGGGGCACCGGGGCGTCTGCGGGGGCGCCCCCATCCCGGAGCGCGCCCCGGCGGTGGTCGGGAACCCGGCGGTGGCAGCCTCTCGCCCGTTCTGTTGGCGCCGGCCTCGTCCTCACCCACCTAACAAAGGGCGGGGGCCCGACGGGCAGGAAGCCCGGCCCCCACTTCCGATCCGACCGAACCCCGACACGGCCCGACGTGATTAAAGCCCGAGGGCTTCGACCAGGACTCGCCCCCAGCCCCGACCTGAGGAACTTCGAGCCCGACATGGCCGCGGCCCCTACTCAAGCCCTCACACCCGCCCCACAGTCGACCCCCGACCCCGGTCCGGCCCGAAGCCTGGGACCGAGCACAGCGACCTCGGCCCAAATCCGACCTCCAACAACCCCTCCCCACCGCCCGGAGCCCGCATCCGGTGCTGCGGCTGAGGAGCCATCCTGCAGCTTACCGGTACTCGTAGTGTTCGTCGAAGTATTTGTCCGAGTAATAGATCTGCTTGTGGGCCATCCTGCGGCGGCGGGGACGAAGCGACAGGTGCGTGAAGAGCGGACACAGCGCGCCGCACGACCACCTCGGGCCAAGGCAACGACTCGACTGAGACCAACCGACCACAGGCCCAACGAACCCGGTTTGAATCCGACAGCCCGCCGCTGATTGGACGGCGGTGCCGGCCAATCGTCTTCCGCGCATACAGCGGGAAGGCGGGGCTGACTTCCAGCCTATCGTTGCCGCCTCTCCGAGGCGTTCATTCCTAAGACTAGCGAATGAGAGGCCTGTTGCGAGGTTGCCAGCGGGAAGACGTGAATGATTGGCATGACGTGGAGGCGGAGAGCATCCTGAGATAAAGGGGCGTGGTCAAGGACGGGCGGAGCCGGGGCGTTGAAAGCTGCAAAGCGCGTGCGCAGGGCTTTAGAACGTTCCAGGTCCGCTAAGCCGTTGGTGCGGCTGACCTGGGGGAGGAACGAGATCTCGCGGGGTTTGGGGAATCCTAGGCGGGGCCGCTCGCTGAGCGGTCGCCGTTGCGCAAACTCAGTTTGGGGCGCGCCCGGTCGCGCAGGTGTGTGAGCCCTGAGGCGAGTGAGGAGTCGGGCTGGGGCGGGCGTGGAGGGAGTCCTGAGTGGGAGTGTGACGGGGTGGGGTTCCGCAGCCGCCCGAAGCCGGGTTTGTGGGTGAGGCACGCGGGACTGTCCGTGTGGTGCGGCGCCCGGCTGCGTGGAGGCTACCGAAAGCCGCGGCAGAGCGGCGCTTAGTGGCTGGCGGAGGGGGCGGGCGGTGCGTGCGCGCGGCCTTGGCCCGCTGGGGCGACCCTCTCTGGCACTGAGGCGACGGGCGGAGGCTCCCCGGGAACAGTGTTGCTCCCGGGCGCTGGGGTCCCGGGGGCTTGGGAAATTCCCTCGGCGCCTAGGATGAGCCCTAGTTTAAACACAGGTACCTGCAAAATAAAGCGGCCTGGAAACACGCCAGGGTGGAGACGGCGGTGGCTTTCCGAGGACAAGGAGAGGGAGCTTTTCGGTTTTGGTCACACCGTCCACCTCGCGCCTGTAGCCGAGGTTTGCACAGTGTTGGTTCCCGCACAATGCCGGTGGGATACACCTCGGGTGGGGGGTGAAGAGGGTAAAGGGGGGGTCAAAAGATAGGAGAGGGGGCAAATAAAAGGCTCTTAAATAAACAAGCCACTGCAGCCAAGAGAGCCCCCCAAAACACACGCACGTGCACCCCACACCCGGCGTCTCGTCCTCGGCTCCCCGACGAGCCCCTTCACCTGTCCCCGCCTTCGAGAACAGCGCTAGGTCCGCGGCATCCTGCGGGCTTCTCGCCCGCCCCCGCAGCCGCTGCAGTGGCTTGTTTGCCGGGGTGGGGTGTGTCCCCCACGCGCCCCAGGACACCTTTGCGCCGCGCTAACCAACACAAGCCAGACCCCCGGCCCCCGCAAGATAAAGACGCGAAGACCAAATTTTGAGAAATAATGTATGCCTGACTATAGAGGCGTAATTATGTGCCGTGGTGGGAAAAGTGAATACACTTCAGGGAGGTGGAGAAGGACAACCTGGGGAAAGGCTTCCATGGCAGAACCTGGAAAAGAAAAGCTGCTTAAATGTGTTTTTACGGACATACTGTGCAGGATTTCACACACAGGTGTTAGCAACTCCCATGTACCACTCAGCTTCAGCAACAATTTGCCTGTTTTGTTTCCTCTGTTGATTCCCCCCCCCCCAGCCAAAAATAACTTTGAAGCACCTTAAATATAATGTCTTTTCACTCTGAAATAATACTTTGGTGCACATCTCTGGATTCAGTGTACAACTCACTGTCATTACTTAAAATTCCTCATTATTCTCCACTGGCTGGTTCAGATTCCCCAGTGGCCTCACATACGAACTTTTTCGGTTGGTTGATTGGTTTGAATCTGCATCCAGTCTGCTCCACTGCCAACAGCAGTCACATTTTTAAATACGAATTTATCAGAGAAGACAGGTATTTGTGCCTTTGGAACATCCTACAGTTGATTCAATGTATGTAGGTAATTACTTTCTTGTGGTTTTATTTAATTTTCTTTCCCTGTAATTCAATATTTAGATTCTAGGTTTAAAAAAATTGTCCAAATCCATATAGCAAGTAAGTGCACATGCAAATTTGAATCCAACCTGTCTTGACTCCAGAGTTAAGCCTCTTAGCCACTATGGTATATTTTTGCTTTTCTAATAGAGGGATGGATGCTTGTGAAGGCTGAGGAAATACAGAATGCTGAGTGGGTTTGGTTTAGAGTGTTGAGGTCATGGAGAAGAAAGTTGTGGGAAGTGAATGTGGGAGGGGGGATGTGGCAGTTGAAAAAATGGCCACACAGATGTCCATGTCCTAGTCCCTAGTCCCTGTGCATGAGATGGTACCTTCTATGGGGAACAGGGACTTTACAGATGTATTAAGGATTTTTATTCAGGGTAATTATCCTGGATTGTGAAGGTTGGCCCAGCACTATCACAAGGGTCCTTATAAGAAAGACAGCCTCAAAAGCAACATGATTCATAATTTTTAGAAAATGGGTTCATAAAGCATTGACTAAAGGAAAGAAACTGATAACACTTTATATTGGAAATAAAGTGACTTAGTATTTTTATTGTCTAAAAAATCAAGAATTGAGAAAAAAATGTTACTGTAGATTCAGAAACCAACTAGAATAGACTGGCCCAGAGAGGAGTGAGTGCTTGCTAAGACACTTAGTTATGTTGATAAGTTTAAGAAGCTGAAAGAGATTAGGAATCTATCATTAGCACCACTGGCTACTGTTCTTGCTATATCTGCAATAGCGAAATTAGATGCTTCAAGTACCACATCTCTCTTTGGGGTAAATTTTAAGTTGTCACAAATACTCCAGCCCTGTTACACTTGTCATTTTCAAGGTGACCTCTCTCCATCCAGTAGCAGGTGGTCCACCCTTGGTTTGGGCCTGTAACTCGCTTTTACAAGAATGTGACTGAAAGTGGAACTAAAGGGAATTGTGCTTAGTGAAGTATGCCACACAGAGAAAGACAAACACCATATGCCTTCACTCATTTGGCATAGAGAAAACAAACATTAAATACAAAGAAAAATATGCTTTTGCACTATAAAACAAATTAGTGGTTACCAGAAGGGAAGGGGGAAAGCAAGGGTGAATAAATGAAGAAGGGAACAATGGCCCCTACATGTCAATAGATGCAGAAAAAATATCTAGTAACATCTTGATTTCTAATAAAAATGATCAAAATAGAGGAAACTTTCTTAGTTGATGCAGGCAACATACCTGAGCCCTACAGCAAACACACACATATTAATGGAAAAAGTTTAGACACATCTCTTTTAAGATTGGGAGTAGTGGGCCTCCCTGGTGGTGCAAGGGGTTAAGACACAACCCTTGAAGCAATCCACAGCTACTGTAACATGAGTTCGATCTCTGGCCAGGGAGCTACCCCCATGGTGCAGCAGACCACTCCTGTCTCACCCGCTGCTCCCCTCAGCAGTGTATTTCAGTCAAATCGCCTATTCTGTTCTTCACTCTGTCTCCAGTGAATCCTCTCACCCCCCACACCTCTGTCCTGTACCTCAGTTCTTGTATGCATAAATAAATAAATCTTTAAAAAAAAAAGATTGGGAGTAGTACAAAGATGCCTGCTATCACTATGTGCAAATAGGCTGTTGTCCTATCTGTACCATGATGTGAAAGAGTTTGCAAGTCCTGCTGTAAACCAATGAATTCTGCTTATCTGTTTGACTTCTTCATTGCAAGGCCAGTCTTGTTTTCTGTTCATATTCTCCGTCAACTATTGTAGACCAATAAAAAACAGCTCCACCCTCCCTTGGGTAGGGCAGGGAACCTGGACCCCCCCCCCCCTTTCCTGAGAGTTCCTGAATTACTAGTTTCAGATGCTCAGAGTTGCATTTTTAATTCACTGAAAAGGGACTGCATGCTTATTTTTGGAAATGTTTGAAAACAGAAGGCCAACTAGCCCTTCCCATCTTAAAGGCCTGTGATGCTTAGTTGTTGTCCATGCATAATTACTCCTCTCTGCAGTTTTGAGGAGGAGGAAGAGAGATGCTAAAGAATACTTTTGAAAATAAAACTTGTAGACTCAATTTTTTGACTTTTATCAGGAAAATGTAGAAGAAACATATGAGTAAACTTATTTTAGGAATTGAAGTGACTTTAAGTGGGAAATTTCTAACCCTAGCAGCAATGAGTCATTTCTGCAGTGTTTGTAACACATTATTTCTGCAATGACATATAAATTTGAAAACATACCTGGGAAATGCAATGTGATCCATTTTTTTCAACCATGTGTCGCATATGTATTTTAAGTGCTAAGACAAATACAAATGGATATGCTAAGATCGTTTAATTTTATAATCAAAGACTTTTATTTTAACAGCCCTGAAGGATAATCTGCAAACTTATTATTTTACTCCAAGAAAGCTTTTATATTAAGAGAACACTTGGTGTCATTTAAAATTACCTGTCTTAATCATCCCAGCTCATTCTGGATAACATATAGAGCCCAGTTACTGGAGTATCCTAGGATGGGCGCTTTCAGTGCTAAAATAGGGAGAACCCCTAGCAAACTGGTCACCCTACACCCCGCAGGGGGCGGGTGGGTACTGGGCTCTCAGTTCTTTTGTTTGGGGATGCCAGGGGCCTAACATGGGGGGCTGTAGTGGGTAAGACAGACAAAGGATTTATTCATGCTGAGCTTCCAGTTCCTGTCTGACTGGACTGTCTGGCGGTAAACACAGAAACTATCAGGGTGACTCCAGGTAGGGTTGTGTGGTCAGAGGAAATCAAATCTGCTGGTGTGAATGATAAACAGATAGGTGGGCAGGTGTTGGTTTTCAGCAGGCCCCAGAAAAGGCCTCACAGATAATGTATGACCTTAAAAGGAAATTATGCAGACCTATATGAACACAAAGAGAAGCCCACTTCCCAAAGAAGGTATTCACTCCTCCTGAGGACATTGAAGTGGTGCCCACAGTGGTTTGAGTGGAGTGGTTTGCAGGGGTCAGCTCAGTGACAGTGACATAGAGCAAAACAGTCACCTTTGTCTTTCTAAAGACTTATAAACTGTATTTGGGATGAAATCCTTGATACCTTCTTCTCTCTCCTCTGCAATTCCAGCAGCAGCCACGAGAGGGCTTGCTGCTCCTTCGTTTCCAGGCGGTGGCTTTGGAGAGAGTGTGGGTACTGGTGTTTCCCTAAATGCTAACAAGTGCTCTGGAGGGTAGAGGAAGCCTGGCAATGTTGCTCTTTTCCTTGTTGTAAATAATCCCCCGATGCCACATCTCAAGGGTCAACTGTTTAGCAAGGTTCAGAGGATTCTCAGTAACAGCACAGCCCAGTTCAAATGGCTGTGAGGAACACAGCCAATGAGTATGAGGAACACCCCAGCAGGGCGGGAGGCAAAAACCAGCCACTGACAGGGACAGAGCCCTGACAAGTAGGGACCTGGAAAAGTAGGAAACTTCCTGATGCTGAAACATGGACCTTGCTCGTTAAAACACTAGACTAACTAGCAAATCAAAATAGCTAACAGAGATAGAAAACATTCCAGATAGTTGGGGGGCAGAAGGGGTAGAAGGAGAAGGCTCCCAGGCAGCCGGAAAAGTAGAAAACAAGAGAATACCTACTCTGGAAACCAATATTAAAGATCCTTACCAGGAAATGATGCTTGCTTCCTAGAAGTAAGCACTCTGAAAATCTGAATCACTGAGCTTAGTATTAAGTGTTAACTGCTTTCACTTGTCATATTTAGGCTTATTTCAGACTTGGTGTTATTTGCTCAATACATACTTGAATCCAAAAAAGAACTTCAGAGAATGTCTAACTTGGGTATACTAAGGTACTTGTTTTCACAGTATACATACAGCGTCTTTGATATGCTGGTAGAGAGGAAAATCTTTTAAATCTTTGATTTTCCAATGATTTGACCCTGTAAACTGGGTACATGTGAAACTTAAAACAGAAAAGAAAATGAGGGGACGAATTTTGGAGCAAGAGAAAAAAAGAACTTATTAATTTCATCGTTCACAAACCACCCTGCTATCTTTGAAAGTAGACATCAGCCCACTGTGGCACCTGGAGAAGCCCCACAATAAATGGGTGGGACAAATAAAGACAGGGCTGCTGACTGACTTCAGAATGGGGGGTTCAAGCAGGAACCTGGTATAGGCCTGGTATAGGTTCCAGCCCTGGTATAGGCCAGAGCCTCAGTAACAGCACCTGGAAACTGGCTGGACATGCAGCATCTCGGGCCCACCTGCAACCCGCTATATCAGAAACTCTGATGGGGCTGGGGGACAGCAATGTGTGTTTAATCAAACCCCTGCTAGTGAGTCTGAGAATCATGGTGTCTCATGGGACTTTTTCTCCTCTGAACTGAGCCTTTTATTCTCCCTAGCTTTTTATTAGCTTGAGGCACAGGCCATATGTTTTTAAATGGGAAGGGGCTTCTTTTTCTCCCTATTTTTTTCCTACCTAAAATTTTAGGATGAAATAGTCATTCCTCGTAATGACATTCAAGTCAATGATGGTGGTACCCATAGCCTAGGCCACGGAGCATGGGTGCGTGGTGGGCTCTGCCATCTAGGTTGATGTGATTACACTCTGATGCTCCCACAGTGACAGTCACCGTACAACATATTTCCCAGAATGTATTATCATCATTAAACAACGCAGGACTGAAATTTGTAGGGGCAAAAGACAATGTTTAACATATGTGTAAAACTAAAGAATAATCAAATCAACACTGCATTTAGGAGTTAGAATGTCACTATTCCCTGACGCATCTCAAAAGAATTGTGTTTTCAGATATAGGCCTTTGGAGGTAAGGACTATTTTTTTAAATGGCTCTTTTATTATTATTACTATTACTTCAGAGTTCATAGTATTAGACTTCAACCATTTCAAGGATCAGACATAATTTTAATGCATAGCTTCCAGTTTCTGTTCCCATTATAGTATCTTCAACCTCACAGATGTTCTATATGAGTCAGTTCCTTAGAATTTTTTTAATTTTGTGAACTTCAGAGTCCACATTATTGGTTAGTTGCAAGGTTAAAACATTCATTTTATTCTCTATAGCTTCCAATTTTGTTGTTCTTCATAATATCCTCATTAAAATTCTATGATTCATTCTTTCTTTCCTTTTTTTATTTTTTATAAAAATGTCTGGTGTTCAGGCAAAGACTGATTAAACTAGCTGTATAGGCATTAAACGTTAATGCCTTTTTGTTTCATTTTTACCCACATATCAGTAGTTACCATGGTTACTAAGAAGGACCCAGGCAGTGCCAACTTGCAGACGTGTTAATATGTTTTCCCTGGCTCAATCTCTCAGTTACTACAATATTACAGTAACTATTTTTCAGGGGAAGCATTTTTTTCTATCCTAGGTTAATTTAGGGAACTTATTATCTCTTATTCTATACACCTGACTCAACCAACTCACTGTGCAAAAAAGTGCTGTTACAGCTATATCCGGCAGACCCAGGCGACCCACACAGAGAACTTAAAGAATGACAATTCTACTCCCCTGTCTGTTTATACATTTATTTACCATCTATAATCATCTCACTTCAATGATGAGATAGGCCCACATTCTCCATGTCCTTATGATCTCAGTTGAGTTCTTAGAATTACTTTGGTTGCAACTAACAGAAGCCAACTGGAGAAGTGGGTATTTCATGCCCCAGGGTGGGGGGAATGCAACTGGAACCAAGGACTTGAATGCTTCAATATTTTGTCTTTTTTTTTTTTTTTTAAAGATTTATTTATTTATTTATACAAGCACTGGGCACAGTCAGAAGCACGGGAGGGTGAGAGGAGCCAGATTGGGGAGCAAAACAGACAGACTGACAAAATACACTACTGAGGGGAGCAGCGGGAGAGACAGTGGAGGTCTGCACGCCATGTGGGACCCCTGCCAGCGGCCGGGGATCGAACCGGCGCTGCAGAGGCTATAGGCAGCTTTGCAGCCCAGCGTTCAACCGCTGCGCCACCAGGGGAGGCCCAATATATTGTCTTCTTTTTGCTGTTTCCTGTTATTTCTTTCCTTGTGATGGTGGTGGTAAAATGCACACAACATAAAGTTTTACCATTTTAACTACACAGTTCTGTAACTTTAAATACATTTATGTGGTCATACAACCATTAATCATCACTCATGTCCAGATCTCTCTCATTATGTTAACCTGAAACTCTGTCCCAATTTTACCATAATTACTCACCCCCTCTCCCTGCTCCTGGTAACCACTATTTTACTTTCAGTCTTTAGGAATTTGACTAAGTACCTCATATAAATGGGATTGTAAAGAATTTGTGACCGGCTTATTTCATTTAGCATTATGTCCTCAGGTTTCATCAGAAATCCCTTCCTTTTTCAGGCCAAATAAAATTCCACTGGATGGATATACCACAATTGGTTTATCTAATTCCTTCAATTCCTTCACTATAGGACATTGGGGTTGTTTCCACTTTTTCCTTTTTTTTGACTATCATGAATAATGCTGCTATGAACATGGGTGTGCAAATATCTGTTTAAGTCCCAGATCTCATTTCTTTTGGGTATACACCCAGGAGTGGAAGTGCTGGATGATAGGGTAATACTATGTTTTATATTTTGAGAAATCAACATACTGTTTTCCACAGCAGCTGCGCCATTTTACATTTCCCCCCAACAGTGCAAAAGTCCTCTAATTTCTTCATGTTCTTGCCAATACTTTATTTTCTGGGGTTTGTTTTCTGCTTTTATATTTTAATAACAGCCATTCTAATGGGTGACAAGTGGTATCTTGTGGTTTTGATTTGTGTTCCCCTAATGATTAATGGTAATGAGCACCTTTTGGCGTGCTTTTAGCCATTTGTATATCTTCTTTAGGGGTGTCTACGAAAATGGTTTGCCTATTTTTCTGGTTGGTTGTTTGCTGTTGTTGAGTTGTAGGCGTTCTCTATATATCCTCCATATTAATCCCACAACAGATTTGCAGGTACTTTCACCTGTTCCATAGTTTTACTCTGTTGAGTGTGACCTTTGATGCACAAAAGTTTTCAATTTTGATGAAGTCCAATTTATTTACTTATTTTTTTCTTTTCCTGCAGTTCCAGTGTCATATTTAAGAAACAGTGCCAAATCCAGTGTCACTAGGCTTTTACTCTGTTTCCTTTTTTATTTATTTATCCTATTTTTGGATAAATATTAGGATAAATATCCTATTTATAAGAGGATAAATATCCTATTTTTATTTCCTTTTTAAATTTATTTATTTATACGAGCACTGGGTACAGTCAGAAGCACGGGAGGGTGAGAGAATTCACCAGAGCGGAGAACAGAACAGACAGACTGATGAAATACACTGCTGAGGGGAGCAGCGGGTGCGGCAGGAGAAGTCTGTCTCGCCATGCGTGACCCTCGCCGGCAGTCGGGGATCGAACCGGCATTGCAGAGGCTGCAGTCAGCTTTGCAGCCCAGCACTCAACCTCTGCGCCATCAAGGGAGGCCCTCCTTTTTTTTTCCTCTCATAAACTATATTGGTTGTTTAGAGGATCATTACACAGATATCAATTTGTAAGCAATTCTTAACATACACACGCAAAATCTAAAATATCACTGTGATTCTTTTCTAAGCAATTATTCCAGTGACTTTGCACCTTAAAATTTGAAGACAAATTTTGTTTAACTGACTATCAAGCACCAATACCTTCAAATGTTGATGAGTTGTTATAAGTCCCACTAACTCACAATTTAGTATCATAGGCAATACATACTCAAAAATTTTTTCAAACATCCAGGCACATAAAAGTTTTTATTAATCCTCTGATAAAAAATCTGCACAACCACCACAGACATAGACAAAGTCACTGCAGAATCTTTACTCCTTCTTTTTGCCGGCACCATCATTGGCCTTTGCAGTCCCCCTGATCGTCTTGATTCTCTTCCTGCATGCCTTTTGCTGTTTTCTTGAGGTCTTTTTCTCCTCTTACGGGCCATGTCTTGTAAGTCTGTTTGGGTTCATTTTTCTTTGCATTGACCAAGGAGTCGTAAATCATGCCACAGTCAGTTGTTTCGCCACCACCAAAGTGGGTTCTGAATCCAAATACAAAGATGACATTGGGGGTGGTCTTGTACATTTTAGCTCATTTTCCCCGAATTTCTGTCCCAGGTGCCGTTGCCTTCCAGAGTGAAGGATGGCCATTTGTTTCGGCCGAAGCAGTGGATTGGTCATGAACTTCCTGGTCCGAATAGTTACTGTGTTGTGCATGATGGCTCTGGGGTTTCAGGCAGCCAGGGAGGAAAAACCAAATTCAAATTTTAATATTTGACTGCACATTAGCAAATTTACTAGGAAAACTAGACAAGCATGACTGAAGATGTTACGGAGTGGGTGAAATTCTGGCAAGAGAGGGAAAATCAAGGAGTGGTTCTCATTAGGAAACAATCTTACCAACAACATGGGAGGGCCTTCCTGGTGGTGCAAGGGGTTGAGCACTATACTGTGAAGCAATCCACGGACTCTGCAGTACAGTTCAATCCCCCGCTGGCCAGGGAGCAACCCACATGGAGCAGCAGACCTCTCCTGCTTCTCCTGCTGCTCTCCTCAGTAGTGTATTTCAGTCAATCTGCCTGTTCTGTTCCCCATTCTGTCTCTGGTGAATCCTCTCTCTTTCTCTCTCTCTCTTTCTCTCTCCTGCGAATGCACGCGCGCGCGGGCGCGCGCGCGCACACACACACACACACACACACACACACACACCTGCATCTCTGGTATGCATAAATAAATAAATCTTTAAAAAAGAAACCATCTTGGGAATAGAAAAAAATTATGTTCAAAACATATTAAACGCATGACTGGGTCTCCAAACTGGCATGTAGTGTGCTTTGTACAATAAGATATAAAAACTACCCCCCTCTATGGAATGTTAATCTGATATCCAAGACAATTAAAGCCTCCCATATGCAATATCCCCCTATTCTCTGGTTGTACCAACAAACAAACAACAACAACAAAAACAGCAAATGATTTCACCTCTTAAAAACAAAGACATTTACACTAAAAATTAGACGAGGTGAATCCCCTCCTTAAAAATGTTTCTAGAGCTACTCAAAACTTGTAGTTACAAAATAATTGATAAAAAATGCAAGAAGGGAGACAGTTAGCCCTAATAAGACACGTTGCATGATATTATCAGATTTGGTTTCGTTCTTTCCTGTGGCATCAGGGGCTACATTTTCAGGGCCTGGGACAAAGGAGAGAGGGATCATATGGTGAAAGATCCATCTGCCCAGGTCAGTAGCCCATGCACCCAGGTGTCAAACTTAAAATCGCATGTAAGATTTTAGGTATGCTATTTAAAAAAAAAATCGATTTAAAAAGAATAACCCAGACATGATACGAACATTTAAAATAAAGACATCAGTGTTTATGATGGGAAATTTCCTAAAGCAACACCATCTTATTGCTGGAGTTTTATTTTCAAACTCCATCCTGCTGGTCTCCTCCCTGCTCTTGAGAGGGTCATTGGCCAACCGGGATGGAGAGAGAACTTGGGGTTTGAACAAAGATAAGAAAGCAACCTAGGACCAAAGAAGGAAATCCGAGGAGCAGGTCTTTTTTCTTTTGATTTTTTCATTAATCATTTAATCCTTGGGCCTCCCCGGTGGCGCAGGGGTTGAGTGCTGGATTGCGAAGCTACCTGCAGCCTCTGCAGCTCGGGTTAGATCCCCAGGCTGCTCCCCGGCCACCGGAGGAGGGTCCCACATGGCCAGCAGACCTCTCCTGCCTCCTGCTGCTTCCCTCAGCAGTGTACTTCAGTCCTTCTGCCTGCTCTGCTCCCCACTCTGGCTCTGGTTAATCCTCTCACCCTCCCGCGCTTCTGACTGTACCCAGTGCTTGTATAAATAAATAAATAAATCAAAAAAAAAAAAAATCTTATGTTATCTTTAAAAAAAAAAAAAAGTTAAAAAAAAATCATTTAATTCTTGCCCTTCCCAATATGATGAAGTAATCCTTGGCCTTTTGTCCACGGCACTCTGTGCTGACCCAGGAAAAAAGTCTGGACTGGTGAATTTTGTCGCCCAGAGGCCATTCTGGAAATTAGAATCAGGGACCCTGAGTGATCCATCTCACTTCCCAGCATTCATACGGCTCCCCAGGGCTATGAACTGGAAACTTCCACCATTAGGAGAACATGGCTAGGGCTCCAACTGTGGCATCCTCTGTAGCATTGCCTGGCCAAGTGACCCTCAGCAAACTATGCAACTGCCTCTGAGCCTCAGTTTCCACATCTGTAAAATGGAAGAATGGTAGCAACATGCATCCCAATAAGGGAGTTAAATCAAAGTGCAGAGACTGGACCCAGATGTGGATGGAGCTCCAGTAAGGCTAGCTGCCTGCTGTTCCACATAGCTGTTGTGTGTGGAAGAATTGGTCATTCAAGTCTGCGTGTCCACTTGCCTCTGTCTCCACCCAACATGCTTTCAGTCCTATCCCTTCCTTATTGGTTCAGGGGATGAGAATCTTTTTAGTGCCTGTTCATGAAAAAAGCAATTAGGAAGATCAATACTATTGAGGGCAGGATGGTTAAAACCCCCAAGTAGAGTCTGTTCCAGGGCAGTAGGTGTGTTTCCTGGGGCTGCTGTATCACATACAGACTTTAACTATCTCACAGTCACGAAGGTCAGAATTCCACAATGGTCCCACTTGCTAAAATCAGGCATGGGCAGGGTATCCCATCCTGGCAGCTCTGGGGTGTTCTATTACCTTACCCCTAGCTTCTAGAGGCTGCCTAAATTCTTGGGCTCTGAGTGCTTTCCTCAATTTCCAGTCTCCCAAAGGCAGATCATCCATACCAGTCCCTATGACACTTCTATCCTCATGTCCCTTTAGCTGGAAACCTCTCTTCCTTTAAGTCCCAGGTGACTGGATTGTCCCCACCTGGATACTGCAGGATAATACCTGTTTCAAGGTCTCTCCTCTGTGCCTCTTACCACACAGGTTCTGGGGATCAGGGCATGAATATCCCTGGGATGTGGGGAAGCACATGCAGAGTCTGGGAGGTCCAGACTCTATCTCAGCCTACCAGAAGGTGGGAAGTCAGATCAAGGCATTGAACTTCCTCTTCCCCCTGCTTAGTGGCACAATAATGACAGTGGCTGGGTCCCGAATCTGAGAAGAAGGCACCTGGCCAGTGCCTGCCCCTGGTCACATTCCAGAAACACTTTTAGATTACATTTGGGTGTGCTAAGAATCCTGTGCACTACACAGACCTAAGCTCTCTTGGAGAGCTTGGATGAGTCTTATAGAGACAACTCTTGAACTTGGATTTTTAAAAGGATGTTTGTTTTAAAAACAATTTGATGTATCTGAAGTACAGTGTGTTCAAAAAGACCAAGTGAATAACCTCACTTTAGAAAACTCATTAAAACTGTGTTTAAAGTAATGAATTTCAGTTCTGCATCTGATCTGTCACCCCTCTGGGTGGCCAGCATGCCTGCAGGTAGAGCCACGTGGAGGCTTGGAGCTGTGCCAGGCCCCTAATTGGACACCTTGATGAGTGATAATTGAAAAACGTCTCCACTCCCTGCTGGGCGCCTCTTGGAGGCTCCTCAGTGGGAGAAGCTATGGTGTGAAAGCAAAGTGATACCTGGGGCTTCAGATCACTCACGTGGCATGTGGCCAGGCCACCCCTCTCCTTTCTTCACTCTGCAGTCCTGCTCTCAGCTCTGGCTGATCAGTGACTGAAAAGGACTGTAAAGAGGGGTGTTTCACCTGCTGCCCTGGTCTCCCTCCTGTCCTCTTTCTTTACCAGGCAGCCGCTAATGACAATTTTTTTCCCACTTTTAATTAATTAATTCATATTTTCAATATATTTTGTAGTCCCCATAGTTCTGCTACCATTTGACCCGTGAACCACCACCATATTCTCTTGTGGTCAACCCTCCTCTGTTTTGACCCTCCTTTTTCCCCCTCCCTTGTTATATGCCTCTGATCTTTGGTCAACTTGCTAGGTTTAACTTTTTCTTGACTTTGTGTTTGGTTTCTCTATATTCCACAGATAAGAGAGGCCATCCAATATTTACCTTTTTTTCCTTCTGGCTAATTTTGGCTAGCATAATGCCCTCCAGCTCCATCCATGTTGCAGCAAAAGACACAAGTTTGTCTTTTTGATCGCTGAGTGATATTCCATTGTGTAAATATACCACATCGTTTTGATCCATTCTTCTGATGATAGTTTGGTATCACTAAACATGTCCAGAAAGTGTACATTTTTTCACTGAAATTTAAACATGGATGCACATACACACATGTGCATGCATGCACACATGCATGTGGACACACACTGTACCAGCCCACAGGCCCAGACATTCTGATTTTATTGGCCTAGAGTAGAGCCTTGGTAATTTTTTTTTTACATTAAACACCCACAAAACACAAAAAAAACCTTCAAACCTATAAACAGAAATTCATGGAAGGCAGCCCATCAAATCCTATGACAAGCAACACTTTACATTGTTACCAAGCATCTTTCTGAAGGATTGACAGGGAGGCCCCGCCACCGTGGCACGGTAAGGGTTAGATGGTGACCTACAGCTTATAAAGATTTGTTTCAGTGGCGGGGCCTCCCGAGAGCCTACTTGTAGGCTTTTTGGTTTTTTGAAGTCTTAGTGATAGAATCTGCTATAACTTAGGGATCTGCTATGTCACTACCTTACATGGGCTCCTCCAGTTGGGGTCCCCATTCTCTGTGGGTGGAGTATCATGACCTCTGTCCTCTGGTGGGTTCTCCATCTGGGATCTGTGAAGTTTGGGAGGCAGGTGAGGGACTCAGCCTGCCCCCTTGGTTCCTCTACTGGTGGCCTTTCCAAAGACTCTTGTCCCTTTAATGACTAGGAGGGCCCTAAGATGCTGCACCAGCCCTGTGGTCCCCAGGCTGTATGTTCACATAATTTCTTCATTAAACTCCTCTCCAGTTCCCCTAATGAATAAGATTGCTTCTACTTCCTGCTGGGACTCTGAGGGATACCACTGAAGGGTAGGATGTTGTTGCCTTTGTTTCTGGGACCACACCCCCCGCTCCGCCATACAGGATATGTGTTCTGGGGCATCCCCATGCAAGCTAATAAAGGAACTATGCCACGCCACTCACAGCCAGAGGTGCTGTGTGTCAGGGAGTTGGGGCAGCTAATAAGCCGATCTTGGGGAACATGGACAATTCAAATGGAGTGGGTACATGCTCAGTATCCTACAGTTAGCACTAAAATCCATGGTGTTGAAGTGGGAAAACCAGAGGGAGGAAGCATGGAACCATTTATGTGACCTAAAGACAAGAGCACACACAAAACATTACAGTTGCAACCACCTAGGAGGGGGTGCCTATAGGGGGCAGGGAGGCAGAAGTGGTGAGGTGAGGGGTCTGAAGGGAGAGCCAAATAGTACAAGAGAAACTTCTTGCTCAGATGGATGCTAATTATAGTCTACAAATTAGAGTACAATCAACCATGTGACTCAAGGTTTAAAAAATGCCCTTTATGAAGCTATCCTGGCTTCTGTGGTGGCCTAGTAGTCACAAATTATCTGAATAGCGTTCTTAAGAAATAGCTCTCCTGATAATTTTTTTGCCTTTGTGTTTCACAGAAGGCTTGATTTTGCCCAAAGAACCTGGAATTAATTCCTCCACTCTGTGTTATGGCAAAACATGTGTTACCATGGTTTCTTAAAACAAAATTTCAATTAGCAGATGGAGCTACTGAGAGGAAAGTGTCTGATTGGTGTAGAAATTTGGAGCAGAATTAAAACTAAAATAAACACATTTCAAAGAGTCCTACCATTTAGGATTATAATGAATTACTGCCAACAGTATAATGATGTATTAATTACTGTGCAAAAGATTCTTAACTGATAAATATTTCATGAAAATTATCAAGTTCTGTACCAAAGTTTAATTTATAATATTCTTTATTTTAGTCAATAATATTTTTAAACTTGGGGAATGTTGGATAGAGGTAGATTAAATAAAGAAACTTACTTAGAATTCACTGCGGATGATTATAAACTATTGAAACATTTTTGAAAATGTTGAATGAATCAGCAGACTAAATCGTATGGGAATTTAAATTATCTTTGTAGAGTATTTTAAACATTAGGAAATTACAGGTGTGATATAAAGTCTGAGACTGTTAGGACTCACAACTTCTTCTCCCCATGGAAATATTATTTTAGGTGGGCTTGGAATGAAGACTGCATCTCCCAGCAGCCCTTGCAGCTACATGTGGTCATGTGACTGTGTCAATACAGTTAGGACTATTTCACCGTCTTGGAGCCTTCCTTAAGATCCAGCAACCTGCCCCTGTGCTGACTTTATTCCTTTCTCCTCATTTTCTGGAATCTGGCTGCTGCTAAGGCATCTGGGCTTAATTTATTTGTGTGTGAAGGGAATCAGTGTCTGCACAGGGTGTACAAAACTATCTGGAGTTACTTCAAAGAAGGCTAGTTCAATCTATCGCAAATTCTTTTATAAATTTAGGAGGCATGAGACTTCAGAGGCATGGACCAGAGTGGGGATATGGAGTTGAAGGGCATTATAGAGAATCACCGGACATTACAAATTAACCCAATCACACCCCAGAAGTGATTAATTTAATAATAAATAAAAAATTTCACACAGGAATGAACTCCCTCCCCCAGAAGCTACACAACAATCAGAACAACTCCTGCCCTGGCAAAATGCAGTTCTTGTTCCCAAACTGTCCACCTGTGGCCCTGTAAGCACCTCTTTTAACAATCCTTTTCCTTTCAAAAGCAGTGGTAACAGCAGCAGCAACAGCTCTCTGCCCACCTTTGTCAATGCAGGTAGCTCTTTTTTTCCTTTTTCCTTTCCCTAGTAAACCTGTCCTTTCAAAATGCAGTCTTTGTCTATTTGAGGCTGTGCAAACATCTTTGTCTCCTTGGTAAAATCACTGTGTTTCACTGAAAGGGGAACTCTGCTGAAACTTTTCTCAGTGGTAATCCAAGAACCCCATTTATCTGAACCCCAGTATCTCATCAGAACTCCATCACTGACCCTCTGGCTTCAGATCTTATTTCTCCCCCTCATAAGACTCTGGGCACAATTGCAGTGCGTGTGTATGTGTGTGGGGAGGTGGTCTCCACACTGCCAAGCAATTTGGAGACATCACATGGGTTTCCTACAATTCAACTCAGTCCTCACTACCCCATGATATTGCATATCTCACAGGTTGATCATTTTTACAAGATTCCTCACTACCACCCCCACATTACAGCCAGTTTGCAAGTTGAGCTTGTCACCTGTTTCTGACAGTTGTAAATCAGAGGTGCCCATGAGTCCTGCTTTGGGTTCAATTAATTTGCTGGAGTGTCTCACAGAACTCAAGAAACCAGTCTGCTTGCTATATGACCAGTTTACAAAGGATAGTAAAGATTATAAATCAGTATCCAGGTGGGAGAGATGCTTTGGCCAGGCGAGGACACGGTGTGATGCTTGCATGCTCTCAGATTATCCCCCAAATCTTTCCATGCTCACAGATCTGGGAGCTCTCCAAACCCATGTTTTTGGGATTTTATGACAGTTTCATTACATAGCCATGATTAATTAAATCCTTGCCCAGGAGTGATGATTCAACCTCCAGCCCCTTTCCCCTCCTCAGAGTTTGGGGGTGGGACTGAAAGTTCCAATCCTCTAATCACGACTTGGTTCCCCAGGCAACTAGCTCCCAACCTTAGGTTACCTAGGGACTTTCTAAAGTCAACTCATTAACGTAACAAAAGACACTTTTCTCAACCCCCAACTTAGGAAATTCCAAGGGCTTTAGGAATGCTGTGCCCACTTGGGGGATGAAGACCAAATATATATTTCTTATTATAAATTGCAAGATCATGCCTCCCTTTCTCTGTCAGACCACTCTGTGTCCAAATCACACACACACACACACCCCCATGCTAAATGCTACCCTGGGGACTCTGTATCTGCCATTCCCTCTCCCCAGGCTCTCTGTCCAGCATCTATGGCCATTTCTCTCAGCTCCTCCAGTGCTGACAGGCTGTGTGCACGTCCCTTGCTCTGGGTCCTCCCTCTACACCAGCCTGAAGTCGCCTGCCCTACTGCTTCTTGGTCTTCCAGTGACTCTCTTTGGTTCTGTTTCTCATTAGCACTCGTTGTTGGGGTAGCATTTCATAGAGTTAAAACTTAGTTTCTGCACTTTGCTCAGCTGAACAATGCTGGAAGACACAGAATAAATGAAGAAGGGAACCCGACAGAGTTGCCACGGGAACCTGGCCCAGGGTCCACATGACCAATAGGGGACTATGGAGAATTCCGGGAAATGCGGAAACGGCAAACAGAACCAGGCAGGACCCCTCCTGTGCAGAAAGCCCACCCAAACCTGGCGTCCCAGCAGATGGTGACCAGCAGACACCTAGTGCCTCAGCCATGAAAAAAACAGTGAAAATGGGTTATAAATGCAGTCCCAAACCCTTCTTCCTGTGCAAACAATATCTTCTGTCTCACCCCTGCTCTCTTGCAGGGCATTTTCTGTTCTCCACTGTGTCTCTGGTGAATTCTTTTACCCTGAGCCTCTGTCTGCACCCCTGATATTAGACCGTCACATCCATCACGAACTGTCACCCTAGATATCTTACCTCCTTATCTGGTAGATTTTCTTTCTCCTCCACTACAATGTAGAGGGGCAGAAAAATAACTTCTCTTGCATGGGCAAAAAAAAAAAAAAATTCTACGTTTTGCTCTGTTAGAAAACATCTGCCTCACCCCAATCAAGGTCATTTCAGAAGTTGGAGTCAGAACAGTGGTTCATTTGTTGTGAAAATGAAGAGAAACAAAGGAAATGGCCCCAAAGTCCACAGACTGAGCCCCGGTAACACCTGCAAGTTTCAGGAACACGCACAAGTGATGGCTTGACTCTACCCTCGTGCCTGTGGGGGTGCTTTTAGGAGAAAAGAATCAGATACCTCGGGTCCTTACCTCTTCCCAAACACAGGTAGCTCTGCCTGAAATAGCTCTGTGAGATCAGGGCATGGCTTTGCAGTTCCAACAGTGTTTTGTCCTGTTTCCATGAACTAAGTTTGCTAGAAACCAACCTTCTTTGGCTAACTAAAAATGTTAGAGCTTAACTAATGCATTTGTTCCTTTGTCAAGAAAAAATAATTATGTATTTTTTTCTGTGTATGTGCCTATATAAACCCAGGTTGAAAATTCTGAGGGGACCACTCAGAGGAATTGAGTCTCCTAGGCCTGGATCCTTAGTCTGAATAACCCCTTTAATAAATTTCTCTAACTAAACTTTGAATTCACTTTGCAGCAGTGATTATTTCATTTCTTTTTTTTTTTTTTTTTTTTTTTTTTTTTTAATAGAGGCATGTTTTATTTATTTATTTGTTTGTTTGTTTGTTTTGTTTATACAAGCACTGGGTACAGTCAGAAGTGCGGGAGGGTGAGAGAATTCACCAGAGCCAGAGCGGGGAGCAGAGCAGCAGAAGGACCGAAGTACACTGCTGAGGGGAGCAGCGGGCGGCAGGAGAGGTCTGCGCGCCATGTGGGACCCTCCTCAGGTGGCCGGGGAGCAGCCGGGGATCAAACCGGCGTCTCAGAGGTCGCCGGCAGCTTCGCAACCCAGCGCTCAACCACTGCGCCACCGGGGAGGCCCTTGCAGTGATTATTTCAGTCGACACCCTCTATGCTTCTAGGTTCTTGGCTGAGATTCCCCAGCAATAAAGGAGAGATTAATAGGAGAAAAGCAAACAGAAGTTTAATAGCATGTACACCCCCTGAAAATATTGGGAGAGATCCAGGAAAACTGAAGGTGGAAATGGCTGGGCCTATCTTCTTAGATATCACCTTCAATTAAAGATACTAGGGGCTGGGAAACCATTTGTGGGAGTCTCCAGGAAAGGCATAGTGAACAAAAGTCTGGTCGTTATGTAGATTTAAATTGTTGCCTTCTCCCTAGATCAGAGTTAAGAAGAGTTGGCCTTTTCCCCTTGATGTCATCTGGATACTCCAGGATGGGGCATATTACTGTTACATTACCAAGTTTTCAGCTACCTAGATGTTCCTGGATTTTGGGGTTCCTTAGTCCTTGACTTAGGTCATGAAAGAATTCAAAGCTACATCTTCAGTAGAAGGAAAAGCAAAGCTTATTTAGAGACAGGATGAAAGTACATCCAGGTAGAGGTCTTGGACAGGCAGAGTCCAGGTAAGAGCAACTGTGAGGACTGGTGGGGGCATTCCTTGCTTTTATGGGCTCCCTAGTCTCATTTCAGGCTGTGTCCCTGTTCTCCCTCTTCATGGTGGGGGTGGGGAGAGTGCCCTGCAGGAGTTGCTGTGGGGACTGAATAGTCAATGGAATTCCTTCCTTTGGGGGAGGGAAGCATTTTGTGTTTTGGAGGGAATTGTCCAGTCCATTAGGGCAGTTTCCCAGTCTATTTAGGGTAATTGCCTTATCACCCCCACAATAGACTGACTTTGAGGAATTGCCACCCCTTCCCCTCGCACCCCATCCATTCCCCCCCCCTCCCAACCCGGGTGGTCTCCTCAGGCTTTGCTGACCTGCCTGTAGGTTGGGGTGGAGGTCGAATTTCTCACCTTGCCTTGGCCTCTAGACTGTGACATGTGTGGCTCTGAGAATGTGTGGCTCTAGGTGGCAACATTTGCCCCATGTAGGCATTTCTGGAAAAGCATGATGTGTAAAGTGATTAAGTGATTTAATGGGTCTGTTTCCTCAGCAGGGAGGAAGCCCCCAGGTTGGTCTCTGAATCTGAACTTGGCTTCGGTCACAGGGAACCCCTACTTCAGAGCTTCCTACCAGGGCATTTCAGGGTAGGGGTTCATGTGTTTGGAATCATCCCCTTGCCTCAGAAACTTTCTATTCCTGGAAAAAAGATTTCTGCTGATGAGTATGCTGTGAGATCAGACTTTGATCAAGAACTTCACTGCACTGTTTTGCAGGCACCTTTCTGATTTATTCTGAAAACAGGAAGCAAATTTAGAATATGTTTAATCTAAGAGAAGAATAAGGAATGTAATTAAATGATATGAATGGTATAAAGTAGCTTCCAAATGAGGAAAATTTAAAACATTTAAAACAAAGGTAACTAGTCAGAGAAAGTAAGAATGAAAGCAAGATTCTTTCCTTATGGAATCTGTCAGAATAAATTGTTTTTCTGAGCGATTGCTGTGCATCAATAAGGAAGTTATTTGATGTATTTTAAACCACATTTGGAGAGCAGGTAGGGCGAGTTAAAATATGGAATCTGTGGTCTGCGTGAACTGTTGGGGTATGCACTGGAACATGGATGCCTTCTAAAGCTGGTGCAGCCCTCTCTTGGAGAGAAGGGCATATGGCTGTGGATGCTTTTACATGGAAAGGGAAGTCACAGGCCATGGGGGAAAACATTGGTTTAAGGAATGGGCTGCTGGGCCTCTCCTGGTGGCACAGGCGGTTGAGTGCAGCACGTGAAGCTGTCTGCAGCCTCTGCAGCACCGGTTCCATCCCAGCCAGCTGGTGAGGGTTCTGCATGGTGTGGCAGACCTCTCCTGTTTCACCCGCCACTCCCCTCAGCAGTGTATTTCGTCAGTCTGCCTGTTCTGTTCCCTACTCTGTCTCTGGTGAATCCTCTCACCCTCCCGCACATCTGGTCTGTACCCCGGTTCTTATTTAAATAAATAAATAAATCTTAAAAAAAAAAAAAAGAAATGGGCTGCTATTTGAAATTTGAGGTGGAGTTGCAGGCTGGGACAAAGCACTGCTCTGCAGTTATGCTTCTTCTCATATGGCCCAGCCCACAAGTGAAGGGCAGATATCAGTGTTCCTGACCCTCCCTCAGCTTGGAAAGTCAGGCTAAGATAGAGGAAGGAAGTTAGTGTGGCATCCCAGATACTCAGCATCAGCAGGGCCAGGAATAAAACCTGGAAAAAGAGATGTCTTGTTTCTGGAATATCTCACCCAAGATATTGCTAAAAAGAGAGCCAAGATGGAGTCCAAATAGGAGCCCAAATTGGTCCAAAATGGAGTCATTTGTGCTAAGCCCTATGACCGCAAACTGAGACATAGTACTAAGACAATCGCAGTTCTAGCCTCTCCCACAAACACAATATTTAACCCAGCAAGCTAGAATTATGTCAGCACTAATGACATGGTCTCCCTGATAGACCTTTCCTGTACCCTTTTCCTTTGTCATTCCCTTCCAAGATACTGTTTCATTTTAAGACTAAATTTCTCCTTTCCTTCAATAAAAATATCTTTCATTCCTTACACCTTCCTTTTTTACTGAACACACATTCTTATTTTCTGCACATACAGAATTATTCGCCTTAAGGTTTGTCTGGCTTTAATTTCTTACTTAGTAAGCTAACCCTTAAAATTCTAACGTCTAATTTCTAAATTGTAAGCAATCATAAAACTGTTAAACTAGTCATCTTTTATATTGGAAACCTTATATGTAACTTTTCATAATTTCTAGACTATGTGTTTGGGTCCATTTTACTTATGTACCCAAATTCTTTAATTCCCTTTCAAAAGGAGTCAAAAGTAAACCTAAATTCCAATTTTTTAAAAAAGATTTATTTGTTTATGCATGCAAGAACTGGGCAACATACCAGAGGTGAGGGGGATAAGAGGATTCTCCAGAGACAGAGTGGGAAGCAGAACAGGCAGATTGACTGAAATACACCGCTGAGGGGAGCAGTGGGTGAGACAGGAGAGGCGCCATGTTTGTAGCTCCCTGGCCAGCCGGGGATGGAATTTGAGCTGCAGAAAGCTTCATAGTGCTGTGCTTAACCCCTTGAGCCACCAAGAAGGCCTCAGTAAACCCAAATTCAGTAATTTTAGTAGAATGATCTAGATAGTCAGTGAATTCTCATTATTAAACTTAGTAAGACCTTAATTTTCAAAAGGAAATTGGGAAACTACTTAGGTAACGGTAAAAGAACAGACTTAAAATGGAGTAGCCTATGTTAAACTTTCATCTAGACTCAATAACCAAGAGATTGCAGTTTTAGTTTCTTCTTAGGATGGAATTCCCAATCCAGTCAAACTGGAATCAAATTGTTAAGGCTATTTTGCCTGAAGCAATCTTAACTTTGTCTTGTTATTTAGTTTAGCATAGGTCTAAAGGTTCAAGTTACCATAGATCTCCAAAGACTATTGCTAAAGATTCCTATATCAGTTGGTTTATCTTTTAAAAAAAAAAAAAAGATTTATTTATTTATACAAGAGCCGTGGTACAGGCCAGATTCGTGAGAGGGTGAGAGGATTCACCAGAGACAGAGTAGGGAACAGAATAGGCAGACTGACAAAATACACTGCTGAGGGGAGCGGCGGGCGAGACAGGAGAGGTCTGCCATGCCATGTGGGTCCCTCACCACCAGCCGGAATCAAACCGGCGCTGCAGAGGCTGCAGACAGCTTCACAGTGCTGAGCTCAACCACTTGCGCCACCAGGGGAGGGCCTATGTCATTTGGTTTAAACCTTTACCTCTTTAAGCAAGTTCATCTGACCAGGAAACTAGGCTGATATTCTGAGTTTAGGCTTATCACAAAAGACTCCATTTTGGACTTGTTTCTTTTGATATTAGTCACAGAACCTTATGAGACCAAGCCAGTTATTTTTCCTTGTTAAATAACATGAGCTAAACTTTTTATTAATAAACAGTCACAAAATAAACTATACATCCAATATTGTAACTCTAAAGACACACGTGTTTCAAATTAAACTATTACATTTTAGCTAGTTCTCATTGACCAAAATTTATTCTAGATTATGTTTCTTGAAAAGAACAATTTGGGTTAGTTTCTATTATATTCCTGATTTTAAAATTTATGTAGGTGCCATTTATAAACCAATTATATATGAATTAATTCTAGTATTACCATCCAGAGGTAAAATACATGGAAGAGAAGGCACACAAACATATATGGATACCAACAGAGATCTCTTTGTTTTAGCCGTGAGTACCGACCGCTAAGCACCTTTCTGTAAAGTTAAAATTAATGTTCTATTAATGAAGACAAGGAATTTTCATTAATTCTATTTTTAAAAGTTCTCTTATTTGTTCAAAAAAGAATGTACTCCTTAAATTTGCATTTGAAAGAATGACTCTGGTTCTGAAGACAGTAAGGGCAGAAAATTTTATTACAGAGATCATGGACTTTTGCTTTCTATAGGCCGGATCTTTTCTTTTCTTTTTTAAAGATTTATTTATTTATTTATACAAGCACTGGGTACAGTCAGAAGCGCGGGAGGGTGAGAGAATTCACCAGAGCCAGAGCAGGGAGCAGAGCAGGCAGAAGGACCGAAGTACACTGCTGAGGGGAGCAGCGGGCGGCAGGAGAGGTCTGCGCGCCATGTGGGACCCTCCTCCTGTGGCGGGGGAGCAGCCGGGGATGGAACCGGCGCTGCAGAGGCTGCGGGCAGCTTTGCAACCCAGCGCTCAACCGCTGCGCCACTGGCGAGGCCCAAGGCCGATCTTTTCGTCCTCTTGATACCTACAAGAAATTTCGTGGACTTTAAAATTATTTCTGTAGTCACACCTCTGCTCTTGTGAAGACTTTATTTGTAAATTCAAGATAATCTAATTCATCAAAAAATCTGGGTTGAGGGCCTCCCTGGTGGCGCAGCAGTTGAGCGCTGGGGTGCGAAGCTGCCCACAGCCTCTGCAGTGCCGGTTTCATCCCCGGCTGCTGGCGAGGGTCCCACATGGCATGCAGACCTCTCCTGTCGCGCCCGCTGCTCCCCTCAGCAGTGTACTTCATCGGTCTGCCTGTTCTGCTCCCCGCTCTGGCTCTGGTGAATTCTCTCACCCTCCCGCGCTTCTGACTGTACCCAGTGCTTGTATAAATAAATAAAAATCTTAAAAAAAAAAAAAATTGGGTTGAAATTGTAAGATGGTGGTCCCCAGGAAAGGGGGTGCTTTCCCTTCCCTATAACAAAACCTATAAAATATCATTAGGTTAATCCACCCTTCTCTGTCCCCACACTCAATTCAAAAGTGCTCATGGACCAGCTCAACATGTAATTCTTTCTTGGCAAAAGAGGCATCTTAAATTGCACTTGGAAAGTAGATTAAAAATGGTGTCAACTGTGCTGACCTAGTATTCTGGCCCAGCAATCCCTGCAGACTGAGTCAAATTGGCCTTCTAGAATAATGAAAGGAAAATCTTAATAGAAACAAAGCTTCTTGCCAAATACAGCAGAAATATGTGCTATTAAAGCACAGAAACCCTTTGTTCCTAATTCCAAGTCACTTCTTTATCTCCACTGATTATTAGTTCTCATTTCTGCATAATATAAAATCTAATACTATGTAATCCCAGTGATTTAGTCATCATTAGAGAATTGTCTCTATGAATCTATACAATTTTACCCCTTCTGTGTCTTAGATACTCCAGGGTTTACTTTTACCCCAGGGAAAAGCTCTTGCCATCACATTGAGGTACAATTCTGATGTCATGAATTTTGTGTCCTCATAGTGGTGGAGCTTCCTACAGACCTTCTCCTGGAAAGGGATCCCCAATTAATTCCAGAGGACACCTGGAGCAATGTGAGACCCAGGCTGGCCAAGTTGAGTTCTTTATGGGAACTGACACAGCTTTTGAGAGAGACGAGAGTTTATTCTTTTCTCTGCATGTGATTAATTATAAACATGAATTTTCCCTGGTATCTTTGCTCTCAGGTGACGAGAGCTAGTTCAAGCTGACAGAAGGGACACAGCCCCAAGGACAGAGCAAACAAGTCCTAGTGACTCTGAAGCTCTGGACCCAGAAACTATGTCTGGGTTCTCAGCTACTAGAACCAGTGAATTATTTCCAGTTTTCCTTTGCTTAAGGTAGTTGTCCTTTTGATTTTTAAGTGAATTTAAATCACATCACTTAAATTTTACCATCTTAGTAATTTTTAAATGTACAGTTCAGTGGCACTGAGTACATTCACATTGTTGTACAACCATCACCACATCTATCTCTTCAACTTTTTCATCTTCCCAAATTGAAACTTTGTTCTCATTAAATGCTAATTCACCCCCTTCCTTAGCTCTGGCTAAGGCACCCACCATTCTACTTTCTGCTCTGTTCCCTCTCTGTGGTGTGTACACATAAACTGACAGGTGTGATAAAACTACATGGACTCACCGCACACATAAATGAGTATGTGTTAAAGTTTCCTCTTTTTATAGATCACCAGTCATCTGGATTAGGGTACATCTTAGTGATCACATCACAAATAAATCACCTCTTTAAAGACCATGTTTCCAAATACATCACTTTCTGGGATACTAGTTTTGAATCCTGTTTGTGTCACTTGCAACAGAAAAATTCCTGAATAATACACTCTTTGATTATAAGAAGCTTGGCAATGTAAGTAGCTTAAAATATCCATACGCATGTGAATGCATGCATACTATATTTTGTCATTTAAATTTATTAGGCAAAAGGAAAATAAAATGTGTTTTTTCATCTTTAAAATATTTATTATGCAAATATATTTGCATAATTTAAAGCTAATCCCTTTGGCAATCTTCTTATAATCAAGTCAACAAAACTCGATAAGATTTTAAAATCCTAGTAAAAATCTCTTTCAGAATGAAATTTTTTGCCAAGAAACAAGAGACACTTGCACATCGTCACTGTCTTCTTTGGGGAGTTATGTAGAGTAGAACTTTCGTTTCCTTCATCTGGGGTGAGAAGGAAGCTTGGAAGGAAGTGGCCCAGCATTTGATTTGTGCACCTGACTGGTTGTCTCTGCTCCTCCGCTGCAGGCTGGCTTAGGTGAGGTTACTTTTCTTGTGCTCATGCAGCTCTCATGCAATTCAAGAAGGCCTCTGGTAAAGCAATACATACAGTTTTCAGGGCTGTCAGTCCTGGTGTCCTCTTCTAGAACTGTGATTTTTTTTTTTCTGACACCAAATGTGGAATGTTTGCTGACATTAAAATTTGTCTGATTCTGATATCCACAGGGTATCCTAAGAGTCAATGTAGTGCTGACTCTGGGTCCTGGAATTAGTGCTGACCCCGCAAGTTAAGAGCTCTGTCCCACAAAACTGTGTCTGCTTAGATGCCAGTGGCAAGTCCCAGGCTGTTACCTGTGCTTCTGACTGACCGCTGTGGACTGGAGGTTCCCACGACTCCTTCTTCGGGCTCAATAATTCATAAGAATCACTCATAGACCTCAGGGAATAGTGTGCTTCTGTTATAGGGCAACCCTGATATAAAACGGGTTGCCTGGCTGTGGGTCCTCACCTGCGTGCTTAAAAGGGACTTATTAATACTCCACTACAGGCACACACAAAAGGTTAATAAAAGGTTTATTTACAAGGGAAAAGGAAATAAGGAAAATGTACAACTCAGGGAGAAAATAGGGAAATAAAGTCTTTAATGCGTGCTACCCGATCCGCCAACCTGGAAACCCAAAGGCACTCTCAGAGCTGGCTGGACGCTGCGAGCTGGTGGAGAGCCAAAATGGGGGATCCCCTCCAAAGCCCACGTGTCTGGCTTTATACCAACCTGGCTGCTTAACCCCACCCTCAGGTCCCAGCCACCTTCCCTTTGGTGGTGATGGGATTTGGAGTTCCCAGTGTCTTTGGCTTTGGCCTGGGGTGGGGGTGGAGTCCACAAAGCCTGTATGGAATTAGCTTTAGGACAGCCTTTTCCCCCTAACACTTCTATTTTCTTATTTGTTATAAATTATAGAACTCAGGAACAGGTGACTGAAGGAGTTGTACAGGGCAAGGTGTGAGATGGGGTACAGAGCACCCATGCCCGCTCCAGATGGGCTACCTCCCAGCGCAAGCACCAATCATTCACCCACATGCAAACTCTCCCTGTCATGTGAGAACTTTTATAACCCACTTTCCAGCCTTCTTCCATATCATGGAGGTCTGGGAAGATTCCCTTCCTGTAATCAGTTGGACATTCTGGTGACCATCCCGCACTTAAACTAGCACCTGAGCCACCTCATGAGAACTCAGGTGTGGTAGAAAGGACTCTTAATAAATAAGAAGGCTCCGATCGCTCAGGGAACTTCCAGGGTTTGAGGAGCTCTGCCAGGAACAGGCACAAAGGCCAAATACACATCATTATACCACAGGGACTAGTCATAAGGTTTCTTGTGAGCTTTAAGTTTTCTGATGACTTTTTTCTTCTCCCCTTACTCCCAAATTCTGTTCTCTACTTCTAGTCTCTCCCTGCTTACTACCTCCTTCTAGAGGAAAGATATGAGAAATAAGGGGAAAGAAAAAATATAATATAAAGGGGGAGGAAAGGAGGGCAGACTTGGAAATGAACATGGGGAAGAAGTTAAATCACTCTCTGAAGCACAGAATATCTGTGGAAGCAACCCAGGGAGTTAACAGGGCAGGGAGGCTGGGGGGAGGGACATGCAATTTAGGGTGAAATTTTTTAATCCTCATAGCATTACCTGTTTTTAGAAATCTGTCTCCCTTCTGTCTGTCTCAGCAGAAGCAGAATATAATTTATAAAATAATACAGAGAAAAACGAATAAGAAGAAAATATTATCAATATATAATAGCTAGTAGGGTAGATAGAAAATGAAACCCACTGAAATAACCAAATACATCTGTAATAAAAATAACTGAAAATGGATTAAACACACCCAATAAAAGAAAACAAATTATTTGAAATGAGAAAAATAATACAGTTCTATGATTTCTGAGGAGTGAGTAAAACATGGTAACCAAGAAATGTTTACCGTGAAGTGACAACTTCTAACAGTAACCATAAAGAAAAGAAGAAAAAGAAGGCAGAACAGCAATATGTTTCTGATAAATTAGACTCTTTGAAGAAAAAAATATTTAAGGACAAAATAGATCATTCCTTGATGATGAAAGAATAATTACCTGGAGGATACAAGGAACTTAAAACTGTTTACCTAACAATTCTCTTCAACATATATAAAGCAAAAATCTACAGACAGTGGCAGATTTTATCATGTCTCTTCCAGGAATGAACAGATCAGTCAGACAAATATTTAGTAAAGATATGAAATATTTGAAGAACAAAATTAAAAGCTGGGAATAAAGCACATTCTTAGGACCCTATGCCAAATGAATAATAATAACTGCTAACATTTGTGAAGTGTTTGCTGTGTGCCAGGCAACATTGGGAGTGCTTTACACTACCGATTCTTCCCAACTCTGAGCCCAAGGAAACTGAGGCAGAGAGGGGTTGAGTGATTAGCCTGACGTTACTCACCTAGAAGTGGCAGAGCAGGGGTCCCAGTTTATCGATGCCAGAGTCCAAGGGTCTAGACCAGAGAGTGACAAACCTTCTTAAGAATCCTGCCCCTTTCATAAGGCAGCTCCTTGCCCTTTAAGAACTGCCTGTTGAACCTATCCAAATCCCCCCTTTTTCCTTTCCTTTCCTTAATAAAACTGCCCTTTTAGAATGTAGTGTAGTGGGGAGAAATATTGGGGTGAGGTGGGAGGTGCTGGGATGAGAGAATTCACCAGACACAGAGTAGAGAACTGAAAGGTAGATTTATTGAAGTGCCCCGCAAGGGAGCAGGGGTGAAATGGGAGAGATCTGTGTGACAGGAAGGGCTGAAGGCTTTTTATACTCTATTTTGTGTTCACTTATTTGCTGGGGTGTCTGGTCTTAAGGGCTTTGACCTTCAACACACACTCTGTTAAAGAGGTGGCTGTGAATGTGTCCTGGCCTTGCTTCCTCATTTGTGGAAGGGCAGAACTGGTTTGCACCTGGCAGCTCAGGCCAAATGCTCTCCCCTACCCCAACCTGCTGCCTGGGCTGATAAAACTACCCTCAGGGGCACAGTAGAAAGGGGAGTGACATAGAAACTCCTGCCTGGACTGATAAACCAACACTCTGGGAGGGCCTGTGCAGTGCACCCGAGATGAGATGGAATGAACAGTTCCTGCACCCCATTTAAGGCCAGAGTCTCCCCAATTGCCTCACAGTAGTACTGCCCAGGGAACTCTCCTGGCAGTACTTTTATTCTGTCTTAAAATAAGCTTAACTTCTGCTTCTGCTAAAGAGGTGGCTGTGAATTCTTACCCCATGTCCAAGAACAAGGAACTCCTAATCTAGGAACCCCTAAACCTGACAGCAAAATGACCCAAGGGAGCTCCAGGGCATGTAGCATCTTCCTGGGGACCTGAATCCCAAAATACTGGGTCCAGGTGATCTTAAGAAGTGAAGCTCTAACCTTCAGGGTTAATATAGTTTAGGAAAGATGGTTCCAAGGGCTAGAGCAAGGAACAGCATTCAAGTCTGGTAAGCATGCACCCTGCCCACATGCTGCTAAGCTTTTGAAATTGCACTTGACAAACTCACCTGCTGTCCTTCTGGTTTCCTAAAACATTCCTTCTGAGAATGCTTTATTCTGTCTTAAGAGATTAAGGTGAACAAGGCCAAGACAAGTAATGGTGGGGAGAGATCCAAGGAAAAATCCAGGAGGGGAAAACATGAGAATTGACTTTTCTGAGTGTCCACCCCCTTGATTTCATATTACTGTTGGCAGTACTGCTATGTTGTCATTAAGGTGTTTAAAATTAATGGTTTAAAATTAATGACTGTGATTGTTGTAACAACATTTGAATGTTTCAAATAACATCACTGATGAATGAACAGGAAAACTCCTGTTTCCCTGGAGAGAAATGCTAATGGAAGAATTTGCACTTTGTGTCTCTTGCCTTGTGGCAATCTGCCAGGAGGAAACCAAGTTTTTTGCAAAAGATCTGAGATGGATTTCCCCAAACTGAGCAGGGAGCTGTGTTTCCACTGAAGATTTTGTGGGCCAGGTGAGAGTTTCTTTCCATGTAGGTACAATCCTCAGATATGAAGAAATGATTGAGATTTGGGGGCTTTTATTTTCTATTTGCAGGACCTGCACCCTAGTATTTGAATAAATGATTCAACTAGAGTAGAGCTGTTGAAAAGGGACATGATCAGGGGACCTTCTCTCCCAAGAGGTACACGCCTGTGGAGGCCATTGCAACTTCAGAAGTGCATGCCTGCCTCCCTCTTGCTCATACCCCAGGATTTCTCCTTCCTCTGTCTTTAAAAAAAGAAAAGTCAGGTTTTGATTCCTGCTTAGGGGCTTGGTTCTTTGTTAGCAGAATGAGCTCTTCTAGATGACTTTACTTTGCAGACATGCTAAGGAGAACAAGGATAGATCTTTCCCAGGGTCACAGTTCCCACTGTGTTGCATCCATAACATTTTACTCTGCTAGGTGGGAATGATGTAATTCATCTGTCTTTTTAGCTTAGAATACTTCCTAGGAATTCAAGTGTTTCTGTAAACAGTGCTGGAGAGTTGGGCTCAGGTGTTCTTTGTTCTCTGTGCTGCCTGGGCCCTGGTGCCCACAGCAGTGCACCCAACCTCTGAGTGTCCAGGCAGCAGGATTGCCGGGGGAAGAATTATACAGGAGTCCCGGTGATTGGCAGGTTCGCCCTACCCAAGGTGGCTTCTATTTCCATAACAATCCAAATTAAATCGCCTGGAGAGGTGCCCCTGCATCTGTTCATGTGGTGCATGTTTGTGCAAGTGACCTATGTTCACCTTTAAAGTGAGAGTGACTGAGGGCTGAATTGGAATTGTTTAAAAATTGAATGAGCCCCTCTCTGCGAAATTAAAATTGATTTAATCCTTTACTAACGTGAGCACAGAAACACTAAATGAGGTAACATTTTGCAGCCTGCTTGACACAATGACATGAGCAGTGACATTTCAAGAAGATAATAGTACAATAATGGAAAAAAAGTAGTCAAATCTCCCCCAGTGAAATATGACCTTAATTGGCTGCAATGGGGTGGTGTGTATGAGCAATAGGCAGCGGACATAAAAAAAATGTTTTCATTCTTACCTTCTACCAAAATGTAATTAGTATACTACAATCATTATACATTTATATGTGATAGCTTGTGATTGGATGAATAGCTTATTTACTATAAGTATGAAAAGTTTTTTGCAGCCTCAGGTTTTTATTTTTTCTAATGAGAAGGTTAGTAAAACATAATCAACAATGGCTTTAAAAGATAAGAAAAGTTATTTTATGAATGTACCTAAAAACGTGTGAAAAGGGGGCCTCCCCGGTGGCGCAGCTGTTGAGCGCCGGGTTGCGAAGCTGCCCGCAGCCTCTGCAGTTCGATCCCCGGCTGCTCCCCGGCCACCAGAGGAGGGTCCCACATGGCGCTCAGACCTCTCCTGCCACCCGCTGCTCCCCTCAGCAGTGTACTTCGGTCCTTCTGCCTGCTCTGCTCCACGCCCTGGCTCTGTGAATTCTCTCACCCTCCCGTGCTTCTGACTGTACCCAGTGCTTGTATAAATAAATAAAAATAAATAAATAAATCTTTAAAAAAAAAACAAAAAACGTGTGAAAAGGCAACCTACTAAATGGGAGAAAATATTTACAAATCATGTAAATATTTACAAATCATGTACCTTATTAGGGGTTAATAGCCTTAATATATAAAGAACACATAAAACTCAATAGCAAAACAACAATAATAAAAAAAGCAAGCTAGGTGACTAAAAAATGGTCAGAAGATCTAAATAGACATTTTCCCAAAGAAGACATACAGATGACTAACAGGTGCATGAAAAGGCCTTCAACATTACTAGTCTTCAGAAAAACATAAATCAAAGTCACAAAGAGATATCACCTCATACCTGTTAGGACATGACTATCAAGAAGATAAGAATTAAGTGTTTGCAAAGATAAGAATTAAGCGTTTGCATGGGTGTGGAGAAAAGCGAATCTTTGTGTTTTGTCATGGGGAGTGCAGGTGAGTGTAGCCACTATGGAAAACTGTATGGAGGTCCCTCAAAATATTAAAGATAGAACTATATGACCCAGCATTCCCACTTGTATTTATTCGAAGAAAATGAAATCACTATCTTGAAGAGATATAAACACCCCATGTTCACTACAGCATTATTTGCAATAGTCAAGATATGGATGTAACTTAAATGCTCATTGAGGATAAATGGATAAAGAAAATTTTTTAAAGATTTGTTTATTTATGCATACAAGAACTGGGGTACAGTCCAGAGGTGTGGGGGGTGAGAAGATTCGCCAGAGACAGAGTGGGGAGCAGAACAGTCGGATCTACTGAAATACACTGCTGAGGGGAACAGTAAGCAAGTCAGGAAAGGTCTGCTACGCCATGTGGGTTGCTTCCTGGCCAGGGATCGAACTCATGCTGCAGTGGCTGCAGATTGCTTCATAGGTTGTGTCTTAACCCCTTGCGCCACCAGAGAGGCCCCTGGATAAAGAAATTTTGGCATACAAATACAATGGAATCTTATTCAGCCATAAAAAAATGAATGAAAGCTTGCCATTTGTAACAGCATAGATCGTCCTTAAAGAAACTAAACTATGTGAAGTAAGTCAGACAGAGAAAGATAAACACCACATGATGTCATTTAAATGTAGAATGTAAATAAACAGCTTAAAGATACACAGAACATATGTAGCTCACAGATACAAAGAACAGATTGGAAGTTACCACAGGTGTGTGTGTGGGGGGGGGGGTAGGGGGGTGGAGGGGGATGAAATGGGTGAAGAAGGTCAAAGGCACAAATTTCTTTTGTCAGAAAGAAGGCAAAGTTCCCATGAAAATTTATGTAAAAGGTGAGACTTAAAAGAATTTTTGAATTTGAGATCAACCACTTCAGGCTTTGCCTACAGATGTTCCCAAAGGTATGTCTTCAATCACCTGTACTCAGGGAAACAATATTCCGCTTCCTGATAAGTAACACATGTTCATTATAACTAATTCCTCCAAATATAGAAGAAATGGATATATTTGATAGGATAGTATACTATCTATAGTTAACTACTATTAATATTTTGAAAAACTTAGTTCCCAGCTTTTTTTTCTAAGTGCATATATTTTACAAAATTGGACTTACATTATATACACAATTTGATATACTAGTGATAAAATACACAGGGAATTTAGTTCATTTAACATGTTTGACCAATTTGCTATATTATTAAATAATCTTTAAAATATGATCTTCTTGACTATACTACCTCTCAGTGTGGATGTTTTTATTTTATTAAAATTGAATCTCTGTTGTTGCTTTTAGATTCTATAAAAGGATATATTGCAACAAATAGCTTTTAAAGTTATTTGTATCAATAATTTTGAAAAACATTTTGATTTTCATTTTGTAGTTGGTTGGTTTGGAAGAAAATAAGTGATACATTAAATTAAGCATAATTCACATAAAAGTTAATCTGTGTAGGATGAAAACCATATGACTTCCTTTGCTTGGTCCTTTAATCTATGTTGGTCCTTTAATCTATTCAATCTCTATTGAATAGAATGGAAATTTCCATTCTTGTCTCTTAATTTTATAGCTATTTTCCTCTTGTTTACATTGTGAAAATTTTAACTTGATTCATATCAGAAAAATTCTTATGCTAGGACAATAGATAATTTTCTAAAGTGTGGATGAAGCCATTTTTCATGTCTGCAAGTATCACATGGAAAAATGTTAAATTTCAATTAACTGTCATTTTCAGATACTGCTCTGGCCTAATCTCTCCTGACTTGTCCTGCTTCTTTGCAGTCCCTCTGGTGTGGTCCTGGGCATCTCTTTCAGGGAGAAAGGATGAGCTGTGTGAACAAGTGAGGTGGGTGGCATGCAGGTGGTGTTTTCATGTATGTGCATATCAGACAGAAGTGGTGTCACGTCTTTATACCTGTATGTGGGTCTGAACTGTGGACCCTTCAAGAGTTAACGTCTTGATTTGAATTTCTGAATTGTTGACTCTTCTGGTGTTCCATGTTTATTTGAAAGCGGAGTCACACTGAGTGAAGTTGGATCAGGGATCTCTGGAGAGCACAGTTAGGGCCAGAGAGCCCAAGTCTCATCTGGACCCAACTTACCCACTGCTCCACATTGCTCTGTTTCTTGGCCCACTTCTTTCAGCATTAAAATAGGGTCACAAAGGTGGTGGCATTTGTGTGAATTCCACGTGGTATAGGCGTGCAGAGGGCTTAGCACACAGCCTATCACGTCAGCATGGCAGCAGTGGCTATTTTTAGTTTTCTTTTCAAGGCTTGTGACATGGAGTCAGAGAGGGCCTTGGAGGGGTGGGACTGAGCATCCATCAGACCTCCTGTGGGGCTGTTCTGGCCTCCAAACCAGCTTCATCTCCATCAGGACATGTCAGGACTTGGCCGCCTCCCCCTTCTATTTTTTTTTTTTAAAGATTTATTTATTTATTTATACAAGCACTGGGTACAGTCAGAAGCACGGGAGGGTGAGAGAATTCACCAGAGCCAGAGTGGGGAGCAGAGCAGAAGAGTGACGAAGTACACTGCTGAGGGGAGCAGCGGGCGGCAGGAGAGGTCTGTGCGCCATGTGGGACCTTCACCCGGCGGCCGGGGATCGAACTGGTGCTGCAGAGGCTGCGGGCAGCTTTGCAACCCAGCACTCAACTGCTGCGCCACCGGGGAGGCCCCCCTTCTATTTAAACTCTACCCCTCTGGTCTCTTACTGCTCTGCCTTTGAAGCACCAGACAGAGTTGATAAGGGTTTTTCAATGACTTTACCAATGACCATATGAACCTTGGGTGCCTCCTAGGACTCTTGGAAGCTGAAATGATTGGGGCGTCCATGCCAACCAGGGGTACTGTTGTCTTTATCTCCAGGGGCTTATTTGTGAGACTTGGTTCCACAATAACAAAAGAGAATGTTTTCTTTTCACACATGAAGGGGCCAATGAATTTAAAGGGAAGCATGTAGACCATTGAATGTCACTCCTACGTGCACATGTGTTTTGCTTGGTGAAATAATTGCCTATCAAGTTGGAGGTGTCTTTGTGGGAGACTGCAGGCTACTGCACAGGGAGAGAAACAGAGCCACAGAGGGAGGTTGGTCAGCATTACAACTGTCAACTCCACAGGCGTGTGGTCACCAGTGTGAAAAACAGAGGTGCTGAGGAGGGAGAGGACATAGGGTTTCAAGCTGACTGGCTTGTCTGGTCATCAAAAGGCAACTGCCCTGACAAAGTTTGACCCTCTCTTTTCCCAACTTTCCTTGTCCTGCAAAATGCTGAAAGTGCAGCTGGAAATTCTGTTATGAATTGTGTTCCCCAAGTTCATATTTGGGAACCCTGTCCTCAATGTGAGCATTTTGGGAGATGGGCCTTTGACGAGTAATTCTGGTAAGATGGGGCCATGAGGGTGCAGCCTTGTGATGAGATTAGTGTCAGAGGATCCCCCCGCCACACTTTGTGACTCCTGGTGGCCACCCAACTGTAGTATAGGTCAGGCTGGAGGGGCTGGTGCAATTTCAGTTTTGAAACCAGTCAGTATTGAAATGGACCAATGAGGTTTGAGCTTGCACTGGTATCAATAAGATGGACCAATGAAGTTTGAAACATGGTACTCTGAAGGAGATATAAGCCCAATTCAGCTGACTTCAACAGATAGACTTCTCCATACTCTCTTCTGGAAAGACCATCACAGACCTTCAAGAACTTCACATCTGGTCTCTGCTCCAAACTGCCACTTGACTGCTGCTCCTTCCTCCAGCTCTGACACTGCCTAGTGACAGATGCCACTGCCCTATGCCTGGCATCTCTCTAAGAGCTGTCACATTGGCACCTGATTCTCTCCTTTCTCCCAGTTTTCTTATCCCTTTCACTCCTTTGTAAATAAACCCTGTTGTTTGTTGAACCCTGAGCCTGAGTCATGTCCCTCAATTGCAGTTGGGAGAATATGGTTGAGGACCCACCCACGGTGACATTTGCATCCAAGCTTTGCATGGTTTCACTTATAAAGAGAAGCATCAGAATTCCCTTTCTATCCTGTGAGGACTCAGCAAGAAAACAGTCTGCAAGCAGGGAGAGCTCTGGCTGCAACCAACCTGTGTTGATCTCCAGAACAGAGACACGAATGTCCAGGATTTAAACTTTCCAGTCTGTGATGGTTTGTTAAGCAGTGGAGCTGGCCGAGGCAGGTCCCAAAGCTGCTGGGCAACAGTCAGGGAAACAGGTCCC
This sequence comes from Talpa occidentalis, assembly GCF_014898055.3. Classification (NCBI taxonomy): domain Eukaryota; kingdom Metazoa; phylum Chordata; class Mammalia; order Eulipotyphla; family Talpidae; genus Talpa; species Talpa occidentalis. The sequence continues at coordinate 103,606,696 of NW_023605083.1, read as the reverse complement.
AGGAGGTGAGTACCTTCTAGACCTATGGAGCTGTCTCACCCCCATCCTGGTGGCTCCTTGGCCACTCAAGCTTACCCCCTGCCTGCGTGGCTGACTATCTGGGGCTTTACCAGTCTGTGCCAGTAAATGGCCTCCTGGTTTACTATGTGGCCTTGGAGCAGGCATCCTAGCCGCTGGGTGTTGCATTGAGAGTGAAGAGATGGCTGCTGTCAGCTAGGGGCAGCTAGGAATGCAAGGCTGGGATTCAGCTTGGCCAGGCTGAGCAGCAAGGACAGGGCAGCCAAGTTGGCTGCTGTATACCCTGTTGGGGCCAGGCCAGGTCAGGTGACATACGGTTTTCAGTGCCCCTTTTAGCCAAGGATACGAAAAGGTCCTCCTTTATCATGCTGAGCTCAGGATCTGAGGAAAACACAATCAGGAAACTTGGGCCACTTTAAGGAGTTATCACTAACAATAATAATATAATCACCAACAAATAAAACTGTCAATGAAAATTGACTTGATGGAAGATGCTGGATTCCAATCAGAATTCTGATGAAATGTTACAATCTGTTTGCCAGAATATGATTTTAGAGACATTGAAAAAGAAACTTCAAAAATATTTTGATATTTTTCATTTGGGGTTTTCTAAATATTTAATGCTTAAAATCTTCCAGATTATTGATTGAGATGATGTTTATTTCCAACAACATGTTTGGTTTATATTTGCCATTTATAAACATTCAAGAAAACCAGCCCCAAGTGGTATTTAGTAGTGTTTCTAATTGCTATTATTAATTTTTCTTATAGTTTCAGTCTTTAACAGGATGGGGAAAAGTCCTAAAAGGAAGGCTGGTGTAACCCCAAGGGCATAAAAGCTCAGAAGCCACCCTTGGAAGTGTCCACACTTCCCCTCTCACAGGGATGACTTCTCGCAGTTTCTGCAGAATTCATTGTGAGGATACAGAGGAAAATGGCCCCAAATTAAATCTGGATATTCCAGCCGGTCTGGCTGCTCAGGCGAACAGCTTCTCAAAGTGTAGATAACGCTCGGATGCTCCCGGGTCCCCCTTAGCAACAGCGTTGCCATGGAAATATATTGTGACTCACTGAGAGGAAGCAAGCAAGAACAGGAGGAGTTTGCAAGAATTTCTCATTGAAATAATTACAGTAGTTCTCAGTGTGTTTAAGAAATGAATGCACTATGCTCTTTCCCCCTTAATTTTCTTTTTCAAAGCATGTTTGTGACAGTTGCATCGAAGAGAATGTAGCTCAAATGCTTACTATTTTAAATTTAAATAATTTAAAATATTTAAATTGGTTGGGCAGTCAATTATTTTGGGATACAGAGCATCAAATGTATTTCAATGTTTGTCCAGACATGAAAATCTCATGGAAGGGATTAACTATGCATGCTAAAGGCAAAAAGGATGCGTGTGGAAGCTGTTTTAATAGGTGCATTAAAGATATGATTTTATAACAGGTGCATTAAAGAATGGCTATGTGCCATTTACACTTTTGTTGCTTATAAAAAATTGTCACTGAATCAGAACTGAAAGGGTAATAAAATGGTATTTAATAAATCTCTCCTAAGGAGTCTTTGTGATGAGGACCTGATTTTATTTTTAAAAATAGCCTTTTATGCTGATGAAAAACATATTTGTCCTCCTGGTAGAAACTTTAGAAATTATATCAAGTCACAAATAAAAATATGAAGATACCCCAGAAATCGTGCCTCTGAGACTCACTCATCATTAAGGTTTAGCACCCTCTTGTGATACCCTTATTTTTAGGTGTTTGCCTTTTTCATTTCAGTGATTGTGGTCAGGACAGTATTTAGAGGACATGCATTCAACATCCATACAAACCCCCCCCCCAAAACAAACAAACAAAAAAAATAACAAAAACCAAAGTTCTTCAATTAAGAAGGAAAAAAACTCCAATCATGCAGGTTATTTGACTACAGCAAGGCTAATTCTTAACTCAAGAAAGATGGTACTCTGGTACTCCATGAGAAATTAATTAAAGGGCTCACCATGGAAACTCTATTTTAACATCTATGCTGGCTGGCATGTTAACTTTTTAAGGCGATTTTCCAGAAACTCAGCCCTCAGGGAGGTGGATGCAGGATGGACTCAGCTCAGGTTGACTGTGGTAGGTTCCTTGCTCTGCTGATCCTGGGTGAGCATTAGCTAGGAGCCCCTCTCCTACCGCATAGTACCATTCTCCTTTCTCAAGTCATAATTTTCATCTCTTTTGATGTGAAATGTCCAGTTTTTTTTTTTTTGGCTTAGAAGAACTGGGGTATATACCAGAGGTGCCAGGTATGAGAGGATTCAGCAGAGACAGGGAGGGAAACAAACAGGCAGATCTACTGAACTATACTGCTGAGGTGAGCAGCTGGTGAGACAGGAGAGGTCGGCTGCACCATGTGGGTCAGCTCCCTGGTCAGGGATCAAACTTAGGCCTTGGTGATATCACTGAGACTTAACTCCTAGGCCACCAGTGACTTAACCAGACTTAACTCCTAGGCCCAAAAATGTTCAGATTTTTCTAAGGCACCAAACTTTAGAACTAATACATTATACTAAGATAGCAATGAGTAAATCATCCAATAATGTAGCTCCCGGAAATAAGAACATTACTTATACACCATCTGAAAACACAAATCTAAAACTTACTGGTAGGGATCTATGGGGAAGGTTTTGTTTACTGCATTTACCACAACACTACTTTGATAGAACTGAGGATCTGGTGGGCACGTAATGGGCTGACAGTGCCATGTCCACTGGTTTCTGGAAGTTTCTATGGACTCCATCATCAGAACATAGACCTCAGAATACAGAATAAATCTAGAGACCAAAATGCCTGAGGTAGAGTCCTGCAAATTAGTAGTGATAGAATTTTTCTAGATTAATCACTGACTGATTTCCTTTGATTTTGGAAGCTGCCGGAGTTCCTCTGGACATTCTGTAGAAGAAGCTAGTCACGTGAACATTGCTATGTGCTGCATAGAAAGTGCCTGAGGCTATTTAGTTTTCCTCCATGTTTACTAGCAGTAAGACTAGAGAGGACTAAAAAACCTTTTAAAAATTATTAAAATGTGGGCCTCCCCGGTGGCGCAGCGGTTGAGCGCTGGGTTGCGAAGCTGCCCGCGGCCTCTGCGGCGCCGGTTTGATCCCCGGCTGCTCCCGGCCACTGGAGGAGGGTCCCACATGGCACGCAGACCTCTCCTGCCGCCCACTGCTCCCCTCAGCAGTGTACTTCGGTCCCTCTGCCTGCTCTGCTCCCCGCTCTGGCTCTGGTGAATTCTCTCACCCTTCTGTGCTTCTGACTGTACCCAGTGCATGCATAAACAAAACAAACAAACAAATAAAACATGCCTCTATAAAAAAAAATTATTAAAATGTACATAATACAAAATAGGCCATTTTAACCATTCTTAGTGTATAATCGAGTGGTGTTAAAAATAGTCACAATATTGCACAACCACCATCATCATTCATTTCTAGAACTTTTTATCAACCCAACATAACCTCTAACCCATTAAATAATGACTCTCCATTCTTCCTCCTCCAGTCCCTGGCACCCACCCTTCTACTTTCTGTCTCCAATAATCTGGCAACTCTAGGAGTTTCATATAGGTGGAACCACATAATATTTGCCTTTTTATAACTGGTTTATTTCACTGAGCATACTTTTCTCAAGGTTCATTCATATTATATAGCATGAGTCAGAATTTTCTTCCTTCATATGGCTGAATAATCTGTTTGTATATTCCATAATTGCCCATCCATCCATCCACCCACCCACACACCCACACACCCACCCACCCATCCACCCACATTTGGATTGTAGCCATATTTTGCCTGACTCTTGTGAACACTGTTGCTATGAACATAGAGTACAAATAATCTGTTCCAGTCCCTGCTTTTAACTCTTTTGAGTGTATACCCAAAGAGTATACATAGCAATTTTATGTTGAATATTTGGAGGAGCTTATTTCCACAGTGCTTACACCACATCACATTTCCAATTTCTCTACATCCTTGCCAACACTTGTGAGTTTCCATTTTTTTTTAAAGTAGCCACCCTAATTGGGTGTGAAGCGGGAGGGTTATTTTAAGAGCAGATGTTGGGTGTTGGGGCAGAGAGCCAATCAGCAAACTGGCTTGGTTCATAGGATGACTCATATTCCTGCTAAGAACCCATGACCCTTGGGTGCTAATGGCACAGCTCTGATGCAGGACATTCTCCATCTCCTTTCCCCCCATCCAGTTGGAGGCCTCACACCTTCCCTTGGGAAACATCCCTTGGACCTCACCCCACTGTCCTGGACCAGGACCAGAGAGAGTAAAGCAGTAAACAAAAAACTTGTGATGGATTAATGCACACTGTAAACAAAAAGTTGTTTGTATAGACAAGTGCAACTTTAGGGGAAAGAGAAAATGAAAACCCAAAATCAAATGGACTTTGCAGCAGGTCTAATTGGAGACTCCTCCCTGGATGAGCCCCCACTGTGATTTCATCACCACCACCCTCTAAGCTTACTAGACATGGACAAGATTCTCAGGGATGAGCAACACTGACTTTATGCTGTAGGGTCCAAATGTAGTTTTGGCCACTTGGCTGCTTCATTTCTAATTCGCTTCTCATATTGTAAGCTTTTAAAGGAAAGGACCCATTGTTGTCTTCCATTAAAGCTATTTGTTGCCTAGTTCAGAATCCACTCATAGGAAATTGTTCCTGGAAATTTCTAAAAGGAATTTGTCACAGCCCTGGGGACCTCCTGGGCTGTGGGCATCATTACTGGTATCCAGAACCCTGCTTGTCTAGACCTAGAGGCAAAAGTCCTGATTGAAATTGCTGCTGAGACCTCAGTGTAATATAGTTGATTTGTTTCCTTGGTAAGGCTGACAGAAATGGAGGTGCCTCACAATGTTCACTAGGGGGTCCTCCACAGGTGCTTGGGGAAAGCCTTTGTGGCTCAGCTCTCCATAGAGAGGGCTCATCGAAGCCCCAGGCTCACTAGGGAGAGGTTCAGGAAATGGTGCCAGCCAGAGAAGGCCAGAGATGAAAGTGCCACGGAGGGAGACTCACCCCCAGGCTGGAGGATGCAGGAACCTGCAGGGTGGCAGCCTCAACAGGCTTTCCAGGTGCAGATGTCTGTTCTGCAAGATAAAAATCTCAGAAAGGAGAGGAGGAGGTTAGCGTTTTGGAGAGACCGCTCCCTGTGGTGGAGGTCATGTGATGGGGGTAATTTTGGACTTGTGAACACATGGAGTAAGATCTTTCAGAGAAGATGGGGGTGACTGTGTGAAGGAGGCCCGTGTAACAGTAATGACTGTGGGGCACACCTCCCCACCACTCTGGCCTTGGGCTGGGAGGAAAGCCTCCAGTTCCGTGACTCCCTGGGAGTGTTCAGCCCATATTTGCAAAGAACCCAAGAAATGGACGGATTCTAGTCTTTGCCGTGTTTTGTGAACATCACCGGGCTGTGCTGACATCTTCATGAGGGGAAGAGCAGAAATTCCACATACCCAGTAACACTGAAAACTAGGGGTATGAACAATGTTAAGGAAAAGAAGGAAGGGAGGTAGGTCAGCAGGAAGAAGGGAAGGAAGGAGGGAGGGAAAGAGAAAGAAAATGAGAGGAGAGAGAGGATGGAAAGAAATTTCTGGTGTCCAAGACACACCGGAAGGCAGGTTTTGTAATTTATGAAATATTTTCATATTCATTGCTCTCATTTAGCAAAAGAGGTTTGTGGAGTAAGAATTATGATTTCCATTTCATGAATAAGAACAAAGTTTGGAAATCCAGTGGCAGGCAGGCTTGGAATGCTGGTTACGTGTTTAACAACCATCTTCCTGGACAACAGACAAATGCTGATCAGAGGTGTTGCGGATTTCAGAGTGGTAGTGGCCACTGTGGCCAGTTCCAAGCTGCTCACAAATCTAATCAGGCACACAAAATCTAAGCATTTCACATTTGGCTCCTGTGAGCTGGACCCAGCTGGTGCTAGCACTCTCTCACCCAGTAAAGAATCTGAGTCGCTGTGAATCCTTTCTCCGGAATGCTTCCCGTGACTCTTGGAGACAGGAAAATCAGGAAAAATATTTTGCATTTCTAGGAAGCAATGGAGATTGCTTGCAGGTGATGGGACATTTTGCACTGAACACTACTGCATGGGCTAGTGTGTCTTGAACCTTTAGGTGCTTTCTACATATATTCTCAGGTTAGAATCAGTTAATTTATGCCGTGCTGTTTCTGCTTTGAGGGCAACCAGTACCATCTCTACTGGCTTTTGTGGAAGACATTGGCTCTGCCAGCACAGCTGTGTTTCTTCAATTTCTTGGAGTTTCCATCAGGCTTGGGAGGCAGGTGGTGTGGAAGCCAGAGTGGCCAGAGCTCTGGGTGAGCCCCTATGCAGACTCTCTGGCTGCACTGAGTGGCTGTCCATCGGGTTTGGGTTTATGGGCTGCGTGGGGTGTGGGTTGCCAAGGAGACAAGCAACTGGAGGAAGGCAGTGGGAGGCGTTCTACTGTCTCATGAGCTGGAGATGCTGTCGTCCCCAGTCTGTGGGGCCTCTGCCATATGATGTAACAATGGGAGGTACTGGCTGGCATGAGGGGCATGTGAGCACTGGGATGGGCAAGCCTGCCCTGTGGGGAGCTAAGATTGCACAGAAGCTTGCCAGGAAAGGGTCTAAGTCTCTATGTGTCACTTCCTTGGGGCTTTGATCCTCTGCAACCTATTTTGTTTTTTTTTAAAAGCCAGTCCCATTTCTGCTACTGTAAGAAGAGCATACTGGTGGCTAATTGCTCTATCTCCATTCTAGTTAACCCAATTGTGGAGTGGGGTTTGGCTTTCTGACTACAGTTACACATCTGCATGTGTTTCTTTTGAAAACTAAACCACTATTTTGGATTTTCTCTGTGACAACTACAGGCCGGATGAGGTCTCACTACCTCTTCCAATGTGTCCAATTTCTCTTTTCCTTTTTTCACCCGCCAAAGTCCTGAGCATTCCTCCAATCTCATAGGGTTACATTGTGCAGTTGCTCCCAAGTAAATGCTTCTCATGGTCCCTGAGACATGGTGAGCATCAACCAGTCACCTGAGGCAGGCAGCTGATGTGCAAGCTGGGTACTGAACCCCCATGCTCCCCCACATCCACCTTTTGTCCACTCCAACCAGCCCACACATCTCCTGGCTTCTCCAGCATGGTGATCCCAGCCTAGCCCTTTTCAATATTTCCATTGATTAAAATCCATTGTTCTTATACTCCTCAACATAATATATGCATTTAAAAAACTGAAGCAAGAACATCCAGTTCTTGCTTTAACCCCTGGTGATGCTTGATAGCACTTCAAACCATGCTTCACTAAGGCCACATGGAGAGTTATTCCAGGTCATGGACAGGATAGTCACTTAGAAATTAGGGTATTTGGGCCTCATGCAAGGGGTTAAGCACAGCACTGTGAAGCTATCTGCAGCCTCTGCAGCACAAGTTCAATCCCTGGCCGGCCAGGGAGCAACCCACATGGCACAGCAGACCTCTCCTGTCTTGCCCACTGCTCCCCTCAGCAGTGTGTTTCTGTCCATCTGCCTGTTCTGTTCCCCACTCTGTCTCTGGTGAATCCTCTCACCCCTGACCCCGCACCTCTGGCCTGCACCCCAGCTCTTGTATGCATAAATAAATAAATCTTTAAAGTAGGATGCCACCCACCCAGGCAATTGTCTCTGATAGAAGGTGTACAAGTTTCAGGTGGGCGCTGGCTCTTGGCCTGGGGCACAGAGAAGGGTCAGGTCATGCTCACCTGAGAGGCACACTGAAGGCTCTGGGGACACTGCCTACATGGGGCTAAGGGGCATGCTTTTGCTCTTCACAGTTACCAAAGCAGACCCAGTTAGGGACTCAAGGACAAGCTGAGCAGCCAGACCTTAAGAATCAGACCTAGGATAGGCCCTGGGATATCCTCACTTTTCTACCAAACTGGCTCATCTCTGACTCCCTCAGCCACACTCTCTGGCTCTCCTGGTTTCAGGGGTTTGAGAGGGAGCATAGGATGGGTTTTGGGCAGTGGGCCATGGTGTATGGTGGTGCAGCTGGTTGGAGTTGGGGGAGTTGGTTGAGTTGGTTGAGTCCACCTGGCCCCTCAGGCACAGGTCCCAGCTGGGGTGGGAGTAGCAGAGATCATGGTACAGAGATGGGCAGACCAGGCCAGACCTTGGCACAGGGAGTGGTGCAGTAAGCTGCCCAGAACTCATCGTGGGGAAGAGCAGGACAGTTCAGCCACATGAACCAGTCCCACTGTTCCATCAAATCACTTACAAAGCACAAAGTCAAAGATAAAATTAAGAATTTCAAAGTAGTGATAGTGGACCAGAGCATCAGAGCCCAGGTGAGTGCTACCCCCTGGTCACTGCCCAGGACACTGGTCCTGCCTCCCTCATGCTCCCGAGCTACAGCCACAATCTCAGCTTCTTTTGCAGATTGGTTCCACCTCACCTCCCAGCTGCAACTATACACTCTGGCTGGAGGGAAGCCCACATAGCTCCTCCTCCATTCCTTCATGCTGAATACTTCAGACCTTTCCTGTAAACCCTACACCATGAGACTTAAAAATCCATTCACTCCTCATTCATGTACTCACCCAAGCATTCATTGGGTGGGTGTGTCCCTAGACACTGATAAGCTGAAATCTGCACCAGGCAGAATTACCATGCTATAGCCCCATGAGTGCTTAGGGTAGGCTTTGCTTTCAGGGGACTGCACAGCCTCTTTAGTAGAGAGAAGTGTGTTGGGGGTCAATGCATCACCATCCATTAGTTATTGTCCCTCGCCCCACCAGAAGGATTGATGGTAGGTATCTCCCCCTTACCTCAGGCATCACCCCCTGACCAGATGACTTGCTATGGCCAGAGAAATGTGGGTCACTTCCTGGTGGAAACTTGAAAGCCCAGCGTGAGTGTTGCCAGTACTCTTCTGTCTGCACGTGGTCATGAGTGCAGAGGAGACAACTCGTCCTTGAGAGGAGACAGCAGGGAATGGAGTCCAGCTGACCCAGTGTGGACGCAGGGAGAGTGATTAATGTGCCACGGAGACACTGGGTCTTTGTTTCTGCAGTATAAACTATTCCATTCTGATAATGCCGAGCCAATCACATAGGTCTATGTGTAACACAAAAAGTTGCTGAGTTTCCTAAAATTGAAAGTCTCATTTATTTTGCTGTTCTTGACCTGATGTAATTTGCCTGTCATGTCTAAATGCACAAGCTCCTCTTATGAGAGTATAGATAAATAACACTCAGTTATCAAATTCAAACTTTATAGTGTTTTGAATTTTATATATTTTATGATCTATCAGTTCACATTACTGTTACGGGAGGTGTGACTGTTAGGTAGCATCAGACAATGGTTGTTTTAAAAGCTCATTTGAAAATCTGGATTTGAAAGGCTGTTTTCTCCTGGGCCACACCTCTGAGTAAGTGTCTGATTCAGGGAGGGAAATGCCAGACGTAGCTAACCTATAATCACAACTAAATAGTATTAAATGGCAGCCTGTAGGCTCAAGGGAGGAAAATGTTCAGTATAGCATTACAGATTATTATATGTTATTCAGGCATTATTATATTACTCACATATAGTATTATAGATTACAATAGCATCACAGATTCTTGTCAATCGGTCCTCTATTATTCTCAGTCCTTCAAGGGAAGGTCTTAGGACAAGCTAGAGGCAGTCATCCTGTAATTTTGATGAGATTACAAAATGATTAAAGTTTTAATACAAAATTGTAAAGTGACATTTTATAGTTGGTCATAGTAGATTAACAATGGGCAACATGGTTTTCATTAATCCTGAGTGAGTGATTTCTCTCAACTCTGTACTTTTGTGGATCTCATGCTAAATGTGAAGGCTCCAACACCTTCTCTAGATGGGGCTAGTAATTCCACCCTTGACTAATCTTTCAATTGAGACATTCCCTAAGAAAAGGTCTTTTACAGCAAAAATTTACTTCATAGACAAAACTCCTAAGAAAAGACTCAAAGTACACTATACCTCATCTTTAGAACTGGAAATAATTCTCTCTTGCTAAAATTGCAGATCCTTGACTCATAAAATATGTCACCGCATCCCACCCCAAACAATTTTGCTGTGAGCAAGGTGTCAAGCAGCTGATTTTGAGTAACATCTTGTAAGATGTAATATCCCTGCAAGAATCAGCATGTAAATGGCTTTAAACAAAATGACATCTTAAACAAACAAAAAACCTCCCAAAACAAAATGATGTCTTAGTTTCCATTTTATAAAAAAGTATTTTATAAAAAAGTATTTCCAAATATATTTCTTCAAACAAAGTTTCCCCGGACATTATTTGCATACTAAAAAATTCACCCGTTCAATAATCCAATAATTTCAGCAAATAATTTTTGTGATTAAGTACCTTTTAGGATATTTACAGGATTGTACAACCATCACCACAATCCAGTTCTGATATGTTTCCACCACTCCCAAAAGTCTGCCCTTGTGCCCATTTACAGGTAATCTCCTACCCGCCCCCAGACATTTGTTGTTTTCTGTTGCAATAGAGTCACCTCTTCTGGACATTTCCTATAAATGAGCTCATAGTGGCAGTATAACGTATTATTTCTCTCTCAGCATAACAGTTTTGCATTCATCTATGTCACAGCCTGTCTCAAATGCTTGTCATTTTATATTGTAGAGTAGCGTTTCATCCACCAGTTGATGTACATTTGCGTGTTCCCTTGTTTGGCTATGACGAACGAAAAATGACACTGTCAATAGCTGTGCACAAGTCTCTTGTGGACATATATTTTCCTTTTGCTTGGGTACATTCCAGGGTGTGGCATTGCTGGGTGCATGAGTAAGTCTATATTTCACCTTATAAGAATTTGCCAAACTGTTTTACATTCCCACCAGATTAAATGTTTATGTGATCAAGTTGCATGCCCATTTGCCTTATCAAATGGTAATGCCTTGCCCCCAAGAAGGATGGACCTTCCTCACTGCCAGCAGGCATGTGCCAAAGAGCAGAAACACTTGGGATCAATATTATGAAACCAGTCATCAGTCTGGCCAACTCTCACTATGCAGAAACTTTATCCAACAGGTCAATTCACTGAGATAACTGCAAATGTATCTTGCAGCTAGTTCCTCCTGGGAGGAGTATGGAGATCCAAAATTGTCAAAATCAGAGATTTAAGAGAGAATAAGTTTATTTTCCTGCTGGGGTTTCTGATTCCAACACTTGATCTACGAGTTTAAAAGCTGAAGTTTCATGTGCGCATCCTCGGAAGACGCCATCCATTCTGCAGGCTCAGCAGGAGGGACTGCAGCTCCCTCTCTTCTCCGGGGCCCTGCACCCAGGAGCACCGCCTTGAATTGTTCCTTGGAATTAGCTGATTCTTTGGAGTTGATGACATATCTGCCCTTGAACTTTCAACCCCCAGTTCTCCCGGTACAGTGGTAGTGTTTTGGGCTAGATTAACATTCAGTGTTTACTTTCTTTTGCTTATGCAAATGTCACTGAGAAAAGCTGCAGAGTGTGCTGCAATTATATGTGCTTTCTACCCCTATTCCTTGTATTCTTCAGAGTTGAAAGGTTGCCTTTTGTTTGCCCAGTATTCTTTGTTCTTGTCATTAATACACCCCCAAGTCCCACCAGGAGTATGAATTGCCAATCACTATTTCCTACCCCTGAAACATGCTCTTGGTGCCTCTTGCCTGCTTTTTGGAGGACTCCTGCAGCATCTAGGGGCCCTTTATCATTGTTCTGAACTTTCATTTCCCTTGATCTCGGGTTGGATTCCTTTTCCTGAACCCCATACCTTCCTCTTAGGTGTACCACTTATAGTAGCTGACTGAGAGAAGATGCAGAATATTTTGAGATTTTGAATATCTGAAACTGTCTTTGTGCCAATCCCACACTAAGTGACTGTTTGACTGATGTAAAAGGCCAGGTCCTCACAACTTTGAGGGTGTTGCTCTGGAAAAGTCTGTCTTTCACTGACTCTTTCTCACATGCAAAAATGGTCTCTGTCCTCCAACCCTCAGGTGCCTTCACTGATGGTGTTGGCACCTGGTCAGTCTGGACATTTGTGGGATTCAGTTCTGGGAAACTCTGCTGTATTATTTCACCACTTATTTCCTCCCCTCCAAATCTTTCCCTTCTCCCTCCTTCATCCTTTCTTCTCTCTCTCTCTCTCTCTCTCTCTCTCTCTCTCTCTCTCTCTCTCTCTCTCTCTCTCTCTCTTCCTCCCTCCCTCTCTTTAACTTTTTTCTTCCTGAACCCCTGTAATTTTGATAAGGACCCTCTAGTCTGGTCATCTAATGTCTCATTCTTTTGCTCTTATTTTCTATCACTTTGTAATTATGCTTTGTTTTTCGGATGCTTTTAATTTTATCATGCAAACCCTGCATTTTAAATGTCAAATTTCCGTTGGATTTTAATTATCAAAAGATTCAGGGACTCCCTGGTGGCACAGGGGTTAAAGTTTCAGCTCTATCAAGCTATCCCCAGCCACTGCAGCATGAGTTCGATCCTCCACCAGGGAGCTAACACACATGGCACAGCAGACCTCTCCTGTCTCATCTGCCTGCTGCTCCCCTTGTAACAGGGTGGTCCCCAGGAAAGGGGGAAGTTTCAGATTTCCTGCCCCACCCAAAGGAGGGGTGGAGCTGAGCAGGGAGAAGAAGAAGGTGCAGAAGGGACTGAGAAAGGATGGTAGCAGGGGAGAGCCAGAGGAAGACCTGGAGGAGGCACATGGAGAACAGAGATACATGAAAAAACTCCGCTTGCCTTTTGGTTGTGGACTGGGTGACACAGATGTGGGTGAGAGACTCGTGGGGAGGTGACAATGGCGGTTTTTGTCTTGATTTTGATTTTGCTCTTCTCCTCCCAGACTTGTCTGATTGTTTCTGCTCCTTTTCTATGGGTTCCCCCTAGAAGGTGCTTTAGACTTGTGGCAGGCTTTGGGGCCTTGTTCTGGGCCAATCCTGTTTGGGTGGACTTTTACCCACGAGGGGACGGGTAACTTTGGGTGCTTGATTTAGAAACTATATTCTTTGCCTTTCCTGTATTATTTACTAATTGTATTAAAGTTCCTTTCTACTAAAGCCTTACATCTTTTGTGTTGATGTGGCAGATGGCAGAACCTATTTAGAGCAGGCAGGTTTGCCGGGTCTCTGGTGCCCCTCTCCCTGTCCTGTGACACCCTCAGCAGTGTATTTCAGTAGATCTGTGTGTTCTGCTCCCCATTCTGCCTCTGATGAATCCTCTCACCTCACCCCTGCACCTCTGTCCTGTACCCCAGTTCTTGTATGCATAAATAAACATACATCTTTAAAAAATTATCAAAAGGTTCTTTTAATTTATTTTCTTTTTCCACCCTTTCTTCCTCCCTTTCACTCCCCTCTTTCCTTTTCTTTTATGGCATCTTGTTTCACAGATGCAAACCTCGACTCTTCGAGCTTATTTTTAATAGTTTTTTGAAAATATTTTCTTCTCTCTGTGTAGTCTGTTTTCCTCTAAGTTTTTTTTTTTTGTCCTGCTTGTTTTGGTCACTATATTTTATATTAGAAGGTCCTCTAGGTGTTTTGTTCTTTCTGCCTGTACATGTATAAATACTATACCAGCATAGAATCTGTAAGTATGGTAGTACATATAGTTATGTTTGTTTGTTTGTTTTTTTTTTAAAGATTTATTTATTTATTTATTTATACAAGCACTGGGTACAGTCAGAAGCGCGGGAGGGTGAGAGAATTCACCAGAGCCAGAGCGGGGAGCAGAGCAGGCAGAAGGACCGAAGTACACTGCTGAGGGGAGCAGCGGGCGGCAGGAGAGGTCTGCGCGCCATGTGGGACCCTCCTCCGGTGGCCGGGGAGCAGCCGGGGATCGAACCGGCGCCGCAGAGGCTGCGGGCAGCTTCGCAACCCAGCGCTCAACCGCTGCGCCACCGGGGAGGCCCCATATAGTTATGTTTGAATCATAAGCTATAATATATCCACATGAAAGAGGAATAATCATATTAATATATGTATAAACCTTATGCAAAAGAGACGATATAGGTCCTCCCCGGTGGCGCAGCAGTGGAGCGCTGTGTTGGGAAGCTGCCTGCAGCCTCTGCAGTGCCGGTTTGATCCCCAGCCACCGGGTGAGGGTCCCACATGGAGCGCAGACCTCTCCTGCCACCCGCTGCTCCCCTCAGCAGTGTACTTCGGTCCTTCTGCCTGTTCTGCTCCCCGCTCTGGCTCTGGTGAATTCTCTCACCCTCCTGCGCTTCTGACTGTACCCAGTGCTTGTATAAATAAATAAATCTTTAAAAAAAAGTTAAAAAAAACAAAAGGCTATATAAGTAATTAATATATATTAATATTTATATATCATAACACCTATATGAAAGAAAAATAGAATTTATAATTTATATATATCAATATTATACCACTATAGGTTATGTAAGTACATTAGTTTATATAATTATGTGTAAATTATACTGTGTAATACATAACATAATATACAATTATGTTAACTATATTATAGATAATTATATACATGCTAAAATATTTTTGGGAAGACATAAAAATGGTAAACATCTGACAACTATAATGAGAATCTACAAAGAGTCTGGCAGAAAAAAATCTAAATTAAAAATAGCCAGGACAATAAATACTGTGAGGCCCATGGAGGGGCTCTATTTGAGGGAAGGTGTGGTGAGGGTCTGCTCAGGGCCAAATTCATAGGCAGGTCAGCCCTCATCCAGCTCTCACCACTTCTGGTTTGGAGCCAACCAGTTAGAATAAAGCCATCCTTCCTACCAATTCAAGAGCCACAGACACTTGAATAACCATCTTTCAACTGTGAAATAAGGGAAACCATCTGCAACTGGGAAAATTGCAAAATGACAAAGCCCAAAGCTGGTGATACTGTGGTAAAACTGGTCTGCTCCTGCTCAATATAGATAAAGGGATCCAGGAAAGCCAAGAGCTGTGGATGTTTCCATTCTTTGTGATTTATTCTGAGAAATAATTCAAAGATACAAATATACTCGATACTCGAGGTGCAGAGGCTCTCATTATGGCCATGCCTACAGCACTGGTAAATTAGAAGAAAAATAAAATAGTCACTGGTAGGGAACACTTAAAGGGATATTTTCTTGACTCCATGAAATATTATACAGCCATGACACATATTTGTGGAAATTATATAGTTCAGAAAGAAATGTTTCTAAACATTGATAGTGGTGACTAGTACTAGAACTTTGGTGGTGGGTGTATGGTATAGACATTTATCAAGATGTGAAGCTATGCTCTTGCAACTTATAGTATTGTGAATTAATGGAAAATTAATAAAAAATAAAACAAGAAATGTGGAGAACACAAAATTGTTTCTGCCAGAGGATCCAATGAAATCAACATGGGATTGAACATGGAGCAATCTGATTGGCACTCCTATGGACACCAATCAGGTTCCAGCTTGCACCAGTGCCAAAGTGCTCCTGGTATACAGTCTTGAAGCCAAACCTCAGTATAAGTCAGGTTGGACACACTGGTACAGTTCAAACAACACCAATCAAATAGCTGGGATTGTAAATAGACCAATTTCATTGGAGCTTCCATGGGTGCCAATCATTAAAAAGGACCAATCAGGTTTGAAAGGCAGGCACCCTGACTAGTATATAAGCTCCAATCAGCTTCAAGTCAGTCAGCCAGCCAGTCAGCTAGTCAGTCAGATGCATCTGGAATTTTTCTGGGAAAGCCTTTGTAGAGCTGTAACACTGGTCCCTGTCCTCTGGCACTGTTCTTTGCAGACCTGACCTCTGACTTCTGCCTCCAACATCACCTGCTGAAAGATGCCATTGGCTCTGTGCTAGATGCCTCTAAAAAAGCTGTTTGCTGTTGGCTTTATGCCCAACATCTCTGTGAGCTATAACACTGGTCCCTGCTTCTGACACATCTAGCACCAATCCCTTGTGCTGTTGCCTTTGGTACTGACAGGTGCATAGAGCTGCCTGGCCTTGCCTTTGGATTGCAGTTGCTGACTGCTGTGGAGCAGTCAGCACCACAGAGAGAACTTCACAGATACCTTCACAGAGACCTTTAACCTTCAAGACCTTTACGTCTGAAACTGCCACCTGACCACTGCCTCTGGCCCTGCCTTTCTTTCCTTTACCCCAACTTCTCTCTCTCACACTCCCTTTTGTAAATAAAGACTGTTGCTGTTGAACCCTGAGGTGAGTTGTGTTCTGAAATTGAAGTTGTAAGAGCATGGGTTAGAACCCAACAACTGTGACATTTTGTCTCCCCAGCCTTACACAGTTTCATTTTTACATAAAACTAGATATGCTGTGGTTAAGGAATTGATGAGAATGCAGAGTCCACTAACTTTTTTCTAAATGAAATAGTTCTTTAGGGAAAGCTATTATTTACTTTACAAATGAAATACAGTTCTTATATATTTTATAAATTTTTTTTTTATAGAGGCATGTTATTTATTTATTTGTTTGTTTGTTTGTTTTGTTTATACATGCACTGGGTACAGTCAGAAGCGCAGGAGGGTGAGAGAATTCACCAGAGCCAGAGCGGGGAGCAGAGCAGGCAGAAGGACTGAAGTACACTGCTGAGGGGAGCAGCGGGCGGCAGGAGAGGTCTGCGCGCCATGTGGGACCCTCCTCCGGTGGCCGGGGAGCAGCCGGGGATCGAACTGGCGCTGCAGAGGCCGGTTAGCTTCGCAACCCAGCGCTCAACCGCTGCGCCACCGGGGAGGCCCCTTATATATTTTAATTTAGCAACTATTTTCTGCATGTGGTAGCCTCCTGGCTGTTCTGCAGGGTGCAAATCCTTATTGTTCTTCCCCCTTTTCTGAAGCTTGTTCCCACAATGGGAATCACTTTTTGAGAGGAGAGGTGTTTTCCTAGTAGTGTTTGCTTTCTGATATGTCTGAAAGTGCGTGATAAAGCCTGTAGAGTGTACTCAATCCTTCCCCTTTCCTCTCCCTCTGCCCCTGAGGCCAGATTGTCATAGACGGGGCTTTCCTATGTGTCTATCTTAGGCCATAACCTGCAGGTGTTCCTCACTGATGATAAAAACACCTAGTACAGAGCCTGCATGGCACTTGTGTTTTGCATTCTTGTCCCCATGGCAACAATGGACGGAGGTGTAAGTTATCTTATTACCCTCCTTCCACAGAATTGGGACTGAGCAGTAGCTGAGAAAGAATGAGGACACTCCTCCATTTGTGTGATTTTTTTAATGGAGCCTAGAGCCAGTCTGGCTGTGATGTGAATCTCTGCTCTATCTGGGCAGGTCCAGATAGAGCCTGATTCAGCAAGGAACTACCCAATATTGACATCTGAGGACATAAGATGAGGGGACCCCACCCCATAGCTCACCTGGGCATGGAAGCTACAACTGTTTGGATGGAGTGATGATATTAGAATCTTAGGAATAAAGACACAGCAATGCAGAAGGGCACTGGGCCCAGGAGCTGGGCTATCTGCTCTTTCAGCAGAGCTGGATGAGGGGGAGCCTACCTCCCAGGGCTGGAGCCTGTCTAGGTTTTATGGTCGGGGGAGCTGTCCTTGGTGCTGAACCGTGGATCCATGCAATGTTCAAACCACGTTTCCCCCAGTGGAGTGACCTGTTAAGAGTATCCGTACATCACAGACATTCGTGCACTCAAGAGGTGGGCGGTGGGCAGACTGCAGTCTGCCACCTCAGCCCTCTCTGATCCTCCCCCTGGTCCAGCATCAACATCTCCGTGCATGGTCACATTTCTAAAGATGCTGTGCATTTATTCTTTTTTCCCTTGATGTCCAGCCATCCCACCCCTTCCACATTGTCATGGGGGAATTAGCTCCCCTTCCCCCCCAAGGATGACAACAACTTAGCTTGGTGAAACTGAGGCCTCCTTCCTCCCCTCCTCCCCTGCTTACTTCTAGTGAGATTGCTCCCTGCCTTTAATGAAACTGCCCCCTCTCTCCACTGAAGCCTCAAGAACACATCAGGGACCTTCTCCATACTTGTTCCCTTAAATGTACATCCCAAAAGATCCAGGATGCCTCCTCCCCAGGACTCTGCCTTTGATCCTCCTTCAGCTACTTCTCTCTTTGTCCTTCCACCTGCAGCCTGCCTGTGACCCACTCCCGCTGGCCTATTTTCTCTTCTCCCTCCTTTCTTTACCTGCATCCTTGAATGAACTGTTCATTTAATGATTCATATGTAGGCAGATGTAGGTAGATGAAACTTTTAGAGAAAGTCACACTTCTGTCCTCAGGGATACCAGAGTCATGGTGGGTTCAAAATGTCATGCAGTGAGACCATCACTCTTCTTTGTCAGCAGCATACCCTCTTCCCACAGCAGACATTCTTAATGTTCACTTTCAAATCAAACTCCTTACTTAAATGGACCTCTTACTTTTAGTATAGCCTTGACTTTTATGCTGTGGAAACACCAGGTGCAACATCCAAATCAGGCACAAAAATATTTTGGTTTCTTACCACGATACGGACAGAATTATCTTGGCCACACACATTGTGCTGGGTCTGCCCTAACTGCCTCACCCTGTCCAGCCTGCTCTGTGCCTGTAAGGCTGCCCCTGCACCCCAACCTCAGGTTCCCTGGGTCTCTGGCTTTTTGTGCGTTTGACTCATGGGAAGGCCCAACCAGATAAAGGACAGTGAGGAGACAGAGCCTACAGTCTTTCTTGCTCCTTCCCTCCTCATCATTGCTTCTGCCTCTTTGAGGAATTGTTTTTTACAAGACTACAACTTTCTATGGCAGTCTTTTCCCCAAAATTTTAGCTGGAATTCCAACAGCTCCAGAGATTCAACTACCTTCTGATTCCTTCAGCCTTAAAGATGTAATGGCTTCTGGCTCTTAGAAATCACTGGTGTGTCACCTTTGGACTTCTCTCTCTCTGGAGAGCCCTTCCTTAAAACAACCTGTTTGTTCTTCCTCCCCAAATGATGATTCCTTGATTCCCCCCACTCTCTGGAAGATGAGGAGTCCCATCCTCTAGGGCAATGGGTCTGACCTGCACCATTCCCACCCTGGTTCCTGATCTGCCCTTCCCCCTATCTGTTCTTCTTCCTTCCTCTAAGTGCTCCCTGTTTCTTTCCACTTTGTGTCCTTCAGCTACTACCCTACACCTTCCCTTTAACATCTTCAATCTTCTGGAAAGTATGATCCTTTTCATTTCTTTTCTCATCTCTTATTCAGTTGGTGCCATCATGTGCCCTCTTGGTTGTTCTTGCTAAGGTGTCATGATGGATAATCACCACCTCCAAAGGTGGCATTCTTCATACACTTAAATTCTCTGCATTAGGTGAGGCTGTGGTCATACATGTGGATTTGGAGTCTGACCAGTTCCTAACCCTGTGTGCCCCTGACACATTTCATAACCCCCTAATGCTCAGTTTCTTTCTGTGTAGAATGGGAGGTAAACCGTCTCACAGGTCATGGGATCTGAGAGAATGTGTGAATTTTTTGGCACAGGGGCACTCTCAAAGTAGTTATGATTGCCCCTATCTCTCTTGTTAACCATAACTGATTTTTCCCTTGAACTAATGTCTGTGTTTCTCCCACCCCCTTATACACCCAATCCATATGTTGAAACCTAACTCCCAATATGAAGGCATCTAGAGGTGGGATCTTCGAAAGGTACCTAAGTCATGCGGGTGGAACCTTAAGAATGGGTTCAGATAGGGTCCCCTAAAAAAGTATCCCAGAGAGCTCCCACCTGTTCCTTCATGTGAGGACACAACAAATAGGCAGCTTTCTAGGAACAGGAAACAGATCCCACCAAATCCCAGTACCCTGATCTTGGACTTCCAGCCTCCAGAATGGTGAGGAATAAATGTTTGTTGCTTTTGTTGTAGCAGCTAGAATGCACTAAGACACATGGCATCCATCAAACCAGGTTTCCATATTTATCCCCCAACTCCAGACCATTATTTGTTATCTCCCTTCTGGGAAATCTGGCCTTTCCTAGGGGTCCTCCTTGTTGGTTTTCCTTTTTAAATTTGCATACATTTAAGGTGGTCCATTCTCACCAGTGTGAGGTGGTATCTCATTGTGGTTTAGATTTGCATTTCCCTGATAATAGGTAATATTCAGGATTTTTTCATATGCATTTTGACCACTTGCATTTCCTCTTTGGACATGAATTTTTAGCTCTTCAGATTATTTTTTGACTGAGTAGTTTGTTTTGTGTGTTGTATAAGTTCTTTGTCAATCTTTGTATCAGTCCTTTATCAATTGTATAGAAGAAATCAAATGTTGTACAAATGTGATTCCACACAGTCCCACTTCTATACCCAGTCCTATGGCCTCTCCCTGCTTTTCATGGGAGTTGGTTCCTAATGGACATCTTGCTCCCAAAATTCTTGGTCAACTTCTGCCTCTGGATAATCCATCCTGCCTCCCTTTCTCTCATTATCCCTACCATCTAGTTTATTTTACCTTCTCACCATATCTAGAACCCATTCCCCTCCTTCCCATCCCAATGCTCTTGGCTTCCTTCAAGATCCTATCATTTTTCACTTGTGCTACTCTCAGCTTCCCAGAGCACCAAGACACTACTGAGGTGTGCATATAAAAAGCAAACCTGACTGTTGCCACACCCTTGTGGCCTTATGTCCACAAGCCCTTGTGGCCTTCCTTGCTGGGGTCTGAGGCCCTTTACCTTTGGCCCCATGGTGTGAGGCCCTTTACCTTTACTGCTTGCCAGTGTCTTATCTGGCTGGGGCATCAAGGCCTCCTGCAGCACTTCCCTGTGCATGCAAGGGAGTTGGAGGCTATTTCCAGCAACCATCTCCCCACCACTCCCTGCCAACCCAACCAATCACCACAGGATTTTAATTATGGGTAATTCCTTGAGCTGCTCCCCATGTGGTGGCTACTCCTGGAGTGTCATCCATCTGGGAAGATCCCAGTGATATTCCAAAACTCTACTGAGGCTTCTTTCTGCTGAAGTCACCCCTAACTCTCCCAGGTCAAGCCTCGCATGCTTCTGCATTGCTTTTGCATCTCATCCATAGGAAGACATCCACATAGCATACCCAGTTATAACATTCATTTTGAATTTTCCACCTCTTACTAGAATCAAACCTTCTAGGGGGCAAGCCATCCTCCTCAAGACCCATCATCAGGAATGTACTGGTAGCCTTTTGAAGCAGGAAAAGGCAGGGATGGGGTATCTCTTAGGGTCTCCAGGGCAACCATCCCTGTCCACCCCTGAATCCATGTCCCCCATGAATGTGGAAGCTTCTGACCCACAACCCTGAGAGATGGTAATTGTTGTTTTAAATCGCTGTGATTGTGGTTGGTCATTATGGCAGCCTTAGAAAACTAATACACTTTAAAATTATTGACTTAAAAAGAATGACATTATTCTGACCCTAGGCCACCTGGCTTTCTTGTGTTTCGAGCCTAACGTTATAATGGTTCCCTTTTTTTTCTGTTTCTTCTGTGTTGCCAGATTATGAAAATTTCACCTCTCATCCACCTCTATGTTGTCACAGACTGACAAACCAGAAACTCAGGCTTTTGGAATATTGTCTAAAATTAGCAGAAACAGTTTCTTGGGTGTCCTGGGAGGGAAGGGCGTGGGCTTGGGGGCTGGGCTTGCAGTTTCTAATTTGGCACTGTGGTGCCTTGGGGTTTTCTTATTTGCTCTTCTCCTAGGTTCCAAATGCCTGTACCATCTCCTGGATAAAAGAGGTTGAGCTGCACTGTGGTGTTCTTGGATTTTAATCATGCTTTTTGATTATATATCTTATACATACAGTCAATTTATATTGCTATTTATATCTTAAAATGACCAGTTTTCCTCATCACAATGAAAGAAATAAAAGTCTCCCGTTGGTTAAAGGGTTAACCGTGTAGCTTAGATTTCTTTTTCCTCGGAGACTCAGAACCTGCGCCAGTGCTCTCCATTTCTTTCACAAAAAGAATCAAGGCGAGGTGCCTAGGCTTTCAATGTGCATTCGCTGTACATTCATAATAAATGTGAACCGAATGGCACATTCATGGTGGCTCCTTGATGTAAATGAAAGGCTGAATGAAAGTTTGGGGGTCCAGCTCACCTCCAAGAGGGTGATCCGGTTCACACTCGGACTGGACCAATGGCTCTTGAATTTCCTTGAGAAACTACTTTTCCTTTCTCTATAACAGTAGTCCCTTCTCCCGGCATCTTTGTAATCAGCCTGGCTTTTTTTTTTTTTCCCACACTGCCGTTGGATGAAAGATCCCGCCTTTGATTGAAATGGAATCTTCCACTATTGAGCCAGCCTTTGTTGAATGAGTCATCGGGGCGGCTGCTCATTGGCTGAGGCCGCTGGAACCCGGGGATTGCCTGGCGCCGGCTGCAGGGCCTGCTTCATTCACAGAAACGCTGGCTCGCTCGCCGGCCCTTTCATTCACACAAACAGCATTTCATTCACATTTTGCTGTTTTTGTCTGCTTCTAATGAAGACCACGGTTTGGGAATGATAGGGCATTTTTGCTTTAGATCTGGGGGGGCTTCGATAGCCACCACAACCATTTATGGGGTGTGTGTTTGCTGTTGCTATGCAAGCCTGGGGAAGGGAAAAAACGAGAGTCAAGCGGTTGCTGGGCTAAGTCTGCGGCCCTGGGAGGGGAGCCGCCGCTCCTCTGCGCTCCTGTCCCAGATGCTGGCCTCGCTGGCCGCCAGGAGTGGCATTCGCTACGCCCTGCTCCAAAAAGCTCTGCATGTGTCACATGTCTAGCCGTGGGTGTGAGAAGACTCAGGGGGCCTCATAACAAGTCAGAGGTAAATTCATGTGCTTGCACAGAAGTAGCCGGGAAACTTGGACAGGGAGCCTCTGTGCCGGGCAGGTCCTCTCCCAGCATGACGAAGATGGCAGACACCTTGGTGACAGGGTCAGTGGTTTTGAGTCTCCACAGACCTTTGGGGAGGTGCCCATGCCCTGTCTCTTAACCAAGAGGAAGGAGGCCTGTGCGTTTCACTTGCAGCCTGCGTCTGACTCCTGAGAAGAATCGTTTTTTTTTTTTTTTTTTTTTTTTTTCTTGTGGATTTGATGTGGAACCAGAGCGGTTTGCCTTTTTTTTTTTTTCCTTCCTTACTGCAGGGTTGCAAAACAACCACTGAAGGGACATTGAAATGTATTTGTAGCGATTCTTAGGCATTTTTCCAGAGCTTGAATACATTCAGTTGGACTAAAGCTTCAAGCCAGCCCCTTTTTTGGAATGGATTTCTGGAGCCTGTTGCCATTCATCAAAGAAGCCTCTCCTTTTTTTGGAAGTAGGTATTCGACTGAACCCTGGCTGAGAAAGACTGCTGTAAATTAGCAGGGAGGACACCTTACCTGAGTCTGTGCAGAAGTTCATATGCAGATTTTTTTTTTTCTGGAGGACTGCATTGCCACAAAGACACTTGTCATGGCCGCTCTGGCGATTTGAAAAGAAACAAGAAAAACCCGGGAAATTGGTATATTATGTTCACCTGGGAGTGAATAATCTCCTTTTCTAGGGGGAGGGGTTATTTAACAATTACTGCTGCTTTCCAAATCAGAATTCAGGAGGATTCGCTGAAGATCTTTTTCTTAAAAAGGCTTCGTCACATTTTAACGCCTCGCTGGCAGACACTGTTGGGCTCTCACAGATGAGCTGAAAGGGAAGAGAAAACCCCAGGACCACAATAATGGGCTTCAGAAAGTTCATGAGCAACTGAAGGAACTGAATTTACCTTTGGCACAGATGCTGAGTGGGGGTGGGGAGGTGAACAATCAAAGGTTGGAAAGAAATATCTGGGAAGGTAGAAGAAGGAAATTTGAGAATTGATTGGCTCTAGAGTGCTGTCAGTGGGTGTATGTGGTTTTTTCTTCTTTTTTTCCCTTTTTTTTTTTCTGCTACAGGAAGTGATTTGCAGTGCTCACCGAGCCTTTGTTGAGAAGGGTCTCCTCTCGGAGTGAGTCATGCTTTTGCTGTGAGCAGCCCCGAGCAGCTGGGCGCTCATCAGAGGAAACTATGACTTTTGGAAAGCCAGCGTGCAGCCCTCCGCAGCCGTCTCCCGGCTCGGGGCTGCGCGGCCGCGGCGGGGCGGGTCGTTAACAGCGGGCGGGCGGGTGCCGCTGCCCCGCGCCCTCCGGCTGGCTGTCCCGGGCCGCCGCGTCCCGCCCAGGGGCTCCAGGCTGGCCTGCTATGCGCGGCAGCCCGCGCCGGGGCCGGCACCAGCAGCGCCCGGGCGCATGCGGCGAGGCCACGGAGGGGCATGCTTCCACGCACCAAGTACAACCGCTTCAGGAATGACTCGGTGACATCGGTCGATGACCTTCTGCACAACCTGTCGGTGAGCGGCGGCGGCAAGGTCTCGGCGGCGCGCGCGGCTCGGGCGGCGACCCCCTACCTAGTGTCCGGCGAGGCGCTGCGCAGGGCGCCCGACGATGGCCCGGGCAGCCTGGGCCACCTGCTCCACAAGGTGTCCCACCTGAAACTCTCCAGCTCGGGCCTCCGCGGCCTGTCGTCGGCCGCCAGGGAACGGGCGGGCGCCCGGCTCTCAGGCAGCTGCAGCGCGCCCAGCCTGGCCGCCCCGGACGGCAGCGCGCCCCCCGGCCCCCGCGCCCCGGCCATGCGCGCGGCTAGGAAGGGCCGCCTCGGCGACGAGCCGCCGCCACGCGCCCCCCACTCCAGCGAGCAGGTGCAGGGCGCCGGAGTCACCTACGTCGTGAAGGTGGGTGAGGGCGCGGGCCGCTGGGTGGGGAAGCCAGGCAGGGAGCGTCCGCAGCGGTCTCCTGGAGGTCAGGAGGCACATGCTCCTAGCCGCCAGCTCGCCTGGCACCGGTAACAGAGCACGACAAACCTGGCCGTTCGTTCCCATCCATCAGGAGGGTGTTTGCGATCCGTGACCTCACTCTATCCTGTTTTATCCCTGCCTACACAATCATGGCATGCCTGTGCCACCTCTATTCCGGTTGTGTCCGGCCAGTGTCCCATTCTGCAAGGGCCCCATCACTGGGAGCTGTGAAATAGGCCTAACCAGGGGGCGGAACACTTGGAAATACAGGGCATCCCCTGCCAGGAGAATTGCATGCGGTGTCACTACTTCGGTTGTGTGTGCCCCAGCGGCAGGGTGGGTGGCTCCTTTTCCCACAAGGAACTTCCAGCTCCTGGCTTGCAGGCCAGATTCTGTCTTACTTTAACATGGGCTGGACTTTCTCACCTGGCAAGGTTTTCTTTGGTGTCTGTGCCTAACTGCTTGGGTTTACAGCTGCAGAAGCAGAATTTGGAACAGTCTTTCCAGGGTATCTACCATTTAAATAGGCCAGTGGGGGCTGAGGATGCACCTCCATCCACAGGCTGGAGATTTTTTTTTTCCTCCAACACCAAGAATTACAACATCATGTCTGATGTGATCCATGAAATTCCTCCCCTGTGCCAGTATTTCATGATATTTAAAAGGTGAATACGCAGCACCATTCGGTTGACCTGTCACATGCTTATGTCCTGTCTGTTGTACAGCCACCAGCCACACGGTGCCCCACAGCTGGCCAGACAGCCTGTGGACCAGGGTGCAGGGGTCAAAGGTGCATATTTCAGTGACTGTCATTCCAGGGTAGGACTTTAAACAGAAACTAGGCACAAATCTATTCCCAGGACATTATCAACATCATTGAGAAGACGTAGGAATCTTCATTTATACATTGAGGCAACAGCCCCAGTTTAGAAATTCAGCAGGCCACATTCTCAGGTACAAGTTTGTATCCTGATAATTTTGGAACCAAAATATTCAAGGAAACAATTAACTTTGTGAATTATCCTTACATGTAAAGTACTTACGAAGTAACGTGACCGTCAGTGTTAAAAATGGACTCTCTTTTCCCTCTGTGGCTGCCTTTTAATTTTCATCTTAGCTTCTGAAAATTAATTA
The DNA here is from genome assembly GCF_014898055.3 of Talpa occidentalis. Classification (NCBI taxonomy): domain Eukaryota; kingdom Metazoa; phylum Chordata; class Mammalia; order Eulipotyphla; family Talpidae; genus Talpa; species Talpa occidentalis. The sequence goes on along the minus strand of NW_023605083.1, from coordinate 103,580,784 downwards.
ATATATTTTACCAAAAGGGACATAGGTCAGCATAAAATATTCACATCTGGTTGAGTTTGTTATAAAAGAAAATGCATATCCTTTTTGCAATCCTTCTTTAAGTTATATAACCAGGAGCCAAAAACAAAACCAAACTAGAAGGCCTGACAAGTTTGAGTTTAAAACAGAGTATGTTACTTCTAGTATGTTAATATAATTGCCATCTCTATAGAGGGGAAAGCTTATGTTTAAAATAGAAAAATAGCTGTGGCGAAGCTTTTTATACTTGTCATGTGAAACATGGACAGCAATTTTCAAATGGAGGGAGAATTCTCAAACTTATGCCTTTAAAGTTTTCCTAAAAAAAATCATTTGCTTTCTTAAGGCTTTCTCTTGCCTTCTGAATAATGAAGGCAGACATTCAGGTCTCAAGATTGCTTGTGGCTGAATAATGATGACATGCTTAAAGGAAGCTGCTGTGCATGGCTGTCCGGTTGACTTAGGGTCTGTGACATCCCCAGCATAGAACGGGGTCTGCCCAGAGCCATCTAGGTCTGCAATATGCTTTAACTAATGGGCTGCATAGCATGACTGATTGATGCTCAGGGCTCTCAGTCTATCCTGGGTTGTGAATGGTGGGGTCATGTGAAGGTGGGCTCAGGCGTTGTTCTCTGCTTCCTTGGAGAAGTTTGAAATCACACAGCAAAGGAGAGCAGAGGCTAAAAGCTATGTGTCAAGCACACATTTGATGCTTATGCATTCTCGTGACCCTCTGTTGTTGCGCATTTCTGCCTTTCCCAGGTTGAATTTGAAACCATGAGCTTATTTTCTTGAAATTTTACAAACTTGAAAAAAACCCTTAATTTATTATTATTTACTCATTTATAAGTAGTTTTACTGGTGTCTTACTTTTAAAGATTTCTGGTGGATAGAAAGTGGAAATCTTTATAATCTGACTGTATATCATCTCTATCATCTGATTGCATAAAAATGTAAAAACCTAGGGGCTGGGAAAGAACTTATTGTTCCCTTTAACTTAAATTTATTTCTATATTTAGGAAAATCTCCAAATGTTTTCCAGTTTTCTGGAAAATCCATATGCTGTTAATTATAGATTTTCCTCTCATCAAAATGCCTACCTCCAGACAATATTAGGATATTATTTACAAGATTTATTAAAAAATATTTTAACATAATTTACTTACATGGAAGTGAAAACTGCAAAGTCAAGAAGTCTGGTGGGTTTGGATAATCTAGGAAACATCAAACTATTTGCACAGCAGGTTGTAAGATTAATTAATGAAGCATATAAAATTTACAAATGGAAAAAGTTCTGAGCAACACCAGAATTCAGAGCTCAGAGCATGATTAATTAGCCCTGCATGCCATTACTGAGTCTGCTGTTAATATCAGCACAAGCTCATGCAGACAGGACAGCCTCCTGAATTTGCAACCCCCAGGATTGGATTTGTGTCTGGTGGCCTCTGTGGGTAACACTTTGGAACCCCATAAAGATGTCTGCCACTTGTTTTTTCTTTTGGTCACACAAAAGGGAAAGAACTGGAAAGCATGCAGAAAAGAAGGGTCCAACAGCAAAGGACAGTTAATATATTCACTAATTTTAATTCTGTTAAAAAAAACTGTTCTAAATTTGGACCTAAAAGACTAATAAAAACACAGATCTTGATTATGCTTCAGTGTACCTTCAGCTTCTTCCCAAGCTGGATAGGACCCCTAGTGCCTGGGGGTGCTGCTGATGGTCCTTAGTGGTGTCGAAAAGCAAACTCCCATGCTTCACCCAGATGCACAGAGCATTCTTTAGGAAGGAAAGACAGATGTGAACATGTTGAGGCAGCTCTTAAGGAAAGTCAGTGGCCAAGTGGAAAAGTCATGGGAAGACAAACATGGCCTTGAGTTTGGCCTTGATCTTCTGACATGAGGCTGTACCTGGGTTAGCCGGTAGCCCCTGGGTACCCCAAAGAATAGCCCCTCCCCTCTGCTTGTCACACCACAGACTCACACAAGCATATGCAGTGACCACATGTGGGACCTACTGAGTGCCCTTGGTGAGAATTTGGGGTCCGAAGTGAAAGCTATTGCTTCTGTAGCTCATTCACTCCCCAGCATGGAGCTTTATGAGGCAAAGAGAGATGCCCCCTGGTGGAGCTTATCTTAGTCTCTACGGGTGTCCATGGGTGGAGTGCTGCACCTTTACCAAGTTATAGGACATTTTCACTATCAGAGAACTATTAAATAATTTCTCTCATGCTGAATTGGTTTGCTTTTTGGAATGAAACCTTGTTTTTATAAGAACTCTCTAAAATTATTTTGTTTCTCTAATTTGTGAATCTGATAATATTTATGGTGATATAAATTATTTCTTATTTATGAAGGTTCTATTGTTTTTTATAGGTGATCTTTATAAACTGCATGTACTCTAAAATTTATTAATTGGTTTTTTTCACTTGTCTTAATATCTATAAAAATATCTAAATTTTCTTTTCCTTAGCACTATATTCCATTGATAACTATGGAGTAAGGTCACATTAGACAGTCCTTGGCAGACTGACTTCAAATATAGCCAATATATATTATTATGTTGAGGTTGATTTGACTGACTGTTGTTTTAATTCTAGATTAAACAATTTTTCTATGATGTGGAACAGGATTTAAAAGTTGTTTTATTGAAAAAAATCTCATAATATGGGTGACTTACAATTAAATATTATTTAAATAGTTTGAAAACAGTTTAAGAAATTCTTTTGAGATTAATAGACAACATGATCAATTTGATATGGAAAGTGTGTCTTTTTATTTCACACAAAAAGATGCATTAAATGTGTGCATGTACATATGCACCAGACAAACCATATACATACCATACCACACATCACATGTGTCGCACCACACATATTACATATCCCACATACATACCACACCATCCACACATACTATACACAAACATAACATGTTACATATACCACACTCACATCACATACTGCATGTACACACTACACACACACACACACCACAGACAACTTGTGATGACTTTGAATGAAGGTTATTACTTTCTTTTAGTAAATGTCAAAAAAAAAAAACAAAAAGAAAAGAAAAGAAAATTAGGACTCTACTCAAATGTACACACATACACTGAACAATTCATAGATGGACATACATAATATTTATAATGTGTAATTCCTTGACATCAAAGGTGGTAAGACAAAAAAAAAAGAAAAAACACTGAATGTCCTATTTTCAGAACTAATGATCATCACATTCGTTTCTTCTATATTCATGCTTAAGAGAAAATAATTGTGAAAACAGCCTATTGATGAAACTAATCATATGAAGAATTAACATTTTGCTCCTCAACTTCCCACTGGGCTTCATCTTAGAATAGGGCCATATATTGAGGACTGTAGTAATGATATCTCAGCGGCAAATTTGGAAACCCTACAGTGGTGGGGTGGGGAGCCTGTGGTCCCTGGATGACCATGGTGCCTCAGAGCAGGGGTGTGGCCTGGTGAGATGGGGACCCAGTGGGTGCCAGGATCTTGGAACCCAGTGCCACTTGGTCACTTTAGGATGTGGGGCTCTGGAGGCCAGCACACCTTTCTGGACCTTTCTGTGTCTGTGATACTGCTACAGGAGGTAAAGGGCAGGTGATACTGGGCCAGCTCTGGGGCTGGACTGGCTTTGGGGCTGGCCGGGGGCAGTGGAGGCAGGTATCATGACTGGGTTGATCTTCATTCCCAGACCTTGTGCAGTTGCAGAGGGTCTATGGAACGTGGTATTGCAGTATAGGGGTATGCTGACCCCTGGTGCTTGGCCTCAAAGGGCACAATGAGGATTCAGCAGTTAAAATGAAAACAACCAAGAACAAATGAAGTTAAATGGACTAATTTAAAAGAAATTAGATGGTTTCAGATGTAAAGGAAAGAAGTGACCAGTTGTGCAATTTCCTGGTCAAGGACAAGAAAAATTTTGAATTTTAGCATATAAAATCTACAACATGAGATGGATGAAATGTCTTTATGGTGGGAGGCTTTCAGGATAAGAAAGCCCTAGTGAGTGAATGAGAGCTGAATTTGTGCTTACACATGTTGTAACATGACAACAACTTGAACATTGACAGTGGTGTGTGTGTGCAATTGCATAACAACCCTTGCAAGTTGTTTTTGACCTGGCAAGTTCAGAATTACTTATTTTCAGATGAGGTGAAAAAGCAACCAAACCTGTCATCCCATGTGATTTTCCTCTCCCCTCCCATCCAGTGTGACCACAGCTGGTGTGCTTTATTCTCTACCCCAGCACTAGGATTGGCAACTTTTCCTTGAGGAATCATTTTAGAATTCCAGAGTATGAATGAGTACAAATATCCAGGTATGCAAATAAATAACCAAGATGACACTAGTTAAAACTTGGGGAGACTAGGAGTCTGTGTGAACCCCCTATTCACAGCAAGATCCTGGTCCATGGTCAATTTTCCTAGTCACGGCAATGCTGAGCTGCTCATCTTGTTGGAGAGTCACTGAGAAGGTGCTGCAGACACCCCCAGCTTAACAGAAAGGAGAGGCCTGCTGCTGCTCTTCATGGAAAGTTGGCATCTTCTAGAATCTTCTAGCTGGGATCAGCCTCTGCTCTTGCAGAGTGGATGGTAGCAGCTAGTGCATTCTTTTGGCCCTTGGATTCTGGGCTCAGACTTATCTTGCTGCTTCATAGCTGGTCTGGCAAGATCCAGATTTGATTCTCTAGCCATGATTCTGGCTGCTGTGGGGAGCTGTAGGAACACCTGGAAGCCAGAGGGAGAGCTGAAGGAAGGAGCCTCATCACCCTGTCACCTCGTTAGCCCAAAGCCTTATGTGAAAAATATGTCAAAGAGCTCATTGTTTAACAGTGCTTACTTTTGATTGTGAAACCACTCTGGGTTGTCACTTGAGATATGGTTGATCTTTCACATGAAAACTCACTTCGAGGAGCCTCTCTTCACCCATTAAATGGGCGAAAACAGCAGCAGAAATTTCCTTCTAAATTTTGAGAATTTGAACTTGTATGAACCCTTGGTGGGACTTGGCCTCCACCCAACCTCACACCAACAGTATTCTCTGCTGAGATTCTTCTGACAAACTTCATTTAATCAAATTTCTTTCTATATAATTGTTCGCAGTCTAGAGGGACCTACGGAGACTGTTAAATACTATTGCCTTTTGCTTTGCAAATATTTCACATGTCTAATGCTACTGCTCAAAAAGAAATCTGTTTTTAAAAATTGGAAAATCACAACTTGTTTTGGGCATTGTTGCCAAAGAACTAGCCTCTAACCTGATTTTCAGCAGATATAGCAGATTATTGGGGAACCTTGTTTTTTCCCCCAAAGAGGAAGTGACAGAATGCTGTGCCCCTTTGGCCTAAGAGAGTGAAAGCATGACTATTTGGGGTATTGTCAATGACATGTCAGCCCTCCTGGAGATTGACACAGTGTGTGCACACAATTTTGATCCTGCTGGGCCTTGGGGTCACATTATGTAGGATCCCACAGAGCTCTTCATTTCCCAGACTTGGCATGCCCCTCTGGCTGCCTTTCCTCTGGGCCTTGGCTTGGACCCCCTGATTTCCGAAGGCACTCAGCTGGTGAGGAGCCTGGTCCCCAGGTGTCCTGGGGTCATCCCTGGCTCAGGTCATCCCTGAACCTGGAGAAGGATGTGGGTGAACAGGTTTATGTCCCTGAATACAGAATTATTTCTCTAAGATGGGACCCCTGAGAGGGACAGGATGGAAAGTAAGCCTCAGGAGGCAGGGCCACACAGTCAGGCTCGAGACCCCCACAGAAGCACTCCCATCCCACACCGACCCTGTATCTGCTCTTGCTCGCAGCTCTGAGTCTTAGAGGTCCTTTAGCTTTTTGTAAAGCCTTTTATTTAAAAAATATAAGCACTATTTTAACAATGTTTGAAAATATGCATGCAACATACAAAACACATCTATACAAAAAATGGAGAAAATGGTCTAATGAGCCCATGGGCACTCAACCACCAGCAGCCAACTTCCACAGGGTCAGCTCATGACCTGGGCACCTCTACCCACCCACCTCCCCAAATCAGCAGCGCTGTCAGTGCCTCCCTCCTTGGTGCTCAGACAAAATTCAATGTTTTGAATAACTTGCAGGGTTGGACTTAACAGTGGTTGCACGTATGACAGCACAGTGAATGTCCAGTGCACGCCAATGTCCCTGCATTCGACAAGCTGGTGCTGGCAGCTCTGTAGTGACTGGGACAGCCTCTGTGGTCTTTCCTTCAGAGACAGGACACCAGGCTCCAGGAGACACCTCTCACCAGCCCTGTCTCAGCCCTGCTCAGCTTCTGCTGGACCACCTCGTCTCCCAGCCCAATGGGGCCAACACTAGCCTTTTAGCAAAGGGTCCTCTTCCAAGCTGACCTTAGAGCTTTAGTATTAGTCCAGGGTCTCCAGAGAAATAGAACCAACAGGAGCTGCAGATACAAAGAAAGATATTTGTTGTAAGAAATTGACTCACATAATAGTGGAGACTGCAAAGTCCCAGGGGCTGGAAGATGAGGCAGCAAGTTTGAGACCCAGTGTTTGAGTTTAAGTGTGAAGTGCCAGTCCAAAGACCATAGGCAGGAAGAATTCCCTCTTACCTGGGCAGAAAGTTCAGCATTTTGTTCTGTTCAGGCCTTCAACTGATGAGACAAGGCCCACCCATGTTGGGGAGGGTACTCTGCTTTACTCATTCTGTCAATTTAAATGTTAAATTTATTCAAAACATCCTCACAAAACACCTAGACTAGAATCATACTTGATTACATATCTGGGCAATCTGTGGTTCAGTCAAGTTGACACACCAAGTACAAACTTTTGAAGTTTTATCTGGACTTGACCACTAGCTGATCCAAAAACCCTTATAGAGATTCTGATTCCCTGCAGGAATGGATACGAAGGATAAGAAATGACAAAATATGTGACCTGGAAAAGTCTCAGATTTCCTTTTTTGTTTTGTGGGCACCAAGTGGAGACACTTTTAAAGATGCCTCAAACATTTGTGAGGACTTCCTTTAGGCAGACATTGAACCAGGGGCCTGAGAGATGAAGCAGGACATTATATGAACCATAGGAGAGCTGTGAAACAGGAATGTAGGTGTCACACTGAATGTCACCATCCAAGACTCACAGGCAGGAAATTTAGCCATTTTGCTTGTCAACCAGGAGCTGAGGTCCCCAGGAGGGAAAAAAAAAAGTTTCTACATCAAGGCACGTCATGAATTGGAAATGTAGTCAGGTGTTGGAGTTCCTGGATTTAGGAGTTCCCTGGTCCTTGATTATGGTGTGAGAAGAATTCACAGCTACATCTTTAGCAAAAGCAAAAGCAGCTTATTTAGAGACAGAATAGAAGAACACCCAGGGAGAGGTCCCTGGGTGGGAGAATCCTGGTAAGAACAAATGCAAGGAATTGTGGGGGCTCCAGTCTTAAATGGAGTTCAGGAACCTGATCACTTGGTCCATTTCTGGGGTGCACTGTGCAGGTGCTCCCAGAGTGTTGGCTTATTTGTCCAGGCAGCAGTTTCTAAGTCACTCCCCCTTCTGCTGTGCGGGGCAGCAGCTTGGAGCAGGGGGCCATATGGCCTGAGTTGCCATGCTGTCAGACAGCTCTGCCCTTGCCTTGGAAGTGGGAGAGCATTTGTGTTATTTGAGGTATTGCTTGTCCTGTTTAGGGGAATTGCTCTAATGTCCAGAAACCGTCCAGTTTTGAGGAATTGCCCTGCTCTGGGTGCGTCTTATTTATTATCCTCTGACTTTATTGCCTGCCTATAGGTTGGGGTGAGGGGGCATCTTTCTCCTCTCTGGGAATTTCTTGTCTCAATCCAGGCTTTATCAGCTCTGGCAAGTGTTTTCTGGGGGCTGGGTAGAGTTTGCTGTTTAATTTTCTTTAGGTATTGCCCTCCCTCTCTTAAATGACAACAGAAAAACTACTTTTTTTCTAAATTGCAAATAATAATAATAACATGCAGATGCAATTATACTGCCATGGATTTTTTAAAAAGGCCTTTTGATATGAGCTCCTATGTGTGCACCTCGAACGAGTGAAAGAACAAAGAGTAGCAAGCAAATAAACTGTGACCTTAGAGAGTGATAGGGCAGGCTTGCCAGGGAGCCAGGCTGTGCCTGCAAGAAGGGGCATGAGTGGGTAAGCGGCTCAGCCCCAGGCCAGAGGACGCCTCTCCTGAGTGCACGATCTTGAGAAGTCTCCATCCTCTGACTCGCCATGGCCACGTGACTGCAGGAGACTGGTGCAGAGTGCAGAAGTGTTGGTCTTCACACTTGGCTGTAACCTGAGGTCATCGCTCAGGACCTCCAGGCCCAACCCCAGGCTCTCACCGGAGATACTGCTTTTTTTTAAGGATGGTTATTTGTGAGGCAGTAATGGCTGCACTATCTAAAGAACTGAGCTGTGATTTTCACCACTGGAAGTAGCAGCTCCTGTAATAGATAGTAACCCCGTCTGCAGAGCAACTTACTGTCTCACATGGGAGAATACAATTCACCAAGCAGTGGCAAGGAGGGGGTTCAGATGGCCCCCAATCTCACTCCTGCTGTTTGCCAGCTTGGACGAGACCCCCAGTCAGGGGTGTGTTAATAAATGGTTAACGCTTGGCTCTCTGAACCAATAAATTATGATTTGTGGTTTTTGCTACTATTTGTGGTGTAATAACTACAGGCCTGGAGCTGTCTGGAGGTGGGTAGGCTGAGCAGTGACAGGACTTTGCTGAGTCCTAACTCAAAGTAGACCAGAGCAAAATGTCATATAGTGATCAGGGAGTACTGAGTATTTATTACCTTTTAAAAATGTAACATATAGTATAATTCCTTTTTAAATTAAAGAGACCCTCATTAGGCCTCTTTCAACCTAAACTGGCCTCCCTTTTATGCATCCATTCTTCCACTTTCTCTCTTGTAGTCATGTCAATATATGACAGTTGACTTCTCTCATCCATAGACAATGTCTGGAGGAAGTTCCTCAGTGACCCCCTAATTACAAAATTTAAAACCATTTCACTTCTTTGCCCACTTACCCCCTTCCCAAACCTCTCCAAGACTCCTGGTAACTGCCTTGGAGGGCCTTCCTCTGCAGCTTCTGTGCAGACAGTCCTCTTTGCTTCTTTCTGTTTCTGGATTGTTGGGGGAAACAATCTCACCTCTCTGCTCATCTACCGTGAATTTATTGTTCCACCAATATGCTAATCAATTGTTTCATCCAATTGATATAATTGAGATCTCATTTTGGGATAGCCTGTGCTAGGAGTTGAGGATAAAGAGGCAAATTGAACAGACATGCTACCTGCTCTTTGGTGTCAATGAAGGAATAGGAGAGGGAAAATATGGTGGTACAGAGTGGTGTCAGTGATGTTAAAATCAAACATGAAGTCTCTAGGGAGATGATATGGAGTGATGTCCTGAAATGATGAGTAGAAGTTGCCCAGGAAGATCACAATCTATGTGTGCTGACCCATGAGTGTGTGAATGTGGGGGGCATTCTAGGAGGAGAGGTAGAAACAGTATCCAGTGTGGCTGGAGTGTATGGAGACAGGGAGACAGTGATAGGGGCTGGACCCAGGGACAGTGAGGCCAGGGAAGTACGGTGGGAAGCACTAAAAATTTTCTGAAAGATTTTCTATCACTGTACACAGAACAGATTGAAAAGGCAGGAATGAAAGGGAAGACACTTAGAAGACAATTAGACAGCATGACAGTGATATGGCTTGGATCAGCTTCACAGGCTGTAGACCACAGTGTACATGGAGCCCAGATTTGTGTCGGTAACCAACATGCAACTGTCAATCCTCCGTTTCACAGGCCTCCTAAGTGAAGCATGTCTCAGATTGAATTCATGACTTTTCCCAAGCACTTTCTGTTTGTTAGTTAGTGCTGTCACTGATCACCTACTTCCCCAAATTCATGACCTCACAGCCATCTTAGAATGCTTCTGTTTCTTAAGTCCATTGCATCTGTTCAGTCACTAAACTAACATCTACTCAACGAGCTTGCAAATCTTCCTTCTTTTCCTTTCCTTTTGTCTTGATTTATGCCTCTCCCTTTCTTGCCTTGAGTATTGCATTAAAGTAAATGGTCTTGCCAGATGGTTGCTTTGGGAAAGACTCTTCTTTTTAAATTTGATAAAAATAAATGATTAAAATCTCAATGAAATGTTTCAAACAAAACAGATATTTGGAGTGAAAAGAGATGGTTTCCTCTCAACTCCTTTTCCAATACTTCTGGTATTCTTCCTCTCTGAGATAATCATCATCAACCTTCTGCTGACATTTCAGAACCCTGCACATTTCAGGACTCTGCTTACATACCTTTTTTTTTTTCATCTTTTCTTCCTTTTTATTACACAAAACAAAGCATTCTATAAGCATTGTTCTGTGACTTGCACTTTTCACTTAATAGGTCTTGGAAATCTTTCAGTAATAGTACCTGTAACGCTGTCCCGTTCTTTTGGGTGTTTGCTTAATACTCAAATTTATGGATAGGTTAACATTTAGACAGTTCCCTGTTGTTAGACATGTGGATAGTTTCCAGTTTCTCACAAATAATAAAATGAACATTCTGCGTGTTTCTAATTGGGCAAATACTTTGCTTGCATGTATAATAAATTTTAGCTGATGTTAGTTCTTTTCTTTTTTTTATTGCATTGGTTGCCACCTGGAATACAATGATCAATTTTCTTAGTAAAGATTACTATTTCACTATTGATTATAAAGTGAGTCCTTCTGTGTTTTTACTATTATGGAGGACATTTATTATTTTATACACTTTTATAAGTTATGAAATTTTTTCTCTAGCTTTGCTCTTCCAAAGTAAAAATAAAATCTGAAATGGTTAAAGAATTATTTAAAGGTTTTTTTAAAAAATAGCACATAGTAAGATAAGTATATTTGTTATCATTTTCTGTTAATGTGGTCATTTATCCTTTTAAAATACATGTCTCATCTCCCTAATTAAAAGTTCTCTGTTGTTTGTCTTTGCTATTTGTATAGCCGAATTTTACCAGCACATTTCCAAATAGAAAACTAAATTCCTGACCATTCCCATGTGCCCCCAGCTCTAATTAAGCACCCAGATTCATGAAAAAGAACAGAGGAAATGAATGTGTCAACAGTATGAAGACTCGGTTGCTTGCTTTGTCCTGTGGGAAGGTATATTGTAGATGGTAAAAGAGTGAATTTCCAAAAGGAAGTGATGATCCACTTGGGCAGGAAAAGCTTCTCCATTTTAAAGAAAAAAATTCAAGTTTGGTGAGATACTAATGGCAGGGTAAGAGGCCAGTGGGCTAGAGTCATCAGTTATCAGATCTTGATAGGTGGAGAGGGGAGGCTATTCAAGCAGAAGAATCACAAAGAGGAAAGCTTTGGGGGTGGAGGTGGGCACAGAATTTGCCCAAGGCTCAGGGCATTCTGCTGTATACTGGCTGCAGTTAGAGAGAAACTGAGGGGTGAGCTGTCCTTTGTAACATGGACTGTAGCCTTGTAGAGTCAGAATGCACTCAGTTCTCCCTCCCTCTTGCCTACGGCTAGGCCCTTTGGGAATCTGGCTCTACTTGTGTCCTTAATGGCTGGAGCCCCCTATTTAGTGGTGGAACCAGCCCATTGCTGGTCCTTGATGGGTTGCACTTGATGACCTCCCTCCATCTGCTGACCTTTGCCCTCTTGTATCCTGCAGAACTGTTCTTCCTCCCAAGCAACAGCCCTGGAGGCAGCTTCTCCTCTCCAAGCTAAGCATATATCACTCTGTCAGCTGTCTCGATCTCTCTGTATCTTAGATTCTCTTATCTGGTTACATCTCAGTTGTAAATTACTTTTAAAACACTCTGTTCACGTAAAAATTTTGGTGGAATTGCAGTCTGGTTGGAGTTGGGTTTATTCTGTTTTCAGAGTTTTGTTCTCTCCTAGGTATTATCAAGACCTTAGCTCGTATAGCTACATGACTGAGGATAATTTCATCTTTTTTGAGACATAGCTACCCTATTTCCTAATAAAAGATGGCAGGACTTACATGTGGCTCGTTCATTAGGATCTATGAGCAAAGTTATTGATTTCTAACTTCCTTTTATCAAAGTTTCAGTGTAGATTCACCTCTGCCTCCATCCACTACCTACAACAGGCCACTCAGTTAAAGTCATCACATAGCCTCTGTCATCAAAACTCAGGACTAAAATTGAGAAGGAATTGTCACTGGAAATTATGTATCAAACAAAGTGAATGTTCCACAATGCAATGGGAGAACAAGTTCTGGTGCATTCACACCATGCACTAATGTGCAACTATTTCAAACAGTGAATTAGAATCCTGTTACTGCTGACTGGAAGAGATTTTCACAAGGTACTTTTGGAAGAGAAAAACAAGATGCAACAATGTACATGCACAATATAAACTCATTTTATAATAAAAATAAGTGCAGAAATACTTGCGTACATTCACGGTTATGGTCGGAAGCCTCAACAACCCACTCTGAGCAATTTATAGGCTCCTGTGTAGAAAATCAGCAATGATATAAAAAGATGAACAACATAATGAACCAATAGGATCTAATTTATATGCAGAGTACTCCATGAAACCACAGCATAACAAGAGTTCTTATCAAGTGTCTATGGAATATTAACCACAATAAACATCTTAGGCCATAAAACAAATCTTCCAAACTTAAAAGAACTAAAATTACATAAGATGTGTTCTCCAACCACAAAGGAATCACATTAGAAATCAACAAGGAAAGACAACTGAAAAGTCTCCAAACACATGGAATTAAACAATTTACCTGCAGATAACCCAAGGGACAAAAGAAAAGTTTCAAAGGAAATTTAAAAAGTACATAGGATTGAATAAAAATGAAATGACAACATACAAAATATGTGGGACTCAGCTAGCATGGTGCCAGAAGGGAAATTTGTAGTGCCAAATGCTTACATTAGAAAAAGAGAAATGTTTTCCAACCAATAATCTAAGTGTGTATCTAATGATACTACAAGAGAACAAAATAAACCAAAAATAAGTAGCTGGAAGGAAATAATACCAATAAAAGCAAAAATCAATAGAATGAAAAGAGAACATCAATAGAAATCAATCAATGAAACATAAATCTGATTCTTTGAAAAAAATCAATAAGGGGGATAAATCCAATGAGAATGACAAAGATAAATAGAAATAAGGCAGTAATTACCAATAGCAGGAATGAAATGGGCTTCCATGGCATAGTCCCTGTTCTCAGCCCTTTGAGTCCAGACCATGGACTGATGGCTACCTAAGAGCAGGTTGAGTGAGGTGGCCTGCAGGAGAAGGGCCTGTGGCACAGAGTGGAATATAAATCCAGGCAAGAGACAGTTCCATCCAGTGACATGGAGGCCCAGTGTTGAGACTAAGTAATCCCAGCAGAGTTAATCCTCAGGAAAAGAGACTGATCTGGTTCAAAAATGTGGCAAGAGGCCAGTAAGGTGTCCAGCAGCAATGGGTTAAGGAGGTCATATCAAAGGCAACCTTTTCCTATCACCTTTTGTAGAGCTGGGGAGAAGGTAGTGATGGTGATAATGAAGAAAACCAAAACTCAAGAGGAGAGAACACATTTTCTAAGACCAAATAGCTAATGTGGTGCGAGAGTGGGGACAAGACTGTTGAATGGAAACATTAGAATAAAAAAGACTGGTTAGCTTTTCCTTCTTCACACCTTAACCAGAGGGTGGCTTTAGTTGCGATACCAACATGTATTTTTGGAATATTTCTTCCCTCTTTTCCTTTGACTTTGAATAGCAGATGTGGCCTATTGCATGGCTGTGCTTTTCAGATGAAATGAAGCACAGTGGTTTACTTTGAACCAAACCCCAGTCATACTTCCTCTCTCTGACTCAGCTTCCTTGTCATAAGTGAGATGGATGACACACTCCACCAGCTAACATTTACAGAGGCATTCCAGCTCTTCTGATGAAAGCCTATATGGCATTTGTATTAATATAATTTGTGAAGTGAAAGATTAAAAGAAAATTGTCACACTAGCTATGGAAACTTCGGTTTCAGATGTAACCTAGTGGCTAATTCTTCCCTGAATTAACAGTATGGGATTTGAAAAAAAAAAAAATCTGACAAAAGAGGTAGGAAAATGAAAGTGGGTCATCACCTTTTTCATTACCCAACCCATTTATTCCCACAAGACTGTCCTCAGTGCTCACCTGTGCCCTTGTGCCTTGCCACACCAGAAACTATTTCTGGTTCAGAAAGGTAGGCTTTGCCTGTAACAAGAGATATCCTGGGTTTTCTGGACACATGAACAACTGTAACTCTTAATTGTCTACTTCCTGGGACAGATGCTTGTTGTGAGCCTCCTCCTGCTGGGGTGACTACAGCACTGTCTTTGTAAGGTCACCAGGAGGAGTGAAGTGAATGAATGTTTGTAGGGTAATTGGCTCTGTGCCTGGCAGGGAGCAGATGAATGTTCCTTATTTGAGCCATCCACAGATCTGTCATTAAATCCACAGCTTACCTAGCCAAAATTCTGTGAATCAGGGCCAATCTCTGCCTTCAGCCAAAGAGGTTGATTATTCATTTGCATTATTCAAGAAAGAGTGCTGTTATATCACAAGATTGTGACTTTAACCCGGTGTCAGTTCAGCTTACTAAAGCATGTCAATCTATTTCACTAGATGTTGACATGAGTTTGAGACTCTGTGGGATGACAGCCGGAACTGACTGAGTGTTCTTCCTGGCATCAATTTTGGATTCTTTGGTTTGCCAGTTGTGCAAATCATCTTTGGAAATTTCAGTGGGAACAGCACAGACCTGCCATGGGAGGCAAATGACAAGGTAGTAACCAGCAACTGATTGTGAAGCCTTTTGGGAGGCAGTAGCATGGATGGTTATCCTCATCCTGCATGGGCAGTTTCCACATGACCGCAACTTCCAGAGCAGAAGTTGATGGTATTGACAAAAAACTTGCCAGTGACCTCTGTCCTAATAGCCAATGAACAGAAGCTGAGCTAACACAGGATTCAAGCAACATTCATCATAATCATTCTGGTGGGTTGATTATAAAATATTTTAATTTTTTGATGCTTGTTTGTATTTTCCAAATTTTTTTATAATGAACATACATCATTTATCAGAAAAAGATGAGCATTAAAAATAGAATATTTTCAAGGGCTCCTTTAAAAGCAATAATCTTTTAGTTCTATTTATTGAGAAGATACTAGTCCAAATAATTGCAAGTGTTGAACCCACCACACGTACACATACATCACACCAATGCAAGCTCCCCACTAAGATCTGAAGCATATTCATAGCCACACTAGGCTCTCTTGTGCCTCACCTAGTCACTGCCTTCCTAAGGGATATACTATTCTGATTTCTGCCACAATTGATTAGATTAAGTCTATGACTTTTTAAATGAAAAATGCTAACAATCTTGACCAAAATTTTGCTGTTATGTCCTATTTCTGTGGTGTGGAGAGTAACTTTCAAATAAATTTGAATTAGAAATCCAAAGCACTGTTCATTGTGCCATGGAGCTACCCTATTTTCACATAAATTTGAGATAATTTTTAGAGGAAATTTTATAAATTTATGTCCTTAATGACAAATTCCCACATAAAGTTGGTTAGGTAAATTAACCTAATTCTCCTTCTCTCAAGTGTATGTATCTATATATATTCATAATAAATAATCTTAACTTTTGTTTTACTAAATCACGTCATATTGGACCCTGGAATTATTTAATAACAACACAAACAAAAGTACACCATATTATTTAAGGGGGAGTGGTGGGCAGTTATTGACTTCAAAATTTTAAGATGGTGTTATTGAATGTAGCTGTTTGTAGTGAACTCATTAAACGGTTAAACATAGATGATTAGGTGGGCTCACTGAGACCATTGGTCCAAGTTAACTTTAATGGTTCTAAAAGATTTTTCAAACCTATGCCCTCTGGAGCAGAATTTTTCCTGAATTTAAAATTAGTTGCCACATGTTCTTCAAGTTGATGATGTTTGAACTCTATTTACTAGAATGACTAGTAGCACTTACATATGTTAAAGCCCCCTGGCTCCCATTGGGGAGAGTTGTCCATTTGGATGAAAGCCATGACATTTACAGACTTCCCTGGGCCTTGACTCTCACCATGGTTGACTCTCACATGAGTCACCAGGGAGAAAACTCAGGCAGGAGCTTACTTATAGTGATTGTTACACTTCACATCTAATCCTAATTTTCTAATTTCCTGTGTCCAACCACCTGACAAACTCTGAAGACATTCAAGTCATTGGAGACAAGTTCCACTAACATCAAAAGTCAGGGCAGGGAATCATTGACTGTTATTACAAACCCGGAAGTCAATGCATAATTTGACAAATATGGATACTTGTAATTAATAATCTTTAGCTTTTTTAATGGAGGCAATACATACTAATTATAGAAAAATTAAAAAAGAAAAAACATAAAGAAAATTAAAATTACCTGTAATTATAATCTTCCATGATATCTTCTATTGAAATCTCCATATTGTCAAACCTTATTCTCATTTATGAAAAATTGAAATCGATATCAGTGATTCTCCAAATCACGAAATATTATTGGAAGACATGGTTTTCAATGACTATACAATGTTTTGCCCCATCAATGGATTATAATTTACTTATACATTTTCCTGGTTTTGAATATTTATTTATTGATTCACATATGAAGAAATACTTACCTTAGGATGCCATTATTATTATTATTATTTTTCACCACCACCAGCCCTTATGTCCCCGTGTCCTTTCCTCTCTCCCTGCTCCTTCTTAATGTCAGAGCACTCATGGTGTTTATTAGTCTAATTTTTCAGGTATCTTACTTTGTCCAGCATCTAAATGCAAATGTCTAGCATTTGTCTTTGTCATTTTGTAATTTTTGAATATTTGTTCTGTTTCCATATTTATCATTTTAGAAATTGACTATTCAATCATTCGTTCACTTATTCAGCAAATTGCACTAAGTTTATATATCAGGCTCTATTCAGGTACTGAGTATATAACTGGAGACAAAATAAGAGACAATTTCTGCCCTCTTGAAGCTTGCATTCTAGTGAAGAATTCAGAAGCTAACCAACTAATCAAACTAATCAAATAGACTTAATTAAATAATGAATAAAATAATTTCTAAATGCAGTCATGCCTAGAATAGCCAAAACAATCTCCATAAAGAAGAACAATGTTAAAGAATCACACTTTCTGATTTCAGGACAGTATGATAGTGGCCTAAGTATAGACATATAGATCAATGGACTAGAAATGAGAATTTATAAATAGCTCCTACATTTATGGTCAATTGATTTTTGACAGTGCACCAAGACCATCTTTTCAGTAGATGACACTGGGACAACTGGATCTCCACATGCAAAAGAACAACTTCGACCCTTCCTCAAATGTTATATAAAATGAACTCAAAGTGGGTCAAAGGTCTAAATGTAAGAGCTGAAACCATAAAACTCATAGAAAGCAAAAAGGACAAATCTTTGTGATCTTGGATTAAGCAATGGTTTCTTAGATATGATACCAAAAGGAAAAGCATCAGGGGGAAAAAAAGATAGATTTAATTTTATCAAGATGAAAATCTTTTGTGCTTCAAAGGACATGCAAGAGAGTGGAAAGACAAACACAGAATGGGAGAAAATATTTACAAATCATATGTCTGATAAGGTACTGGCACTCAGAATATATAAAAATGATTACAACTCAACAATAAAATAAATTTTTAAATGAGCAAAGAGTTTACATAGACATTTCTCAAAAAAAAAAAAAAAGACATACAGATGGCTAATAATCCCATGAAAAGATGCTCAACATCTTTAGTCATTGGGGAAATGCAAATCAAAGTCACAATGAAATATCACTTCACACCCACTAGGACAGTTGAAATAAAAATAATGGACAATAGCAAGTGTTGTTGGGGAGAATGTAGAGGAATTGGAACTCATACATTGCTTATGGAAATGTAAAATGGTGCATCTGCTTTAAAAAACTGTTTAGCAGTTTCTCTTATTATGTTAAAGAGAATTACCACATGTCCCAGCAATTTCATTCCTAGGTATATATCCAAGAGAACGCATGATTGAATACTCAATTTCAAGGTATATATCTTCACACAAAAACTTGTACATGCATTTTCTTTTTTTTTTTTTTTTTTTTTTTTTTTAATAGAGGCATGCTTTATTTATTTGTTTGCTGGTTTGTTTGTTTGTTTTGTTTATACATGCACTGGGTACAGTCAGAAGCGCGGGAGGGTGAGAGAATTCACCAGAGCCAGAGCGGGGAGCAGAGCAGGCAGAAGGACCGAAGTACACTGCTGAGGGGAGCAGCGGGCGGCAGGAGAGGTCTGCACGCCATGTGGGACCCTCCTCCGGTGGCCGGGGAGCAGCCGGGGATCGAACCGGCGCCATAGAGGCCGCGCGCAGCTTCGCAACCCAGCGCTCAACCGCTGCGCCACCGGGGAGGCCCTGTACATGCATTTTCACAGCGTGTAGTGTTGTTCATAATAGCTAGAGATTGGAAACAAACCAAATGTCCATAAAACTGCAGAATGGATAAACAGAATGTGGACTATCATATGGTGAAATAGTATTCAACTATAAAAAGGAATGAAACACTGAATCATGCTACATCTTGGGTGAAGCTTGAAGAACAGTAGGTTGAGAGAAGTCAGTCAGTCACAATGACATACTACCTGAATCCATTTATAGAGATGTCCAGAATTGGCAACTCTGTTTCCAGTGGTTGCCAGGAGTTGGGGTGGGGACAGAATGGGGAGGAACTGCTAATGGGTCCTTACCTAGATTTGTTTGGGTACCATAAATATGTTCTGGAATTAAATAGTAAGAATGTTTGGGCAATAGCATGAAAATACTAAACATCATTTAACTGTATACTTTGAAAAGTTGAAAAGTTTTATGGCATGTAAATTTTATCTCAATAAAACATTACAAAACATTCAGCCATGTGAGGTAAAATGAACCAGAGATAAAGGAAAACTTGATTTGATCAAGGATTGGAGATTTGAATGTCTAGCCGAAAGGAGGAGCTTTTAGGAACAGTGTGGAAAGGCCTTAA
This sequence comes from Talpa occidentalis, assembly GCF_014898055.3. Lineage (NCBI taxonomy): Eukaryota > Metazoa > Chordata > Mammalia > Eulipotyphla > Talpidae > Talpa > Talpa occidentalis. Next base: position 103,561,670 of record NW_023605083.1, on the reverse strand, counting down.
GAAAAGTGTAGAAAAGTCAGCCTCTTGTTGTCCCTTTCGTTATGTCCTTACATTAGGTGAAAGAGACAAGGCCTGACAGTTTATTTTTTTATTTTTTTGAAAGATTTATTTATTTATACAAGCACTAGGGTACAGTCCAGAGGCGTGGGAGAGTGAGAGAATTCACCAGAGACAGAACAGGGAGCAGAACAGGCAGAAGGACCGAAAACACTGCTGAGGGGAACAGTGGGGGAGACAGGAGAGGTCTGCCGCGACATGTGGGCATCTCCCTGGCTAGCGAGGAATTGAACCAGCACTGCAGAGGCTGCGGACAGCTTCACAGCGCTGCGCTCAACCAGCTGCGTTCAACCTGCTGCGCCAACAGGGAGGCCCAAGGCCTGACGGTTTAAATACAATCTCATTTCTGAAGCAATAAAGTTCATTTTGAAAAATGATGATATTCAGATCAATAACAAAATGGAAATGAACCACTCCGTGCTATTGGCAAAGATTGGGGGGAAGGTCCTGTCAAACACCATAGGCAGATGTGAAAAATGGTACAAGTTGTATGAAAAGCCACAGGAGATGCTTATAGGAACGTATTGTGCAGCAAGAGTTCATATCCAGAAAATAGTACATAACGCTGGCATTAATAACTTGTGTTGTAGTGCCACTTGTTTAAAATCCACTCTTCCCACAACCCTATCAACATAGGAGGAAACACACATTCTAAAGGCTGAGTAGTTTGCTGAGGATCACCCCGGAGGCCAGCAACCTTCTAGCGTCCCATGTCTGTAACCTTGACTGTGCACATCCTAAGTCCTCTCTCCTCTTACTCTTAGGTGAAATGCAGGAGTACCTGCAAGTTTAAAGGGATTTTGCCTTTCCTGGATCTGCAAAAGTGAGGTGCCCTTCACAGAGCTTAACCTCATGTTTTCACAGGGACATAAGACAGGAGTGGAATTTGGGGGTCAGTAGTTTTCCTTGTTCAATTTTATATTAGAGGGCTTTTCGTATAGAAGAACTAGATAAGTGCTGAATTGTGGAATATTTAGCTTAAAAGGCACACCCCGGTTAACATTTAGACTTAGTGATTGGGCAGTTAACTTACAAAATAGATATTCCATTTAATATTATAATTAATCATTAGGAAACTCTAAGCGTTGATTCAATTTGGAAAAATGTCAATTTATTGATGTTTTAGGAAATGCACCCATAGCTCCAGTAAAGTGTTCCCTGTGTCCATTTCCAGGATCCTGTAACAGAGGGGTGAGAAATTGGCAGCTAGATAAATGGAGAAAAAACTTTGAAATTTATTGTAATAATGTTATGGTCTAATTTTTTTCTTCCTTAAATTTGTTTTTTTTTTTAAATTTTGAAATAATTACAAACATATTTGTGGCAAATAAAATGCACCACTTATCCCTATCTTTCTGTTAAGAGCCACTACCCCACCCTCCCCACCCATTGCTCTTTAACTGCAAATACATAGTCTCAGACATTGATTTGGATTAATACAGCTACAGGGAAAGCCCTGTTTGACAGAAAAATATCCACATTCCAGAATAATTTCAGGGAAACACAGTTAGAGACTGTTCCAAGTACATGACATATCACAAGCCAGTACAAATTGGTATTAATAAGTGAAATAAAAAGTTAATGAAAAAATTGTGATTCATGAGATTCTTGCATTATCAAATGAAGTTTTATAAGCTTTCTAATTCTGATCACTGGAGGGATGTTGAGAGCCTCTTTAACTTGGTTAACCCTTGATGAATGTGTTCAACAAACATTTATTTTGTTCCAACTCCATTGAGATATTGGCAATGCAAGGAGGAATAAAGACACAGATTCCTCGGAGTGAGGGATTCTCGGATGGCGCTGGGGCCTGAGCTGAGTTTGGGGATGATGTTTGGGGAGGTGGTCCAGAGCACTACCTCTATATTTGGAGGCAAACTGGGGTGTTAGGGAATTGACAGGGAGGGTGAGGATAACAATGGCAGAGGGACTGAAGAGTTTAAATGTTCTCTATTTTGAAATTTTGGCAGCATGACTTCCTTACCTTCTCTGGACCAAGCATTGTGACATAATAAAAAATTGAAAAAGTCATCGTGCAAACAGGAAGGAGGTCAACAGCGACAGAAGGAGAGAGAGCTCGCACAGGATGAGGACCACTGCTCCTCAGGGAGGGACTTGGTGATAATATTTGATGTGGACCATTAAGGATTGAAAGGATCCCAGGAAGGGAGGACAGGGAAGAAGGGATGCAGACAGGAGACATGGGACGCTAGAAATGTGTGGATGAAAAATCTGGTTGGGCAGTTTAGGTAGGGAGTTGGTCCGTGAAACCAGTAGGCGGGTGAAGTGTAGACTGATGTATTCACTAATATATATATATACATATATATATTATTGAATATATATATTAGTGAATATATATATAAGTGAATTATATATATTTATCTTTAATTTACATATATTTATATTTATTTATAATTTATAAATATAAATTTATATATTCATATGTTCATATTATATAAAAATTATATATACTAATATATATATTAGTGGATATATATAACCTATATGTAGGTTATATACAATATAACCTATATAACCTATAACAATATAACATATATATATATCCTACTCTTCCAGGCTCAGTAAGTAGAGGACTTTGCCTTGTTCAGTGGGTCCTACCCAGTGCTGAGGCTCATGTCTGCATTTACTGAATGACGGGCATGGTTGAAGGACCTTTTTCTTTTTTTCCAGTTGCAGACATAAGTCAATGAATGTAGTTGAGGGTCTCATCCTCATTCTGTATTATCACCAGTTGCGTGAATATATATATAACTATTTGTTCCACTGTTGATGATGTTTGGTTTTCTTTCCAGTTTGGGGCTATTATGAATAATTCTGCTATGAATATTTTTTTAGAGATTTATTTATTTATGCATACAAGAACTGGGGTTCAGGCCAGAGGTGCAGGGGGGTGAGAGGATTCACCAGAGACAGAGTGGGGAGCAGAATAGGCAGATTGACTGAAAGACACAGCTGAGGGCAGCAGCAGGTGAGACAGGAGAGGTCTGCTCACCATGAGGGTCAGCTCCCTGGCCAGGGATGGAACTCTTGCTGCAGTGGCTGCCAATAGCTTAATAGCCCTGTGTCTTTAAACCCTGTGCCACCTGGGAGGCCCCTGCTAAGAATATTTTTGTACAGGCACACCTTGGAGATCTATTGGGTTCAGTTTCAGACAATGCAATTAAAGTGAATACTGTAATAAAGCAAGTCACATGATTTTTTTGTTTGTTTTCCAGTGCGTATAAAAATTATGTTTACCCTAGACTGTGGTCTACTAAGTGTGCAATAGCATTATGTCTAAAAACACAATATATGTACCTCTATTAAAAATATTGCTAAAAAATGCTAAACATTATCTGAGCTGTTGGAAATTGACTCATCACAGGGCAGTTACAAACCTTCAACTTGTGAAAAGCGAATTTCTGTGAAGCACAATTAAGAAAAATGCAGAAAAATGAGGTACACCTGTACATTCCTTCTGTGGGCAAATGGTTTCACTTCTTCAGAGTGGAATTGCAGGGTCATAGGGTATGCACATGTTCAGCTCCAGGAGAAAAAGCCAGTTTTCCCTATTGTTTGCCCAATTGACACTCCTGCCAGCTGTGAAGGAGAGTTCCTATTGCTCCACATCCTACCCACACTTGATATTATTTTTCCCACTTTACTACCTGGTTATGGTGGTGGTGGAGTATCATGTGTACACATGGTTCAGCATGCATTCCTCACTAATGAAATTGGCCACCTGTAGTGTGTGCATCTGCCACTCAAAATTAGCTTAAGATATAATGCACAAGGTTGAACAGTATTTTTTAATACTTGGTTTAATATTCTAGTCCAAAGGAGACAAGAGACTGTATCCTATCATTACCCTTCATCGTCACATGGGACTTTAGTTCCAGATTATTATATATGAAAACACAACTGAGGGACATTTAGGCATGACAGTTAATTTCACTGATGATAAAGATTGTGTCTTGCTTCCTAGTCTTCCCTCTCCTACTCCACCTCCCTCAGGATTTATGACAGTTCTTTTTTTTTTTTAAAGATTTGTTTATTTATGCATACAAGAACTGGGGTATAGGCCAGAGGTGTGGGGCAGGGTGAGAGGATTCACCAGAGACAGATTGGGGAGCAGAACAGGCAGATCAACTGAAATACACTGCTGAGGGGAGCAGTGGGTTAGACAGGAGGGGTCCGCTGAACCATGTGGGTAGCTTGCTGGCTGGGATCAAACTCGGTGCTGCAGTGGCTGCAATAGCCTCATAGGTTGCGTCTTAACCCCTTGCGCCACCAGGGAGGCCCTTATTGCTGTTCTTGCTTGAGTACAAGCTCAAGTAATTCTCTCCAAGAGAGTTTCCGGGTGGGCAACTTTCTGAATCTATCCATATCTGAGAAAGTTTTCTGCTTTCCCCTCAGCCTATAGTACAGTTTATCTGATGCTGAATCCTAGGTCCTAAAGTTAATTTCCTTTGGAATTTTGGAGACATTGCTCCATTGTCTTTTGCATCTAAAGTTTCTGTTAAGACATCTATTGTCCATCTGCTCATTCTTTTTATCTATGCATGTGTTTCTTTGAGAATGCAATAAAATATACATAAAATTTGCCATTTTAACTATTTTAAGTGTACAATTCAGTGGCACTAAGTATAGTCACATTGTTGTATCTCATTCTTTTTGAAGTAATGCAATACTCCCCCATTACATCTGAATCTTCGAGATTTTTCTCCAGCTCATTTTACTGACATTACACCCAGACAGGGAAGTTTTTGGGTCATTTGACTTTTGATCTTGCTCAGCACTTGCAGTGTTTCAAAGGATCACTTGGATCTTCTGTTCTGAGAAAGTTTTCTCTACTTCTTTTCTCTGTGTTCCTACATTTGTATCTTGTTTTGATGGGTGTTAGAATGTCTGAGTGATGGGTCTTAGAATGACTGAGCCTATCTTCCTCATCTCTAAGTGTCCCTTTGCTCATCCCATCTCTGTTCTTTTGTGCTAGTGGTGTTTGTGTGGTCTATTCCCCAATGTGCCTCCATGTGTGAGCCAGCAGTGTGTTGGGGGGCCAGTGCCCATCACTAGGAGTGGCCTTGGAGACTCCAAGCTAATCATTTAATCATATCCCCTGAAGCACTGGTTCAGAAACCAGGATGGAGCTGTATGCTGCTCAGCACTCTTGCGTCAGCCCTCTGCCCAGCTCATGTTTTTCAGTCCTGTTCTGATCGGCTTCCTCTTGCAGGGATGCCTTAATGCGGCTCTGAGCACATCTGTTTTTTCTAACTGCCTTTAGTGATGTAATTATTTGTAATTGCTTAAGTAACACGTGGAAACATTTCAGTTGTAAACAATGAACACCGTAAGATGTTTATAGAATGAAAAAGTGAAAGTCCCTCCTCACCACTGTTGGGTGTTAGAGTCCTTCCCAGTGGTCCATGCAGTTACAGGTGCCTGTTTTGTAGGCTTTTTTCCCCTGTGCATGTGCATGCATTCATGCAGTTCTACATGCTACTTGAAGTATGGGCTTTTGTGAGGTATCTTTTGTTTGGTTTTAACATTTAACAGAAATGGTATCAGAGAATGCATATTTTCCTGAAGCTAATATTGTCATTATTATAATCACCATTATTATTTTACTCCGGGAAGACATGACCTAGGGGCCTGGGGTAGGAGGAGATGACCTGTGATCCCTACTCACAAGGAGAGCTGTTCAACAGGAATGTGGGTGACCCAAAAGTAGATTCATCCTTTTCTTTCTGTTTGGCTCAACCACGATTTGCTTAATTTCTTCCAAATAGAAACAACCGGAGTGAAAATCTGTGCGCCCCTTTTAAAGTATGTGAGACTCTCCCTCGGGTAATTTTCCATTAGAGAAGTTGAGGGGTCAAAGAGTATCGTGCACATCCAGAGTTTTGAATTATTGGCTGTACCAATTACTGTTCTGCCAACAATCCATAAAAAAGTGCTGTTTCTTCTCATTTCCGTCAATACTGACGTCATTATACCTGCCAATTTTTCCAATTCTCACTATCTCATTGTGGTTTTAAATTGCATGGCTTTCAGTGCTAATGAAGTTTAATTTGGGGACAGTCTCTAGATCTGGAAATTCCCTGTCCCTGCTCTGACGCCTTCCTCATGTGGCAAGAGGCTGTCAGTGTACCTGTGGCAGGGGCTGGTGTGAAGATGACACCTCATGTGAGTGGTCAGCATGTTGGAAGCACAGTATTTGCTCGTATAGTGGGCATTTTGGTACTATCCCTCCCATTTTCATATGTTGATTTTGGAGGAATTGGTTATATGTAGTTTGTTTTCTTCTACTGGCCATTCACATCCCTCCTCCAGTAATTAGTCTCCACAGACACGCGATAAGACACAGCCCAATAGCAGATTGAAGACCACGCTGACCCATCTGCTGAGTTGGGTTTAGTTAGTTTCTTTGTTGCTATAGTAATAAATGACAACTTATAGACTATCTATGCCATGAGGCTTTTTTGGAAGGAAAGATAAGGTCCATTTCTTGTGTCATAATTTCAGAAGTGAAGCTTCTATAGCAAAAGTACTGTTTTGAGTCTCTTTATATTTTTTCTCTGTGTCTATACAAATATTTAAGATTTTTTATTGTAGGAGTAGTGCATGCTCTTTACCAAAAAAGAAGTTTCAAAATCTTGAAAAACGTGAAATAAAGTTGACTTCTCTTCTTTCCCCTAGCACACTCCCTGGGGCATGCCAGGCGTATTTCACCATGTCCTTTATAATCAAACTACACACACGCACACACACACACACACACACACACACACACACAAAACAAGATCCTTTAGGGATGAATCATCCTTGTGAAAACTGATCTGGCTGTGGTCCTGAAGCACATGTATGAGGACTTGCAACACCACTGAACTACTCCCATCTGCCCTGAAGATCCCCTGTAGGTGCAGCAGCGCTTTGAGGTCCTCAAGGTCCCCTGTAGGCTGCAGCAGCGCTTTGAGGGTCTGGATGTTTTCAGTGCTGCATCCCCTTTGAGGCAGGTATTTATAATTTGAGTATTGCTTTGTCATTTACAATGTACATGGACACGCTAACCAACCTTGCAAAAGACTCTGCCCTAGGTCCTGGAGTGGGATGAATTGGGGAATCCTCTTGTGGGTCCAGGTTTCAGCTGCCAGCCTAATGCAGCTCTTGACAACTTTCTGATCTACTTGGACCCAGGTTCCACTGTCCCTAACTACCCAGATCCCAAGGGCACTTTCTGTAACTCTGGCTCTAGCTGTGCTTCCTCTCTCTTCCAATCCTCTTTACCTCTTAAACTGCAGGGTAGACCTGCTGCCAGGAGAGCTCTGATGTCACCCTTGTCCTCAGATCACCACGACCCCTGTCCTCAGGTTCCCATGGACCTCTGAGATGGCTGCTCATGGCTTTCTAGACTGAGGCGAGAGCCACCAGAGTCTGCACAGGGTGACGTATCTGTGACTTATCTCTCCCTTTTTGGCTTCCTGCTCTGCCCGCTCACTTGTAGCCAGTTCAGACCTAGAGTTGCAGGAAGCGTCTTAATCATGCCACTTGTACAGAACGGCTTTGGTTTTCATGTGATTGGCAGCTATCACTCTTTTCTTAGGTCTTGATGGAAAATCTTTCAGCTTTTCTGCTGCTTGCAGCTTTTCTGCTGGTTCTGGTTTTTTGCCTGCACACCCACATTATTTCTTTGAATCCTATAACAAGCTAACTCCGTTTATTCTATCAGTGACATTTCATTTCTGTTATAGGAACTCTGTCTCCACCCCTACATATTTTGCTTTTAATGCATCTCATTCAGAAAGCTAATTTTATTCTGTGCCCTTGAGTTATTATTTTTAATAATAGTGCTGTTTGCCCATATTCTTCTTTCTCAAAGAAAGCCTTCAGATACTTGATTGAAATTATTTTATCTTAATATTGTGGACTTGGGTTTGCACAGTCTATCTGCCATTGTCGTACCACCAGTTTTCTAAGACTTGGGCTTGTTTGGATGCCCTAATTGGGACAAATGATCTAGGGCTTAGTGCAGGAAGGTCCTAAAAGCATAATGTTCTGGAACCCTTAAGGTAATCTAGAATTTGAAGAAATCAAACAGTAAGCACATGTCATTTCTAACTAGGTGCAGATTGTAGCTCAGCTCTCAGCCATGTGTATGAAGGTGCATTGGGAAGAGTGCAGATGTGTTTAAATAATATTATGATGTCTTGGGCCACACATAGTCCAGCAGTTGTGTGAGAGACTTTACTGCTGGGTTTTGTACTTCAGCGAATCCAGAAAATAGATATTGCTATCCCTGTTCTTACTTAAGGAAAACAAACTCTAAGGAAAAAAAAAAAGAAAAGTAAACTGAAAAGCTGTTACACATGTTAAATGGAAGCATCCACACTTGAGCTTGTGTTGAGCTTAGGTAAATTCTTTGAAGGTACTAGGAGTCCTGTTCAATTTCTCTCTACCTAATTGTCTTAACAGGTGAGGCTAAGTGCTTATTAATTGATGGCATGACCATGCAGGAGATTTTTACTTGTAATTAGCAAACAAATGCTTATTGATAGTTACAAATTAATTATGATCTAGGTATTTTAAAAGTCATTTAAGAAACACTTTTTTGCCCAGTACCAGAGCTTAGAAGTCAGTACGCTTAGAGTGCCCAAGATAGAATAGACTCGCAAGATAGAATAGTCCTCGCAGGCCTAGCATAATGACATCTCTACTCATGAACCATACCAGGCACACTATAACCCCAAATGAGCCTTAGAAGATTCCTCTAATGGACAGAGTAGAAATCTCAGGGTCAATTCTTCATACAGTCTCCTAGCTTACTCTGGCCAGGAAGGTCTAGGGGCTAAGGAACAGTACAGTATTGGATCACAGCAGCAGTATTGGATCTTGTCATCCCTGGACAGTAGATGGTCCAGGAAATTCTGTGAGTCTTTGGCCTGGTGGGGCTCACACACCCACCCTTGCTTGAGCACTGAGGCCAGGAAATGGAATTCTGCGATGCCCCTCACTGAACTAGTCCACCAGAGAGGTGAGTTGGCGTCACTGCCACTTCACTTCAGTGTCCGCGGCATCTTCAGGACAGGTGGCTCTTTGGAGGGTCAAGGAGGGTGATTCCAGATCTCTTGTAATTACAGTCGTCTTGCTGGAATCCCGGCCTTGGGGAACTCTGGCCAATAAAAGGAACAGAGGTTGAGGAGAAGAAAAGTAGCTTTATCAATTTGTTGATAACTGACAACAGAGGGCAGCAGAATAGGGTCTGAAAGACCACCGTCCTGCTCACTAGCGGAGTGCAGGGGTATTTAACTAGAGTTCCCAGGACATGAAAGGAAGACTGGGTGAGGGTCAACACGCCTGTTCCTGCAATGTCAGCCTCCAGGGACTTGGGGCACCGTGGCTGTTTTTTTCACTTGTCTGATGACGGTCTGCAATTCTGACATCGTCTTTGCAAGTTTTCTTCCTTGGCTTTTTTTTGAAGTCTCTTTGAAGTGAGGTCTTTTGCCCTTGTACTGCAGGGCAAGGAACTGGTTAAAACTAATAAGAAGTTAGTTAAACATAAATATCATGGATTGTTAAACTTAGAGGGGAAAGGAGTGTCTGTCCAAGGCAGGGCTTCGTAGCATGAAGATTCAATTCTATAAAACACGGTCATTTTCGGTGGAAAAATTAAACATTTTTCATTATTTTGTAATTGCATAAATAATAAACACATTCTTGTTAAACAATGTTAAACAATAAAGAAACATCCAGAGATAAAGGGCCCCCTGCTTTTCCTGCCCCTCCCTCATGTCACCAAAGGCAGCTCCAGCGACCCAAGCCTCATCATGCTCTCACCCTTGGGTGGTCCCCTCCCCTTGGATCTGGGCTGACTGTGTGATTTGCAAGAGAATATGGAGGAAGGAACAGTGTTTCCTGGTGATGTTGGATAAATCATTTAAAAAAATGGCTGGTTTTGGGATGACAGTTTGGACGTGCCCTGTGTGTTTAACCATACATTTATTGATGAACATTTGAGGAGGGTTTTCAAATTTTCCCTCTACAGGCAAAGAAGTAATGCAGAATTTACATATACAATTCCACACATTTATGCATGAATAAGAGTTCCACAAATAACATTCCTGGGTCCAAGGGCAAGCATATCCAGAGGCTTTTCTCAAGTGTCTTCCAGAAAGGGCTCACCAAATCATACTTGCTAGGAGAACATGCAAGAAAGCCATTACCTGCTTCCCCACCGAAGTTGACCATTGCTGGGTGAAAAGTTCTCTCTTTCTGGTGCTTATTTTATTTTTTTTCTCGTCACAGGTCTTTACACTCTGTCTCCCTCTCTCTGTTGATATCCTTTGTCCCTTTCTTTTTCTATGGAGCTTCTTAATGACTCACAGAAACTGAGTACTTTGGGCATTAGATCTTTTTTTTTTCTGTTAAATTTATTGTATTTTCTCAGGCTCTCACTGGCCTTTTCATGTCATTTGTCTTTTCCATAAAAAGTTATTAATTTTCGTGAGCTCACAGAAGGCCTTTGAATTGTAGGTCTTTTTAGAGAAATGCTATTCTCTATTTGCTCGTAATGCTTCTGTAAGTTTATTTCTTTGCTTTAGCTCTTTCATCCTAAGGGACTGGCTTTGTGGATGGGGTACAGTGGGCATGTTGAGAGGGCATGCCATTCACATACCACCATGTGCGTGACACATGCCGCACATATCCACACATACCAGCATGGGCAGGGCAGGGCCTGTGATCCATATAGTCTTTTCCAAAAGTCCACCTAATCGCATCATTCCAACTCCTGATTGGCCCATCTTTGCTTCAGTGACTCCCACAGGTATAGAAATGCATCCTTTTCTTATGGTCCTGTTCCAGTTCTTTATATGATTTTTCTATTCCTGTATCAATATGTAATTTTCATGAATTCCTTAACATTTTTATGTTCTTCACAAATTTATTTATATTCTCAGGGATCGACCTTTATGACATAAACCATGGCATTAATTTTTCAAGTTCCATGGAAAGAATCCTGTTGGGATTTTTCACTGCCATTACAGTAAAATTGCAGATTAAATTGGGGGAGAATTGGCATATTTTTAGTATTAAACTTTTTAATGGAGAAATCATGTTATATTTTTTCATAGATGCAGTTTTTCTTTTATTTATTTATATGATACTGAAGTTTTCTTCTGTTTGGTCCTGCACATTTCTTCTTAAGATCATTTTATGTTTTTTCTTTTAGTGATTATAGCTATTTTCCCCATTACATTGCTGTTTTTCTTTTGCCAACACTTGCCGGATATTGCATCTGTTTTACCTTCCTAGAATTGTCTCTGTCACTTTCCTTAACACAGGTATATTTTTAATCTTGGGATAAAGCTTTGACCTTTGATTGGCAGTTTTCACACATTCATGATAGGTGTCATTTCTAGGTGTTTGCACCTATTTCTCTTATTTCATTTTTTTTTTTTCATTTGTGCAGTTTTTCTTCCTCTTGCTGACTGAGTTATTTAGTTTAGAAGTCAATCATTTCATTCTTATTTTCCTGTTTATTTGTTGCTCATATATTTAAAGTTATACCTTCCTGTTGAGTCATGTCTGGACCTGCCTCTACAAAGCCCAACAGCCATGGCGAGCCCCCCTCTCCTTTCAACTCCTGTTTGATGTCTGTTCCAACACCCTTGTTGAGATCTTCTGAGATTTTTGTTCCTCATCATTGTGAAAAAGTACATATTTAACGCTATGTGTCAATAACTATTAAGGCATGAGGCGTACCTGTAACTTCTGTTGATTCCTTTCTTATCCTTGTTTCTCATAGCCCACATCCTCATCATTTTTCTATTCATTGTTTTTCTGGAAGATTCTTTCAGAGTGTCCGTGGGTGGATAACTTTCTGAGTCCTCCTTTGCCCTCCCACATGAATGCTAGTTTGGGTGGATATGAGATTCTTTGTTCAATACTTCTCCTTTTCAGACTTGTTAAAGTATTATTTGTCCTCTTGTATTTGGTGCTGAAGAGAACTTCTTTAATAAGAAACCTGTTTTCTTTTTCCCCTCACGGGATGTTTTTCTCTTAATCTTTTGTCCAGAAATTGAGCTACTGTGTGTCCACAAGTGAATCTTTTTTCATATTTCTTCTTGAAATACGGGGAGTTTGAAAATATAAACTTTCGTTCTAACGCTAAATGTTTTATTCTTGATTATTTCATTCCTTCCATGTTTTCATTTCTTTTTTCTGGAATTCCTATGAGGCAGATGTAGGAACTTCTGAATCTAAACTCAGATTTTTCTCTTTCTTTGCTGTTTCCATCTCTTTGTTGTTTCCATCTCTTTGTCATTAGGAGTTTTTCTTTGGTTCTGGGAGGTTTTCTGGGCTCCCTTGTCCAGTTTGCATAATTCTTCAATTTTTCACATCTCTGGAATCTGTTGAGTGAATTGTCTATTTATATTTTAAACTAATAAATTTTCTCAACTAGCAAAGACCAAATAGATAGAAGCAATTCTGATGATTATGGATAAAAAACTTAAAAGCAAGATGACACGAAAATTTCATTGTAATTCAAATGGTTTTTAAGGAGTGGAGGAACTTTGCAAAATGAAGAACAAACGTTCCTAAGGAAGAATGTAGACAAAAGACAGAAAAATTGCAAATGAAGTGCAACAGAAAATTCAGGTAAAGTTCATACAGAAATAAGAACTTAATATACCATGAAGTTGAGATACCAATTTAGGAAGAAATGCCTGGATTATTAAATCAGTGGTACTTATATAAGCAATGGTCCACTGGAGGCTAAATATTATAACTCATGTCAAGTCCTGTATAGATGAATTCCAAATAAATTAAAAGAAAATCATTAAATGAGCCACCTCGATAAATGAATACATAGATAAATAAATAATAAATGAATATGGTTAAAATAAAATTTAGGGGAATATTTGTAAAAAACTGGCACCAGTCAGACCTTCTCATGCGAGATAAGACACACAAGCATACGTGATCACAGTAATTACCACAATATTACTACAGTGACAGTTTGTGGTAGATAAAATGTAGAAACCCATGAAAGAAAAGTGATGGAGTGGGCTATGAACACTTGTGGTAGGAAGAGGTTCCAAAGATTGACGTTTTAAGGTGCTATGACAAACAGAGAGATATAAACTTGCTTAGTCATCAGTGTGAGAGCATACATTACCACAGACCTTTGGGAGGGTGAGTCAATTCTGTGTCATTGGTGGTGGCTCTGTGAATGTGGTGTTCATCACTTGACTCTGTACCAACACTTACATAAGTGCGTGACAGTAGTGAGGCCTTGACATAGCCATGTGGGCCTGGTTCCATAACTCTGTTACATTGGTCATGGGATGCACAGAGCTTGGTTTTATTGTTGGTGGTGCTATTCAAGTAGGGGACTCTGGTAGTGCTATTCACAGAATTCACATATGTAAGTCTGTGATGGTGGTGTTCATAAAATCCTGTGATGCATGTACACACAACTCTGGGTTAGTGTCCATTGGCTATCACCCTGACACATTATTCATGTTATTGATGTCCTTGTGCAATGCATTGGCAATATTCACCTAACTCTATGATGGTTGGTGTTCATATAATTTTCCATGGAGGTGGTATCTTCTTTTTTTTTTTTTTTTTTTTTTAGAGGCATGTTTTTTTTTTATTTATTTATTTGTTTGTTTGTTCGTTCGTTTTGTTTATACAAGCACTGGGTACAGTCAGAAGCGCGGGAGGGTGAGAGAATTCACCAGAGCCAGAGCGGGGAGCAGAGCAGGCAGAAGGACCGAAGTACACTGCTGAGGGGAGCAGCGGGCGGCAGGAGAGGTCTGCGCGCCATGTGGGACCCTCCTTCGGTGGCCGAGGAGCAGCCGGGGATCGAACCAGCGCCGCAGAGGTCGCCGGCAGCTTTGCAACCCAGCGCTCAACCGCTGCGCCACCGGGGAGGCCCGAGGTGGTATCTTCTTAAGTGTAAATTTTCTCATGGTAACTTTGCTGTGGTGGCCAGAATATTCCACAACTGCAGTGGTGATGATATTCAGATGGTGCTGTGATGTTGGTCATAGTATTTACATTACCAACAGCCCTGTGCTGTTGGTTACAGTGTTCACATAATATCGTGATATGGACCATGGTCTTTACATGTGTGCTGTTGGTCATGGTACTCACATCATTCATTGTGGGTAGTGACAGCCCCATGTCTGCATCCTTGGGAGTCTAGTCGGGGCAGCCACCTAGCCTTGTTATGATGTTGTTGTTTGCATACATACACATCATTTACAACTGGGATAATTGTATTCACATGATTTTTTGACATTGTTGCTGGTGTTATTCCCATGACTGTGATCTTGTCCATGGTACCCACACACTGCTGTGATGATGAAGAGGTGATATTCAAGTAACTATGTGATGGTGGTGTTGTGTTCACATGACCCTGCAGTGTTGGTGGCAGTTGTGTTTACACAACATTAGCATTGTCTGTGGCTCATTCATTATTTCATAACTGCAACCTGTCATGGTATTTGCATAATTGTGCAGCATGGATGGTGTTGTTCACACATCTTGTCACAGAATGAAGGTGTAAGTCAGATATCTGTGACTCAGTCATGGTATTTGCACAACTTCATGACGTGATGGCATTGGTATTGACAACGTGACTTCAAGTCAGTTATGTTAGTACTCAGGTCAATTTGTGTCTCTGGTCAGGAAGCTACTCAAAACTCACAGAAATCTGCCTTGGTGATGGTGACGTTCACAAAATCCCATGAAGGTGGTACCATTTGCATCATTCTGTGGTTGTAGTCATGGTGTTGACACATATCTTCGCGATATTGGTGCTTACATTTCCTAATTTCCATGGCAGTTGTGGTGTTCAAATAGCTCCACCCTGCAATGGTGGTTAAGGTGTTCATGTAATTGTGAGGCTATTGGTTGTAACATCTCTGTGATGGTGGTGGTGGAATTCATGTATCTCCTTAATATTGTTGATTGTGCTCCCTAAAATCTGAGATGGTATCGATGATGTGCTCAAATAATCCTGTATGGTAGATGTGGCGGTATGTATGGTGTTGCTATTTGCATAATTCTGTGATGGTGTTTATGTTTATGCAACTCTATGATGGTGGAGTTGGGACACATTAACCATGCAACTAGTCATGTAATCCACATAACCCTGCGGTGGTCATTGTGATAGCCACATACCTGTGATACTGGTAGGTCGGTATTCACAGTGCTCTGCCACTTTGGTCCTGCTAGTAACATAACTGTGAGACTGAATGTGGCCTTCAGATCATTCTGTAATGGTGATATTGATCAATGATAATTATCAGTGGTGGTATTGATAATAGTTCTGTGGCACTGGTGATAGTGGAACTCCTGTATCACTGCAGTGTTACTGATGGTTTTGACATAGTGTAAAACCATGGTGTTCACATTACTCTGTGGGGGTGGGGTGATATTGCGTGGCTCTGTGACTTTGGTGTGGTATTCATATTGTCCTAGTTTTTACCTGTGTCTATTATACTGGTTGTCATAATCAATAATCCTACAATGTTAGTGGTCACTTAATTTTTATTTTAGGTATTAATCTTGGTACCTATGCACTTTGATAGTGGTGTTGAAATAACTCTGTCATGTGCTATTGGTGGTTTAATATAGCTATGCAATGTTTGGAGTAATCATCACATTTTATGGTTGTAGAGACATGCTTAAAGTTACCTAAGAAATGAGAAAGCCAGGTTGAAATTCAGCTTTTCCGAATAATTCAAATGCAGTCTTTTCTGTATAGACACAATGATTGAAATCAACATTTTTCTAAAGGTATAGACATACACACACCACTTCAAATTCCCCAAGGACATCGGGACACAAATATATCTCTACCATTCTAGTTGTTTATAACATTAGCTATGTCTATGTATTCACGTATACATATATTTTCATGTGTTAAATGGATAAAATATTTAGCAACAAATTTAGGCATATAAATTGAACATCTACAAATTTATGTTAAATAACACAGAGGAAGACTTTCTGGTAATGAAAAATAAAGCATCTTTGAGGGTAAATTATAGTTATTAGAAGGACCCAAAATATATTTATTAAGTAGTAAAGTTTAATGCTTGTGGAAATGGTGGTATTATAGTGTTTTTCATGTTTTCTTTAAAAATTACAAGTCTCAAGAAGCACTGTAAATTATTACAAAGGTGCTGTTGGGATGGTGGGGTTTGGGTAGTCCTTACAAGGCAGAGTGTATTTAAATGGTCATTGAATTATACATTTAAGATTTATACATCATGGTCATGTTTGTACCTAAACAAAATTTTTTAGAATGTACTTCTAAATAAAATGAAAATATGGCTTTCAGAAAAGTCAATTATAGAGCAACTCTAAGCACTCAGGATATTTTCTTATGTGTGTAAATAATAGCTTTTATAGAAACAGAACAACCAGTCACCATGAATATAAAATTAAGATGTGATTTAAGAAATGTGTAGGGCTTCCAAAAATGCCTCTGATGTAGTTAGAAATTGTCTCTGCCTCTTACTTCCCAGGGCTCATGATTTGCATTTTTTTCCCTTATAGTACTTGGGGTGCATTGAAGTTCTGCGCTCAATGAGGTCTCTTGACTTCAGTACAAGAACACAAATTACCAGGTAAGCTCTCTTGAATGGACTCCTATGTTTTTACTTCAGAAGGAATAGTTGCAAAGATCAACAGTGTAGAAGTTTCCAGAGGGAGAGACTGGTGAACAAGGGCAGGCAGGCAGCAGCCACTGTATTTCAGGACATCTGTGAGTTCATGATGTGTGATATGTCTCTAGACATGAACTCCCTGAAGTACACTTCAAGCTTCCATGCTTTTTTATTATTAAGCTGCAGAGAAATGGAATATTTGTTTGTTTGTTTCTTTAATATATGAAACTTGAAGGGATCAACGATTTTGAAACTTTTATATATTTACCATTAACTAGTTTCTTAACTTCTTGAGGGGCAGTTTTTTATATAAGCATTGTATTTTTTAAAATAAAGTTCATAGCCTAGTAGAATATATAACTTTAGAAAAATGTTGATTTCAATCATTGTGAAGAGGATTAGATTGTGAATTACCTATGTTTTCATGGTGATTAGCTGATGTTGCTTTGATAATTGTGGCTTGTTTAATCTAAATAGTGATGTTACAAAATAGATCATATTTATTTCATTCCAATCACTGTTATATATCTTTGGGGGTAACAAACCCAAGTCTAAAGATGGAGCTTCAGGAAACAGTTATTTATAGCAGTTCACTGCTAAATAATGTACACATCCCAATTCTATGTTTTAAGCATCACAATAATACCTCTTCTTCACTGATTGATATTTCTCTTTTCTGTAAAGCAACTCAGGCATACATTGTTGGATGGTACTGTTCTATACTAAGTGCAGCAATCTAGACTCAGGAAGAATTCCTCTCCATGTAGAAAATGACTTATGTAAACTGCTAAGGCCAGGGAATGACACTTTAAGTGAGATCATTTAAAAGAATAGTTTGAATATTGCATAGTCAATCCTTCCTTCACCTCCCCTATAGAGAAGCAGGCACAGCTCAATATCCATGGGCAGTGCACTATGCCATGTGCCTGGAAGTTCAGAAATGCATGATGGTTACCTTCCCTTGTAGGTGGCTGTTATCTTTAATGAGAACTGTCGACCGTATTAGCAGAATTGTCTTTACGGATACTAGAATTTCTGAGATGGTCTCACATCATTTTAATTCTCCTGATACATTTATGGAGCATTTCCTGCTCTATGGGCATGCACAATCTATGGCCAACACAGGGTGTCCTCTTCTGCCAGGCCTCCCAGTTTTGGAGAGAAAGTCACATTCATAACTGACTAAGGGATGTTTGAGGGACACAGATCAAATCCTACTCCTTGGAGGTGACAAATGGATGACAATGAGCAATCCTGATGCTCCCTTGATGAGGGTCTTGGAATTCTCTGGGGGTAGACTCTAAATGGGCACAAGTAATAATAACATAGTAAAAGGAAGTGATGGACAGGACACAGGTGGGCTCTGGGGTTTGGGTATTTTTTTCCAATATCATTCCGCTTAGATTTCAGAAATGCCCAGAGTGGAGTGCCATTCTTGGACTTCGGAAACTTATTGTTGAATTTTGGCTGTACCAGAATTGTTGGGTTCTTAGACTTTTTGCAAATCACATGTGCTTGCCTCCATGATGCTTTCTGCCTCTTGCCAGGCTTTTTTCTTATTTAAGTTTTGTCAAATTTGTAGGAAACAATTTACAAAATCAATGCTAGAAAGAAGCCTTTCATCTGAGAGGATTATCCACAATGTTGTGTACACTTGGAGCTTTTAAGGTCTCTCTGGTATTGAGTGTTAACTATGCCTATTATTGAACTCTACCCCACATGTACTTACATTCTACACACATTCTTGAATGTTGTAGGGAAAGCTACTGTTGTAATCAAGAATGTCACACAGGCTGTAGGAAAACTTGTTTCTAAAAGGTCCCCAGCCATGTTTTTTTTTTTAAAAATTAAATCTTCATTAGCAAATAACAAATCTCAAGTCACCTGTTCCACTGCTTTCAAGTTTGTTATATATGTTTTGGAGACTCCTAAAAGGGACTTATAATAAGACTCAACTGCAGGCATACACAAAAAGGTTAATAAAATGTTTATTTACAAAAGAAGGGGAAATGAATAACTCAGGCAGAAAGAGAGGGAGATAAATTGGTGAATGTGTCCTACCAGTTCCGCTGAGCTGGAAGCCCAATAGCGTGCTGAGAGCCGGTGAAAAGCCAAGAGACCCCCAAGGCCGACCTGTCTGGTTTTATACCAAGCCTGGATGCTTAACTCCACCCTCAGGTCCCAGCAGCCTTCCCTTCAGTGATGATGATGTTATGGGATTTGTACTTCTTGATATCTTGGATATCTTTGATCTGGAGTGGGGGTGGAGTCCATAAAACCTATTTGTGGAGTTTGTTCAGGGCATCCTTTCCCCCTAACAAGGTTAGTTTTAAGCTTTTCCTGTGTCTGAATTTAGATTGATTGTGGTGCTTTCAATAACATCATCCATGAAATATTAAGCTTTACTGATAGATACCTTTCAAAACCATCTGGGAAATGGCAACTGATTACATACTTAGCTGCATCAGTGCCTGGTTAAAGCTGGGCGGAGGTGCTGGCTGTCTTGTTCACACTAACCAGTGCTCACTGCTTGGAGGAGTCACATGTACCAAAGCCTAGTTCTGACACTTCCCACCTGTGTAAGCGTGACCTCAATGTGTACACCCATTAAAGGTACATAGCTGAGGGGTGGGTCTGCTCCAGAATGGGGGGATGGTGAAAATTCTCTATGAATGTGCATAAAATACCTTTGATTTGAAAACCAGAATCAAAGTCAATGAAAGGAAAATTTCTCTCTTGTGCTGAGGGGGCCGCCAGGGGACTTTTACTGCTGATGCTATCACATTTTTGAAGTTCAGTGTCGGCCAACTGCACTGGTCACTTGGTGCCACACAGCTGGGTGCAGGTGCACAGCTAGCCATCACAGGAATGCTCTGTCACTGGGGTCCTGTCTGTTGCACGTTTCAGGTGAGGACTCTGGTGAGAAATGTGTTCACTTGGCATTGGTCTGAAAGTCCTGGGCAGTTAAAAATTAAAGGACTTTAATTTTGAGCAAAATAGCAAGCATGTCCAATGATGCAAAGAAGGGAGCAGAGGCCTGGCACATGTGCTCTCTGAACTGTGGATACCTGGGATACACAGAGAGTGGCAGCTGGGCTGGCTGGGCTTGCTGGGGTCTCCTTGCCTGCCCAGTGCACAGAGGGTCCATCTGCAGCCCCAGGGAGGGCAGCTTCGCACAGCTCAACTCTGCCCACCCTCTCTTCTCAAGTCGACATGAAGGTATAGGAGCATTCGCACTCCTGGCTCCCAATGTTCCATAAATGATCTCCAAAAAGAGTCCAAGGTAAAGCTCTCCCCCGACTACCCCACAGTCCTCCACCTCCATTGAGTCCCTGATGTCCTCATCTGTGTCCTTCCATCCCAGCTCTGCGCATTTCCTCTCTGTGCATGAGGCCTCCCCTGAGATGGGTGCCTGATGGACTTCCCGTCTGAGAGGGTCTGAGTAGGCTGTGTGCTGTGCACCCTGAACTCTCTGCTCACCCACTTCATGGGACCCTTCCACCATTTTGCCTCCAACATTTCTGTGTCTCATGGCCATTTCATCACAAGTTCATCTGGGGGTTGGAATGATGCATACAGTGGGAGGGGAAGGGCACATATACTAACAAGATGTTTGTGTTGCTTTTAGAGGCTCTGCCATCGTCAGGGCATGTGAGGGCTGTGGTGGCAGAAGATGGATGCAGAGGGAGAAGAGCAGGTAAGGAGTGCAGCTGCCTGGCTTCGGGGTACCACAGCCGGGTTCAATGGCAATAATGTTGGAAATACCCAAGATGGTGGGGATCTGAGCACCTTCTGTTCAGGTCTGGGGTCATTGTTTCCTCTTGGAGAACATGGCATGAAGTCTACATGAGCACCAAGTGGGCAGGACTGGCTGTCGCTGTGCAAACCCAGAGGTAGTTCTTTGGGAGGTCTGGCATTTGGAGACGCTGTGTTTCAGTGGTGTGTGCTTTTTACACCTTGCACGAGATGAAGAAAACCAGGCAGGCCTCTGTGCAGAGGCTTCTCCCTGTACCCCCAATATGATCTTTATTATCAGACTGCCCATTTTCGGGGTCCCAGAATTCTTTTTCAGTACAAAGCAAACACCACTGACATTGATTTAAGTTCAAAGTGCCAGAAAAAGTTGTGGATCTGTAAAAATCTTCCCTGAGGCTGCTTGGTTCTCAGAATTAGAAAGGAGAGCAGGTTAGGTGTGTGAATGGTTGACCCCACCCAGCCTCCGTGTTTGAGATCCAGGAGGGCTAGTTTGTGATTTTAGCCTTGTGGGTTCATTCTAAATTTACTTGTTCTAAACATGTTTCACAGGCTAAGCCTTTTGCAGCCCCAGAGGGGTGAGGCCTGGCAGGGAAGGAGTTCATGTTTTCTCAGCTTAAAATTCTTTCTGAAAACACCAGCTTGCCAACAGGCAAGTGCATCCAGTCTTTGGATAAGGCAAGCTGGGTCCTTCGCCTTCACTTCTACATTATTACTTTGGTTGTAACACCAACCAGAAGGGTTTTGTACCCCTGTGTCTCCTTCATTGGCATTTGTATTTAAGAATGTGCCAGGTACAGGGCTGCACAGATTACAGATACTCAGGGTCTGTGGTCTGGGAGAAAGGCCTGGAGTCACAGCCAGTGGGGCTGGTGTTCAGTGAGAGTATTTCAAAAGTTCCACGGAAACCTGAAGAGGGTCCCTGGGACCTGAGGAGTCCAGAAGACTTCCTGGAGGAGGAAACATATAAGCTGGGTAGATTCCTCTTGACTATATGGCAAATCTGAAGGAAGCATAAGACTTGGGCTGGCATCTAAGGTCAGATGGCAAGGCATCTGGAATGTGGGTTGAGTGGCTCCTGAGAACCACTTTACTGATCCCATATGGTTCTGCCTGTCAGCTCTGTGCAGTAATTCTGGTACACACCCAAGGGTGGGGGCTTGAGCTGTCATGGCAAAGGAATACAAAGACAATTTTCACCCATAGGGCTGGAGCACAGCTGCCTCTAGGACACCAGTAGACCTTCAGGTACAAGGAACTTGCAGGCCTGCTTTCCTATAGGTCTTGCTTTTGCGTTCAGTCTCTGCATTCACAGTACCTGTTAATGGAGTCCCTCACTTCAAGGACTAAATCTGTGGGAACATCTGGCACATTCTGTGTACAAGGAAGATGCCTAGGACCAGTCCTTGACCAGACCTGCCTGCACACAGGCCTTAGTCTGTTCATTTGAGCAGAACTGTGGTTCAGTGCAGGGAGCTCACTTGGGAGGATATTGTAGGGAGCAAGGGTGAGTGAGGACAATGAGCAGGAAGACCAGCACTTGGAGGGCCCTTCACAGCAGAGCCAGCCGCAGGGTCAGTCTGTGCGGGTTGTGCTTTGGAGCTCTCCCATGGAGGGAGGATGGGGTACAGGTATGTTTGCCCATAGACTGCCTCCCATTCAGTTGAGGCGTTTTGGGGGCTGCCCTCTACAGACAGGATGCTAGAAAATCCTCCATCAGAGCCACGGAGATCAGATTCAGGCCCTCAAGGCAGTATGGCCAATTTATGGGTCTTTTCTGGAGCTCAGAGCTCAGGATGCAGAAGACACGCTGACTGAAGGCATATTATCCCAAAGCATGTGGCCCCAAACCTGACTCCCAAATGTTGCAGGGAAAATCAGGGTGATGGCCAGAGGTGTGGGAATGAAAGAATTCACCACAGACAGATGAGGCAGGGAACAGGGGTTGAGATGGAGAGGTTGTCTGCATACAAAGAGGGGCTTGAGGCTCTCTTTAGTACTCCTTGGGCACCAGTTATCTTATGGGATGTCTGACCGTGGGCATTGACCTTTGACACAGAATGTGTCCTGACTCTGCTTCCACATTCCTGGAGCTCTGCTTGTCATGGTCAAGGTGATTGTTTTTATGATCTTGCCTTCATAGCGCCCTAATATATTCCCCTTATTTATTCAAGCCTCCCAAACTTGCCTGCCGGTCAAGGGATGGGGGATTAGTTTTTAACCTTAGTAATGATACCCCGACCCTAGGCCTGTCTCAGAATCAGATTTTCTGTTGCAGCCCCTCTGAACAGCTATCTCAGACAGCGGTCTCCTGCCTTCTCATGCTAGAGCTCCATTTGCATGGGTGTCTTCTGACCCAGCAGTGAGGGTGGGGCTCAGGTTGGTGTTACTTGGGTTGTAACACCAACCAGAAGGGTTTTGTACCCCTGTGTCTCCTTCATTGGCATTTGTATTTAAGAATGTGCCAGGTACAGGGCTGCACAGATTACAGATACTCAGGGTCTGTGGTCTGGGAGAAAGGCCTGGAGTCACGGCCAGTGGGGTTGGTGTTCAGTGTGAGTATTTGAAAGTGCCACAGAAACCTGAAGAGGGTCCTGGCTGGCAGTGCCTTCACCAGAGAGGCACATCTCATGGAATGAGGGTGGAACTCCCTGACTTGTAGGTTTGTGAGGGTCCTAGAAATGACACTTGCAAAGTGCTGGGGCCATACCTGGCATGCAATAGCTGCTTAATGAATTGGGATAGTTATTGCCTTAATTTTGCTATTCACTCTCTCCAAATGTCTATGTATACAGTCATGTGTTGCTTAACAACATTTTAGTCAAAGATTGACTACATAGATGACAGTGGTCCCAACAGACTATACCATGTAACCTAGGTGTGTAGTAGGCTGCACCCTCTGAGTTTGTGTAATTTAACACTTCATGATGTTCACACAATTAAATTGCATCTCTCAGAAGATATCCCT
Organism: Talpa occidentalis; assembly: GCF_014898055.3. Taxonomy (NCBI): domain Eukaryota; kingdom Metazoa; phylum Chordata; class Mammalia; order Eulipotyphla; family Talpidae; genus Talpa; species Talpa occidentalis. Next base: position 103,538,204 of record NW_023605083.1, on the reverse strand, counting down.
GTGAAGTAACACATGTCTGTGATAACTATCAATTACTGATTAATGTTGTTACTAATTACCGATATCAATTACTAATTATCAATATCAACCAACTGATCTTTTCATAGCTGTAAAGAAAGATTGATTTGAAGCAAGAAACTGAAATTAGTGGAGGATGAAATATTTGGTAATGTGGCATTCATTTTCACGTGAACCAATATTGTCTAGCATTTCATTCTATGCTCCTGCTTTGCCAATTGGTAATAATAGAGTATTAACAATACTAACAACACCAACAATCATAATAGCACTAATATCAGGTGGGAGGCAGTGGGGTGTGCTGGCAGGTGCTGGATGGAACTGGTAGAAATGATCAGAGGCCATCTTTCTCTCCAAGACCACTGGGGGAGACCTATTTCCTTTATGCACCTTGAATATACGAATCAACCAGTCTGGTTCTTATTATTCCCCCAACTGGAAAATACAGACATAATCCTATTCATTGTTTCCCCCTTTATTTTAAGCTCTCATTAAGGCTAAGTCAAGGTGGCCCCTTTAGCTTGATTTCCTGACATGCTAGTTAGAGCGTCCAAGTGAAGCTACTCTATGGCGGGACATTCACTGCCCACAGGCATGAAACATCCAACAGTGGGGAAGTCCCTGGGGTGGAGATCTTTGCAGTGCAATGCCCTGAGCAGGAGGGATGGCATGCAGCAATGGGTGGCTGGCCGAGAGACTGCAGAGTGTAGGCTGCACAGGTGTGTAGATCCAACAGAATATGTGGCAAGGAAGAGCCATGGCTAGGATATATTCAAGGGTAACTGAAACTAAGAGGAAGGGGGTAGACCCAGAGCTATCAGTTTTAGCTGACAACCCCAGGATTTTGTGAGTCTCTTCATTTATTTACTTTGGCAGCCTATTAAGCCGGCTTTGTCTCCTGGTGGAACTTCTTGGTTGATAAAGACATGTCACCCTTGGAAGACTGAGGAAACAGGAGATAAATTAATTACCCTGATGCCCTCCCATGGGGATTCTGCTGCAATGGATTGGGGTGAGAACTGGGCGATCCTCAAGGTGACCCTTCTGATATCTCTGGATGGTGGCAACAGAAACAGTATCATTTTCCTTTCTCTATCATTTCACACCAGAAGGAAAGAACTTCTCAATGAACCTGGCCTCCACTGTGCTAGCATGAATTCCTTTGCAAATCCAGCAGGCTGGTCCTGGAGAGGCCACAGGGTTGGCTTCTTTGCTGTCAGCTCTCTGACGTTGGAGAGGGTCTCCGGGGATTTAATACACAGGCGCAGATCATTCATCCTTTGGAGCAGTGATTCTCACTTGGCACACGTCAGAGTCACCTGGAGAGCTTGTTACAGCAGATGGCAGCCCCACCCTCAGAGTTTCTGATTCAGTAGTTCTGGGGTGGGGGTTGAAGTTTTTCATTTCTAACAAGTTTTCAGAGGATGCTGATGCTGCCAGTTCAGGTACTGCACTTTAAGAAGTGTCCATCGTTCTATTTTTAACTTCTGTGCCATTTGCAGCTGCCATCTATGAACCCACAGTTTTGAAAATGAGTCCATTTATTTTTTTTTTCAAGTGAGCCCACTCATCCAAAATTTTTAAAAATGGAGCTCACAGTCGACTTGGTGGCTTAGGATGGTTTAAATAGAATCCATAAGATGAATATGTGGGGTTCATTCCATAATCTCCTTAAGGACCATCTGGCATGGTGTATATTTATAATCCTCATGCCAGAATCACATTTGTGTCAGAATGTACCTCTCTGATTGCTCTTTTTCTGTCTCTGTTCTCTGAGTTCTCTTCCTCCAAATATATCATTCTATAAGGATCTTCCTGCCCTTGACAGAGGGCAGCCTCACATTATAGGTCTTGGAATCAGATTACCTGATTTTCTGCCTAGATTGAATAGCTTTCCAACTGTGTGACCTTGTGCAAGTACCTTAAGTGTCTGTCTCAGTTTCTCCATCTTTAAAATGGGGGCCACTGGCACCTCCTTCAAGGGGTTGAGAGTAGTTGAATTAATATCTGAAAAGCATTTAACGTATTGTCTGGGAGGGCTCATTTTCATTTTTATTGTATCTTCTCTGTGATGGTCATCTCATTCTTTTAAATAATACTTCCAGGTTTGTAAATCACAAATCTGTATCTGTACCTCTGAATCTTCTCTTAATTAGCCCATATACACCATGCCTATAGCTTTTTGAAGGTGCCAAGTCCTGCCTCTGTGATGTCTCTCTGTTCTGTTTGCTTCCACCATTCTTACCGCCACTACCATAATTGGGGCCAACTTACATGTCCTTGAATTTTTGTCCTAGCTACAATCTGTATATTCTCCCAAACCAGAAACTGTGGAGTTCATCTTATCTCATTTTCTCTGTTGTTCATTCACCAATGTTATTGTTCCTACCTTGAAGCCTTCCTACCAACTTCTCCCATTTCTTCTAGAATCTCTGTGTTTCAATTCCCTTTGCACTTAATTGGTCCACCTACCTGCAACTTATTACTCCCTACTAAATGTCATTGCTTATCTATTACCAGTAGAATATAATGACTAAATCTTAATTTATCATTCTGCCCCAAGGTATATTTGTGCAAATATTTCACATAAGCCTTTGCTTCCTTTGCACAACCACACTGAACTGCAAACTGCCCTTTTCTCCTGGCCCACTGACCATGCCTCATGGCCAAATATTCAGCTACATAGTATTTCCTTTTGACCTAAGGTAGGAGACCACTTTGTCTGAATTTTTCTAGAGACTTTGTACTGCACTTTGTTTTTGTTCCCCCCCCCAGCAAATATTAATAAAGATCTAGAAATGAAACTCTTTTAATCATTCTTTTAAAGATTTATTTATTTATACAAGAACCAGGGTATAGGCCAGATGTGCAGGAGGGTGAGAGGACCCACCAGAGACAGAGCGGGGAACAGAATAGGCAGACTGTCGAAATACACTGCTGAGGGGAGCAGCGGGCGAGACAGGAGAGGTCTGCTGCACCTTGTGGATTTCTCCCTGGCCAGCCGCTGGGATCAAACACACGCTGCAGAGGCTGTGGGCAGTTTCACAGTGCAGCGCTCAACCGCCTGCACCACCAGGGAGGCCCTATATTGCACTTTGTATTGAACTTTCAAAGACACAAAGCATGTTTTATTTACTGTAAAATATTTTATTATTTTATAACCACTAAAAATACTGCTTGTTAAAATATGACACAGTGCTTTCACATCACTGAGAATCAATTTATTTATATTGAAAAACTTATTTTGAATTTTGGCAGACACAGATTTGATCATTATAACAGTTGTACATTTGTTTAAAGGAAAATATAAGCAATATGAAAAGGTATTTTTAAAAATTTATTCAAATTTAGTCTCAAATATTGAATCATTTCTTGACTCAGAATCATTACTATCTGTTTTTTCCCCGATGTTTTATTTTCCTGTAGGTAATTTCAGGATCATTGAAAATCAATGAAACTGGAATCAAAAAAAGAATGGAGAAAATAATTGAAACCCAAATGTGGTTTTAAAAAAAAAATCTGTAAAATGAATAAGCTGCTAGTTCAATTTGTCCAGAAAAGACAGAAAAAATGCAAAGTCCAATGTCAAGAATGAAGGAGGAGAAAATACTACAAATAATATAGACACTGAAAGCATAATTAAGAATGTTATGAACAATCTTATGCTAATAAATTGAATAACTTAGTGAAATAGACAAATTATTTGAGAGGCAACTACCAAAGTTTACATAGACTTGAATAGGCCTATATCTATGTAAGAAATTAAATTGAAATTAAAAAAAAATTCCTATGGGGATCTTTAAGGCCACCTGGTTCCACCAGTGAATGCTACCAAATATTTAAGGAGGAAATAGTATCACTTCTCCATGATCTCTTAGAGAATATAAGTAAAAACACTTCCCAGGACATTTTATAAGATTAGCACTACCCTGATACCAAACCAGACAAATGCATCCTAAGAAAAGCAAAAATTCATAAACATAGACACAAGTCCCTAATAATATATTGGCAGTTTGGATCTAGCAATATACCAAAAAGGTAGTAATAACCTCGTACACTAGAAGGGTTATCCAAGAAATGTAAAACTGTTTCAACATTAAAAAAATCAATAAATGGGGCCTCCCCTGGTGGCCCCATTGAGCCGTTGAGTGCTGGGATGCGAAGCTGCCGGCAGCCTCTGCAGCGCCAGTTTGATCCCCGGCCGCCGGTGAAGGTCCCACATGGTGCAACAGAGCTCTCCTGTTGCACCCGCCGCACCCCTCAACAGTGTGTTTCGTCAGTCTGCCTGTTCTGTTCTCCATTCTAGCTCTGGTGAATTCCCTCATCCTCCTGTGCTTCTGACTGTACCCAGTGCTTGTATAAATAAATGAATAAATCTTTTTAAAAAATCAATAAATGCACCCCTATGTTTATAGCAGCACTGTTTACAATAGCTAAGCTTTGGAAACAGCCCAAATGCCCAAAAATAGATGACTGGATCAAGAAGATGTGGTACATATATACCATGGAATATTACTCAGCATTAAAAAAAGATAAACACATGCAATTTGCAGCAACATGGATGACGCTGGAAGGGATCATGCTCAGTGAAATAAGCCAAAAAGAAAAAGAAAAATACCGGATGGTCTCACTCATAGCAGGGATCTAGAAAACTTAAATAAGGGACCAGGAAAATAAACTATAAGAAAGTGAAAATCAAAATCAACAAAAACTATGAACCAGGGGCCTCCCCGGTGGCGCAGCGGTTGAGCGCTGGGTTGCGAAGCTGCCCGCGGCCTCTGCGGCGCTGGTTCGATCCCCGGCTGCTCCCCGGCCACCACAGGAGGGTCCCACATGGCACGCAGACCTCTCCTGCCGCCCGCTGCTCCCCTCAGCAGTGTACTTCGGTCCTTCTGCCTGCTCTGCTCCCCGCTCTGGCTCTGGTGAATTCTCTCACCCTCCCGCGCTTCTGACTGTACCCAATGCATGTATAAACAAACAAATAAATAAATAAATACATAAATAAAAATACATGCCTCTTTAAAAAAAAAAAAAAAAACTATGAACCAGAGACACTTTTTGGGGGGTGGGGGGCGGGAGGGGAGGGATTGGGGTCAGAATGGGGGGATTGCAATTGTATGGGGAATATAAAAATAAAATTTATTAATTAAAAAAAAATCAATAAATGTAATTCTTTCTTTTTTAAAGATTTATTTACGCATACAAGAGCTGGGGTACAGACCAGAGATGCGGGGGGGTGAGAAGATCCACCAGAGACAGAGTGGGGAACAGAACAGGCGGACTGACTGAAACACACTGCTGAGGGGAGCAGCGGGGGAGTCCGGAGGGGTCTGCCTTGCCATGTGGGTTTCTCCCTGGCCGGCTGGGGATCGAACTTGTGCTGCAGAGGCTGTGGATTGCTTCAGGGTGCAGTGCTTAACCCCTTGCACCACCAGGGAGGCCCAATAAACGTAATTCTTTATGTAGACCAAAGAAGAGAAATTACATGGAAATTCCAGTGGTTATAGAAGAGCCTATAACTTTGACATGTTCCACACATGCGCATGATAAAAATTCTCAGCACACGAGAAATCCACAGAAAACCTACAGCCAATATTATAGTTAATGGTGAAAAATTGAATATTTTACCTTTAAGATTAGGTACCAAAAAAGATGTCCACTTTTACAACTCTTATATAACATTGTATTAGAGATCTTATTTTGCAGTTAGACAAGAAAAGTCAAAGTGGTCAAGAAATAAAATTTTCTTTGAAGATGACATGATCATCTACATAAAAATTCTGAAGAATCTACATAAAGCTACTAGATCTAATCAGTGAGTTTAGCAAGGTTGCAGGATATAATTGATGAAAATATCAATTTTATTTTTATATACTGGCAAAGATCAATTGGAAAATAAATTTTAAAATAAAGGATAGTATGATATCAACATAACAAATGTGTAGATTAATGAGACAGAAGAGTCCAGAAACACACCCATAATACTAAATATATTTTTGACAGAAGTGCCAAGATAGCCTAATAGAGAAAATACAGTCTTTTCAATAAATGTTGCTGAAACTTTTGGATACTTCCTTGCAAAACCCAAGAATAGCAACCTTCTATGCAAACATCATATAGCATGTAAAAGTTAACTTGAAATTGCTGATAGCCCTAAATCCAAGTGCTAAAACCACATATATTCTGGAATAAAATGAGAAAGTCTTTGTAATTTTGGATTAGGCAAAGGTTTTTTTTTTAGACATGAAACAAAAAATAAAAGAAAAAGAAAAAGAGACAAATAGGCTTTGTCAAAGGTAAGCATTTCCCCTTGAAAGATATTGTTAAAAAATGAAAGATAAACCACTGACTAGGCAAAAGTATTGACAAAATGCATGTCTGATGAAGGACTTGTATCTGAATACAGAAAGAAGTCTTTCAACAAACTAATATAAAAGATAGGAAAGTGATTTGGCGCTTCACCAAAAAAGAGATGTGGGTAGCAAATAAGCACATGAAAATATGCTCAACATTATCAATCGTTAGGGAAATACAAAGTGAGATACTACTACACAGCTACTAGCATGCCAAACAAAAAGCAGAACAAAACACCTGACAATACCAAGGGTTGGGCCACGATGTGGAGGGATTTCTTAAACTCTCAGATAAGCTGTGGGCATATGAAGTTGTATAATCACTTAGGAAAATGATTGGCAATTTCCTATAAAGTTAAATAATAGCTTATCCTTTGAATTAACAATCCCATTTCTAGGCTTTTGTTTTCTCAGGATAAATTAAAACATACTCATACAGCATTAAAAAATTTTGTGTATGGGAATTTATAGCACCTTTGTTCAATAGTGCCTCAAACTGAAACAACTCAGATATTCATTCACTGGGGAATGGACAGACCAATTGTTGTACATCAATATAATGGAAATGACTCAGCAATAAATAAAAACAAAATCTTAAAATTTTCTCCTATTCCATAGCTTGCCTTTCTTTTTGTTTTTGGTTCCTACGGTGGGCAGAAGTCTTTTAGTTTGAGTTAGTCCCACTTGTTTATTTTTGTTTTTGCTGCCTTTGCTTTTGGTGTCAAATGTGTGAATGTTTTCTTTTAGAAGTTTCATTATTTCAGGTCCTACATTCAAATGTTTAATTCATCTTTAGTCAATTTTTTGTGTATGGTTTAAGAAGGGTTCCAGTTTTATTCTCTTGCATGTGACTGTCTAGCTTTCCCAACACTATTTATTGAAGAGATTATCTTTTCTCCATGGTGTATTCTTGGTTCCTTTGTTATAAATTGACCATATATAAGTTTATTTCTGGGCTCTCTATTCTGTTCTACTCATGTATCTATTTTTATGCCAATATCCTACTGTCTTTGATTACTATAGCTTTGTAATACAGTTTGAAATTAGAAAGAGTGATGTCTTCAACTTTGATCTTCTCAAGTTGCTTTGGCGATTTGTGGTCTCATATTTCTGTAAAATTTTAAGATTGTCCTTTTTATTTCTGTGACAAATGTTGGAATTTTGAGAGGACTGCATTGAATCTATAGATTGTTTGGGCATTATAACAATATTAATTCTTCTAATTTATGAACATAAAATATCTTTCTATGTATTTCTTTCACCAATATCTTATTGTTTTCAGTGTATATATCTTTCACTTCTTTGGTCAAATTTCTTTCTATGTACTTTATCCCTTTTGTTGCAATTGTAAATGGGATTTCCTTAATTTCTCTTTCTGATGGTTCATTTTTAGTGTAGAGAACCAAACATATTGATTTTAGATCCTGCAACTTTAATGAATTAGTTTAGTAGTTCTAACAGTTTTTATGTTAGTCTTTAGAATTTTCTATATATAATATCTGCAAATAGAGACAATTTAACTTCTCTTTTTTCTTATTTGGATACCTTTTATTCCCTTTTCTTGCTTATACCATTATGTTGAATAAAAGTGGTGGTAATGGATATCATTTTTTTAATCTTAACTTTATAGCTATGGGAATGAATAAGTTCCACCAAACTGAGAAGGTAATTTGAATCTGAAGAACAAGGCAGGAATACTTATTAATTACACTTAGTATTGTTAAAGGCACCTTACAGGGATCCCTAGCACTGAGCTGGTGGATAGGACTTGATATCATCTTGTCTATGACAACTAACACTAGATCTTCAGGAAAACATGTCACATATGTTTTGATTCGACGAAGACTAATAGAGTTGTGTATGGATCATGAGTACATGTTAATGTACATGAAAGATACAATGAAACTGACTTCCTTCCCAGGCCAGGGTGGTTACTGGTCACTGGCCTAAGATAGTGTCCATAGAACATGAAGTCATTTTGTTCCCCTACATTGACCTTAAAGGAGAACTTCTCAATTTTTCAATGTTAAATATGATGTTAGCTGTGGGCTAATCATGCATGGTCTTGATCATGTTAAAGTATGTTCCCTTTAAGTTCAATTAGTTGAGTTCAGTTAGTTAAGAGTTTTAATCATGAATGGTTGTTGAATTTTGTCATTTTTTCTGCATCTGATGTGATGGTCACATCATTTTTATTCTTCGTTTTGTTAATGTGGTTTATCATCTTGATAGATTTGCAGATGTTGAGCCATTCTTGCATTCTTAGACTAAATTCCACTTATTAATGTACTGTTTAATTTTGTTTGTTAATATTTTATTGAGAACTTTTGCATCTGTGTTCATTAGGAATATTGGCCTATAACTTTCTTTTCATGCAGTGCTCTTCTCTGTTTTTTTCAACAGGGTAATGCTGGCCTTGTAAAATGAGTTTTCAAGTTCCTTCCTCATGTTTTTAGGAAGGGTTCGGGAAGAATTGGTATTAGTTCTTCTATAAATGCTTGGTAGCAGTGAGGCCACTGTCTGTGGGGTTTTCTGTGTTGGGAGTTTTGATTCAGTCTCCTTACTAGTAATTGATCTGTTCAACATAATCTTTATATGTGCACAATACAGATGAATTTTCAAAAGCACTGTGCTGAGTGAAAGAAACCAGTCTCAAAAATCTGCATAATGTGACTCCATTTATATGATATTCTGGAAAAGGTAAAACTGGAGACAGAGATCAGATCACTGGTGGCAGGGTTGGGAGGTGCATAATTCACTTTGTTTCTTTATTAATGAGAAACAAAGTGCACATCAGGGAGCTTAGCTTTAGTTAAGGTATATTTTCCTATGCATTCCATAGAGTTCAGACTATAATAAAAAGTTATATTCATTTTTCCTTCTATAGAATTAGAAGGATTTTTCTTATCATTAAAAGTTCTTAACATTTATTGTTTTATTATTGAAGAATAAGTCTAATAGTCAAATACAGGAAGATTGAGCCCAGTTGTCTGGTGAACTTGGGATTTGAATTAACTTGATGAGCCCATGGAGAAGTGTTCTCATGGACCCCAAAGATGTCAGGGTACCCAGAAGTGCCCTGTGTGGAGCTCCTGCCCAGCACACAGTAGGTGCTCAGTCAATGTTTTTTGAGATCTTAAATATCCAGGAGTCCAGGAAAATGACTGAGACTTAAGCAACAGAAAAATCAAACTGCTAATAGTGCCAGCCCAGAAGATGTGATTTATGAGACAAACTCCACGTGGGAAAAATGATATTAAATCATTTTTCCTTCCTTTCTGCCCCCAGAGTCTTTTCTTTGAAAATTAGTGCAGCTGGATCTGCTTAGCGTATGGAAGTCACTTTTTTTTAGAAGAAAACTCATTCTTTGAGTATAATGTCCTTTCTCTTCACACTTTCATTTGCTAGTTATAACCTAGAAAAGGATGACTTGTTGGATAATTTAAAGATTAGAAACTTGTAATTCCTTTGGAAAAAAAGACTTTAAGCACTGGAAAGTAAATTCAATTAGAGCTCATCTGCAATTTTCTATAATTTCTTTAAATGCAACTTTATGCCTAAAATATCAGATACAAGAGACCTCTTGTTGACTAGTGATCCTGTCTCCTCTATGGAACGTGGTCTGTGTGAGGTATTCTTCTAAGAGAATGTGCCTTCTGCCTGTGCTGCCTCCCAGGTCCCTAGGGCACCAGTCTCCTGGTTTTGGTGCATCTGCTCAAAGGTGGAGCCTCTGAAGCTCCCATTTGTGGTGCCTCTAACAGCACCTGTCCACATGGCTGGGCACACCTGTTCAGAGGCTGCTTCTGCATGGTAGGTAACTTATTCCCTGCCCCATGCAGTTTCCTAGGCACCCGGGGTGCCCTGTGAGTCCCTGGTCACCCCTTGTCATGCTCTTTTCTGTTTCAACAAAGCAGTGTTCACTTCTTTAGGCCTGGTCTAGCAAGACCCTTCTTCCACCTGCATTCTTTCTAAAACCCGTGACCCTTCTCCCTGTCTCATTGTGATCTGGTTTCCAGACACTGTAAAGAAGAATTGCAGTACCAGAAAAACTCCTGGCTGCCTGTGACCATCAGAGGTCAGGCTGGCCTCATCCATGTTCCTTCCCCACCCCCTGGGGCCTGCAGAGAAGACAGGGACATGAAGGTGGGGGGCCATTCCCAAAGCCTGCACACAGGTGCTCCCTGATGTGCCCTGGGAGGGTAGGGGTGGGCAGCTCAGTGATTTTAAGAAGGAGCCTGGTTCCTGGGCACCTTTCTCTCGTCTAAAGAGCACAAAAGTGCCTCCAGGGAGAACTGACACAGCTGTTACTTCCAGTGGAGTTAAAGCCACTGCTCTACACACATTAAAACTAACTTCTATTTCATGTTCAAGTCAGATGGACACACTTAACTAGAGAAATTTTAGAAAACAAAGAAAATTGCAAACAGAGGTGTTTTTCCTTCATCTCTCACATATTAGCACTCAGACTGGATACCGTTTGGCGCTCTCACTTTATTTCTCAGATATAATATTAAGTAATCATGTTTTAATTTACTGTTCTGTTTTGTGCATGTATTGTCTCTGCAGCACCCTCTCCCATCTGTTCACTTGAGTTTCAGTGGAAATTAGCCCAGTCCTGCACATTCAGGGGAGTGAAGCACTTGGGGGTGGACAGGATGAGGACTCTGGGCTTCCTGAACCCCAAAGGCCAGCAAGAAGTAATATCCTGGTTCTTGGGAACAGTAGTCCTCTCATGCCCATTTATTACTAGGAGCATTTTTCTGTGTTTTGGAAAATGTGTGTAGTAGATTATATCTGATCCTCGGAAATCTTTGTGCCTTAATGCACATTATTTATTATTTCTTTACTGTGGTTTGTTTACATGGGAGGCAGTGCTTTCTGATGTGTGACCAGACACCCACAAAGCCTTTTAATAGCTATGGGGCTCAGGGCGTGCGAAGGAGGTCCCGGGAAGCAAGTTAGCATTTAGTTTTGAAAGGACCTCAGCTCAAGGATTTATAGCCTCAGCAAGAATTCTATCATTAGAGGCAAAAGAAAACATAAAAAAATGATAGTGTGTTTAACATGAAGCACTGACAATTTCATTGTGCCTGGAAATAAGGAGGAATTAAAATGGATGCGTCTCCCAGGTGGTGGCCAGTGGGATGGGCGCCATTACGACCTTTAAAACCCTGGACACAGTCTTTGCTTCTGACTTTGATAGCCATGATATTTTTCATTTGCTTCTACTGATTTGATGCTTTTTAAATACAGATGGTAAAGTACACATAGCATAACATTTACCATCTTAACCATCTTTAATGTATAGTTTAATTAAGGACTTTGACATTGCTGCTATCACCACGGTCCACTGCCAGAACTCTCATCTTCTCAAACCAGGACTCAGTCCCCAGTAAACACAAACCCTCCATCCCTTCTCCTCCAGCTGTAGCACCCACCTTCTTACTTTCTGTTTTTATGAACTTGACTCCTCTATGGACCTTCTATGAATGGAATCGCACAGTATTTGTCCTTCTGTGTCTCGCTTATTTCACACAACATAAAATGTCCTCAAGCGTCATCCATGTTGCAGCATATCAGAATCTCCTTACCTTTTTATTTATTTATTTATTTTTTTAAAGATTTATTTATTTATTTATACAAGCACTGGGTACAGTCAGAAGCGCGGGAGGGCAAGAGAATTCACCAGAGCCAGAGCAGGGAGCAGAGCAGGCAGAAGGACTGAAGTACACTGCTGAGGGGAGCAGCGGGCGGCAGGAGAGGTCTCCTCCCGCGGCTAGGGAGCAGCCGGGGATCGAACCGGTGCTGCAGAGGCTGCGGGCAGCTTCGCAACCCAGCGCTCAACCGCTGCACCACTGGTGAGACCCTCCTTACTTTTTTAAAGGCTGAATCCTATTGACTCAGGGTTAGGGAGCAGGCCCAGGCAGGGTCTTTCACAGTTCTTGCTTTGGCAAGGAAAGAATTCGATGTCGAGACCAAAGTTACAGAAAAGCAAGAGATTCATTGATAGGCAGGAAGAAGGACAGGAAAGTTCTCTGAGCAGAGAGCGGTCCCAGATGGGTAACCACTGAGGGGACAAGAAGCAGGTGTTTATACGGGTAAAGTGGGGGGAGTGGTCGTTGGTTTCTCTGAGGTGTGTCTCAGTGGTTCGCTAGGCCCACAGGGTCTCCTCGGTTACCAAGGCCCACTTGAGTTTGCCAGTGTTACCTGGCCTAACTTCCTGAAACTAGCTTTGGTCAGTTGCTTTAGCATTGAGCTACTGTGTTTGTGTTCTGGACATTCCATTTGTTACTTGGTTGCGGGAGGCACTCTCCTGGTCTGAGATTGTTCTACAATCAGACTGATAAATGGATCTAGCACCCCTTGGCCTGGGGTGGGGGTGGGGAAAGCTCTCTTCTGGCCCCAACCGATTGTTTCTTAATCAGGCTGATAAATGGTCTTGGGGGTTTGGGGCACCCTGTTCCTAACTGACTACAGCAACCCATTTCCATTTCCCAGCTTCTTCCTTCACTATTGTACTGTGTGGAAGACACATTGGGTCTGTCCATTCAGCTTCAATGGACATTTCAATTGTCTCATGTTTGTCTTCATGAATCTTGCTGCTATAAACAAAGGTGTACAATTAACCTCTTGAGACCAGCCCCTTCTAATTTTTTGGGGTATTCATACAGAAGGGGGATTGCTGGACCATATGGTTATTCTATTTTTAATTTTTGAGTAACTGCATTATTACTGCTGCCTGCAGTGCTGCACCACTTTACATTCCCAGCAGCTCACAAGGGTCCCAACTTCTCCACATCCTCACCAACACTTAATATTTTCTGTTGTGCTTTCTTTTTAAATATCAGCTATATATATTAGCCACATGTGTGGCTGGTGTCTCACTGTGGACTTTGCAGTGATCACTGGCACCCGCACTCGCCCTGCTGTTTTCTCCTTTGTGAGTTCACATTTGCTCTCTTAGGCGGTAGGCATTTGCATGCCACTCTAATGCCAGGGTCCCACCTGAACTCATCATTTTCCTTCCTATGCATGGGGTTATGCTGCAGATAAGATCCTCTCCCACCCTCTCTCCCAGCTCTATTTCCTTGGAGAGGCTGCTTCGTCTCTGGTCTTTGATGCTTATCCACAAATGGGAATTTTAATGATTCCAACCATGTGAAAAGATTAATCCAGATATAGACCAGGGTCAGGTACTCAACTCCATGAACACGAGTTGTCGCTTTTATGATTACTTTTACAGTTTTCCTGCCTTGTCAGTGATACCCTATGGCCATCTGGCATGGAGCACCCCGCTTCAAATGTGTCTGCTCTTTTCTTGGAAATACCTCTGGTTTCCTGCCACCCAGTCCTTTTTATCCTCCCCTGTCCTCACCACAGGAACTCGCCTTCACAGTTCATGCCTAAGAATTTGCCCAGCATAATTTCCTCTCTCAATTTTTCCTTAAGAAACACCATATCCCTGTTCCAAAATCACCTCCATCATGTTTTTCTTGAGCTTCGGAACCTATGATGGCTCCTAACAACATAGTAGATCATGGTAGATCAGCTGTGGCCCCGCTGCCTGCCTTTCTTGTTCTTATGTTTATTCTTGCTTGTGTATTTCAACATGAGCTTGTTGAGAACCTCCTCACTTAGCATTCCCTGCAGCCTCAGTTGCCGCCCATTGGAGTTTCACCCGTGGTGCCCCCAGCCAGCCAGCCAGTTTTGGGGGACGCTGGCACCCTGTGCCCTCCCCAGCCAGTAAGCCTGCTCCAGCCCTGTTCTTGAACTGCCCATAAATTGGAAGTACAGAGGATCCTTTTGTTTGCCTCTTTCCTGTCCCACATTGTTCTGTCTGCCACCCTTACCCACCCCGCTGGCATGTCCTTTTCCTCTGCTGAGCTTCTCTGTGTCTGTAATGCACAAAGCTGTGTGCACAGTGTCAGTGTGTCTTCCAAGGAACCCAGATGCACTCTCATGGGGTCTGTACCTCGGTGTGCACTGGTGGGTGCACAAAGGGTAAACTATATTCTTACATGACTTAAAAGTATGTATTTTTCGGTGACCATTAGTTTTCCTCTCGCTTCATTGAGGTATGATTTATGTAAAATCCATATTTTAAGTGTACACTTTGATGAGTGATGGTGATTGTGGACAGTCACTGAAATACCACCTTACACAACATTTGTGTCTCCTCTCCAAATTCCGTTGTGACTTTTGCAGTCAACAGCCATCCCCAAATTTGCCTCTGGCAACCATAGTACTTTTTGGCACTATCATTTTGCTTTTTCTAGAATTTTGTATCAATTGATTTGTGTAAATAGAATCCCACCAAATGTGGCCCCTCATGTCAGGCTTCTATCATTCATTTAGTGCTGTGAGGGTCACTGTGTCCTTATGTGTCTCTGCTCATAAGGATGCAAAATGGCACAACACTTTGGGAAACAGCTGGGTTGTTTTTAATAAAGTTAAATCTAAATTTACCACATAATCCATCAATAAAAACAAACCCACAGTATGTCAACGTTCATAGCAGCATTATTCATAATAAACCCAAGCTAGAAACACCCGTCAACCAGCTAGCGAACAGATAAACAAAATCTGGTACGACCTGCTTTAAATAACACTCAGCAACAAAGAAGAATGAATTAGTGATGTGTGTGACAACATGGACTCATTTCTTGTTCAATCTTTAAGATAGTTTTTAAAAATTGAATTAAAGCAATGGATTCTAATAGCAATGAGTCAAAAACATAAAAGTGTGGAAAGAAAAGTGATTTTCCCTGTTCCAATCTTATCTACTTGAGGTGAGAAAACAGGTAACTATATATTTTTTGCATCAATACACACCACACACACATCTATACAAATATGCACAAACACACACCACACAACACAAACATATACCACATACACATGCACACACATATCACAGTATACCTTACACACATCACACACACAGATGTGTACACTTACCACACCATACCACACTATACACATGGGCGTGCATACCTACCACACCATGCCACACACAAAGCATACCTGCATACACAAACATGCACACGTATATCACCACTCACTACCGACAGATCACACACATGCACCTATATGCTACACCATATCACACACACGCACACACACACACTCCACATTCACACTAACACACATGCACAGGAATCCCTCTTTTTTTTGATAGATAAGAATCTTGCCACCCTCAATGCTCCACAACTCTCCTCCTTCATGTAGAGAAGAGTAGGTTTGGGGGTAACTCCTCGTTTTTCATAGTTGCAGGTCACTATGTTTATGTGGCCCTATGGTGCACTCTCCAGTTTTGTCCTGCGTTGCTGGCAATGCTCCCCTGAAGGATCTGTGTGCCTCTGTGCTGCGGGCTGGGGTTCTGGTTCTGCAGAATGTGGGACTGCAGCAGGCTGGCAGTTACAGCTCCTCTTGCAGCTTATCAAGTGCGGGAGCCCTTCTCCACATCACGGCAGCCCTCGCTGATGTTAATTTTTGCCAGTGTTATGGTCAGCACAATGTTGCTATTGCTTTCCTTTGCGGATTTTTTTTTTTTTTTTTTTTTTGTATTCCAGAAAGGGGCACCTTCTCATGTACTCCTGCTGGCTGGCTTCACTGCCTTTACTACCAATTCCCAGGTACATTACTTTCCCATTTTTTAATTGGGTTTTGTTTTATTTTCTTATCAGTTTGTGGGAGTTTTTTGCATATTTTATATGTGCTGGAAATATTTTGTTAAACAATAATATTTTTTATTGAGTGCACCCACCAGGTTTTCCTTTATCATGTGTAGTTTTTCTGTCTTGAACAACTTCTTCACTGTGAGCATATACTAGCAATTTTCTAATATTTTATCCCTTTTCTTTTCACATTTTATCTATAATAACATAACCATTTATGCTCAAACCAAAACTGCCCCCACTCCAAGTTGAAACTCCAGCCTATTATCTGTTCAATCACCTCTACACTTGGTTGTTTCTGGACACTCTTTCAGTTCATAGGCGAGTCTGTCTTGTGTGTGCTGATAGCTCATGGTTCTACGCGGGGTGTTGGAGCAGGCTTCTTATCTGGAAGGAGGCAGGCCTCTTGCTGTGCTTTCTTGTTTTAGAATTCTTCTTCACAGTTTTTGAACCTCCTTACACAGTCTAACATCTTATTGTTCTGCGCAGAAGACTTCACTAGGATCACAATTATAATCAAGTCTGGCCCTTCTCCATGTCTGTCCCCCCGTCTGTCCCTCCCCTGGCACAGCTCACCAGTGTTGGGCACTCACGGATCATGTGTTCACATATGTGTGTGAACCCAATGACGTGCTTGGATAGCTTTTGAAGGTGGGGCGGGAATGTGGTGTTGAGGGATGAAGGCACAGATCTCTGGTGGTGCCAGCAGCACAGGCCTTGGGCTCACAGAATGGTGATATCCTGTCCACTCCGGGCTGGCTGACAGGATAGGACCTCGTTACACAGGACCTCCTGGTGCTGGGTGCGTAGGCCTGATGGGGCATGCCCTCATTCCTGTGTGGCCATGGAGATGCCTGCTTCTTCAGTCATGGGGAGTTGGTAGCAGTGTGGCCCCAATTCACTGTGTGCATTGGAGAACCCTGGCCCCTAAGACTTGGGGCCCCTAAGAAAGGCCAGCTTTGGAGCCCCAAGGATCCAAATTCAGATTGTGACTTCACTAATATGTCATGGTTCTGGAAATAGTTAAGTGCCCTCTCAGCTTGATTCCTCTTTTGGTTTATTTTTCCCCAAACAGCTTCTACATCTCAGGAGTGGGTTCAGGGAGATGGGGGTCATGAAGACACCCATGAATCTGAGTCACTAGACATCAGCTGCTGCTCATTCTTGAGGTGTTGACACGTTTGTGTAAGTGCCTGTGCAAATGTGAGAGTGAGTGAATTGGTGGTATGCAAATGTTAGTGTGTAAGCACATGAAAGTATGAGTGTGTGTGCATGTATGCATGTGAGAGTGTGTTGTGTGTGTGTGAGTGTGGGTGTATATGGTGTGAACATTGCAGTGTGAGTGCATAATTGTGAGTAACCCTCACTCTCATAGCTGAGAGTCAGTCTTTCTTCTCAGGGAGCCATAAGACCACCTGCCCCGAGGCCCTGGGCCCCTCCCTCTGGCTCTGGAATGGAGGGTCACCCTTTCTCACAGCAACTGCCCAGGGGGGTTTCTTTGCAAGTATGTCCCCCATCCTGTGACATTCCACTCGTGCCCCTCTTGCTCCCTCCCACCTTTCTCCTCCCCAAATTCTGTCCAGGGACTTTGGTGTCACATCACATGGAAACATAAATGGGACAAAAGGTCAGCATGCAGTGGAAGAGGAGACTCTCCAAACGGAACAGTTTATAACCCACAGAAAAGGGAACTTGCCTGATTTAAATAATTTTTTTTCAGGAATGTGTGCCTCCCGTGGAGGGCTGCAATCTAGGCACACCCTTTATGAACAAAGACTCACGCCAGTGTCATCTCTCTTGCTTACAGATGTGCTGTCACCCAGGGCACTTTCCACAGGACTCTGGAGCAGCCCCACCACTGAGCGCCCCTGCTGTCTCTGGGGTCCACCTGGGCTTGTCAACTCGTACCCCGAATTCTTCACACTTCTGCTGTGTTCGAGGCTCTTCTTCTGACCCGTCCACTGGCAGTTCTGCATCCCCACATCTCCATGTGCTCCCCATCCTGCTCCACAGGGCCTGGCTAATGTCCTTTTGACCAATTGTCTTGTAACTCTTTCCCTAATATTAAACATATTTTTGAAAGAAACAGCTTGTGTCTGTGGGGTATTTATTTCTAGGAGTTTGTTCTTGCTTCCTGTATTCCATGTTGTTTGTCTTCTAGATGAGTTTATATAATCATCTGTAGGTGTCTTACTATTAATAAAACCGTGTCAGGGAGCACATTTTTGGACGAATAAAGTGGACCAATGAAATATGAGATAAGAGTGTCGTAGGGTGACACCCGGCTCTCCCCTCTTGGACAGATGGGCTCCTTAGAGTGCCTCCCTCCTAACTCTCAGCACCTGGCTGACAGTGGCAAAGGGACTCTGTGAGCAGCCCCCTACCTGAGATCAGAAGGAGAGATCTTTGAGATACTCCCCACCCCCACATTTTGGTGAGGTCAGCTTCCACGGGAACAGCTTGATGTTGGAGGGCACTGTCCTGATTCTGCTCAGAATTTGCTCTCCTCTGCCCCATGTGGGGCCAGTGCTGGGGACATGAGCAAAAGCAGTGCCCTCTGACCTCAGGAGAAGGGAGTACATGAGGATGCTTTGGGCGAAGAGAGCCTCTGGTGTCACCATGTTGATTGTCAGCGTTTGACTGCTAAACACCCCTTGATGTGAACAGGCAAGCGGTTGGAGTTCTGCTCCCCCACTGACTTCCCGAGGACTCGTGTGAGGCAGCTCCTTGCAGCCTGCATGCGTGTGGATGTGCAGGAGGGTGTGCACAGCGGGAGCCGGTGGCGATGAGGAGCACCGGAGTGCCCTGGCAGCTCCTTATCGTAGTCTCTGACACAGAAGAATAAAAATAAAACTGCTAATACAAATCCCAAAATAGACTTTTCTGTAGCTTATGCTTAACATGGTTCTACTTATTTTCCTGTAACTTTCTAGAGACCCTGTGTTTCTTGGGGTCACATGTGTAAGTGAATGAGATCATGGTCAGTGTGCACATGTGTTGTGTCTGGAAACAGAATCAGCTACCTGGACTTTACAACTCTCTGTGTCTCTCTATGTATGTGTGTGTATACACGGACATGTGTGCGCTTGCACAAATAATCAGTTTTAGGGTTTTCGTACCCCTCATCAATGAAACCTCTTATTTCAGATCTGAAGGAAGATGCATGCTGTAGCTCTGCTTGCATATTGATGATGAGAACAGGGGAGTTATTTTGTGTTGCTCTGTGCCATCTTAAAAGGTTTGGTGAATTCATGGGTGATCTCTGAATCTCATGGGGAGCCCATGAAATGAATCTGACTGTTAATCCCTTGTGCAGACAGAGATACGTGGTGGGAGCAGGGTTCATATCTGTGCCCCTAAATGTTCTCCCTCCACCCTGAGGACCTCTGGGGTGCAGGGGTGCAGGGGGTTAAGAGGGTCCTCCTGAGGCAGGATCATAGGTCTGCTCCTTGCGGAGCTGATGGTGGCTGGATTCTGTGACGAATGCCTTGTGGGTAGCAGAGGTCCGATCCTTACTTCGTAAAGTCAGTGTGTGTCCTGAGAATGGGTTCAGTCTTACCTCCTGTGGGTTTGTGTCCTAGGAGAGCCTAGGAGAGTTTGGAGTTGATTTTGACAAGCAAAGCCCCACACCAGCTGCCCACTGCCTCTCCATCCTTTCTCCACCCCAACTGAGATTCTGTGACCTGGGGCTCCAGGCAGTTGGCTGACAGAGAGCATTTCATGCCACTCTCTTCAAATCACCTTTTATGAAAGTCAGAGATAGGAAGCATCTGCTTCTTTTGGCTTCAGATTTAGGAAGAAAATATTGCCCAAGTAAGGAGTCCACAGTAATGGAATTTCAGGACTTGCCAAACCTCCTAAGCCAGACCTTGTGCAAACCCTGAGTGGACGCTGACTGTTTGATCAGCATCTAAAATCTAAAATCTCACTGAGAAGGCAAATAACAGCCCAAATTTTAGGTTTACAATTTTCACCTTGAATTTTTGAAGAGCAAAACCTAAAGGCTGGGGCATAATTTTACCTGCATGTATATGTAGGAATGTAATATATGAGTCATGCAGAAAGGAAAGAATCACTTTCATGTGCCCTCAGGCACTCTGCCCGGTGTGGCTCAGAATGGCTTTGTCCCACATTGGTGACACAGATGATGGTTCCACTTTTTGATCTTGTTTATTTAGAACGTAAGCATGGGTGATTTGGGTGGAGAGAGGAGAGTCTTCGAGTGAACCCTCCCTTTGGAAATGACACATAAGAATAAAATGGAGTTCATTTTATGAACTCCAGAAATGGAGTTCAGACCTGGACCCTGTGGGAAGCAGAACCCACCGGGAATAAGGAGACCTAGACAGGCCTCCCCTCCCCCACGCAGGAGGGTCCCTTTTCAGAGCACCTGGTTGGATGGGTGGGTTTCTTTTGTCTATTATGGACAGAAATCTTTCTATCTCCATTTCTGGCCCTTTTCTCCAAGAGTCGGAGCCTGAGACTAGCAAAGAGGTGGAGGAATTTACTTTTTTCCCTTGAAGATGATCTTTTTTTAGTTTGTGTGACTGCAGTCCAGTGTTTTCAAAGGACCTTAGTCACCACAGACTTAAAAAAAAAATATTAGCTTTTATATAGTGTCACTGTGCTAAAATGGTGAGACTAGTCCATGTGAAGTTGGGCTACTTTTATTTTTACATATTTATTTTTTTCTGCGACCATCCTGAAATTGGTGTGGATCCTGCTCCACGGTCTTGCAATTTCATCCCGCAGTGTGTGTTTATATACAATATAATAACATTATGTGATTTTTTTCTTTTTGCCCTTTGACCCTTCACCCATTTCATCCACCCCCACTTTCCATTTCTGACAACCCCCAGTCTCTTCTCTATATCTATGAGCTTTGTTGTTGTTGGTTTCTTTTTTAGATTCCACATATAAATGAGAGCATATGGTAATTGTTTTTCTCTGTCTGACTTATTTTATTTAGCATAATGCCCTCAAGGTACACACATTCACACGCACATGCACACACACGCACACACACTGAAGTTATTTCCATGTCTTCGCTCTTGTAAGTAATGCTGCAAGGGGGTGCAACAGACCTCTCCTGTCTCGCCCACCGCTCCCCTCAGCAGTGTATTTCAGTAGATCTGCCTGTTCTACTCCCCACTCTGTCTCTGGTGAATCCTCTCACCCCCTGCACCTCTGGCTTACATCCTAGTTCTTCTATGCAAAAATTAAATTTTTAAAAAGATTTATTTATTTATTTATACAAGCTCTGGGTACAGTCAGAAGCTCGGGAGGGTGAGAGAATTCACCAGAGCCAGAGCGGGGAGGAGAACAGCCAGACAGATGGAGGACACTGCTGAGGGGAGCAGTGGGCACTGCAGGAGAGGTCTGTGCACCATGTGGGACCCTTGCCTGGGCCGGGAATTGAACAGGCACTGCAGAGGCTGCGAGCAGCTTCACAGCCCAGCGCTCAACCACTGCACCACCAGGAAGGCCCTTCTACGCAAAAATTAAAATAATAATAATAATAATAATGCTACAAAGAATACAGAGGTGCAGATATTTGAGTCAACATTTCCCTTTTCTTTTTGTAAAAACTCAGAAGTGGGATTTCTGGTTCATATAGTAGTTCTAATTTTTGAGGGAACTCCATACTGCTTCCATATTTAATTTCTACCAACAGTGTACAAAGGGTTCCCTTTTCTCCACAATCTCCCCAACATTTGTTATTTCTTGTCGTTCTGATGATTATTTAACAGGTATGAGGTAACTCATTGTGGTTTTGATTTGCATTTCCCTAATCATGACTGACACTGAGTATCTTTCACGTACCTGTTGGCTACCTTTATGACTCTGGAAAAATTCCATTTTTAAAAAGATAGCACTTTTTTAATTGGATTGTTGTGTTTTACTATTTAGTTTGTGAGTTCTTTGTTTAGTTTGGATATTAACTTCCTATCAGATGTATGATTTACAAATATTTTCTCCCACTGGCTAGGCTGCCTTTTTCTTTTGTTGACAGTTTCCTTTACTATACAGAAGTTATTCAGTTCATTAGAGTCACTCTTATTTATTTTTGTTTTTGTTGCCTTTGCTTTTGGTGTCAGGTTAAAAATTGCATTACCAAGATGGATGTTAAGGAGTTAACTATGTTTTCTTCTAAGAGTTTTAGGGCTTCAGGGCCTATGTTTAAGTTTTCAATTCATTTTTAGTTAAATTTTGTGTATGGTGTAAGATAAGGGTCCAGTTCCATTCTCTTGCATGCAACTATCCAGTTTTTCCAACCCTTGAAGGGACTATCCTTTCCCCAGTGTGCATTCTTGACTCCTTCGTCATAAATTAATTGACCATATATGAAGGGGTTTATTTTTGGACCCTCAATTTTGTTCCATTGGTCTGCATGTCTGTTTTCATGCCAAGTCTCCAAGATGGAGGAACACACTTTTTTTATTCCCAAAAGAGTTTTAATTAAAATACTTCAGGAAGATTCCCCAAAACACAGTTAAACATAGAAAAATCATTTTTTTACTCTTTCTCTGTAACTTGATGAAAACCTGTTAAGCTTCCCGTTTGTCTTTCTTTGAGGTAGTCAGTTGGGTGTGGCACCTAAAGGAAGCACAGAAGCAATGCAGGATATCAGAGTCATCCCAGGTCCCAGGAGGCGTGGCACTCAGGGCCATGCGGGGAGGTGCACAGGACTGGGAGGGCAGGAGGCAGAGGACAAGAGTGAGGGGAAGGTTTAGGTCAAAACCTTTATTGGGGCTTCAGAGGGGAAGGCAAGACAAGGCAGGGAACAGGTTAGGAGTGTTAGTACGAAAGCTTCCAGTGATCTCTGAGCTAGGAGGTGGCCCTAAGTAGCCTGACACTGACCTGGGCTGATTTAGACCCAGGAAGTATTGCTTTCTGGGGTGTCCAGGCCAGACAGAGCAAGGTCTGACTTTGGGTTGGTTGGTTGCATGTCAAAGGCATGCTCTGAATCATGTTTTTGGTACCTCTAAGAATTGGATACCCCAGGAGTGAAAGTGTCTCCTGAGCTGGAAAGGTTGTTTAAGATGTCAAAAGATCATGATGTACAGAAATAATTCCAGAGGACATGTCCATGCAACCCAGGACTATAAATTGGCTGCGTTTGAAATCTTCCTGTTGTCTGAGCCTATTTTTAGCGGCTGTCTCCAAGACCTGCATCTATCCTCCTGCAGGATCCTAAAGGGCGGGATTTCATTTAGAAATGCATCCTCAGTCCTTTGCCCAGCAGAGGGCTTTGAATTGGAAGAAGGCACCATGGAAGTATGGAGCTACCCCAGCTCCAGGGGGACCCACCATAATTTAGTTGCCATTTTATTTTATTTTTTTTTTTTTTTTTATTTTACTATTTAAGAATTATCCAAAATATTTATTCAACATTGGGTCAGTATTTTCAAAGTCATTAGAGGAGGTATTTTTTTTTTTTTCTTTTTTTTTTTTTTTAAAATTAAATTTTATTTTTATATTCCCCATACAATTGCAAACGCCCCATTCTGACCCCAATCCTTCCCCTCCCGCCCCCCACCCCCCAAAAGTGTCTCTGGTTCATAGTTTTTGTTGATTTTGATTTCACTTTCTTATATTCATTTTCCTGGTCCCTTATTTAAGTTTTCTAGATTCCTGCTATGAGTGAGACCATCCGGTATTTTTCTTTCTTTTTGGCTTATTTCGCTGAGCATGATCCCTTCCAGTGCCATCCATGTTGCTGCAAATTGCATGTGTTTATCTTTTTTGAATTGCTGAGTAATATTCCATGGTATATATGTACCACATCTTCTTGATCCAGTCATCTATTTTGGGCATTTGGGTTTTTCCAAAGCTTAGCTATTGTAAACAGTGCTGCTATAAACATAGGAGTGCAGGTGCTCTTGGAATTGATGTTTCTGTGTCCTTTGGGTAAATACCTAGGAGTGGAATTGCTGGATCATATGGAAGCTCTATGTTTAGTAGGTCCAGAAATCTCCACACAGCTCTCCATAGTGGTGGACCAGTTTGCACTCCCACCAACAGTGCACAAGAGTTCCTTTTTCTCACATCCTCGCCAACATTTGTTGTTGCTAGTTTTTTAATATGTGCCATTCTCACTGGTGTGAGATGGTATCTCATGGTAGTTTTGATTTGCATTTCCCTGATTACAAGTGATGTTGAACATTTTTCATATGTCTGTTGGCCATTTGCATTTCCTCTTCAGAGAAGTTTCTTTTAGCTCTTCTGCCCATTTTTTGACTGGATTATTTTCTTTGTTGTTGCTGAGTCTCATCAGCTCTTTGCAGATTTTTGTGATCAGTCCTTTATCATTAGTGTTGGGTGCAAAATGTTCTCCCAGTTGGTGGGTTTCTCTTTGTTTTTGTTATTGTCTCTTTTGCTGTGCGAAGCTCTTTAATTTGATGTAGTCCCAGCTGTTATCTTTGCCTTCACTATCACTGCTTTGGGTGATGTGTCTGTAAAGATGTCTTTGATGTGCAAATCCGTAGTGTTTCGCCTATATTTCCTTCTATGTATTTTATGGTTTCAGGTCTTATGTCTAGTTCTTTAATCCATTTTGAGTTGATTTTTGTGTATGGTGTGAGGTAGTGGTCAAGCTTCATTCTTTTGCATGTAGCGACCCAGTTTTCCCAGCACCATTTATTGAACAAACTTTCTTTGCTCCAATGCATAGTCTTTGCTCCTTTGTCAAAGATTAGTTGACCATAAATCTGTGGTTTATTTCTGGATTTTCTATTCGATTCCATTGTCTGGTATGTCTGTTCTTGTTCCAATACCATGCAGTTTTGATGATTATGGCTTTGTAGTATAGTTTGAAGTCTGGGAGTGTGAGCCTCCATTCCTTCTTTTTTTTTTAGGAGAGCTTTGGCTATTCGGGGTTTTTGGTGATTCCATATGAATTTCATCAATAATTGTTCTATTTCTTTGAAGAATGCCATTGAGATTTTGATTGGAATAGCATTGAATCTGTATATTGCTTTTGTAGGATGGCCATTTTAATAATGTTATTCTTCCAATCCATGAGCAGGGATGTCTTTCCATTTCTTTGTGTCTTCTTCTATTTCTTTAACAGTGTTTATAGTTTTCTTTGTATAGGTCCTTTACCTCTTTGTTAGATTTATTCCAAATATTTGATTTTTTTTTGTTTCGATAATAAAAGGGGTGGTTTTTTGATTTCTTCTTCTTCAGATTTATTGTTTGTGTATAGGAAGGCTACTGACTTTTGCGTGTTGATTTTGTATCCTGCCACTTTACTGAATTGATTGATGAGTTGAATTAGTTTTTCTGTGGAGATTTTGGGGTTCTCTATGTATATTATCATATCATCTGCAAATAGTGATAGTTTGACTTCTTCTTTTCCTATTTGGATTCCTTGGATGTCTTCTCTTGTCTTATTGCTCTGGCTAGGACTTCCAGTATTATATTGAAAAGCAGTGGTGAGAGTGGACATCCTTGTCTTGTTCCAGATCTTAATGGAATTGCTTTCAGCTTTTCACCATTGAGAATGATACTGGCTGTTGGCTTGTCATAGATGGCCTTTATGATGTTGAGGTATGTTCCTTGTATCCCAAGAATTTCAAGGGCTTTTTCATGAATGGGTGTTGCACTTTGTCGAAAGCTTTCTCAGCATCTATTGATATTATCATATGGTTTTTATATTTCTTTTTGTTGATGTGTTGGATAACGTTGATTGATTTTCGGATGTTAAACCATCCTTGTGCCCTGGAATGAATCCAACTTGGTCGTGGTGAATTATCTTATGGATACATTGTTGGATTCTGATAGCTAAAATTTTATTGAGGATTTTGCATCAGTGTTCATTAGGGAGATTGGCCTATAGTTTTCCTTTTTTGTGTTGTCCTTATTCGGTTTTGGTATTATAATATTGGCTTCATAGAACGTGTTTGGTATTGTCCCTTCCTTCTCAATTTTTTGGAAGAGTTTGTGAAGATAGCACTAATTCGTCTCTGAATGTTTGGTAGAATTCATTTGTAAATCCATCAGGTCCTGGGCTTTTGTTTTTGGGGAGGTTTTTTAATTACCATTTCAATTTCGCTGCTTGTAATTGGTCTGTTTAGGTGTTCTATTTCTTCTTTATCTAGCTTTGGGTGATTGTAGAGTTGTAGAATTTGTCCATCTCCTCTAGATTGTTGAACTTGTTTCCATATAACTGTTCATAGTAGTTACTGATTATTCTTTTGATTTCTGCTGTGTCCGTTGTGATTTCTCCTCTTTCATTTATGATTCTGTGTATTTGTGCTTTCTCCCTTTTTTCCTTTGTGAGCCTGGCTAGGGGTTTGTCTATTTATTTATTTTTCAAAGAACCAGCTCTTGGTTTCATTGATCTTTTGGATTGTTTTTTTAGTTTCAATTTCATTTATTTCTGCTGGTTTGGTTTTTATTATTTCTTTTCTTCTACTGGTTCTGGGGTTTTTTGTTGTTCTTTTTCTAGATCTTTGAGCTTCGAGATTAGGTTGTTTCTTTGAGTTCTTTCTTGTTTAGATGTGAGCTTCTATTGCTAATATTTTCCTCTTATTACTGCTTTTGCTGCATCCCATACATTTAGGATATTGGTGTCCTCCTTGTCATTCAATTCAAAGAATTTTTTAATTTCTTCTTGATCTCCTCGTTAGTCCAGTGGTCTTCCAGTAGTGTGGCTTTTAATCTCCATGAGGTAGGATAGTTCCTTGCCTTCTTTTTATGATTTATTTCTAGTTTGATGCCTTCGTGGTCAGAAAAGATGGTTGGTATGATTTCAATCTTGGTGTATCTGTTGATATTTTGTCTTGTGCCCCAGTATGTGATCGATCCTGGAGAATGATCCGTGTGCGCTTGAGAAAAATGTGTACTCCGTTTTTTTGGGTTTAGTGTTCTATAGATGTCTGTTAAGCCCAAATGCTCTAGGTCCTTATTTAGAGCTTTAGTTTCTTTACTTATTTTTGTCTTGTTGATCTATCCATTGTTGATAGTGGTGTGTTGAAGTCTCCACTACATATGTGTTTTCTCTGATGTCTGTTTTCAGAGAGGACAACAGTTGTCTGATAATATTTTGGTGCTCTTTCGTTTGGTGAGTATATGTTAATGAGTGTTATTTCTTCTTGAAGTATTGTCCCTTAATCATAATGTAGTGACCATTGGGGTCTCTTTTTATTTTTTTGAGTTTGAAGTCTGTTTTATCTGATATAAGTATAGCTGTTCCTGCTTTCTTTTTTGGCCCATTTGCTTGTAGGATTGTTTTCCATCCTTTGACTTTGAGCCTATTTTTATCTTTTGTAGCTAAATGTGTTTCCTGGAGACAGCAAAAGGTTGGGTTTTGTTTCTTAATCCAGGCTGCAACTCTGTGTCTTTTTATTGAAGAGTTTAGTCCATTTACATTTAGAGTTAATATTGATATGTTAGCATCTGTATTTGCCATTGTGTTTGTCTTTCCTTTGATTTATTTATTTATTCTTTAATAACTTTTTTTTTTTTTTTGGTCTTTCGTTGTTATTCGTCCCTCTGAGTTCTGGCTTTAGGATTCCTTGTAGTATTTTTTGGAGTGGGGTTTAGTCGCAATGAAATTCCGGAGTTTCTCTTGTCTGGGAAGGTCCATATTCTTTCTTCATGGAGGAAAGAGGCTTTGCGGGGATAGAGTATTCTTGGTTGGCATCTGTTTTCTTGGAGTCTGTTGACTATGTCCCTCCACTCTCTCCTTGCCCGTGTTCTTCAGAGAAGTCTGATGTCAGCCTGATTGGTTTTCCTTTGAATGTTATCTGTTTCTTCCCTCTTGTCAGCTTCATTATTTTTTCCTTGTCCTGGATTCTTGGGAGCTTTACTATTATGTGTCTTGTGTGTTTTCCTTTCGTCGTGGAAGTTTGGTGTTCTTCTTGTTTCTTGTAATCAATTTTCAGCTCCTTCTTCTCATTTGGGAAGTTCTCTTCAATTATATCCATGAATATTTTCTCTGTTCCTACATCTCTCTCCTCTCCTTCTGGAATTCCTATACTCTTATATTTCCTTTCCTCATGGAGTCAGATAGTCCCGAAGTCTTTCTTCATTTTTTCCTTCGTACTTCTCTTTCCTTTTCTGTTTTGGTTCTTTTTATTTTCTGTGTCTTCAAGATTACTTATTCTTCTTCCATTCATCTATTCTGCTTCATTGCTTTTCCCAGAGTTCTTTAGTCCTCCATTAATTCTTTGATCCTCCTCATTTCTCTTACTTCCCTCTTTAGGACTCAATTTCCTTCTTCTGATCTATCACTTTTAATCATGGCAATTTTAAATTCTCTTTCTGGAAGGCTCAGAAGTTCTTCCAAGTTGCTGTCGTTGCAATCTGGGAGTGGTTTTCTTTTTGTGGTGTGATTCTTCCTGAGGAGTTTTTTAGGTTGCGTGTGGTTCTTCTACTCCCTACTGTCTGTTTTCTAATTTGTCGTATGCGTTGGGACACTGTGTTGCTCGGACTGACTGACATCTTGGGTGAACTTCTCCGCTCCCCTCTGGCTCTCCAGGAGCCATCTCTGTCTTCTGGGGGAGCTTTCTGCTGGTTTAGGCAGTTTTTACTGAAGAAATGTCCCTGTTCTCAAATGGCGAAGAGCGGAGCAGTCCCTGCGCCCGGTTTCAGGCACACTCTTCTGCGCACCCGGTCTGCCCCG